>NC_138065.1:35177356-36377356 GCF_964194185.1 Rhinolophus hipposideros
ACCCTGGAGATATTGATCAGGAAAGAAAAAGAAAAAGTATGTTAAGTGAAAAGGAGGACATAATCATCAATTCAGTGGAAATGTCAAAATCATAAAGAGAATAACACTAGGAAAAAATTTGAAAACTTCAATGAAATGAGCAATTTTTTTAAAAAATGTAAATTTCTAAAAAGTGATTTAGGAATAATAAAAATATTAAAATTTTTTAACCACTAAAGAAATTCAATCAGTAGTCATAAAGATTCTCATACAGGAAAGAGAAAAAGAAAAAAAGATGGTTGGATTTCAAAGGGAAGTTTTACCCAACTTCAATGAACATATAACTCTCCTGCAGTAATATGTATTTGAAGGGAAAAAAATACATATATACGTATGTATGTGTGTTTATATATGCGTGCGTATGTGCATATGTGTATTTTGCTGAATTCATTTTAACGGTGCTTAATTTGTAATTTTGGCATATATGTTTATAAGTGGGATTGGTTTATGATTTTTTTCTTATATTCTTGTCTAATTGGTCAAAATTACACAAGTCTCAAAAGATAAGTTGGGTGCTTTTGCTGTTTTCATTTTCGGAAATAGCTTATATGGCATAGGAGTTACTTGAGAGTATGAGAAAAATGTATAAACTTTATAAACATCTCACAAGCATATATGCAGAAACATAAATTAAACATGTTCATGTTGAATACAGAGAAAATATATATATATATCTCACACATAACATACATATATACCGGGGTGCCAAAAGAATGTATAGAAGTGGACACTTTGGTCAGCGTTGCTCAAGCAGTAGTTCGCTGTAATCAGAAGTGTCTGGATGCTGATGGTAGCCACTTTGAGCACCTCTTGTCATTGCAGAAGTCAAACGTGACTTGTGTTCATCTTTTGTTATCGGTATATACTGAGTATTACAATTTTAATACAATTTTTATTTCTTAAAATATGTATACATTTTTGGGAACCCCCATATATATACACACATGCATACACTTATTAGAGTATATAATACACAAATTTTGATCAGAGCTGGAATTTTTCAGGATCATTTCTACATGGTGCTGTAGTCAAATATTGGTAATACAAAATATTTTGTTTCACAATTAATTTTTTAATATCTTAAATCTTAACAGTACATTCAGTTTTCCATGTTAACATGAAAAAAACTTTCTTTATGAAAGAGAAAGTGAGAATTTTCTACCTTTTTCCCCACTGTCTGATACCTAACCTGAAAGTCAGAGCTCTGTTCACCAAATCATCTTTTCCTCGTCATTGGCTCTTGAAAGGCTAATGCTGCAGACCAAAGCCTGCTCATAGAGAGTATGAGGGAAGTAGTCGCAATTGGAGCGATGGCAGCAACATTGCCAGCTCCTTAGTAAGGTGGGCAATAGTCCTCGCTGAAGGCCAAGGGGAAAAAAGCAGGGACAAAGCACTCCGTTGAATGGGCTCTGTAGTAGACATCCGTTTCTTCTGCCTGGCTTCCATATCTTGTGGCCACAGTATTTTGCTTGGGATACCAACCTGCTCCTGTATTTCTGATGAAGTGACTTTATTCCAAAGCCCTGGAATTAAACCTCCTGGCCCTTAGCCAGTTCTGGGTTTTGGGTTGGAGCAATCAGGATGCTATCTTCCTCTTTCCTACAACACCAAGCTGCTGAAAACTATCTGGCAACTAGGAGGGAAGCGTCTACCTGAGAATAACACAAGTTTGGGAAACAAACCTGAGAAATGGAGGAGAACTGGTTCCTAGGGACGCAGATTGAGGCCTGGATCAGTGAGTACCTGATGCTGCGTGTACTAGTTCTGGTGTTCCGTAAGCCAGTGAATTCCCTTGTATTGCTTAGGCCAGTGAAAGTTGGATATTCTGTTGCTTGCAAACACAAATATCCTGACTCCAATACTACTCTGAAATGTAAACTATCCAACCATGCCCTGCTCACCCCAGTAAGTTATCCTTTAGAGTCACCTGATGTTTTTACAGCTACCAAAATACAAAATGGCTCTCCTTTACATTGGATTAGGGAGGAAGTAGGGTGGAAGTAGGGTGGAAGCGGGGGCAAGATTTGAAGCAGTTCCACAATTCTTGTTTTCTCTTTCCTGGAATTGCCTCTCGTTATCTCTTCCTTACCTAACCTGATGAATGCTCAGTGCCTTGGGGCTAGGAAAAGCCTCTGAGGAAGGAGCCCCTGCTGCAGGAAATGAAACTCTCCATTACTGCCAGCTCCAACACTGCTGTGAGTGGCTTCTCTCTTGCTACGTTAGCACTCTCTGTGTCCTCATCGCCCCTCATCAGAAAAGGCTAACGGAAGTATTTCATGTGTAAAATAAATTAAAAACCAGAGAATATCTTCCGGCCACAATGAAAACAAATTGAACAGAAACTATTAAACTTATAGCAATTATTGTACAGTTCAGTTTTACCTTAAAAATATTACGTGTAGGTGAAGGTGAAAGGAAGGTGAGTATAGGTGAAGGAAGGTGAAATCAGTTTAGTGACCAGATATTTAATAGTTCCTTTGTATTTTTTTTTCCTTTGTAGTTTTTAATCTCATGTTTTTCTCTCTATGTTTACAAGTTTCCACCTAATTTTAACCTATTAGCACCATTAAGGACCTGTAATGGCTCACACGCACTAATTCTGCTTATGGGACACATTACATAGAGTTCATTCGTTTCTCTGAAAAATTCACTTTTTTTTCTATTTTCACAGAATTGCTTATAATCTTTCACCCTAGGGCAGAAGACTCAGGGAAAGGACGTGCTAAAAAGAAAAACTATTATGTTTGATAGGAAAAAATTATACTTTTACTTTGGGGAGCCAGTGGGACTATTCCTGTAAGTAGACGTAATTATGATTGGGATCTGTTTGACTTTGGGTTAATCACCTGCAATTGCTGCCACCTAGGCCAGCCCTCATTATAAATTAATGATGGGGTCTGCAAAGAGAGTAGATAGCGAGTCCTGAATACACACCGAATGGAGCAGCATGCCCTGAGGAATAGTCAGAGGAAAGACGCCACTGGAGCATATCGTACCTGTATTTAATGTGTCTTTACTGCAGTTACTCTGTGTGAGCTATTGTGTGCTGCTTTGGTTGTGCTCAGGGATCCCCTCAGATGCCACACTGACACCGTCCTGGATCGGCAGTTTCACTGATGGCGGTGGAAACGCCGCGAGATTAGCACTTTTCCTAAGGTATAAATTCATAATGAACCCTTTTAGACCATAGTTTTTTCTTCTGTTAAACACTACTGTATTTCAGCGAACTTACTAAAATGGAGTGTGAACACTCTTGCTCTCCTATTGGGCTTGAAGTGAAGACAGGCCTTTCCCAGGACTTTCTTGGGACATCACTTTGTTGCCCCAAATTGGCAGTATGACGTCTGCGTTGATAAGAAAATATTCGATTCACATCTTATCTGACAGTAGGTTAAGGTGTAAAATACTATATTATGAAAAATGTAGTTCACAGTAGTCTAACAGATGCCGCTAGTGTAATAGCCTAATGTAGCAAGGGCACCAAATGTGTGCCAGCATGTTTCTGACACGATTTTCTTAAGTGATGATACATCCCAATTGAAACTTACTAAAATTATGTTTTCTCCTCCAACTGTCATACAAACATACCAAACTATGTGTTTTGTGTACCCATGATTTATGAATATGAGGTGTATATTCCTTTTGGCTTTCTCCTCTGTGGTTTAGAGTTAAACTTGAAAATATGATTTTATCCCTCTGAATATTAGTCCAGTGAGTTAATCCAGTTCCCAGGTATGTATTAATTCTCCTTCATCACTCATAGAGCCAACAGTAAATTCAAACTTATAAGATTTGCATAAAACATTTTTTAAAATCTAAATCTAAAAATTTTTAAATCTGAAAGTCTGTTATAAAAAAGTGTTACAGTCTTTTTTCTTTTTTTAACTCATGGAGTAAATCCCTTGAGAAATCGTCAAAGAAAGTCCTAAATAGTTGTTTTCATCACTGTATGTTAATTTGTATATATTATATCCTTGTATCATGTAATTCTTTCATTAAACCTTTTGTGTGTGTGTGTGTAAAACCCAGAACATTAGAAAAGTACGAAAAAGTGGAAATATACAACCCACGTACTTGCCATCCTGGTCAAGAGATAAAAGTCTACCATTATCCCCAGAAGACTCCAGCGTGCCCTTCTCTCCCCACCCCTGGAGTTAACCACAATTTTAACTTTTATATTGATCAGTTTCTTGCTTGCTTTATAGTTTTACCACCTATTCATGCTTCCAAAATACTATGGCTTAGTTTTGCCTGGTCTTTGGTTTTTGGTTTTCATCTTGTTATTGAAATTTACATAAATGGAAGTATCCTTTTAGGTGCAGCATTTTTTCACAAAATCATGTTTGTGAATATAGTTATAGTTAGTTTTTATTGCTGTATGGTGTATATAGACTGGATATACAGTATAGTTGCTGTATCATATGAACTCACCACAAATTATTTATCCATTCTGCTGTTGGGGCCATTATAAATAATACTGATATGGACGTTGCTTTGTATGTCTCTTGATAAACACTGCACATATATCTAATGGGTATATATATAGGAGTGGAATTGCCAGGTCATAAAGTTTGTGTATTTTTAATGTTTTTTAAAAGCCATATCACTTTACCACCAGAGGAATGTGAGTATTCTCAATGCTTTATGTCCTGACCATTTAACCCATTTATTTACTATGTGGTATTACCTCAATGGTTTTAATTTCCATTCCTTTGGAAATCAGTTGGGCATCATTTCATATGTTTATTGGCCATTGTTTTATGAACGTGGTGGTTCAAGTGTCTGACTGTTTGTATTTGTGTTGTCTTTTTCTTATTGATTTGTAGGTGTTCTTTACATATTCTGAATTTGAGCTAATTATGGAACTATATGTATTACAGACCTCTTCTCCCACTTGGTTGTTTGCCTTTTTACCATCCTAAAAGTCTCTGTTGAACCTCAGAAATTCTTAATTATAATGTTGTCAGATTCACCAAACTTTTTCTTTATGAATAATGCTTTTGTGTCCTCTTTAGGAAATATTTCCTTACCCTGAAATCATGAATATAGTACCCTATGTTAATGTATAGATTTTTCATTTTATGTTTTGTATTTAGATCCAGAATTGAGTTTTTGGCGTGTTTTTAGGCAGGGGTTAATTTTCATTTATTTCTGTGTGGATAATCCATTGTTCTACCACTGTTTATTTTAAAAATTATCCTTTCCCCACTGCTTGGTAGTTTCACCTTAGTTGTAAATTAAGTGTCTATATATTAGATTAATTTGTGGGCTTTCTAGTCTTTTAGTGTGTTCTACATTGTTTTTGTCACATTGTCTTAAATGATATAGCTTATATAAGAATAAATTTTGATACCAGAGCAGGGCCTCGTATCTTGTATATTTTATTTTATTATTTTTATTGTGGTTAGAACATTTCACATGATGTCTCCCTTTAACACATTTTTCAGTGTACAGTACAGTATTAACTACAGGTTATGCAGATTTCTAGAATGATTCATCATACGTAACTGAAACTTTATACACACTGAACACAACTTTCCATTTCTCCCCCCACCCAGCCCCGGTAGCTATCATTCTGTTCTTTGCTTCAATGAGTGTTACTATTTTAGATACCTCATGTAAGTGGAATCATGCAATGTTTGTCGATGAATGGCTTATTTCACTTCGTATAATGTCCTCCGGGTTCATCCGTACTGTCACATATGGCATATTTCCTTCTTTTTTAAGGCTGAATAATATTCCATGGTATATCTATACCACATACATTGTAGAATTAGCTTGTCAAACTCCACAAAGAAATCTGTTGAGGTTTTGATTGTGATTGTATCAATTTGAATCAATTTACAGAGAATATTAGAAAATTGAGCCTTTTAATATGTTAAAATAGTATATGTACTTTTAAATATCTCTCAGTGATATTCTATTTTTCTGTACAGAGGCCTTGCATATCATTTGTTGTTTTTATTCCTAGATATTTTATATTTTATATTCTAGTAAACCCTAAAGTAAAATAAATGTTATTTTCAGATTTGTTGCTGATGTTCAGCAATGTATGAATTTTAAATTTTTATGTTTGTATGCAACTGTAACTCATCTGCAGACTTGTTTAGATTTCACGTGTACATAATTACATAATCTGCACATGATGACAGTTTCATCTCCTCCTCTTCCAGTCATTATATCTTTTAGTTCATTTTGTTGCCTTTAGTAAGGCTAGGACTTCCACGGGCTGGAATCTTCACCCGTGTTACTAAAAGTGGTTAACAGTTGGCATCATTGTCATACCCAATTTCAAAGGGGGACACATTAAAATTTTTTTCTACTAAGTGTGATGTTACAGGTTGTTAGATTTAGTTTGTTCATTGTTATTAAGGGTTTTGAATCTAAGTTCATGCATGAGAAAACCCTGTAATTTTTTTATAATATCCTTTTCAGGTTTCAGTTTGAAGGTTTTATTAGGTTCTTAAAGGAAACTAGGGAGTGTTTCCTCCTTCCCTACTACCTGAAAGAGTTTGGATAAGACTAGCATTTCATTGGAATTCACTAGTGAAGCCATCTAGCTAAAGTTTTTTAGTTTCGTTTGTTGTTTGTTTTGGAAAGGTTTTGCATTGCAAATTTGACTTCTTCTATAAGACTTTTTAGATACTCTGTTTCTTCTTGTGTCCATTTTGGTTATAGTTTTCTAGGAATATGTCTATTTCATAAAAATATCAAATCTATTTGAAGGAAGCTGTTCACACTATCCTTTTATCTTTTTATGATCTGTAGAATATGTAGTGATGTCTCAGTTTTCATTCTTTATATTTGTTATTTGGGCCTTCTCTCTTCTTTTTTTTTCCTTATTTGGACTCTCCAGTGTTTATTTTTTAGTAGTCTTTTCAAATAACTTATTTTCATTATTATTTGGTTACACATGGGTTATTTAGAAGTGTATCCTTAATTTCCAACATATAGGGATTTTTTTTCTTCCCTGGAAGATAGCTTGGATTTCTAGTTGATTAAAAAACATATTCTGAATGATTTCCATCATTTGAAATTCATTATTATCTGCTTTATTTTTGTAAAAATTCCACTGTGAGCTTCAGAAAATGTATAGTCTGTACGGTATATATGGTGTTCTACATATTATTAATACCCTTAGGTCAAAAGATTTGTGATATTCGAATCTTCTATATCCTTACTGCATTTACTTGTCTATTTGGTCGGTTACTGAAAGCAGTGTGCTGTGAAGTCTCCACTGGTTGTGCATTTACCTATTTCTTTTTCTAATTCTGAAAATTTTGCTTTCTGTATTTTGAGTCCATGTTATTAAATGCATGCAAATTTGGAATTATTTTATCTTCCTGGTAAATTGAAAGTGTTATCAGTATTGAGTGTATCTTTATCTCTAAGTGATGGTTATTGCCTTAAAGCTAATCTTCACTTGATACTATTGTAGCTACACCAATTTTCTTTTGGTTATTGTTTGCATGGTAAATATTTTCCCATCCTTTTCAACTTTCTCTATCTCTGGGTTTTACATATTGGTTTATAAATAGAAATTGTTTTGTCTTGTTTATCTAATCGAAGTATGCCAGTCTTTGTCTTTAAAGACACAATTAAGACATTTACATTTAATGTAATTGAGTCTAAATCTGTGTCAGTCTTTCAAGGTCAATCAGTCTTTAAACAACAATTTTTTTACATTCAGAAAATAGTTCATTAACACCTACGGGTTAAGAAATGTATCTTTTCTGATTTGTATATAAATATGAAGGGATTTATGAAACCTTCTCATCTCCTATTATTTCTTCGACTGCTAGGTCCAGGGACTAAAATATGCTAAGAACAACATTTCTAATCTAGTGTTTTGGGTATTTTGCTTGCAACTCTGCTCTTTATTGTGATTTACCTGCCTAATTCCAATAAACATGGCATTAGCAAGGTATAGTTTTTACAAAATACTATAAAGATTCCACTTTTGATTACAGGGCTGCGACTCCCAAATGAGCATGTCAGAAGTATCCTGTAGTGAAAGTACATCCTCGTGTCATTCTCTTGAACACGGCTCAGTTCCAGAAATTCTCATTGGCCTGCTTTATAATGCCACAACTGGAAGACTATCAGCAGAAGTCATAAAAGGCAGCCACTTCAGAAACTTGGCAGCAAACAGACCACCCAGTGAGTGAAAAAAAATCTTTTTTCATTCTAACGTTTTCTGCACTTATGAGACTTTCAGTTTTAGGGGCTTCAGTCCTATCATTTAGTCTTAACCGATCAAAACGAAATGGAATAATCATCAGCTAATCTGTGTTATGTTTTCTATTTCCAGTCACTTGGGAAGTAGAAAAATTTGAAATTCAAAATATTAATTGTAAGGTGACAAGAATTTTAATTAATTTTTCATGGTGTCAGCAGAATAAATTATTCCTATCATAGCTGTTATTTTCTAATGCCAGAAAAAGTTACAAGGTTTTTTTAAATTAATACTATTTCACAAATATAATCAGGAATGCTTATAGCTACTGTTGTTACCTGGAGATGAATGTTGTATTTTCTGTCTGCATGCAGTACTATGAAATAATGTATAAACTTCTATATTTTTCCTTCTTTTCTCACATAACAATTTAAGAAGAAACTGTTTCTTCACATTTTTCCTGCTTTAAATGATAAATCCACACTGCCACCAGAATCTTTTCCTAAAGGGAATGTGCTTTGCTTCTACCCAGACAAACAGAACAAAGAATAGTTTGATACCCTAAGTGCTGAGAAGGGAATGCTAGGCGGTAAACCTCTACCCTGCTATGTGTCTCTCACTCTTCTATCTCCTTATCTCTCTCCCAGCTCCAGGGTGTGGATAAGTTATGGGAGTACAGATAAATTACCACCCAATATACCTCCCAAACTGTTGGTTTATATCTTTGGACATATACTAAGAAAGTGGCAGCTTCTCTAAAATTATACTTCTCTAAAATTAAAGCTGTGAATGCCCTAACTAAAAATCTGAAAGGAAATCTTGAATAATAATGGGCACCTTCAATTTCTTTAAAGATTTCTCACTGAATTTCTCAAAGCAGTCTTTTACTCCAGGTATCAAATAGTTCTTGAAGGGGGGGGAAACATTTTCCACTCCTGAATTAAATTAACTTTACCTGTAACTGTCCTAAAAATTATTTCTTCAAAGTGAAAAGTCATAAATAAAAACATTGCCCTAAGTGGTTTTGGAAACCTTGCTTTTTACATGCATCATGGAATGCATCTATTCCTGAATTAAAAGTCAGAAGGCCTGGGGCAGCCGGTTAGCTCAGTCCGTTAGAGCCCAGTGCGCTTAACAACAAGGTCACCGGTTCGATCCCCACATGGGCCACTGTGAGCTGCGCCCTCCACAACTAGATTGAGACAACTGCTTTACTTGGAGCTGATGGGTCCTGGAAAAACACACTTAAATAAATAAAAATTAAAAAAACTTCAGAAGGCCAAAACTATATTTCTACCCTTGGACAAGTGCCTTAACTCCCCTAAATCTGTTTCCTTGTATGTAAAATTATGGTTGTGTCTCTCACAGGGTAACTGTGAGACTGAGATCAGATAAAGGGGCATGAAAGAAGGATGGAATTACCATTGTCCCCTTTCTCTTTTCAGAAGGGAAAATTCAGAGGGAGGCAAAACGCAATTACCAGAATAAACAGTGTGACTTGGTTATCTTCACTAATACACACTTGGAATTCAAACTCAAATGGCCTGAGAAGTAACTTAAATAAGCGAAATGTGTAGATTAAAAATAAGCATGGAGGCCTGACAAATGCGAGGGTGCACACTGCCTTAAGAAGTTCAGATTCAAAAGGTTTTGAACACTGAGACAGAGAAACAAAATATTATTTGGGGTTGCGTTTAGCCACAAGCTATCAGTTTGCCAATCCTGCGTTAGCTAATAGCTTAATTTTTTGACACATAGTTAACTTGGGATGCTAAAAAGGAGCAGAATGAAATATGTTTGCCTTTCTGCCCTTGTTCTATCCACTGTGATAGAAACAGAGAAACACTAATGAGAACTAAAATGAAGGGAAGGGAGTAGAGGCAGGGGCAAATAATAAACAGGTTGAAAGATTAGCATCCGTAACGTGAAGTAGGTCTTTCGGGTTTTACTCGTAACGAGTAGGTTATAGCAATTTCCATTATTTTAGAATTAAATCTTCCGTATCAGGATGGTTAGCTGGGAGGTAGCTAGTCAGTAAATATAAGTTGACATTAAAATTAATTACATGAAGTATTTATAAAGTAAAACATAAGACAGTTTTATGAGTTTGTTTTAGACTGTATATATTATATAAGATTGTGACCCTTCATATATACTGAAGCATATATCTAAGCTTTGAGCTGTGTTTTAATCCAATTTTTATCCAAAGAAACAATGGCAATATTCAAAAGCAAATGATAGTTCTATTTTATTTTGTATAACTTAGTTTTCTATTATATTGAGAGTAATAAAAGCATTTGAAATATTAAAAATATTAAATATTGCATGGATAAACTTTAACATTTAGCATAATAATAATGATCCTATAATGACTTGTATTCAGTCTTTTATAGTCTGATAATTTGCATGATTCTATTTCAATGTGCTTTAGACCAAGAGGATATCATTATAAAGATGTCCCCCTTTAAAACAGTGTAATTTTTGTTTAAGATTACACAGTGACCTTAAAAATTCTCATTCCATGAATTTTACCCAACAACCCTTTTGTTCAACCCTCTACCTGAATTAAAATGCTAAAGTTTTGTGTTTTCCACTCCAGTGAACAGTGTTTCCTCTTTAATTCTAACCTTTGACCCTCTTTCACCCAACAATTGACATCTGGTCATTATTTCTTTTACTGCTTTCCACCCCCTGTTGTCAGATGGACTGTTCTGTTGTCTAAAACACTTGATAGGTGGACAGGTTTATATAATCCGAGGTGAGTTCCTGTAGAGGCTAATTGGATGTTGTCTTTTCATGCGAAAACAAAATACCCTAAAACTTGCCAGCAGTGAAGCTGTCCACCATGTTGGTTTCAAAAAAAAAATGCACATTTATTATCTGTGGTACTTTAAATAAAACTAACTTAGAATTTATCTCTGATTATGGATGATGGTATTCAGAGTATCTGTAAAACAAGCAAAACTTTTTAAATTAAAGGTTTTATTTTTCATTCATTATATTTTGATTCATACAACAGAAATAGTTACTTCATGAGCAATACTGTAATTTTCATTAAAATGAATTGAAATTTTGATACGAAGTACACATGATGGATCAACATGCTGAAGGTCACTTGCATGAGTCAAAAGAACTTGAAACCAGAGTTGTTTGGAGAGAGGGTTTATTTCCCAATGAGCAGGCAATGAACTGTTGTTTCACTCTGCACTCTAAACATCACATCGGTTGTTTTTTTTTATAATTCATGAAAATAGTTGATACCATACATAAAGTCTGACACTGAATTGTGCCAAAAAGGAATCCTACAATACTTATTTTAAGTGTCTAAAAGCACATTAAATGTACTCTTGCATGAAACCAGGAGAAAGTTTTACTTGATTTGCTGAACTTGGAGCCCTTAATGCATTTGGCTTCACGTTGGCCCTTACATGTTTTTAAAATACAATTAAAAACCACATCCATGCAGAGATTTTTTTGACATTTCATCCTAAGCTGTTTTTATGTCATCTTTGCATTCTTGTCTTCCTCTGTTCCTCTTTACCATTTGCCTTCATTTCTATTTGTTTGTTTATTCTTACTCTCTGAAAACACAGTGGAATGCTTTACAGTGTTGTGGCTAATTGAGCTTGCTAAGTGTTTATTAATGCTATGACGTCCTGCTTAGTGAAGCTAAATGGGGGTGGGGATGGGGATGGGCAGGGTGGTTGTGGGAGGTGGAGGATGGGGTGGCGGGTGGAGGAAGGAGTATGAGGTATACCTTTCAATTATAACAGGAATGTAGAAATAGTGAGGTTCAGATATGAGTACCCCTCCAAAGATTTTCTGCCTACTTAGCATTCTCTGTACCTGTCACTTTTATAAGCATCTACATCAAATGGAATTAGCTAAATTTCCATTAAACATGGTATACACCATATCCTTATAAAGTATAAATACCTAATCTCAGCAAATGTTACAAGAAAGATGTTTTTAGTTTGTTTCAAATGACATCTGTGGTATGTTGTTTTTTTCTGTAGATACATATGTTAAATTAACTCTACTGAATTCCATGGGTCAAGAGATGTCCAAATGCAAAACATCCATCCGCAGAGGGCAGCCAAATCCAGTCTACAAGGAAACTTTTGTTTTCCAAGTGGCCCTATTTCAGCTCTCTGATGTGACACTCATACTGTCCGTATATAACAAACGCAGCATGAAAAGAAAAGAGATGATAGGCTGGATTTCTTTAGGCCTGAACAGCTCTGGGGAAGAGGAACTCAATCACTGGACGGAAATGAAAGAGTCAAAAGGACAGCAAGTGTGTAGATGGCATGCACTGCTAGAGTCATGATGAGTGGGACAGACATGCAATTGAAATCCCAGGCAGCGTGATTTCCGATGATGGCGTTACTATTTTTACCTAGTCACCATGAGAAGAGTTCTTCTTTGAAGAATCATCTTCATTCTACCAACATGTTTTAAGTTCTGTGGAAAGAACATCGAATACTGACATAAGTGAAGACAGGATGTGTCTCTGGTAGAGCTTGTTGGGGAAAACGAAAAACTTATCTCATCGTTGTTAAGCTAACAATCCTCCAGACTTTTAAGAACATGCTTTTGAAGTTCATTTCACGTTAGCAAAAGAGCCAGTCATCTCATGAAACATCAAAACTGTAAACGATTTTTTAAATTAGAATTTTTAGTTGCAACACGGTTTTAGCATCACCCTACGTGTTATCCATAAAACACATTTTGACTGGCTCGTCCCAGGTGTTTGAAATGAAAGTAGTTCTCCAACTCTGTCATAAGTCATATTTAATGTTGAAGGGTTTCAGCCACGTTGGAAATTGTTTTATTTCAGATGTTTTCCCTTTGTGCACTTAGTTTCATCGTGCCTCAGTTCTTCTCAGTACCAGTAAATCTAAGTGCAAGCAAGATCTCATTTTCACAAAGGAATTTTTTTAACATGTTCTTTTAAAAACTCATTTCTTCATTTACCTCTGCTTTTGCCTGATCCAAAGAGACCAAGTCGCTGTACTGGTCCCTTGCAAGTCTTTTAGACAGGTTGTACTGTAGAACTCTGTAACTTTCTGTTGAAAGCACTTCCTGTATTCCTGTATTCCAATGTAGGAAGCTAATAGAGCAGGACCTTACTCTCAAATGTCTTTCAATGATTGACTCTTTCAAATTGTCGTAATGTGCAAATACATTTTTTACAAACTAAAAAATATAGTAGATAAGCTGTTGAAAATTGAACATAATTCAAGTTAAAAGAAAATTTTAACGATCTGCTCTGAGTATTTAGTAACCAACACTGCATAAAGCAGATAGCATTCAAATAAGAAACTGTTGTCTCTCTAAATCTTCACTTTTTCTTCAATTTGTATTTGTGATATAAAGACTCTCCAGTTCTCGGTTTGAACCAGAATATCATGTTCAAAACAGTTCTGAGATTCCTTATGAAGTTTCTAGTGACTTGTGACTAGATTTTATGAAATTTACAGATACATTCAAGTGATGTCATCCTGTGCCTTTCATGTAAGTTAAATTTGCTTATACAGCTGGAAAGTTGTATTTGCAAAAGTAGGCCTTCGATTTTTATAAATGTAAAGATTCCTCAGAACAGTGTCACAAGCTCTTTATTTCCTCTGAAGTATGTACAAGTTGTAAAATGTGCTGTTTTTTAAATGGCATTGCATTTTCATTAGTTTTTATATTTAGGAACTCTGGTTAATCAGGAATATTATAAGCTGTTTTCTTTTTAGTTTTGCTTCTTACCTAATATATAATTTTATGCATATACTTTATTAAATAGAATGTTTTATATATATGAAAAATATTTCTTTTTCTCTTTCTAATTTCTAGTTAAACTAGACAAAAACAAACAATTTACCAGGTACTAAAAAGCAGTATGTCATTGTTCCTAGTTACAACTAAGTACTACATATTATTGTAAGCTAGACCTTGTTATTACCATAATAACAAAACCATGCATAGATATTATTATTTCAACTTGGCTATACTGAAAGGCCTTAAAAGAAATCCAAAAAGACAGTGAACTCTTAATATTTTCTTAGTTTAAAAAAATGGCAGCTCTATGCATTCATACACATGACTTATAAGGTAAAATACAAATGCTAGATTGGGTGACATGAAGTTTCAGAATGTATGTTATATAGTTACATTAAAGGGGAAAATTCATTCTTTTATGGTTATATTAATCAGCCTTTCCAGGGTTTTAATAAATGAGTTAGGTTATAAAGTTAGGTCATGAATCAAATGGCACAGTATCTCTTAAGTATTTTCAGCAGTAGTATGAAAAAAGATTTGAAGAGGGATATAGATTTTACTGAGAAATTAGATTTAGGCATTTGATGCTACAAGTATGTGTTCTGAGTTTGAAACAACTGACTGCATTGCTAACTGAGATCTTCATAATAAAAAGTTACAGTCTTATTTGTAGCTGTAACAAAGCCTCATCAAACACATTATAAAACCAGCTTGGTGCTTTTTCCTTCAGTGAGGAAAAGACCTAGCTAGTTGTTATTTGTTAAATCCGTCTTTCTTCAGACTATGCCCAGAATTGTGTGTGTGCTTTGACACGTCCTTAGAGGTTTGCCTCATATAAGTATCAAATCCAATATGGCCTAAAAATTAATTAACAAATTAAGAAACTTTCAAGAAGGACCTGACCTCCATTCTAGCTGCCAAGTCCTCAAAGACTATGAATTATGTGTATGTGTACCTGTTACACATGCACATGCCTGCACCCCCCCCACACACACACACACGCACACGCACATGCGCGCATATGTAAGGGTTAAGATGCCCTGGCTTTTTCTGATAACTAAAGAGAAAAACATTTATGAAGTTTATGGATTATTTTTATCCTCTATGTACTTGCTGGAAATTATATTTGGTTTGGGGTGCTATTTGCTGCCATTCTCTTCTAAAGCAATATATATATACATACATATATATATATATATGTATGTATATATATATATATATATGTATATATATATATAAAACACACATACACAGAGGGTACCAAAAATATGTATACATATTTTCAGAAAGGAAAACTGTATTGCAATTGTAATACTCAATGTATACCGATAACAAAAGATGAATGCAAGTCACGTTTGACTTCTGCAATTACAGAGGTGCTCAAAGTGGTTACCGTCAGCGTCCAGACACTTCTGATTACAGTGAACTACTGCTTGAGCAACACTGACCAAAGGGTCCACTTGTATAGATTTTTTTGGCACTCCCGGTATATACATATATATACATATATATATATATATATATATATTTATCCTGTGGACTGACACAATTAGAGTGATTACTCCCAAAAGTTTGTCTATTCTTTTGGATAAAGATTAAATAGGGCTCAGGAGACCCACTTCACTCTACTGAATATAACCTACAAGATAGTACTGCTTCTTTTTTGTGTGCTTGAATTTGCATGAGGCTCATAGGTACAATCTTATACCATAGTAATTACAGCAAATAGGGGCCCACTAGTGGGCAACAGGTATTGTCTCTGTTGTCTCAGAAACTTGCGAAAGACAGCCCACTTTCTTACCATTCTCTTAAAACCTCCTAAGTTTTATAACAAAACAAGATAGTCCAATAGGGCAGTTGACTGGCATTCATGTAATTCCTGAGCCTGGAGTGGCCGACTTTGTCTCCCAAATGACCTGCAAAATGTAGTTATTTATTACTGTGCAGGAAACAAAATGTACTTGAAATCAGTAAAGAATTTTAGTATGATATCCTCTTACCTTTCAGAAATTTTCTTCTATAATATTAGTCTCCTATACTATCCACATTTTGTGTGAAATCCACTTGTATATTTTCTTATTATACACTCAGTGAATTCTCAATAATGTTGTATTTAGTGACAAAAATAATAAATTGGCCTCAATTTTGAAAAAGAAAAACCAGTGAGAAGGTATCTAAATGACCCTGATTAATACAGGTATGTTTAAGGGTCGGGCCTGGTAGGGCAGTTTCATCCAGCCTAGTGCAGATGTTAAATCATTTTCTTGACACGGTCATCATTTTCATTTCACTTATCAAGTGAATCAGAAACGTAATCAAGGATTACAAAGTAAGATGCCCCAGTGGGGAAAAGGCCGTAGAATTGAGGGTGTTCTTCAAGATGAAGATGGAGACCAAATGATATAATTTTTCAAGTGCACTTGAGATAAGCTAGTCAAAGGTGTAAATTTTACATGAAGTAAGAACAGTAGTCACCAACAAATTTGGATGAAGGTCTCTATCCAGATATGAATAGAAATCACACAAATCCACTTTCATAAAATCGCCATTTTTCTGCAAAGACTAGATAATTAATTCGTAGCAATTTTTCCCATTGATATTTCACATAATTGGTTATTACTCAAAACGTTTTATTTTTTTTTCCCATTTACTGTCCCCAGTTCACCCATGGCCTACACTGGATGTAGCTATCAGTATCATCATCACCAGCCAAACTAAATATCAAGCACAAGTTTAAAACATGCTACGGAGCTGTTTTTTTTTTTTAATTAACTTTAAAACATCATTTGTGCCCACCAAAATGTATAACAATGGTAACTGCTGTAATTTACTAAGGTCTAGCACAATAATTTATTATTTTGTTTGATTCTCACAACACTACTATGAGGTAAGTAATAGTATCATCAGCTTATAGAGGTTAAGCAGTCTTGCCCAAGGTCATTCAGTAAGTAAGTAGTAGAACTAGGATCAGAACCCAGGTATAAATTAAAACATGAACTATGCATCTTGCATTTGCACCCCTCTTTACTAGCTGCCAGAAAAACAGGACAACCTTATATGCATCAATAATCCACCCACCTTAATTGAATGGCAGAACTAGACAAAGAGAAGGAAAAAACAGACAGCTTGGGAAAGAAATACAAGACAAAGAAAAGGTTAGAGATTGTTTTTCTTCTCAGAACACATATGGTACTTTAGTGTTATATTTGTAGATGATTGATTTTTGAAGACTTGGGGATTTAATTTATTCTGTCGTTTTAGCCTATACTTACTTCTATTCTGAAAGTGTATTAATTTATTCTGGTCCTTGTCCACTTTCAGGAATCCAAGATACTTTAATTGTGTATGGTCACCTTTCTGCCCTGTGAAGTGGATAGCTTGTATTCATTAGCACATATCTTGCCCATATCAATGGTGAGAGAAGACTCTTGTCTTCCTTTGTGTTCTCATTGCAATTTATTTATGTTTCTTCTATACCCTTTATTAGGGTTTAACTTTGTTAAGGTTATTAAGGTTTAAAGTTAGATTACAGCTAATTTTATTGCATATATCTATTCCCCTTGGTAGTAGTTAATGCCTAGTCTTATCTTTATGTGCCCCTTACTCATAGTAGGCACAGGATAAATACTGAATTGAACTAAATTCCCTATGGAAAAGATTAATAATACTGTCCTGTGTCTCAATTTTTATGGATTTATTTATTCCTTCATTTCACCTACATTTATAAGAATACCTACTATGTGCCTTGTATTGTTCTAAGTGCTACAGATGCAGAGATGATAATAAATTGGACAGTCTTTGCCCTCATGGAGCTTGCATTCTAAGGGAGGATTCACAGGGTGATGCATGTTTAGTAGAGGAGTAGAACATGGAGTTCAGAAAATTCTTCCTGGAGAAGATAATCCCTAAATTGGGTCTTAAAGAAAAAATACTGATTAGACTCCCATCAAGGAACATATTCTCTCAAAAGGGCAAAATTTAAAGCAATGGTTCCCAAACTATAGTGTGTTTTAAGAATTACTCTGAGAGCTTAATTTATATTCCAAAGCCCCTCCTCCAGAGTCTTTCATTTGGTCGGGGGTGGAACCCAAGAATCTACATTTTCTTAAGCTCCCCAGGAAATCTGTCTAGTTTTCTTGGTAGAGAATATTGAGCTCATTACATAGAATTGTTGACAGCAGTGTTTCAGTGCCCATACATTAGATCTTTAAGTTTGATAGTGATAAATGATAATGGGTTTAAGACTAGCATTAGTGCGAGTGACTTTATGTGTGCTTCCTTAAAAACAAAGATATTTAATGAAAAGACTTAAAAGTGATATTTAATTATGAGTTCCTGTACATTCATTAACACTCAACATAAACTTTTCAATGTGTTCCTTGGTATAATAAATAAATTCTATTATGCTGGTTTTATGATTCCTGAAAATTCCTTTGGATTATTGTTCAAATATTTTCTTCCAAGCTGTCTTTACAGTCAGTGATAGATATAAGGCAGAGAGAGAGTCGGAGGAGATATTTATCTTGTCTCTGTCAGTGTTCTAAACGAAGTAAGACTGACTTTTAAGTAAATGTATAGTAGCAGCTGTAGGGGGTAGTATTTTTCATTCTTGTGTATAGTAAGCTTTCTTGCCTTTTATTATCATCCTACATGGCTTCATGGTCATTTCTCATCAGATAAATTTCATTCCTGGATTCTTCACCAGGGACAGCAATGTTTCCGTCACCTGTGCCCTAATCTCTATTTCCTTGATTGCTTTGCTCTTTCTTAGGGTCTTGTATTTCAAATAACAAGTTAATATAGCAGCCTCAGGCCCTCCTCTTTCTCTAAAAATGAATGCTGTGGACAAGGTTTATCCACGTTTCTATTTTCCCTTCTCACAAAAGTAGTCATACCCCCTTCTCTGGTGCAATGTTTTGCAAGAACGTATTTTACATTTTGAAAGTTCTTTTTTTCCAAACAAAGATCTGTGATTAACCCACTTGAAAATGAGGTTATTTGAATATTTGAAATAACATGGTTAAGGAATTAGGTAGTTTTTGTCACTACTGCTGTATCACTGTTTGGTCTGGTTATAGTTTGAGATCTGGTTAATTCAATCTTCATATGAAAGAGTTCGAGAGACTGGGATTATTAGTGTATTACCAACAATGAATGTAAGAATCACACTCTTTTCTCTCCCTATTTAGACAAGTACGTATCTCTTTTTAAATGTTCCTTTCTTCCTCGCTGCCTCTGTTCCCCACTCCTATTCATGGATATTCACACTAGATTACAAGAGTATTGCAGGGCTGACCCGGTACCTGTCGAAAAGTGACACCTGGCTTTTTTTTCTTAATCAAATGGCCTGGACAGCAGGGAGAACCTGACAGGTTTTCTCAGAGACGAGCGAGAGAGCAAAGCATGATTAGTCAGCATGGCTTTGTGGCTGCTCTTGTGGTTGTTACTGCTGTACACTCACCTTGAACGTCATGAAGTATCCTGGCATCATGTTGTGTGGGCTCGGAGCCGAGAAGGAAACCGCATTATTACTCTAACAAAAGTTGGGCATAATTTTATTGTAGCAGTTCAACCCTTAGTACATAAAAATTTCTAAATAATTAACTATGAAAAGAAAGTCACTGGTGTGGCAGTGGTTTTTGCAAGATTTTTGACATCATTTCAATGTCAATTTGACAGTCTGTATTTTAAATTGTCCTATTATTTTACGGCCCTTTATTATTCTGATTACTGTTTGATATTTCAGTTTGTCTTTTAAATATTCAAGACTGCTTTTAAAAAGAAAAACCTTAACACCTTTGTTTATGCCTTTAACATGTGAATGCTCACCTGACACTTAACTGTGTTTAAAATGAATACCCAATGATGAAATATAATACTCCATTATACACTGAAAAAAAATAATTTTCTGAAATTTGTTTATATATTCAGATCTTGCTAGAATGGTTATTTCCATAAGTCTAAGCAGTTACTATTAAATATAGCCATTTTGTTTAATGAGAAAAGCCGAATTTTCCCTTATCCCTGAGATTTATTGTTTCTCTTGCCTTTCACATCTGATTGAAGGGAGATGGCTGTGACCCTCTTACCAACACTTCAGTTGTCAGTTTCTGAGTCTACTCACTTCCCCCAGATGACATTTTGAGTCACAATGAAACTTTTTGTACCCACAGACTAAGTCCTCACCAGTGATTCCTATTCATAACCCCCATTAATGTTGATGAAAGTAATACATAAACAGCAATAAAAGAAAAGACCCCTAAAGCATAAAGGATCAATGTCTAGAGCCTTGGTATAGGGTGGCACTCTTACTACATAAATGTGACTTCAGTCTCAATAGAGTAGTAGAAGCCAGTTCCTTGGAAATGAGATTTTAGGTCATCTCCTTTTGCTCTTCTCTCTTCTCCCTCAAGCTTACACATTCTTCTTTATTTTAAATTTTGTGAGGAAGCCTTAAAAAACCCTGGTTTAAAATTTTTCAAACGTTGACTTAACCAGGCAATTTCATAAAAAAGGAAAACTGAAGTAAACACCATAGAGTCATAGGAAGCCTTTCTTTTTTGAGGGGTGGGATGGTGCTTGTTTTCCTTTGGGACGGTCTTTTTGGATAAAAATTGGGAATATTTATAACGTTCTATAATCATGTCAGATTTGTTTTGTGAGAGGAAACCAGAGTAGCTTTTGCATATAAATTGGCTCTCTTAGTACTTAAGTATATTTAAACAATCATTTGAAGCACCGCCAGAAAATAATGCTGATTTTTCAAACAATATTTTGAAATTATAAGTTCTTTAAATTTACTAAGAAAATTTCCAATAGTAGCTTGCACTACAAAATTAATTTATGATGTTTCTGCATAATTTTATTGAGATAACTTGTTTTTGTGGTGAAAATAATACAGTGGCAATTTTGAGGAATCTTTAAAGCTGTCATAGAGAGGCAGCCAAATTTTGGATTTTTACTAGAATTTTGAAATAAGAAAGCATCAGTATTACTTTTCAGTTTCAATTAGTCTTGATGAAGAACAGTTATTATATGAGTTTTAGGGGTCTTGATAAATGTTGGGATCTATTTTTTACAAACTGATGATATTCATTATTCCTCAGTACTCTTGCATTGCGTTGTATTTCTCAAAATAATGTAATTTTATGAAAAACTCATTAGTGGAATCTGTTATTCAATATCCCCTTACTTTTCTCCTCCCTACTTCCCACCTTTCCTGCCTTCCTCCCTCCCTCCCTCCTTCCCTCTCCTTCCCTCCCTCCCGCTGTCCCTTCCTTCCTTCCTTATTTCTTTCTTCCTTTTTTTTTTTGAGGCAAGAAGCTTCCTTGATAGTATAGTTTCTACAGAGCTTTCTTACTTATTTTTCTAATAATGGATATAACAGTGGGATGACGTTTAAATGCTCTGTGAGCAAAACTCTATTAAACAACCTGAAGAAATGCTTGGCTGATTAACATTTCCTTTGGTCTTAAATTGTCTCCAACATATTTTCCAGTGACTCTACACCATTAATGGATCTTATTAAAATATACAAGTGTCTGTATGGTTAGCAACAGTGTTGTATTATTGTCACATATTATGCATTTTTGGTCAAAAATATAAACATGCGTGTGTGAAACAACCCATTTTATAGAATGATCATATATAATTATTTTCATGTAATTGAAAATGTGCTGTATGTTGCATTTTATTCTCATATATACTTTTCTACTATCTATATACACCGATTGTCTCGGTGCCTTTTTCCTTTTGTATAATTGTATTACAAAAAGAAATTACTGACCTCTGTGTGAACAATGTAAAAACTTAAAATTATTAGTCCAAGAGATTTTAATGGCAGTTTAATTTTCCAGAGAATAAACTTTTGCGTGGGTTAAAAGTTACTTTTTTTCACCTTTCTGTAAGAAATCTCTTCACATTTTAGTAGTCACTTGGAATGGGTAAGCATCTGACATATCTAATGGTGACACACAAAAGTAAGCTCTAATTTTTATCACTGACTAATAAGTGTTAATATGACTGTTAAAAAATTAAAATAATGTCAATTACAAAGTAAACATCAAATGGATATATGAGGTGTGATCAGAAAATACGGTGAATGTTTAAATTTAAAAAATTTATTATAGTAAAAGACACATTGCTATTAATCACCCTCAAAAGACTTCCCCTCCCTTCAAACACACTTATCCATCATTCGTGCTGAAGCAGTTCTGGAAGTCCTCTTTCCTGAGTGTCTTAGTTGCGCTGTCATGGCTGCCTCGCTGTCCTGAATCATTTTGACTTTGGGGAGTCGCATGGTACCAGTTCCTGTGAATAAAGTAGATGAGAACACACCATAATGTTTTTATTTGACAGAAATTGGTGTACCAGAAGCGATGTGTGACATGGAGGCTTTCCGTTGTGATCAGCAAATATGGTGAATGCTGTTGCTGCGGGCCATCCAACAGAAAGGCAGGAACCTTCAACAGGGGAAGTGAGGCATCAAACCTTAGTAACTGTGACAAGTTTCAACTTATTCAGTGCAGTCGGGTGTGAGCTACGGTTGAGAGGAGGTGTGTTTTAAAGTGTGCCATATATCATCCTCCATCATGACAGCATTCCATGTCACACATCACTTCTGGTATACAGCGATTTCTGTCAAATAAAAACATTACGGTGTGTCCTCATCCACCTGATTCACTGGATCTGGCACCGTGCAACTTCTGGACCTTCCCAAAGTCAAAATGATTCAGGACATTGAGGCAGCCATGACAGCGCAACTAAAGACACAAAAGAACTTCCACAACTGTTTCAGAAAGTGGCAAGAACGATGGTATAAGTGTGTTCAAAGTGAGGGGGAGTGTTTTGAGGGGGATTAATGTGTCTTTTAGTGTAATAATTTTTTTTAAACATTCGCCGTATTGTTTGATCACATCTCGTATGTAAATGGTATTAAGATCTCAAGTTTGAAAGAAATCTCATTTAAATGTGTTATGAGATTCTTCTATCAAATGTTTGGGTCATATTGTTTTCCTTAATTCTAAGTCAAATCTGACCTCTAAGGAAAATACACTACAAATTTAAACATTTTAAAATAATCTTCTATAAAGTCCATAAATAAACCATGATTGAAACTAAGTAGCTTTAAAATGATCTCAGTATCTTTAGCTGGAATATAAATATGTATACAGTACTGTTTAGCTTGCTCTTTTATTTAATGTGAATTTGTCCTAATTAATACTGGTATTGTGATTCTGTTTATCAAAATCATTTTCTATTTGGCAATACTAGTTTGTTGATTTTTAATTCTTTTTTATTAGGTGGCTATTGTATTGTTTCCTAAAGACCTTGAGTTTAGATAGTTTTCGTATTTCATTGCCATTTTATTTCCAGCAACAAGGACTTATAACAACAGACTTAAGTACCATTTTTCCTATTAAAAATAATTTAAACTTTTGGTGCTCTAAAATTGATAGAAATTAAAGCTGTTACATTATCTAATCTCTGATTGTCTTTGAATCTTTAGTTCCATAAGTTAGTCAGAAGCCTTTTTCAGTAAACTTTTTCAAAGAGTAGAACACCAGTGCCCAATTGGTCTGGTTTATTTATTTTTTCTTTTTTGTTAAAGAGTTCTCTGTACTGAAATAATAATGCGAACATGAAACACTTCTGCTTATACTAAATGGGTTCATAATTTAATCTCCAACAAACTTTAAGGAATTTGTACTCCTTCCCAGTACTTGCTGCTGAGTTCTTCCTCTTCTTTCGAACACTCTGGGCTCCATTATTAAAGCATTTAAGGTTGAATTAGCAAAAATAATAGACTTACTCATGAGTTTACTCCAAAGAAGGTCATATTCATCTGGGTCATGGCTTACTGTCTTTCACAGAATTACAATTGGTATAAAGTGAAATTTCAGCAGAGAAAAAGGTATATGTGCATTCTTACTGGCAAATCATTAAATTAACATTTTTTTAAATTGTTACAGAGGGATTTAGGTAGTAATTCATCATACCATGTTATAGACTTAAGGTTATGTTTTAATTGCAAATCAATTGTAACTCCTTTCATCTCCAATATGCAAAATAATATTTAAGTCAACTTTTTCTTTCCATAGATTTTCAGAATATTCCGTATTTCCCATTTGAAAATAAAGTCATTCCCAATTTAGAAATAAAAGGTCTCAGTAAAATATGTGAAATATTTTGTTTGATTAATACTTTATAATGAATTATAATAGTATAATACACTAAATATCTGCATAACTCAATGCCAAATGAATGGGGACAAGTTATATAAGGATTTTATATACTTAATTAGTAAAACAAAAACCGAAGGATTATTTTCAGTTGGTATAAGGAAAATATATGTTAATATGTGGTAGACACTGCCCACTTTTTACCAAAATCCATGTTTTTCTCTTCTTCTTGGTTCTATGGCTATCTTATAATTCTCAGCCTCTCTTGAAATTAGGTATGGCCATATGATCAAGTGCTAGCCAATGAAATACGAGCAGAAGTGATATGCTCCAATTTTGAGGAGATGTTTTAAGAAACAAATAGGCTTTCTCCATGCCTTCTTTCACTTTCTACTGGCTGGACACAGAGGAAACTGAAAGCTGAGGGAATAGCAGAACCAAAGTTTGGAAAGATCCTGGGTCACTGAGTCACCTCACAGAAAAGAGATAACCAGATATCATCTGCCTTGGAATATTAACATAAATGAGAAGAAAAACTCATATTTTGGCCATTACACATTTTAGAGTCCATTTGTTACTGCAAACAATTGAAACTAAGACAAATATTGGGACCTTCCACTGGGGTTCTGTGAGAATGAAAACCTCCAGTGGCGTAAGAGCCAGAGTGAGGAAATAGAGCAGGCTGAGAAACTGTGACCCATATTATGCAGTGGAAAGGGGGTCACTGTGATTACTGAACCTGTAGTTTGGGGGAAATGGATGGAAGGAGCCAGAGTAATAGTGTATTTGAGATGTCTTTTGCTAAAAGATGTTACAAGAAAGCAGTCAACTCAGTCAAGAAATAAATGGTTTTCAAGCAGAGATTGAAAGAAATGGAGAGACTAAGGGTCTTAGGGGTTTGAAAAGTCTGCTTCTGAACCCCAAATATTAAGATTTTCGACTAAAAAGAGTCTTCAGTCAGAAAGGCCTATTGACTGCTCAGCTAAACAAAGGGACTCAACCATGTGGCAAAGATCAGAATGCTTAGTGTTGCCTCTTATTTCAGGGGAACTCAAGGTAAACTTGAAATGCTCATGAAGCAAACTATGAACGTTGTATAGCCCCCAAGAAGGAAATAATTCAGAACACCTACTTCAAATGAAAGCATAGCATATAACAGAAAATGAAAACCTTCCCAGAGTTAGAGCATATTACCTGTGAGAATAATGGATGAGAGAGTGCCTCCTAGAAAACAGATCCAGGGTAAATCAAAAACTCCTCTACTAAAGAGAGAAATTGGGGTTTTCACTACTACAAATCAGTGATGGCTGTATGTTTCTCATTTTCTCATTCTTCCCCTTTTCAAATGACTGCAATGATCCATTCCCAGCTCTACATTGTATATTTGGTGGACATTGGGGGGCAGGTAATTTGTCTTTAAATTCCCAGGTCCCTGGACTTGATGGAAAGGAGAGGGCATCACCAGACATAAGGGACTTTGGAAAGATTGCTGTAACTGGGTGGGACTTGAGGTTGTCTTATTTAGGGAGAATGTAAGCTGTTTAATAAAAGCTTTGTTCTCTTCTTCCTGGACACATGCTAGAGTACATTCCCCAGCCTCTTGCAAATATCTGTGGCTACGTAACTGAGTTCCAGCCAACTGGAATGTAAGTAGAAGTGATATACATCATTCCTAGGCAAAATGTCTCCTTTAGTCTCTCTCCCCATCCAGTAGCTGGTTACAGATGATGACGAGTGGCCAAGGGATGGTGGAACCACAAGATGAAAGGAGCCTAGGTTCTTAAATCACTGCTTGGAGATCCTCTTCTTACCAGCCAATAATATCTCTTCAGCATGTTACATGAGCAAAAAGTAAACATCTATTGTATGTTTGAGCTATTATCCACTTTGAGCCTATTTTGTTCCTGTAACACATAATTTATACTGATAGGTAAGCTCATGGATTCCAAACTAGTAACTGAGAGAAGACTAGATGGCATTATAACCAAAAAAGACAAAACTTCTATACAGTATGATGAAGAACAAGGCCTGACACCTGATTGTTTGGGGGCCGAAACCAAAGAATGATGTCTCAGGAACACTGCCTGCCAGCACTACTTGAATAAGTTATTTTTAGGAACGGGTTTTAAGGCTATCGGATTTAAAATACTTGTCTCTCCAATTTGACCAAACTAAGAGAAGTGAGTTTAACCATGACCCAAGAGATGAGAGGAGGTGATAAGCTGAAAGCCAGAGAAGGAATGAAAATTTAGGCATCCAACCTAGAGACAGAAGTGAAGAAATAAGAACGCTGGAGGAATATAGGGTAAGGAGAGGAAAAAAGCAAGCAGTGAACAGATAACTCAGTAAAGTTAAGGCAAGGATACCAGAAATATGAGGGACAAGATGAGAGCCAGATTGTTAAAAAGAAAAAACCTTCAATTCAGTCTACAGTCTTTTGGACCTAACCTTATAAGCTTTACAGTAGATGAGTGAGCTTAAGAAGGCGAGTCTATTAGGGGATAAGAATCAGGGAAGGAGATCAATTAGGAAGCTATTTTTAAAATGCAGATGTTTAAAAACGTTAAATAACTAGATATGAGATAATACTAGGAGCTTAGGTGAAGAATGTTTTTGAAAAATTAGATTGGTGTGACATCTTAAAGGAAGAGTTTCTAGGCCTTAATGACTAATGGGGGCGTTGGGGGGGGGGTGAAGAAGTGCATGAGAGAGGATGGAATTAGAGTGGTTTTGAGTAGCAGGTAAGTAAGGAATGAGGTTACCAAATAAAGGAGTTCAGAGAAGCTGGGTTTTTAGAGTTGATTTTAACTATGTTGACTTTCAAATGACATTTTGTGGAAAATGCCCATAAACTGGAAATGAAGGTTTGTAATTTTGGTGAAAGGTAAAGACTGCATTTTGGGAGCCATGCAAACTACTAGAATGACTAAGTCACAGGAGCCAAGAGCCAACACATCCTCTCACTAGAGCGTGAGTTCTCTGATGACAGAAACTACCTGCTCACAACAGCTTTCCCAGTACCTAGAACAGTGCCCAGGGCATAACAGACACTTATCTTGTGTGCTATGACCTTGCTATATTTACTTATTAGTTTCAAAAGTTTTTTTGTTCTTCTTGTTGTCAATTCTTTGGGATTTTCTACATAAATAAGCATGTCATCTAAAAACACAGTTTTATTTCTTCTTCCCCAATGTGTGTACTTTATTTCCTTTTCCTTACTTCTTGGACTAGATAGGACTTCCAGTACAACGTTAAACACAAGTGGTGACAGATGGCATACTGCCTTGTTCCCAGTCTCAGAGGGATAGCGTCCAGTTGCTTACCATTAAGTGTTAGCTGTAGGTCTTTTGGAGATGTTCTTTATCAAGTTGAGGAACTTATCCTTTGTTCCTAATTTACTGAGAATATTATTTAATATATCTAAATATCTGTATCTAAATATAGAATTTGCTGAGTTTATTATGACTAGGTGTTGAATTTTGCCAAGTGCTTTTTCTACATCAATTGATAATGATCAGATGATTTTTCTTCTTTAGCCCATTAAAGTAATTGATTACGTTGGTTGGTTTTCTAATGTTGATCCAACTTTGCATACTTGGAACAAATCTCACTTGGTCATGGTATATAATTCTTGTTACATACTTACTGGTGTATTCAATTTGCCAATATTTTGTTGAGGATTTTTGCATCTATGTTCACGAGAACTACTGGTCTGTAGTTTCCTTCTTTGTAATGTCTTTATCTGGTTTTGGTATTGGTATAAGGCTGACCTCATAAATGTTTGGTAGAATCGATCTGTGAAATCATCTGGGCCTGATGATGTCTCTTCTTGAAGGTTATTAATTATTGATTTAATTTTTAATAGATTAAAGCCTATTCAAATTAGCTATTTCAGTGCGTGTGAGAGTTTTGGTAGTTTATATCTTTCAAGGAATTTGTCTGTTTTATCAGATTTGTGGGCAAGAGTTGTTAATAATATTCCATTATTATCCTTTTAATGTGCATGGGATCGGTAGTGGTGGTCCTTCTCATTTCAGATGTTGGTAATTTATGTCTTTCTCCCTCTTTTTTTTCTCTCTCTTTTTCTCTCTTGTTCCTATGCTAGCTGGGCTAGCACTTTGTCAATTTCATTGATGTTTTCTGAGATCATCTTTTGGTTTTGTTTTTTTTTAAAGATTGTTATTAAAAGTATAGCTAACATACAAAAATACATTAGTTTCAGGGGTACATCATAATTATTCAACATTTATATACCTAAAGAAGTGATCGCCATGATAAGTCCAGCAACTGTCTAACACCATACTATGCTATCACAATATTATTGACAATATTTCCCATGCTGTACATTGCATCCCCATGACTTACTTGTTTTACACCAGAAAATTTGGACCTCTTATTCCCCTTCCCCTTCCCCCTTTTTTTAATTTTTCAATTACAATTGACATTCAATATTCTTTATATTGAATGTTTCAGGTATACAGCACAGTGATTAGACATTTATATAGTTTAACAAGTGATCCCTCTGACTAGACTAGTACCCACCTGTCACTATACATAGTTATTACCCTATCATTGACTATATTCCCTACTTTTTTATTTTACATCCCCATGACTATTTTGTAACTACCGATTTGTACTTCTTAATCCCTTCACTTTTTTCACCCTGCCCCCCAACACCCACCCATCAATCACCCCAAAAAATCTAGTACCCGTATGACAGCATAGTTATTACAATATTACTGACCATATTTCTTATGCGATACCCTACATCCCCATGACTACTTTTCTCAATTCCTTCCCCTTTTTCATCCACATCCCCAACCCCCTCCCACCTAGCAACTATCAAAATGTTTATGTATTTATGAGTTTGTCTCTGCTTTTGATTTTTTGTGGGTTTTTTTTTGCTTATTTTGTTCTTTAGATTCCACATATAAGTGAAATCACATTGCATCTGTCTTTCTCTATCTGATATACTCCACTCAGCACAATCCCTTCCAGATCCATTTATGCCACCACAGATGGCGAGAACCCATTCCCTTCCATGGCCGAGCAATATTCCATTGTATATACAGAGGGTGCCAAAAAGATGTATACACATGTTAAGAAAGGAAAAAAAAAACTGTATTAAAATTGTAATACTCAATATATGTATATTGGTAGCAAAAGATAAATACAAATCATGTGTATACATTTTTTTTGGCACACCCAGTATGTACCACCTCCTCTTTATCCATTCTTCCATTGATGGAAACCCAGGCTGCCTCCACACCTTGGCCATTGTAAACAGTGTTGCAATGAATGTATGGATGCACAGGTCCTCTCGAAGTAGCATTTTGGGTTTCCTCGGATAGATACCCAGAAGTGGGATTATGGGGTCCTCATTTGTCTCTTGTTATAGCCGTTGTTTTAAAGTCTATTTTGTCTGGTGTATTACTACCCCAGCTTTTTTCTGGTTTTCTTTCATTTCCATTTTCATGAAATAACTTTTTCCATCCCTTTAATGTTCATCTGTGTGTGTCTTTCAATCAGAAGTGAGTTTCTTGTAGGCAGCATATGAAAAGGTTTTGTTTTCTTATCCATCTAGCCCTCCTATGTCTTTTTCGTGGAGCATTAAATCCATTTACATTGAAAGTAATTATTGATAGATATGTAGCTATTGCCATTTTATTATTCATAATTTTTATCTTTTAAATTTTACATTTTAAAGAAGTCCCCCTAACATTCCTTGTAATACTGGTGTGGTGATGATGAACTCCTTTAGCTTTTTCTTATCTGGGAAGCTCTTTACCTGTCCTTCAATTTGAAATGATAGCCTTGCTTGTTATAGTACCCTTTGTTGTGGGTCCTTGCTTTTCATCATGTTGAATATTTTGTACAGCTTTTCATCGTGTTGAATATTTTGTGCAAATCCCTTCTGACCTGCAATGTTTCTGTTGAGAAATCAGCTGACACTCTTATGGGAGCTCCCTTATAAGTTACTAGTTGCCTTTCTCTTGCTACTTTTAGGATTCTCGCTTTGTCTTTAACCTTTGCCATTTTAATTATGATGTGTCTTGCTGTGGGCCTGTTTGGGTTCATCTTATTTGGGACTCTCTGTGCGCACCTGTTATAGCTGAACCTTGATTGCTATTGGCATGTCAGTAGGTGGGATTGGCCCTCCGGCTGACTGGCTGTGAGGTTTGACCACATCCACAGCTTATTGGCTGCTATGGAGGAGGCTGACCCCACTGAGTGGGATTCGCCCCAGTAGTCTCTTGTGCCTGTTGAGACCACCCTTTATGTGTGCACTTGTGGAATTCACTGGATGCTCTGCTGCATTCCGAAGCTAGTCTCCAGGTATGTTGGTTCTGGGGCCTCTTGGGAGGAGCTCTACTGAAGGCCTAGGTCACCCACTGCCTGTGATCAGTCAGGGACTCCCTGGTAGGAGCTATAAAGCTATCCACAGTTGTTTGCTGCCTGTGCTAATGTTGGAGGCACATAGGAGGACACACTGCAAACTGAAGACAGCTATTACCAGTACCAGCCCTGCGGTAGCTCCACAAAAAGCCAACACACCCCTGACCTGCTGCCACCTGCTGGCTCCCTTAAGGTTCAGCCACTGATAAAGCCTTATGTGGTACACAAGTTGGGTGACGCAGGTTCTCAGGGAGTCACTAGAGTGGGAAGAGTTGTGGTCACCAGGTTGGGAGAGGTGGGTAGGGCAGGTTCCCAGTAAGTCAGCAGGGTGGAGCAGCAGAGTTCAGCAGACCAATCAGATTCAAATTTAGCCCGTAGGAAGGGCTCAACACAGGAAAAGTGTTGTCTGCCTGCCAGCTACACAGGAGAAAAACCCCTCACAGAGAAAATGGTGACTGTCCTCCAGCCCTGACCCAAAGCCACACACCTCACTCTGCCCCCTGTATGCCTCCAATGCCTTCCGAGTCACCGTCCGTCTGCCAGAGCCCAGGGTGAGTGCCTGGAGGTGAGAGAGTCTGTTTAAATGGCTCAGGCCATTTAAGAGAATGTCTGGGTTATCACAGCCATCTGCCCCATATGGATGATCAGAATCCCTACAGGTTTTCACAGCCAGATGTGTGGGGGCTCCTGTTCCTGGCACCAGCACTTTGGGCTGGGAAGCCTGGTGTGGGGCTGGGATCTCTCGCTCCCGTGGGGGAACCTCCATGGCCAAGATATCCCTCCAGGTTCTCAACCACCACACAAAGGTCTGGGGCCGGCCCATTTTGCCTCTTAACCCCTCCTACCAGTCTTGACGTGGTTTCTTCTTTATATCTTTAGTTATAAAACTCTGTTCAGCCAGACTTCAGATGGTTCTCTGTGTTGACTGTTCTATAATTTACTTGTAATTCTAACTCTTTCCTGGAAGGAAACAGGCACAGTATTTACTCCGCCATCTTGGATCTCTCCATCTTTTGGTTTTATTGATTTTCTCTATTAATTTCCTGTTTTCAATTTCATTGATTTCAGCTCAATTTTTATTATTTCTTTTATTCTGCTTGCTTTAGACTTAAATTGGTCTTCTTTTTCTAGTTTCCTAAAGTATAAACTTAGATGATTGAATTTAGATCTTTTTTTTCTACTATGTGCATTTAAAGCTGTAAATTTTTTCTAAGTACTGTTTTCTCCATATTCCATAGATTTTGATATTTTTTTTATATTTTCATTTTCATTTAAATATTTTAAAATTCCTCTTGAGAATTCTTCTTGGCCCATGTGTTATTCGGAAGCATGTTGTTTAATTTCCAACTCCAGAAAAATTGTTGATTTTCAGTTTGTTCAGCCTTTTCTTGTTTTAAGAATATGAGAGACAATTTACAAGCTCTGCATGTTAGAGCTGAAACCAGAAATCCTTAGAAAGTTTGTAAGCACTTGAGCTTATTTCCTCTTCTGGAGATATGGCTTACTCAGCAAAGAGTTATGAGTTTGAAGTGGCTTGACTGGGGCTTAGTGGTTATGTAGTTTTATTTCTTTATTTCCATCTTCTCCTGCTCAATGAAAAGAAACCTATTAGCTTTAGCATAGTAACTTCATATAATTGAGGGACATTATTTTTGTTTTATTTTATTTTATTTTAATTTTATTTTAAGGAGGACACAGCTCACAGTGGCCCATGTGGGGATTGAACCGGCAACCTTGGTATTATCAGAACCATGCTCTAACCAACTGAGCAACCAGTCACCCCCTCAGGGACATTATTAAATCAACCACCTTTATTCTAAATAATACTAATACCTTTAATAAATCCTATTTTCCAGCTTTTCCATCTTGTAGATCCTTTTGAATTACCTTAATATCCTCCTAATCTGTGAAATTTGGCCACAACCCAATTGTTTATGAAGGGTCAGAACATGACAAGGGCTTCCTTTATATCTCTACATTTTATACCACTCACCTTACTTTTTCTTTATTTTTGAATCACAAAATAATGATGAGAATTCAATTTTATTTATAGGCTTTTAAACGAAACTTTTATTTAAACAAAACAAAAAATTTGAGAATTACTTTTAACCAGTAGACAGTATTTTGCTACAGTTGTTCTTAACCTATGCAATACAGATGTTCACCCAAATTAGTTTCACATTTTGTTAACTGGAAATTGCGATATATATTGCATACCATACATGCATATAACTACCCGGAGAATTTGAAAGCAACAAAAAAATATGTTAAACTTCAGTGGAGATATTTTTTAAATGAATCAGAAACAGTACCCTAGAATATTTATTATGAATACCAGCTTTCCAAATGATAGGATTTCAGCCTTGATGTGTGAGTAGGAGTGATACTTGCGGGGAGAGACAGAAAGAGAGAGAGAGAGACAGAGAGAGAGAGAGAAAGAGAATAAAATCTTTGTGGGAATCTTCATAGTTGTTAGAAGAATTTAACAATTTATAATCTGGATCTATACTATAGATTTTGTGATATTACTTTTTCTTATTATTTGCCCCTTTTAGAAAAGTAGAATATCAAAGAAAACCTCTTTATTTGGGCTTTGATTTATTTAACAAATAATTATTAAATGCCTGCTATGTGTTAGGGACTGTATTCATCTAAGGGACATAAATACAAACAAGATATAGTTCTTTCCCAAATGAAGAATACGGTTTGGTAGATAGAAACAGACCTGAAAACAAAACGAGGCCAAAAATTGTTAAAAATGCAATGATGGAAACCTGTCAATGGTACTGAGAGCTCATAAATACCATAGTGGTTGGTTTTTCTTTGGGATGGGAGCACATCAGAAAGAATTCAACAAGGATTTAATACATGAGTACAATCTGAAAGAGGAAGACACATTTTCCAGGGAATTGGAAAGAGAGAGGCTGCAGATTGAACACCGGCATGAAGACATAAGGCAGCATGCTTCTTTATGAGTACCAAAGGTTATTTATCATGGCTGGAACATAACATGTGAGGGCAGTAGAATGAACGATAATGCTGGAGAGATAGGCAAGGAATGGATCATAGAGAGTGTCGTTAGCCTTGCTAAGAATTTCACCTTTATCCCTGAGAAGTTTTGAACTAGTGAAGAATCCCTGAGGAATTTTAAACTAGACAGTAACACGATGAGATTTTCATTTTATTATTTGGAGGATGGGTTCAAGCAAAAGGAAAAAGTGGAAGCAAAGCCTCCTATAAATAGGCCATTGCAGAAAACTAGGTGAGAAATGTTGGGGGCTTGAACTAAGGTGTAGCAGAGGGAATGCAGGAAAAGAGAAAGAGGAAATGCTCAAGAAGACAGAACAGGCCTTGGTGACTTCAAGATGTGGAGACTTCAAGAAAGGGAGAAGTCGGGGAGATAGTTTCTGGTTTGGACACTTGGATAGAGGATATTGCTGCCTATTAAGGGAGAGAGAACAGAGTGAGCCTCTGAAGGAAGATATACTGAGCAATTTTGTTTCAGGTGCCTGTGGGATGCCATGGAGAACATAATAAAGGTCTCCATGCCATGCTCACAGTGCAGACTCATGAGTGAAATAGATGGTTGTCAGTTTTTTAAAGTCACTTAGTTTGGAGTGATTTGTTATGGACTGAAAGAAAACTGGAATGAAGATAATGGATAAACAAATGGTGGTATATTCATATAATGGAATGTTATCCAGCCATTAAAAAGAATGAAGTACTGATACATGCAACACACGAATGAATCTCAAAGATCTTATGCTGAGAAAAAGAAGCTGGACGTAAAGAGAACATACTATTGAAGTCCATTTGTTTGAAATTCGAGAGCAGGTAAAATTAATGTAAGATGAATATGCTGAATAGTGGTTGCTTTTGGGGGACAACTGAATAAGAAGGGACACAGAGAAACATTCTTGGTAAATGGGAATGGTTTATGTCTCAATAGAGGTGTGGGTTACAAAGGTACATCTATTTGTCAAAATTGTATAGATAACAATTGTGCATTTCAATGTATGTAAAATTTACCTTAAAAATTAAAAAAATAACAAATGAAAATTAAGTGGGAGTAGGGAGTATGCACAAATATAGATGATATAAGAATGTCAAAATGTTGGTAAATATTATATCTGGGTGAGCAGTACATTAAAGTTCATTTTTCTATTCTGTTTACTTTGCATATGTTTTAAATTTCCTATAATAGAAAGTTAAAAAAGAGAAAGAACAGTACTGATTTGTGTCAGAAATGAGGTCTGGCTATAAAGCAATGAAGTATATTTCTTATATGGCTGCTAAGGAGTCTCTGAAAATAATACCAAAAGAATAAGGCAGTATTGTTTAAATGGATGAGTAGCACACCATATTTTAAGATTATCGAAGCACAATGCTCATTGCAATGTGTAAATATTTGTTTTTAAAATCAGTTTTATTAGTTTACAAGATTCAACCTTTTATGTTAAACAGCTCATAAAATTTTCATTATTTATTTAGTAGTTAATATCTATCCATCCCACATTTTAAAACATTAGCGATAGAAACTAGTTCCAAACAAAATAAAAAACACAAACAAAACAAAGAAAAAAGAATGTTCCCGATAATGATCTAATTGGTAGAGGGACAACAGCCACTTAAGTAAGCATAACATTAATTATGGTGGCTCTTTACATTCTACAGAGAACTTTTTAGGCGTCTCTTAATTTATTAGAAATCTCTTCAAATTACTTTATAATAATCATTTTAATGATTGGCGGGAGTGTTGGCTAGTTCCCCATTAGGCTTAGCATTGCCTAAATGATCTTTTAAATGTTCACCTATGTAATATATATTGGTTATACTATATACTATGGGCATATAACAAACCCCATTTATCCAGACTCCAAATTATTTGAAATTTGATGAACCACCGATCCATGTCTTTAGCTGAGATTTTTCTTCTGAGCTTCAGACCTTCATTATGTTCTCCATGACATCCCACTCATGAGTCTCCAGAGCATCAACTGGCACGACTCAAAGACTGGAGATCACTTGATGGCAAGTAGCTAGAATTATCTGAAGACTTACCATGTATCTGGTGGTTGATGCTGGCTGTCAGCTGGGGCCTCAGCTGGGGTCTTGGCTTCCTCACAGCCTGGCAGTTGGGCTCCAAGAACAAGCATCCCAAGAGAATAAGGCAGAAGGGTAGGGGCATTTTTATGAACTAGCCTCAGAAGTCATAGAGCATCATTTTCTTCACACTGTATTGGCCATCACAGTCATAAACTTCTATCTAGGTTCAAAGGAATAGAGCATAGACTCCGTGACTCCAAAGGAGTAGCAGTGTCACACTATAGGAGCATGTGGGATAACACATGTTATGATAGCCATCTTTGGACAATACTTTCTGCCACAGTCTTCTTTCTGGGCACAAGAGTTAACATCCTTCCCACATACAAAATACACTCAATCCCTCTTCCAAGAGCCTTAAGTCTCTTACTATTATGACATTACCTTAGAGTCCAGGATCTCATCGTGTCAATCAGGTGTAATTGTGGATGAGGCTACTTGGGAACAGTTCCTAGAGTTCAGCTCCTCGAATAGAATTCTGAAGAACTGTGAACTAAACAGACATGTTACCCCCTCAACATACACTCATCATACAATGATGGGACAGGCAGAAGATAACCACTGTAACCCCTACTGTTCAAAAAGAGTTTTGTCCTCTGAGTATTCCTTCTGTTTCCATTAAATGTAGCCCATGTTTGCTGAGTAGTTCTATCAGACTACTTTTTGCCCATAGAAGTTTAGGGGTCCAATGTGGTCTTTTCATTTTGTACTGTCTTTGTTTAAATAGTTTAAGTATGACTTTAGAGAAAAACTGACAGAAGATTTTCCTATTTATTATGGGAGCCATCTTTAGGAGGGTAGCTACAGCCCCTCACTTTCTCTCTTAACTTAAATATAACCTACTTTAAAAGTCATATAAAGACTTCTCTTTTTGTTGATTCTTCAGTTGACCCTATTTTGTATTGAATTTTCTAAACAATAAGCCTTTAATATTGTACAGATTATCAGTAGGCTATAAGAAATCTTAAAATGTGACAATGAATTTGGTTGTTCATATTATTCAAGGTTTTTTAGTCTTCATTTCTTGAAAGCCATTAGTGGCCGGTCTTCATTACCTACTCATTGCCACTACAAATACAATCACTTTGCTCCCCATAAAGTTATTTCTGATTCTCTCTTGATTTTGATTTTGTTCTAAATGGGTCTCTCTTTGAGAGCAACAGAGCAAAATGCCTTGTAGGGGAAATTGCATCATAGATAGTTTTGAAATAAAATGCTTGCCAAAATTGATTGATTGGGGCTCTGAATGCAGCAATATTAATATTAAGTGAAGAAGATATTTTCCATGAATATCTTTGGGTGAAATAATATGAGTCATAGGGCGATATTTCAACATGTCAAGTAGGAGTTCATGGTATGAAAATGAAATGTTAATTAAAATAATGCCAAATGCACTAGAAGATCTAGAAATGTTCCTAGTGCTTGAGGCATAGACAAGGAAAGAAAAATCATTTGGATTAGTCAAAGCTTTTTAGTCTTTATTTCTTGAAAGCCATTAGTGCTGGTCGTCATTACCTACTCATTGCCGCGACAAACATAATCACTTTGTTCCCCATAAAGTTATTTCTGATTCTCTCCTTGATTTTGATTTCATTCTAAATGACTCTCTCTTTGACAGCAACAGAGTAAACTATCTTGAAGAGCATTTGGGAGGTTAGGTGGTGGAGGGAAGCATAGGGAAAACACTCAGATTTCTCCATTCTTCTCAGGCTTCATGTGCGTAAGATTCACCCGGGGAGGGAAATGTGTAAGAAATACAGATTTTCAGGCTTCATCCTTACACGGGCATCTCAAGGCACCCCAAAGATCAATCAGATTTACCTCTGGGGCCATCTGAGTTCCTCTTGACTGGATCCATGCATGAGTTCCTCTCAACTCTGTAGAATTACCTTTCCTGATTTCTTACTCTGAAAACACTTTAAGTGATTCTTCTGAAGTAGCCTGAACCTGGGGCTAAATCCTGATGTGACCTAGAAACTGCTCATGCATAATCCATTCGCTGGCATCTTCAGGGTTTAAATGAATGTGTGGTCTCTGGAGGTCTAAAAATTGTTACCTGGCTTTAATGTTTGTTGTAGACCTAAAATGTATTTATTATATATTGAGTGTTGTTTTAAAATTACTTCAGTAATTTGTGTGTTCGTTGACACACATAACAGGACATTTTGGGGGGCAGGAACTTCTCTTTTTACCCCTCACTGCTAGAATCTTTCTTGGGCTGAACCTAGTTCATAGGTACTAAAGTGTGCGTTCAGTAAGCTTAATTTCCACTGAATGGCTTTGCATCTACTGATTTACACTTCAACTGAGGAGTCCCCTTGATGGAGAAAAGGGCAAGACTATAACCACCATCCTGAGGCTGAAGAATAAAATAATATTTCTAATGAACTGAGATAGACCCAAACCAACTCTGGATCACAGAAAATGGTCATGTCATGCCCAAGACTAAAGAGGGATGTTTTAATTATCTATTGCTAAATAATAAACAACCTCAAACCTTAATGACTGATAACAAAAAAGCACTTATTTTGCTCATTAATCTGTGAGTCAAGAATTCGGACAAGGCAGAGAGAATGGCTCATCAATGCTCCATGATGTCTGATGTCTCAGCTGGGTTGATACCAAAGTTTTGGAGGTGGAACACCAGGTCCCTCTCTCTCTTCTGTCTTCTCTCCTCTCTTCTCTCTCCTCTCTCCTCTCTCCTCTCTCCTCTCTCCTCTCTCCTCTCTCCCCTCTCCCCTCTCCCCTCTCCCCTCTCCCCTCTCCCCTCTCCCCTCTCCCCTCTCCCCTCTCCCCTCTCCCCTCTCCCCTCTCCCCTCTCTCTCTCTCTCTCTCTCTCTCTCTCTCTCTCTCTCTCTCTCGCTCTCGCTCTCGCTCTCGCTCTCGCTCTCTGTCTCTCTCTCCACACAGCCTCTCCATGTGGGTAGAGGCTCAAAGCATGGCAGCCTCATTGTTATCAGGCTTCTCATATGGCAGTCAGGGCTCCAAGACAAGTGTTCTAAAGATCTAGGTGGAAAATGCAAGACTTCTTGTGACCTAGCCTCAGAAGTCCCAGAATGTTAGTTCTGCTACATTCCATTAGTCAAGTAGGTCACTAAGACCCATCCAGATTCAAAGAGAAGGAAATAGATTCTGCCTATCAGTGGGAGCAATAGCAAGGAATGTACAGCCATCTTTAATCGTCTGTAGTTTGTTCTTGGCCACAATCATTTACATTCATTTCACTTGCAAAATACACTTACCCCCTCCCAAGTCTCCCAAAAGTCTCATCCCATTTCAGTGCTGACCCAAAGTCCAGCATCTCACAATGTAAATCAGGACGAAGCTCCTGGATTCAGTTCCTTAAATACAGTTTCTCTCTATCTGAAGACCTCTGGGGAAAAAAGATACAAGTTCTCTGCCTCTCCCACACACCCAATATCCAATGGTAATGCAAGAGTAGGGTAACTACAATAAACACTGCCATTCAAAAAAGAGGAGGATGAAATAAACGGTTCATAATAGTCACTGGTCCACAACATTCATGAAATCCATCTAGACACATATCAAGAGTTCCTTTGCTCTGAAGCCATTTCTTACATTGAGAATCTTTTGCTGAAAGAGATTGGGGATAGGCACAGTTTTACTTTCAAACTGAAAAAGTCCTGACTCTTTAATATGTCCTCTAGATTCTAAAAAATGGAATTGAACAGTTTCATTTAAAATTTTTCCCTCACTTCTCATATTTTATAATAGGCAACTCCTCCCCCCCCCCCAAAAAAAAAGCCAGCTGTCACGGTCAGCATTCTGCCTGGAAATCCATTTAGCCAGATCCTCAATCTCTTTCTCTTTGCCACATTACCACAGGCAAGTTTGGCTAACTGTTCTGCCAGGACATACCTTGCCTGCTCTTTCTTCCCACCTCTCATAACATTCTCCTCACCATCCTTCATGGCCTTATTAAGAATTTCAGGGGGACCTTCCAGTTTTTATGAGCGGTCTCATAAGGAACCTTCCAGTTTCCGCCTACCACCCAATCCTAAACCAGCCTCATGTTTTAGGTTTTTTTAAGGCAGCACCTCACTCTTGGCACCAAAATCTGTTTCAGTTATCTATGCTGTGTAACTGCTCAAAGCAACAATCATTTGTTTTGCTCATGAATCCATGGGTCTGGCATTCAGACATTGCACAGTGAGGATGGTTCAGCTCTCTGTGATGTCTGGGACCTCAGCTGGTAGGACTTTAGTGGCTGGAAGTTAGAACAGGGTAGGAGCTAGCTTCGGTGTTCTTACAGCATGGTGGCTTCAAGGTAGTCAGACTTCTTAAATTGGTAGTTTAGGGCCAAGGCAGAAGCTGCAAAGCTTTCTTATAACCTAGCCTCAGAAGTCGTAGGATGTCATTCCTGCCACGTTCTATTTGTCAAGCAAGTCACTATAGCCAGCCCAGATTCAATGGGAGTAATTAAACTCTGTCTCCTAAAGGGAGGAGTAGCAGAGAATTTGCAGCCACCTTTGTTTGAGGAGTTCTACTTTTGTAATATGATTTCATTACTTGAAACATAAACAATTTTCTATGTTGCAACACCAAATAATAGCAACTAGTGTGGGAGCAAATGGAAAGTGAAATGGGTGACTGAATATAATCAAGAAAAAAATCAAACCATTGGAAAGAAGCAGATATAGTCACACAGTAGGTCTCATATTCAGAAATTTCTAGCTTCTAGCTTTGCAAAACTTCTCTCAAATATATTCAGACACAAGGTGTCAGCACAACCTCGAGCTCAATTAATTCTCATCAAATTATCCAGATAATTGGGTAGGGAAGATTTGGTCTAAAGACGGCAGTGTACCTTAGTTTTTCTATTTTGTGTTAGGTACTATGCCTAGTTATTTAGTACTGATGATTTTTTTTTTAATTGAATACTTTTTTTTTTTTAGATCTTTTTTTTTTTTTAATTGGGGAAGGGGACAGGACTTTATTGGGGAACAGTGTGTACTTCCAGGCCTTTTTCCAAGTCAAGTTGTTGTTCTTTCAATCTTAGTTGTGGAGGGTGCCGTTCAGCTTCAAGTTGTTGTCCTTTCAATCTTAGTTAAGGAGGGCGCAGCTCAGCTCCAGGTCCAGTTGCCGTTGCTAGTTTCAGGGGGCGCAGCCCAGGAGTTGAACCGGCAACCTTGTGGTTGAGAGCCCACTGGCCCATGTGGGAATCGAACCGGCAGCCTTTGGAGTAGGAGCATGGAGCTCCAACCGCCTGAGCCACCGGGTCGGCCCTAGTACTGATGATTTTTAAATGCTGTAATATAAACTCAAAAGGGTGTTCAAAAGTAATAGTAAGACAAAGCACAAAGCCATAGGAAAGCAATGAAATGTATCCAATGGGATTGTGTAATAAGTCATATGGATTTTACAGATATGGTAGTAAACCCCTAATATGATCAAGAACAATGTGTAAAGTTTACTGTTGTTTGTTTTCTTTCTAATTAGAACTCATGCATCTCAGACTATTAATAATAAAAAGCTATCTTTACAAAAATATGTTATGACTAACATGTACCTACTCAGATTCAAACAGAATCCAAGTAACTGTTTTTAACAGTAAGTTAAAGAATATATTTTTCTAGATTTCCACCTTTTATAATAGAAATGTGTTTATTTGTGTCCCTTCATCGATTGACAGAATTACTGACTTACTCTGTCCAGAGTGTTGATAAATACAGTGGGACATTATATACTGACCAAAGGGTCAGTTCCCCACAAAGACATAACCATCCTAAATGTGTGCACACTAAAAGCTGAATCTTCACATTCCTTCCTTCTCAGTTGTTTTCTTAGGATAAATTTGCTGGATCCAAGGATGTACATTTTTAAATCTTCTGATAAACCATGCCATAATTGCCCTCCAGAAAGGTCTTACCAGTTTTTTACTCCTAGGAATATATGAAAAATCCCTGCCTCTCTTCATTTTCACCATTTCATCTAAAACGGTTTTTAAATATGGTTTTATTACTTTTAATTTCTCTTACTAATAGCAGATACAACAGTGTAGGGATTTCTTTAAAGTATGGATTCTTGTATCTGCTTTCAAAAACAATGAGAATAATGTTACTTGTATGTAAACCTAGTGCTTCAAAAATGCTTAAGAGTGGTTCACAGTTTTTCTTTAAAATTTGATGTGGAATGGTCATTTCAAACAAGTGTGTGTTTCACTACCACGGTCAGTAAATTCTCTCCTCAGAGCCTGTGTATATTTCTATCACTAAATTGTCAAGTTATTTTATAATTATCAAATTACATGTTTTTCCTGATAGATTGCGACCCTCCTAAGGACAGGGATTTTTGTTTTATGTTTTTGATTTATCATGCAATTACAGAGTCTGGTATAGGAAAAAATGTTTGGTGAGGGAAGGCTGGACTGCAGGAAGAAACAAGGGAAGGAAAGAGATGTAAACTTCAATTTGGCCTTACCCCCAGTATCACAAATTTTAATGAACATAATCCTATTACAAGAGGTTAACTATATTCTTTTTCTTTTAATTAATTTGTTGGCTTCTAAATCAGTCAACTGTAATGAAATCCACATAGACTACATTGCATATGCCTACCTAGAGCCCGCTGAAAAACTCTTTTGTCTAAATTTTTTATATATAAACAGGTGATAATCTGCATTTCACACTAGTGAGAGTCTGGACTGGTTGTCAGTTGTCAGAATGCTGTATGTGAAATTCCTCAACCCATATATAAGGGATTTACATCCTTTTGTTTTTCCTGGTTAATTGCAGAGTTAGGTTTTGTTTTAATAAAAGGAGGGTAAAATTTTTATTACAATTGAAATCTTATATTTGTGTAAAACACTTTAAAAGCTAACTTGATGAGGATTCCATCGTTCTGAAACCTCAATTTAACCAGAACTTTGCTAGGCATTCATAGTGATGACTCCATAAAGCACTCAGTGTTTTCAAATGCATTCTGAATTATCAACGATTTCATTATATTTAATATAGGTTTATACATCATATTCAAATCATTTGAAAATTAATGTTGCATGCATAATCAGAAATGATTTTAGAACTATAGTTGATTTTGGAGATTATCAAATTCAACTGCATCATTGTACACATAAGAAAACTGAGGTCTCAGGTAGGTTGAGTTACTTGTCCAAAGTCACACAGCTAGTTAATGTCAGTGGAGCTGGATTCCAAGTCTATTGAACCCCAGCTGATACCCATATCCATTGATTGGCCAGATTGAATAACTGACCGTTTTTTTCTTATCTAAAAGCTATTTCTGTAATAGTATGTAAAAGAATGATAGGCCAAGTGGCCAATCACATAAAAGATATCAGACCTCTGTGATGAAGAAAAATTAAGTGACTATCCTAAGGTCTGAGTATTTTGAAATGGAATCTCTCAGAATTAGCTCTTCAGCCTAGGAGTCTCCTTATCTTTTTATAATGCTAGTTTTGGCACAATGCTAAGCATCTGGTATCTACTTGTTAGTTAACAATGAAGAATGATAAGAATTAACTGAGAAGTAACTCAATCCTCATTCTTCTCCATCTTAATGATCAAGCTGAGCATCTTTATCTCATTAATATCCAACTGTGAAATCCCTTGACACCCGAAAAGACTAGCAATTTATTTATAAGGTTATGGTACCTGATTGTGAAGCGCTCTGCCAGCAGAGATTTTTCAAAGAGTTTTCTTTCTCCTGGAGTAAATATCATATTTTTAATTATTCATAATGTTTCTCCTGTTTTACCACAAGTTTCCTCAGAGGACAGAGTGCATTAAGGCTTATCTGTTGCTATAAGAGTGTGAAGTGTGAATAGAATACACACACACACACACACACACACACATATATGTATGTATATATATATATATATATATATATATATATATATATATATATATGATCATTTCATTGTTATTCTGGGCAAACAAAATTAAACATGATTTGCAAACGCTGACATCAGAAACAACAAAAGGTATAAAGTGAAGCAACAGAATTTATATGGCATGCACACCAGAAAACCTAAATGAAACATGCTCATAGTTGAAGTGGAAACTGGAAAGATTTCACATTCTTAATGGCTATATTAGGGAGGTAAAAATGGGAGCATACCTATAAATATGATCAGAAGAGCTTCATTTAGAATTATGCTAAAGAGATACTTTTCAATTATGAGCATCTTCGATAAAAGCTGACTTTGGTACCCTTCCTTTTCTCATATGGAATACTTACTAGTCAAAACCAGATAGTTTCTGGGGGCGGCTGGATGGCTCAGTTGGTTACAGCCCAGCTCTGAACAACAGGGTTGCGGGTTGAAGACAACAACCTGAGCTGAGCTGCAGCTGAGCTGCATAGGGGCAGCCAGATGGCTCAGTTGGTTAGAGCGGGGAGCTCTTAACAACAAAGTTGCCGGTTTGACTCCCGCATGGGATGGTGGGCTGCATCCCCCCCCCAAAAAATGACAACTAGACTTGGAGCTGAACTGCACCCTTTGCAACTAAGATTGAAGGACAACAACTTGACTTGGAGCTGATGGGTCCTGGGAAATGCACACAAACACACACACACACACACACACACAAACACTTTCTTCGTATTGTAAGGTTACTTGGAACCATTAGATTACTATTTTACCAATAAATGTCCTATGAATTACAAAACTGGCGGTCTCATAACCACCATTACAGTCAAGGTGCACAGCGTCTCCCTCTCCCCAAAACTCTCCTCATGCTTCTGTATATTCAACGTCTCCCCCCAGTGACATTGAAACCCCCAGTGCCACCAATCTTTTTTCTATGGTTTTGTCTTTTTGAGAATGTCATATAATTGAAATCGTATGGTGTTTAACCTTGTGAGGCTGGTTTCTTTCACTTAGCAGGTTGCATGTGAGATTCACCCACCTTGCTGTGTTTATCAGCAACCTGTTCCTTTTTATTGCTGAGCCGTGTCCCATTGCCTTTTTGTTGCTGAGCCGTGTCCCATTGTGTGGATATACTGATTTGCGATTTACCAATCACCACCTCATGGCCGTTTGTTTTGTTCTGAGGTTGGGCAATTATAAATAAAACAGTTATAAGCACTCACATACAATCTTTGTGTGTGTGTGAACATAAGTTTTTATTTCTCTTGGGTTAATATCTCAGCATGGGATTTCTGAATCATCTGGTAGGAATATATTAAAAACTCTTGAACAGTTTTCCATAGGATCTGTACCATTTTGCATTCCCACCAGCCAATGTATGAAAGGTCAAGTTGCTCTGCATCCTTGCCAGCACTTGCCACTGAAAGGTGTTTTGTTTGTCTTTTTAACATTAGCCATTCTAACAAGTGTGTAGCCATTCGAACATGTTATGATTTTAATTTGCATTTGCCTAATGACTAATGATGTTGAGCATCTTTTAATGGGCTTTATTTGCCATTTGTATATCTTTTCTGGTGTGGTGTACTCATATGTTCAAACTTTTGCCCAATTTCTTATTGGGTTATTAGTTTCTTTATTATTTTTTAAGTCCTTTATATATGTAATATAGTTACTAGTCCTTTAGGAAATGTGTGTTTTGGAAGTTTTTTCTCCCAATCTGTGGCTTTTTTTTCATTTTCTTACCAGTGTTTTTGAAGAGCAGGGTTATTTAGTTTTGTTTTTGTTTTTGTGGTGGTGTTTTTTTTGTTGTTGGTTTGTTTGATTGGTGTTTTGCCTATGGTTGTCCCATTTCTAGCTCCATTTCTTGAAAAGACTGTCTTTTCTCCACTGAATTGACTTAGCACCTCTGTCAAAAATCAATGGACCAGATAAGAGTGGGCCTATTTCTGGACTCTGTTCTGTTCCGTTGATCCACATGACCATTCTTTTGCCAAATATCACACTGTCTTGATTATTATAACTTGATGGTTAGTCTTGAAACCAGGTGTGAGTCTTCCAACCTAGTCAATAGGGAGTAATGAGAAACATGGGTAAAATGGAGACTGCATGACCAAACTATACACCTCCAAATTTAATTTTTAAAATTTTGTGTCGGCCAGCAGTACATACCTGCAGGCTGAATTCAATCTGTTGCTGCCGGTTTGTCTAGAGGGAGAAGACTTCCTGCTGGACCTCTTGTAGAGCCTGAGCCCTGGCAGAAGTAAATCTTCTTCAGCCCTCACAGCGAGCAGGCTTGACCTCAGCGGCATTTGCCAATTTACCCAAAATAGAAAGGAACTGTGTGGCACAGAAAGTGCATGGCCCCTCTTCAGTAAGGGCCTCAGGCACTCTACAAATTATCCTTAAAGAATGAAATTGGAGTTTGCATTGCTTACTGATGTTTGGATTCCTTTAATTGAGGGAAAAGACAATAAATTCACATTCAGAGATGAGACTAAAAATGCAAGTACAATTGACCCTGGAACACCAGTTTGAGATGCACAGGTCCATTTATACATGGATATTTTTCAATAAATATACAGTCAGCCCTCTGTATCCCCATGTTTCACATCCATGGATTCAACCAACCACACATCAAAAACAGTATTTTTGATTTGTTGTGGGAATCTGCAGATGTGGGAAGCTGACTATATGCATTGTTCTATGCCATTTTATATAAGGGACCTGAGTATCTGTGGATTTTGGAATTCACAGCGATCCTGAAACCAATCTCCCATGGATACAGAGGGATGACTAGTTAAGTTTTGGGGGAGTAAAAATTATCTGTGGATTTTTGACTGGGAGAAAGCTGGTACTTCTAAGTCCAGCATTGTTCAACTGTAGTTGTTTCTTAAAAAGTTAAACATAACTTACCATATGAGCCAGCCATTTCCTCCTAGATATCTATTCAAGAAAAATGAAAACATATGTCCACACACAGACTAGCATGTGAACACCTGCCTCATCTTAACTAATTACATCTGCAACAACCTTATTTCCAAATAAGGTCACATTCTAAGGTACCAGGGTTAGAACTTCACATATGAATTTTGAGGGCACACAACTCAACCCATAACACACATATTAAATGTTCAGTATGTATTTGACACACTGAATTGTAACATACTTGGAAAGAGCTAGAGGGGCAAGCTCTCTTGAGAGAAGACACATCCAAAAGACTCTGATGACATTGTAACCATGGGTATAATTCAGCAGCTAAATTAATCCAAATCTTTATCCATCCTTAAAGTAACTTCTAGCAGCAGTTCTTAGTTTTTATTCTGAAGTATCTCCTAACAGTGAAGAATGAACACATCTCCTGCGGTTTTATTCAAAAATATATTTGAATGTTCCACCATCTTCCCTAACACGGTATGTTTTCTAACACATACAAAGAAGCTTTCCATGAGTTACCCTTGGGTAAACTGTTATTTTAAATAATAATAGGTAATTTTAAAAGCTCTTTTTATAGGCCGGGCATTATGCTAAGTACTTTGCATGGATTATCTCATTGTTTTTTCACAGTACAAAATTCTATAAGGAACACTATTTCATAGAGGGGCGATAGAGATTTAAAGAAGATAAATACCTTGCCCAGGGTTAGTAAGTAGTTGGAGCCAGGATAGGAACCAAGATCTAGCTGTCCCAGCTCTTAGTGGACATCCCTGTGCAGGGCTGCCTCTTTCCCATGCACTCCTCTTCCCTTCTACCCTCACCCACAGCCTTTCTGCTCTCCTCATCCTCTCCCCAAACAAAAGAGGGCAAGCTCTATAACCATCTATACTAGTTCAGAGTGTGATAGAGTGTGATTAACTGCCATGTGCTTGTAACTCATTCCCGAAGCCACCCTCAATCCCTCATGACCACTAATCTACTTGCTGTCTCTAAGGATTTGCTTTTTCAAGATATTTTACGTACATGAAATCATATACAGAGGGTGCCAAAAAATGTATACATATTTTAAGAAAGGAAAACTGTATTAGAATTGTAATACTCAATATATACCAATAACAAAAGATGAACAAAAGTCACATTTGATTTCTGCAATTACAAGAGGTGCTCAAAGTGGTTACCATCAGCGTCCAGACACTTCTGATTGCGGCAAACGACTGCTTGAGCAATGCTAACCAAAGTGTCCACTTATATACTTTTTTTTGGCACCCCCGGTAGTATGTGGTCTTTTGTGTCTAGCTTCTTTCACTTAGCATCATGTGTTTGAGATGTAGCATGCATTGCTTCGTTCTTTTTTGTTGCTGAAGAAGTACTCCATTGTGTGACTAGAGTACATTTTGTTTATCCATTCACTAGTTGGTGGACATTTGGGATGTTTCCACTTTTTGGCTGTTAGGAACAATGCTGCTATGAACGTTCACATGCTAGTCTGTGTGTGGACATATGTTTTCATTTTTCTTGAATAGATATCTAGGAGGAAATGGCTGGCTCATATGGTAAGTTATGTTTAACTTTTTAAGAAACAACTACAGTTGAACAATGCTGGGCTTAGAAGTACCAGCTTTCTCCCAGTCAAAAATCCACAGATAATTTTTACTCCCCCAAAACTTAACTAGTCATCCCTCTGTATCCATGGGAGATTGGTTTCAGGATCGCTGTGAATTCCAAAATCCACAGACACTCAGGTCCCTTATATAAAATGGCATAGAACAATGCATATAGTCAGCTTCCCACATCTGCAGATTCCCACAACAAATCAAAAATACTGTTTTTGATGTGTGGTTGGTTGAATCCATGGATGTGAAACATGGGGATACAGAGGGCTGACTGTATATTTATTGAAAAATATCCATGTATAAATGGACCTGTGCATCTCAAACTGGTGTTCCAGGGTCAACTGTACTTGCATTTTTAGCCTCATCTCTGAATTTGAATTTATTGTCTTTTCCCTCAATTAAAGGAATCCAAACATCAGTAAGCAATGCAAACTCCAATTTCATTCTTTAAGGATAATTTGTAGAGTGCCTGAGGCCCTTACTGAAGAGGGGCCATGCACTTTCTGGGCCTAATCCGATATGGCAGGTGTTTGTATAAAAACGGGAAATTTGGATATAGAAACACACACAGGGAGAAGGCCTTATGATGATGAAGGCAGAGATCAGGGTGATTCTTCTACAATCCAAGGAACATCAAATATTGCCAGCCAACCACAAGTAGCTAAGGGCTTCATATGGAACAGATTCTGTCTCACAGCCTCAGAAGGAACCAACCTGGGTGTGACACCTTGATCTCAGACTTCTAGCCACCAGAACTGTGAGAAAATACATTTCTGTTGCTTAAGCCACCCAGTTGGTGGTACTTCCCTATTGCAGCCCTAGCAAACCAAGACAGTGTGTAATGTGCTTTCTGTATTAAGTAATGGTCTATTCCCCAGATGATTTCTCTTTTTGTTGCAAATCTTTTCCAGAGAGTCAATTTAGTTATACTCTATCTTTTAACATAATTGCATCATCAATTGAATTAAATTCCTCTGAAGAGTTACATTCGTATAGTTGTGTATGAAAAGTTGTCTGGGAGGGATAGAAAAAGGAAATGTAATTACTGATTTTTTTAGACTGAATGAATAAATTTACTTTTATATCAGAGAGTGGAAGGGGTCAGAGTCACTAAGGCTTTCCAGTCGCATGCCTTTGACTGTCTAGCTAATTCAGGTCCTTCCAGTTTACATTTGGTTTATATGTGTATAGATGCACATAGTTGTGTATAAATTGCTTAGGATCTTAGGCTCTTAGAAGGCAAGAGTCAGCCTACCTTTCCATTTAAAATCGTCCCCACTGCTCAGAGTCTAACTAGGCAACATGGTCCTAAGACACATGTATTACACAGACATTCAAGTGGTTTAGGGATCTGTAAATACAAATGGAATTGAAAATGTTTACCTAAAACAGAAGAAATTTCTAATCAATGCTATGCGTGTGTCTTGATGCACAGTCATCCATGGATGTCTCTAGAACACATGAGCTGTCTCAATGTGCACATTTGGAGTCTCTCTAAAATAGGAGCCAGAAAAAAATTGTATTCCTCTTAGTATTAAGAACTTCAATTCTGGCACTTGTAGAGTGGAGAATTGTGATATAGCTATGCTGATAATTCAAGTTAAAAACACATTTTCTTTTATTATCTGGATGTTGCAGGCAAATGTAGGAACATATTAGCATGAATAACTATCCAGAGAATTGACTCAGTTTTCCATTCCATTTTGTTCATGTAAGCATGGTCGAAATCATTGAGTGAGAAATATTTCTAGCAATGAACTGCGTTTAAAACCTTGGTAAAAAGTCATTTTTATCGAATGGCCAGACATAACAAATAATAACTGATTCCTTACACTTATGTAGTTTTGTATTTACAGGCATTTCCCTATGCGTTGTCTGATTTGATCTGCTCAGATTTTTTTTTCCTTCTTTTTTTTTTTTTGAGGAAGGCATTGGTAAGAAATATGAGGAACCTAAACGTCAAGGGGTTTGAGGGAGATTACACAATTTAGGACTCATGACTCCTGGTTCAGTGTCCTTTTCACACATCAAGGGTTCTTAAGCTTTTTGTGCCATGAGCTCACTCTTTGGGAATCTGCAGAAGCCTTTGAACCGCTTCTCAGAAAAATGTTTATAATTATATTTTAAAAGCATCATAGGATTACAAAGGAAATCAATTATACTAAAATACAATTATCAAAATATTTTAAATGCTTGATACAGTATACATATGCTTCTTTATCAATGCATTAAATATCAAGATACAGTAGCAAATCTAATGACTGCTACAATTTCAAAGTAGTGATGAGTGTAAAGGGTATTTTGAGATATCTACAACTGTAATGCGTTATACTTGTATCTGTGATTTCTATTGGTTGCAGTCACTGGTACTGCAACATGTAAGACATTGGGAGTGCCCAATAAATAGAAATCCAAACAGGATGTGGTATTAGAGTTTTGAATTGAAATAATTATTTGATCAATTTCTGGAGTGATTCGGGAACTCTTGCTGAGTTCTGAAGACCAAGACTGACCTTGAGTAGCTTGATAATGGGCTGGGGTGCAGGGGATTTCACTGAAAGGTCTGGAACCCAAGCTGAGCTATAGGTACCTAGATCTAGAAAAGCTCCTTAAGTGTATGCTGAATAAATGGCATTTATTTGTTCAACAAGGATTATCTGCTGGCAACCAGGAATTGAGTGCACCCTTCCTTGGCAGCTTGATCCTATCTTCAGATATTCAAAAGCCAGTCATAAAAATCTAGAGATCAACAGGGAACAAAACTGCATTAATTCAAGAAAAAGCTATTCATCTTGATTTTTGGATTAGGCCTTTAAGACGGGGACATATATTATACTTCTAATCATGCCATTTGTTCTCTCAATAATCTTGGTCAATTCGTGTGTACATGCGTGTGTGTGTGTGTGTGTGTGTGTATTGTTTTATAGACTATTTTTTAGAACTGTTTTAGATATACAGAAAAATTGAGACAATAGTACAAGAGTTCCCACATACCCTACACTCAGCTTCCTCTATTCTTAACATCTTACATTAGTATGGTGCATTTGTTACAACTAATGAACCAATATCGATACATTAGAATTAACTGAAGTCCACACTCTGTTCAGATTTCCTTAGTTTCCACTTACTATCCCTTTTTCTGCTCCAGGATCCCACATTACATTTAGTCACCCTGTCTCCTCAGGCTCCTCTTGCCTGTGACAGTTTCTCGGTCTTTCCTTGTTTTTGATGACCTTGGCCGTTTCACGGAGTACCGGTGAGGTGTTTTGTAGAATGTCCCTTCATTGGGATGTGTCTGATGTTTTTCTCATGATTGAATGAAGCTATAGGTCTTGGGGAGGAAGACCACAGAGGCGAAGTGCCATTTTCATCGTATCAAAAGTGCACGCTCTTAACATGACTGATTACTGTTGCTAGTTGCCTAGATCACCTGGCTGAGGTCACATTTGTCACGTTACTTCACAGTAACTTTTTTCCTCCTGCCAATTCACTTTTTACATTTCTGCAATTAATTAGAAGAGAAAATCTTTCTCATAAAGCATGGCAATCTATTCCTTTATAGAAGCGTGGACCTAGAAGAGATTTGGGGACATTAGTTAGTCCAGTTTCTGGGACCAAGCCATTGTGCACAGGTGGGTTTCTGGCTGGCCTACTTTTAAAGATGGAAAAGGAAGGGGACTCCACAGTAAAAGAATTCTGAACCCTCGACGACTGATGTTCTACTGCTCAATCGACAAATTAGTAAAATGCCCTGACTGCTTCGATATGTGCACAGCTCCAAGGCATTTACACCATCCTAAATAATTTCTGAAACAAGGATGTATATTCATCAATAACTATATACATGAAGAGACAAATGACTGAATAAAATATAAGGCAATATAACACAGTGGACATCAGTACTGTAAACATGTAGTGGCTATCAGTTTTTGGACTCAAGATCTAAGAGTATGTTCCAGGCCCACCTAATACGACTTTAGACCTCAGCTTCCTTAACTGTAGAATGGGGCTGATCATACCCACAATGAAATGTTGTACAAATCAAATAGCACACAGAAAGCATCTGTATGGGTAGGCCCTTAGTACACTAGGAAATTTTATTATACAGGGAATAATGACCTGATCCCCTTCTTACAGTCACTCTAAATTAAATGGGATCTGTTTTAGATGGGTTGTCCTCTGCTGGAAACAGTTTAAGGAATGCACTCTGTATAGTCTTCTTAGCTTTCTTCTCACTTCCCACTTTCCTCCACGCCCTCTTTTTTTCTGTTTTTTAAATTTCTTTGCCTCCTTCCTGTTCCCTGACTGCCTGTGCCTTCATACCATTCCCCACTGCCAAACTCCCATTACACTGGTATTTCTGAAGCAGCAGAGCGTTTTCACGATTGAAGAATTTCTTCTCCCCCAGGTAGTCAGAGAGAAGCAGAGAGCTGAAGAGAGGGGGGATGTGTTTCTGTGTTTGTTTGTTTTGTTTTAAGTGGTTGCTTTGCTGATCCTATTACTGTAAAGGGTAATGATATTTGGGAATAAAAGTCTATGAATAAGTAATGATAATAGAAGTTAGAACCAGAACTGTGGGATATAAAGCTTGTGTTAAAAATAGTCTGTCATTTTCAACTCTGCCTGCTAAGCCTTCTCCTAGACTGAAAGACACAGACAGAGCTTCAGCAAGAGAAGCAGACAGCATGGGAGCCGTTCCACAACCAAGGGGAAACCACGCTCCAGAGCAAACCAACGTCTCTTGTGGTCCGATTCTATCTCCAGCACCACTGCTGGGTTTCTCTGATGCAGGCAATGGAACTTTCTTATTCAAAGCCAAGTAACCAGAGTAATAAATGTTCCATTCTTATATCAAATAACTATTGATTTAAGAATGGAAACTACAAAATGAGAACATTTGGGTCTGCTTTGAGAACTTTGTTTCTTGAGATTAGATAGTCTTTCCGCAGACCATCCATTGTCATGTACACTGCTGTAACAGGCAGGCCACCCAGGGATCCAATTAAAGCACAGAAATGAGCAAGGCTGAACTATCAGGAAATATGAGGAGAAGAGACTGCAGCTCAGGATGAGAATTCAAACCCGAGCATCTGAGACTTCGTGCATGTTATTACCTAAGAGACAGGGCAAACTGAAGTCCTGAAATCTCAGCACAAATGGCTGCCAAACTCTGGTTTCGGTGAACTCAGAGGAAACAGACAACTATGCAAGCAAAGACTCTGTGTTCAAAACACCCAGCCCAGGTCTGGGAAGCCCAGATCCTAAGACTCCCAGCCAAGACATTACGACTGCTGTGAGCAACTGCTCTGGTGCCAATCGTGGCCTCAGATATATTGCGTTCATGGCTAAGGTCACACGCTAAGACGTTCTCCATATGCTGCTGTTGAACACGACACCACAGCCCCTCCTACCTCCCCCCGTCAAGCACCAGGAGTCTGTTAGGGCAGAACTGCACAAATGGGAAACACCCATCAAATGCAGCAGGAATATTAACTTCACTCGGAAGCCTTTCTATGCCATTACTTTAGAAAGGATTCCTTGTTAGTCCTACCATTAAACAATTAAATTGTCAGAGATGAATTCTGTGCGTGTGTGTGCAGGCTGTGTAATTTCCCACTCAGGTGATGTCTGCTGCAGTTCTCTCTCTCCTCTCCCAACCCCCGCCCCATTGTATGCTTTGCCCTTTACATTGTTGAAAACAAATACATCTTCCTGATGGCATAAGCAGTTTTTGATGTGCCTACACATTTTATGACACTCAGAAGATAGGAATACAAAGTGAAATGCTCAAGGATGGATTTGTCGTCAAGTTTCCCCCTCAGAACATGATTTCTTATTCCCCTTTCCTGACACCAGTTATTGATACAGCCAGTCTACTCTATTGGCATTGTGTACAGGGCCCTTATATGCAAAGAGCTCTAAATACAGTCGAAGCCAATGCCTATAGATGGGACAAATGATTACCATGTGCTAACGTTCCCTTAGATTTTCATTCTAATTAAAGCTTTATGACCTCATAATACTTACTTATCCTAGTAGGTCTCTATTATCAGGTTGGTGCAAAAGTAATTGCTGTTTAATGGGTTAAAAATAATTACAAAAACCTCAATTACTTTTGCACCAACCTAATATAAAACGTTTGACCTCTGAAAATCAAACGTGCTTGTGAAAAGTACACACATTTCACGTAAGCCCAGTATTGATTGTTTTAGTAGAGCGCATACTACTTAAAACAAATTGAATAATATTAATACATGTGATGATCACACTTAAATCTCTATAATTTTATAGCTTAGATTTTTACTTAATTCGATTATATTCTTGCCTTTGTCAGCTACCAAAACTCTTCTTTGGGGCTTTAATCTTTCAAAACATTCAAAAACCAAAAATAGAATAGCTATACACTAAGATGAAAAGACTTCGAGAAATTATATGTAGATGGCAAAGGTTGAGGCCAAGACAATATTGCCGATACTTACAGATATTCCAGCTCCTGCAAGAACTATGTTGAATTAAATTTCTGTGCACCAATGCAACTATTAGTCACTTAAATGCTTCTTGATGTGATGACCCAGTGTCATAAATATAACTTGCTATTCTAATGTTCTAGTGCCTCATAAAATGTTTAGCTCACTTCTTTTAAAAAATGTACAGATAAAGCAAATAGGGAAGATAGGGGGTTTTGAAATAAAATGACAAATAGCTACAGTTTCTCTACAGACTCCTCTCTTTGGGATCTCATTCCTGTTGGCTTATGTCTTTTTTAACAGGATGACAAAATTAGGAATTTTGGAGCCTATTCTTGTTACATGGTGAGATTTATATTTAGGTTTAAAATTAGTTAAGTTGCACTGTGCTGTCTAGCTCTGGGTCCTCTCACACAACCCCTCACACAACCTGTATTGCCTCTCCCTGGCCTCATCAAAATCTGTCTTCAGGTTTTAGATGAAACACTGCCTCTTTTTATTCAGTAATTCATATTTCTGAACTAGTGCTCTGGCACAATGTCGACATATGTATTTAAGTTTTTGGTCAAGAAAAAACTGTACAGACTTTTCCTCCCCCCAAAAAGAAAAGGATATGGGTGGGAAAAATCTCCTTGGACTATGAAAAGGAAAATAGAACAGAAAAAGATGCTCCCAGAAAAGTATTTTTCTTATTTATTTATATTTATGTTTGTTTCTTTGTTTATCTCGGTTCATTTTGTAAAAAGCTTAAACTTGCCCCACCCCAATACAACAGACACACACAGACACACACACGCAGACACACACACAACCAACACACTTTGAGCCTCTCTTGCTCAAATAATTCTTTCTGCTACTTTTTGTGCTTCTGACAGTAGCACTGCCATCTTTCCAAATGTCAGATTTAAGCCTTCATCCAATCCCTCATTCTGTGACCACTCTCTGGTTTTGCCCAAATGCATGATCAGGGACCACTATCCCTTAACCTTCATGGAGGGTTCCTCCCTCCTCCTCTCTCGTTATCCAGGTCCCACGCAACTTTCATGCTTAACTTCTGACTGGTCTTTTCCCTGAAGACTTGGGATGAGTGTTGGGATTGATGTAACCCGGTTACCACACTTGTTTAGCTAATACACTATTAACAGCATTGGAAGTATTTCAATAGAAATTTTTAATTGCACAAATTACCAAGTATGTTAAAAGATATCTCTTTACCAATAATTAGTATTGAAAACCGTTCCTACCTATTCACTAATATAGGCCCCCCAAAATAGTAGCCTGAGCAATTGTTGTGTGGTTTCCATTCAGAAATAATACCTACTGGCTTGAATCACATTGGCTTGAATCATGTCATTAATTATTAACTACTTTGATTGAAGTTTTTGTGGCATTTAGGAGACTCCTGTTAAAATACAAATATCCCAAAGAGAGATAACACTCCAAACTCATTATCAATGATTTACATATTTTCATGAATTCTCTGATGAAATATCAAATCCCTTTTCCACCTGTGATGCCAAATCGGTAGGTAAGCCACACAAGGAGGCATATAACTACTTCTGGCAGGCAGTCAGAAGAGACTATACACTGCCCCATCTCAAATTTCTTCTTTTAAATTTAAGCCAAAAGGTTCTTTGTTCACCATTAAATACAGATATCCCTGACAGAGGCCACACATTAAGCCAAAATGTTATTTTCACCTCCGAAAAAATGCATTTATCAGATTCTTCAAGGTGCTGACCAAAGCCCTTTCACCCTTAAATTCTCTGTAAGGTCTTCAAATATTTCATTAAGTCCTAAGACTTCTACCCCAATATTTATTGAAATAATCCTAAATTGTTGTAATTTGCTCTTAAATTCTACGTTCAGCTAGACCAGAATACTCAGCTGTTTATTGGACATGTCTCTGTCTGTTCCACTAACATCTCGTACTTGATATAACCAGAACCAACACATTATATTCCTTTCAAACTTGCCTCTTCTCATTATTTATGGGTTCCCTCAGCCACGCGATAACGCAAGTAGGAACTTCAGAGTCGTCTTTCACTCTTCCTTTCCCCACTAATGATTATATCCTAAAGATTCCCAATCTGCACTATTTCCCACCTGTGCCTTCTCTCCATTTAGGGGCCATCACTCCTACAGAGACCAGCATATCCCTTCACTTGGCTGGCTGAAAGACCTTCCCAATACCACTCTCCACTGCACGTTACTCTTCCTGAAGCTTGGCTTTGGTCATGTTATTCTCCAGTTCAAAAACCTTTAATACTCCCCAATTGCTTATTAAAATCAAACTCATCTTGTTTTTTAATGTTTATTATCATATGCCTTCATCTCCCTTTTACTTTCACACACTTTACACCATTAGCAAAACTGGAATACTCACTGTCCTCTAAAGATGCCCTTTGCTTTCTAACCTAGGTGTCTCAAATGATTGCCTCCACTGGAAATACTTTTCATCCATTCGCATTTTCACCCATTGAAAGCCTACCTATTCTTCAAGGTCAACTTCAGATTTTGCTTTCTTAAATAAGTCTTTCTGACTCCCCCCAGCTGGCTTGGATCTGCCCCACCACTGAACTCCCGTGGCATCTCCTATGCCCTGAATTACTAAGTAGTACCATTATTTCTATGGTTGTCTTATGCTACTCATTCTATTGGCAACTCCCTAAGTCTAGGAACAGTGTCTTATTCTTCTCTACTTCACCTGCAGTGCCTAGCTCAATGCTTGCATAAAAAATGCACATAATTACTGAAGTGTTTCTGAGTGACTTTGAAGAAGAATGAAAAAGACAGTGGAGGAGTTCCTGGATTCTGAAAGGGAGGCTTTGCCAAGAAGTGACATTACAGGGTCCTGGAGAGTGACTTTACTTTACACACTTTATAATTTTAAGACTATAGTTTAGGACAAACATCTCGGCAATGAATGAAAAATCTGTGTTGGAAAAAAGGAGGGCTGGTCCAGAGCTCCAGCACCCACTTAGATAAAATTGGGGACTCTCGAGCAGGCAAGGCAGCATGAAACCATTGGGTACCTGGGGAGCTTAGGAATGTCTTCAGGTCTTGGAATACTGTAGGTCAGATCAGAGCACTGGGCCAGAGAATTCTACAAGAAACAAATGAGTTGGTGCTAGAACAAACTGCCTGTTTCACCATTGCAAATACACTAGACTAGATAGAGTAACTATTAGGTTGGTGCAAAAGTAATTGCGGTTAAAAAGGGTAAAAATAATTGCAAAAACACAATTACTTTTGCACCAACTTAATATATACACTTCATACACTCGAGTATCTCTAGTAGCCTTATTCAGGTTTGTGTACATATGTGAAACTGTCAGTCAATTGCTCAATCAATTATCACATATTGATAGAGTGCTTTCAATATGCCAGGCACTTTGCTAGGTGCTGGAGCTATAGGAGTGAATAAAAAAGACAAAGTCGCTGCCCTGGTAGACCTTACTTCCTTTGGAAGGAGATAAGTGATAAATGGAATACATACATAAAATATAGAGTTTATGAGATGGTGATAAATTCTTTGGATAAAAATAAAATAAGATGGAAATGAAGTGCTAGAATTTTAAGCACAGTGGTTAGGCCTTGTTAAGAAGGTAATATTTGAACAAAGACTTGGAAGAAGTGAAGCATTGATACATGCAGCTATCTGGGGAAAGAGCATTATGGCCAAAGAGAATAGCCAGTGCAAATGTCCTGAGGTAAGCACAGGCCTGACACATTGGATCCAGAGTAGCTGGAGACAGAATCAGGTCAGAGAAGTAAAGAAGACTTCCAGCCTGTGTAGGTCATGTAAGGGTTTGGCTTTTACAATGAGTGAAATGGGAGTCTTAGGAAGAGTCTTAGCACAAATTAAATCATTGGCTGTTCTGCTGAGACTGAACTGTAGAAGGGGCCAAAGACTGAAGCAGGGAGAGCAGTTAGGAGGCTTTTGCAATATTCCAGGCAAGTGATGATGATGGCTTGGACCAGGGCAGTGACTTAGAGATGATAAGTGATCAGTCTAGACAAATGTTAAAGGTAGATCCCAAAGGATTTTCTGATGTAGTCAATGTCGGCATAAAAGGAGAAAAGAGTCAAGGATGACTCCAAAGTTTTTTGCATGAGCAACTGAAAAAAAAATACTGTAGTTTATTAACTGGAATGGAGAATATTAAGGGTGGCATAGCCAGAGGAGAGAAGAAATCAGGGGTTAGATTTTGGATTTGTAAAGCTTGTGATATCTAATAAACATCCAAGTACAGCCTGGAGGTCAGGAGGGAGGTCTGGACTGGAGATCTAAATTTGGGAGTTAGAATATAAATGGTATTTGAAGCCATGAAACTGGATGAGATCCACGAGAGTGGCTAAAAGGAAGAGACAAAATTCAGGAACTGCACTTGAGGCTCCAACATTCAGGGGTCATAGAGAAGGGAAGGAACCAGTAAAAGAGACTGAACTTCTTGAACCAGTGAAGTAGGAGGCAAACCAGGTGAGTCTGTTGTCTTGGAAATGGAATTAAAGGTGTTTTGAGAAAGAAGGAGTGATCAACTTGGTCAAATGCTGCTTACAGGTCAAGGGAGACGTGAACCAAGATCTTTGATTTAGTGACAATGACCTTCAATGCCACGAAGGTCATTGGTGACCTTGACAATAACAGTTTCAATGGAGTGATGGGATAAGAAAACCTAACTGGAGAGGGTTTGAGAATGGGAGGAGAGGAATTAGAGCGATTGACTATAGACACCTCCTTTTGTTGCAAAAAGGTTGCCCTTTATTTTAAAAGACAGTAATTCCGACTTTTTACCTATCCGAATGAGCATTGTGTGCACAGCAATCTGAATTAGTCAAATTTTACTTGAGAAATTCCCCTTTCAAATGACAAAAAGTTTTTGTGAAATGGGTTTCAGTAGTTTTAAGTCTGGCACTCTCTTTGTTAACTGAAGAAAAACAATCACTGCCTTCAGTGAATTTGCAGCTCACGGTATTTTAAGTTTTATAATCAATTTCTATCTTGGAACTTCATACACACACATAATATCATAATTCTCAGGTTGAATATTGAGCCTCATTATAAATACATTTGTTCATTCCAAATATTTCACTATGGATTTATAGTTAGTTCTTTTCTTGTGCCATAGCCACCACTTACTCGCTTTAAAATTTTAGATGTTTTTCATCCCATGGACATTTGACTGCTTTTTCTACTTGTAGACATTGGTTCGTATTGTCAACAGCTGGGCACTGAATAGCAGAAAGCATTAAGCTTGAGATTAAAGGTAGGGTAGGAAAAGTGGTCAGTAAAACATGCTAACATAACGTATCTATACAGGGCAAGGTCAAGTTCATACTCAGAACCACAAGGGTGCTGCGAAGTACAATGATTTCGTATTTGTGCTGTGATGTCATTTTGTGGTAACAATAGAATGAGTAGCATAAGACAAGAGTCCTCCCCACCCAAGATAAATGCCAATTTCCCAGAAGGCTCACGTCTTAGGTCCAAAGCTCCAAAGATGCCAGTGCAACCCATGCTGATACGTTGTCTCACGTTATTTCTCAATTTTATGCTTAAGTTACTCCTTTTGGTTTTATGTATTTTGACACTGCCAAGTGTGTGTGGAGATTTCCCCATAGTCCTTTAAATGCTATAAAACTTTAATATAGGGAGATAAAAACAATAGTAAGCCATGCCTCCAAGCCTTCACATTTAGTTCTTTATTTGAGTTGGGCACTAACCACTTTTAGATACTGAATTCGATTTTCAAGTACTTGCACGGCTTCAACTGCCCTTGTACCTTTTCCTTGTCCTCTTCCCCCACTCAAATGAAAATCATATTCTACCCATAACCTGGGCATGCAACACCCATTGATTGTACAAAATGGCATCTTTACAATTCTTAAGTTATCATCATAATGGCTTATGTCATGCATGAGCCAATACAATTTAATGTGATTCAGAATAAAGCCAAGATGAATGTCCCACTCCCAATTTTAGGCATGCAACCCTGAAATGTCTTTTGGAAAAAATGAAATAATGCTGCTGGAAGTCTGTTGAGTTCGTCTGTTTTCAGCATAATTGCCTCTCTCAGCTTCCTAATACTCTTAAAACCTCTGAGAGTCTTTAATGTACAAAGTTCAACAAAAATACCTTCAAAACAGATTAGTTCTAATTATGTTTAATATTTGTTTGCTGCTTTATTGAATAAACTACATTTGCTTTTAAAAAAATTCACTTAACTGCATGTCAGTCACCCAAATTTTAAGTGTACAAATGAAATGGAAAACATTTATTACACAAATTTAATTATAATTCTAAGAAATAAACATGCAAATTAGATAGAGTTCAATTTGCAGATGCTAATCCTGGTCCTTGATCTTGCTCCTTTCCTCCCTGACTTGCAGTCTGTGCCTCTCCTTGATTCCTAGGGAGCCAGCCAGCCAGAGGTTTGCTTTTTTACAGTCGGAGGATCACTGTTTTAAAGAAGTGTTATATTTAGCACATCTGGCATGGTAGCAGTAAACAAACATTATAGTCTTTGTAACACTTTTGCGCAGGTGCCTTCCCCCCGGTTTTATTAGTTCTATGCCTTCCAAGTCTCTGCATTCATTACACCTGAAATGACCCATCTCGACTACAGAGGGGTCCCTAGACAGGAGTTATGAATTAATGTTCCAAAAAACAAACTCCAGTTGAGCCCAATATAGAGGAAACTTACCATTTGCAAAATAATGTGATTCTGGGGTGGTTTAAGCTACATTCTCTTGACCAAGGACAATCTCCTTTATTACTATTTTATTTCCTGGAGGTTTTCCCTTGAGGCTCCCCACCCAGAAAGTGTTGCCAGTTGAAGTTGCAGCAGGAGCACGGTTGCTTTTGTATACACTCGGGAGGGGACTGGGCGGGGGCAGAAGGCGAGGGGGGGAATAACTGCTTGGTCCTGCAAAGACATCTGTTTCTCATCTCCGTTTGCTGTGGCAAAGGAGAAGAAAGTCTTTTGCAAAGGGTGGGAAAGGCATAGATTTTTTTTTTTTTTAAATCACACGCACACACAACAACAACAAAACTAAACCAAATTAAAAAAAAAAAAGAGAGAGAGAGAAGACATCTCAGAAGGTTGCCGAGTGAATACAGTATTCTGCTGGAACCGGGCCCCCCGGGCTAGGGCGGGAGCCGGGAGCGCGTGGGGTCTGGGCAGCGGGCTGGAGCTGAGCCCGCGTGTCCCCGGGCACCGGGAGGGGAGGGGGAGGGGGAGGGGGAGGGGGAGGGGGAGGGCGGGCGGGAAGGAGGCGGGGGGCGGGCTGGGGTGGGGGCGAGGGGAAGGCGCCCCGTGTGCTGCTGAGCGGCGGCGGCGGCGGCGGCGGGAGCAGAGGGAGGGAGGGAGGGCGCGCGCTTGTCATGTTCCCTCTCTCACCCTGGGGGCACGCTGCACAACCTCTCCTCGGAAACCCACGGGGAAATGGCAAACAGGATTGACGGGTTTCACGCGCTCCTCGCTAGACAGAGCGGCTCATTACCATAACCGTCTGCAGCGACGGCGGGACCTGCCCGGACCCTCGCGCGCCGCGCAGCAGCGGCCCCCGCCGAGCGGGCCCGGGGCGGGACCGGCGCGACTGTGCCCCGGCGGCCGCGCTGGCGCCGAGCCCGGAGCGGACACACAGCGGCCGGAGCGCCGCGGCCGCCGCCCCCCGGTGACCCCGCGGTAAGAGGCGGGCGGCGGGCGGGCGGCGCGGGCGGAGGGGCCCAGGCCGGCCCGGGCGTCTGCTCGCGGGGACCGGCACCCACGCGGCCTCCCGCGCGCCCGCCGGGCACCGGGGCTGCGCCGGGGCCACCGCGTGGACTCGCGCCGGCCGGAGCGGGACCCGGGGCGGCGTGGGGCCGGCGCACAGCTGGGCACGGAGGCGGCGCGGGCTTCTCGCGGGGCTGGGGAGCGCCTCGCCCGGGGCGGGAACCGCCGCCTCCCCGCCTCCCCGCCGCCCCGCCGCTCCGGCTGCTCCGGCGGCCGCCCTCGTCCAGGGTGGGGACCGCAGCTCCGGTGAGACCCCGGGGTCCTCGGGGCCCGCGCGACCCCCTGTCCTCGGGGCCGAGGGTCGGTCGGTAGGAGGGATGCCGCCAGGTCCGGACGCCGGCGCCAGGCAGGTGGGAGGGAGCGGTGGTGGATGTCAGGGGCGCGTTCGTGAGAACAAGGAAGAGCTGCGGGGCCGACCCCTTCCGCCCGCCGCCCCCGCCGCCCCCGCACCCTCCTCGCCGCGCTGCGGGCGGCGGCGGCTCCTCTGTCCTCAGCTCACCTCCCCGGCGGGCTCGGCCGCTGCCCGCCCGCTCCACGCCTCCGCCTCCCCTCCCTTCCTCCCCGCCCGCCTCCTCCTCCCTCGCAACTTTCCCGAGTGTCCGGCTGGGGCGGCGGACGCCGGCGGGAGGTGCGGCCGTGTCCCCACAGCCCCGCTCCCACGGATGCGCAGGGCGCTCCCGCAGCCGCGGGCTCCGAGCGGGCGGGCGGGCGAGGGAGGGAGGAGGGCCGGGCGGGATCGGCTGCGGGCTGGAGCGCGGGCCGGGGCCAGCCTCGCCAGCCGCCCTGAGTCATTTCCTTGGAATCCTACCTTTGGTGTTCATTTCCCTTAGAAGGAAACTTGGTTTGAAAAAAAGAGAAGAAAAGAAAGAATAATAATAGCTCTTATTCTTCAGGAGAGACGCAGGACTCGAGCACCGTGGAAAGACAACTTGCCTTTGTTCCCAGACACTTGGGGTGTTGTTTACTTTCTCCTGAGGCCGGTGGCAGGCAGGGCTCTGCTTGCTGCCCCAGAGCGGGCGTCAGAGGCTTCCGCACGGACCCCCGGGGGGGTGTCTGATGCGGGAGCCGCGACCTGGTGGCTGCTGCCAGCCTACAGGGTGTGGGTTCTCCAAACCTCCCACCTCAGGCTTTGGGCCTGGGATGGAGAGACCTGGGGCCGGGTCTTGGACACCCGAGCACCCCTCCACCACCCCCCACCCCTGTCCCCACCCCATCCCTGTCCCCCTCAGGGCCAGGACCCGAATTCCCAGCACCAGGACCTGACCTCAAGCTCCTGGCCTCTCGGAGCTACAGCTGAGAAATGTACTTACTTCCCAGGGCGGACAGGTGTACTGCAGGGCCTGGCAGAAAAGAGACATCTGTCTTTTGAGAAGGGTTGAAGGATTTCATTCCTCCCATCCAGCCCCTTCCACCGCCACCACCACCAAGGGCTAGTTGAGTTGTTGAGATCTTACTAGGAACAGTGTCGAGGTCAGGGGTGTGATTCCACCTGGGCAGGACATTTAAGACGGGTGGCATCAAAGGTGCATGGAAAATAGCAGCCCTTTACTTCCTTGCTTTTCAGTACTGGAATAAGACCTCTAACTGCTGCAATGCTCTTCATCAAACGTTCTCGAATTTCCAGTGATAGATGGGGGAGGGATGGGCAAAGAATGACCAGGAGCCCCTGTTAAGTTCCAGGTGCGGCTGAATCTGTACCTACTCTGTTCTATGTGCCAGCCACTCCTATTAGCGTCACAAGGGCTCCTAGGGAAGAACAAGCCTAAGTCATCTGGAAAAACCGAATTGCATAGAAAGAAATGCCTGGTGACTTTACTGTGAGTATTTGCTGGGGGAAAAGCTTGACATTTTAGCCCTCAGTCTTCTGGGAATGCTTGAGGTGTCATTCCACTACATCTACTTGGCTGACAAAACAGACATGCAGGAGCCTGAAGATAAAAGGTTAGGACCTTTTTATTTTTTAAACCCATGTATAGACAAAACACACTTGAACACCCTTCTTTTGAATCCATTCACCTCTGACGTTAAAAAAAATAATTTTTTACCATTAATGTATATCTTTGACTGTATCTAATATTAACAGCACACAAATTTGTGAATTTAAACTTCTGAATTCAGTAGTAGAATTATAATGTAAATCTTATCATACAGAGAATAATGACAGTTTGGATCTGTACATATAACACAAATAAAAAAATCATGTGACACGTTGGTGCTTAGTGCCACACACTCCCAATTCTTCACGAACGTTAAACTCACCCTCTTAATTTGTTAACATCCCGATTTAAGTCCTAAATAGACTAGGAGGACTCAATTGCAAAATGTCCTCCCCACTCCCAAATAATCACAACTCATTTATATTTTATTCAGACTTATTCAATCACTTGTGGAACTCAGCCTCTCCAGGTTAAGATTTTGTGTGTAAAAGTTTCCAATTCAGAAAAGAAAAACTTAACTGAAATTAGGTATCATAAAGGAAAAAAGCCAAGATAACAGTTCTGCCATGTTTCAAGTTCAAATGGGTAATGATAGAATTTCATGTACTGGAAACAATACTAACAAATAGAAACCCTGACACCCTTAACAACCAAAACAGCTACAAGTCATTAAAATATGAACAAACTTACTAACAAAGAAGAGCTCAGGGCCCACATAATGTCCTATTAAACAAAGGTAATTGCTTCTAGGGGCCTGCAAAGGCTTTGCTTCCTGAAGGGGCATGAATTTGTCAACCTGCTTTGGTTTAGATGTAATAAAAGTTCAACACAGGCAAAAAGCTTGGATCTTATTCCCAGAATCCAGCACAAAAAGGAGTGTAAATTTCAAGCTGGAAAATATTGTTACAGTCTCTAAAACAGGGCTACTTACTGACTCTGAGAAGAAGCTGGAATTCATTTGTTCCTGGCAATAGCACTTCCGGATACAATTGTCATAGAATAGGTTAAGAATTTCAATTTGGACTATTTCATGAGAGCCTCCCAGGGAATAAATTATCATGAGGTTTAAATACCTTGTTCGGATGCCAAGTTTGAGGGGTGATAGACAGAATGGTGTAGTTTGTTAAATCAATGTAGTCTAAATTTTGTGGTTGATGAGTCAAAGAGCAAAATTAATGACATGTTCCACCATTTCTTTTTAGGGAATTAATTGAAACTTTTTTTTCTCTTGTAATAAGATTTTCTAATAAGTCCTAGCTGCTGCCTCTTTGGAGGGCATTTAAAAAGAGAAGGGGTAGGTGATTTAGAAGCCCAAATCAGCTGGGTCCTAATTCTAGCCACTGACCTGGACACCTCCCCTGGCTGTCAGAAGGCCTTGCTTCATTCTTCAGTGATTGGGACGGAATTTAGGGTCTCAGAGAGAAGCCTGGTGAAGGGTGGAGTCATGCTGCCAAGAGCTGCTCTGTTAGCCAGAAGGACATTGTCCCTTGAATGAAGCTATTTCCCCTTCTCCTGGTGTCTTTCCTCCTTTTACCTGGAAGTGGACCCTTGGTATACCCTTGGTATACCCTTGGTATAACGTGTAGGTAATAATAGTCTCCCACGAGACAATGGGAGATTCACCCTTTCCCCAAAACATTACAAGCTATGTAATTTGGGGAAGAGAGCACGAACTAGACCCTTAGTGTCTACTTGAAAGACAATCAATCTGCAGAAAGCAAGCCTGACATCACTCTTTGTGACAGTTCTTTATACTGCAAAGTGAGATAGTGGAGGTTTGGCTCTTCTAAAGGAACTGGCACCATTTTAATAAGATATTGAGGCTACCCTGCTGTCACCATTGACCTATGGCCCCCAGGTCTTTTTACTTTAGTATCAGACCCCCTTCTCCCTTGAACTCACGCTTGACCCTACCTTGAGCCCTACTTAGGACCAAGTGAAGACTCTGGTCCCCATTGAAATGCCCCACCCCCCACCTGGGTTACAGAGGAGCCCAGAGCACATCACAGAAGAGAGGTTCCCAGTCTCCTTGAAGGCCACAGGGAAGAACGTGAACTGGGGAGAAGGGCAGTGATGTGCTGCCTCTTGGAAAGTTCCTGCCTTGTGTCTGGGCTTTGCAGTGTAAAGAGTTGTTGGCTGCCTCTGGCCCTGAAGCCCTGGCTCCTGTTTAATATTCTGCTTGCTCCGTTGATGTTGTGCTTGGCTCCTGTGGGACTGCAACTCACGGCTTGAAACTGGAGCCAATTTTCTGTCTTCATCTCTCAGTGTTTTGACTGGAGGCAGATCCAGTTCAGGCCGATCAGGGCTGGTGGAAACAACTACCAAGTGTGTCTCTGTCTGCTTCGCTTTGGGAGAAGAAAGTGGAGGGAGCCCCAGAATGTTGTAGAGGAACTGGCCCTGCGGAAACGAGAGGAGGAGGGCAGCAGAGCAGACCAAAGCTGAGAGCGTCAGTAGGGATTCCGGTGGAGATTTCTGCCTCCCCTACTCTGCTTTTGATTGATTAGCAGATTTCATCAAAGGAGACTCCCAGGGGATTGACTAGAAAATTGATTTTGCCTTATTAATAGAAAGGAAACGCAAGGGTTTTGGCCTTGCCTCCTAGCGGTACATTTTCTGCGGGAAGGTCAGAAGGAAAATGTGTTTAGGAGGCAAAGCAGCTGTCTGGAAGAGGGCTGAGGGGAATCTGAGAACAATAAGAAAGGGGGTTTTAAAGATCCGCCCATGAAATGCAGATTGCTGAACATAGAGGCTGAGCTAATAGCAGCAAGAAGAGTTTGCTGAGGCTTTCTTTGAAAAAAATAATAAAGTGTTTCAGGGTGAAGGGAAGGACCAAGAATTAAAAGTTTCCCAAAGCAAAGGGGCAAAGATGCCAAGGCCATCCCTTGGCTTGCTCTTGATGAGGGCTGTTTTCTGTTTTTTCAGATCTGAGGCTGTCAGAGATGACTCTGGTTCTGTCCATGAATAGCTTCTGCGAGCCCATTGTCTCGGAAGGAGCTGCTGAAATTGCAGGGTACCAGACACTATGGGAGGCTGACAGCTACGGAGGCCCGAGCCCCGCAGGGCCAGCCCAGGTTCCTCTGCAGGGAGACCGGGGAACCGGCCCCCCACTGGCAGGTACTGCTCTTGACCTTTCCCCTGCTGCCCTCTGAGGCCAGACTGGTGGGGTGGGTGGTGTCTGGTGCACCCCTCTGCGCTGAGCCTTGCTCTGGGGACTTCTCAGGGTGTCTGTGCACCTCTCTGAAGTGAGCCCCGGGCTCCAGGGAGAGGACCACAGGTGATATTTAAATTGCATCCAAATCTGAGTCTGGATATGTACGGTTGCTTCGTGTGTAGGTCATGCGTCTGTATTTTTAAGAGAACTAAACCAGATTTTGAAACTCTCAGTTTGAGTTTTGGTTTTCAACCCTGTGGAACTGTATGGCTCTCTCAGAGCGGCACAAGCCCTGGTGGGCTCGACAATTAAATCTTCATCTCACGAGACAAAAAGAATCTGCACTTTGGACCCGCAGCTATGTGTCGCTTCTTTTTATTAAGCACACAATTGGTGTTTGGTATTGTGGGGGGAAAAATTTTCACAGCAGAAAATAGAAATATGTTCTTTTGGATTCTTTATTCTTGTATTTTAAGGTAAGTTCCTTTGGCTATTGTGTAGTACTAGCAGTTTAAAAAACAAAAACAAACCTGCAATGTAAAATAACTATTAGTGAAGTCCATTCTGCTAAAAAGCATTAAAAGCTGTAGTCTTTAAAAATTAGACCCTACTTGAATTCATGGTTGACCTGTTACATTTTTGAGAGCAGAAAGGACTTTAGTTACCCAAATTTTAATTTAAAATTGCATATTTTGAAAGAAAGAATATTATAACTCCAATGTACAGATAATCATTTGTTTCCTTACCTAGAGCCAATAATATTTTAAACTTGTTTGATTTTTAGTGCTTACAGCTTAACATGTATACATTTGAACAGAGGTGTTATGGTATCATGGATTTAATTAAACAATTTGAATAAATACTAATATTTCAGAGTTGTTCCCCACCTTCCCTTTATGAATTTTGCTGTTTGCCTGTGCATAAAATTAAGGGTCTGAGTATTTAGTAAATGCTGAAATATGTCATTTTCCTCTGTAATTGTCTAGAAATCCTTGCCTGGCCTGGGTCGCAGGATTCCGTATGATAGCAACTATTAAGACAAGTGTTTATTTTTAATCACCACATGTACAGACAAATACGTAGCCAAGTTATCTCCTAGAAGAAAAGGAAAGGAAAGTATTTTGTTTGGAGAACCTCTGGCAAACCGCATGTCATTTGTCATATCTGATTTATTACCACAGGATCACATTACAGGGGAATTTCAAATCCTATAACAGCATCCAAGATCACATACTTTAAGAGGAAGTATGTGGAAGAAGAGGATTTTCACCCACCACTCAGCAGCTGTAGCCATAAAGTATGTTTTTTTAATAGTCATTATTTTTATTAAGAGTTTAAGATACTTAGTAACAGTTGCTTGATTCATTTCCAAAAATTAAATTGTTCCACCCAAGCAATGAAAATGAGCCACTTCTCATCAGAGCCATATTAATTGTTGTCACTTTTTTGGGTCCTGTGTTATTTTTCACAAGGAGTTGAAGAAAAGAGCCAGCGGGAGCTCCTCTACCCAGAAATAACAAAATTATGTAATCCAAAGAACATCTTTTTTACAAATGATTTCATTTTTCTCAAGTTGTGTTAAGGGTTATGGTTATTCCACGTTTTCACATGTCCGGAAATACACTAGCTCTTCTGCGAATGGTCCCCGCTCTGGGCTCTCTCCCGTGGCCAATACCACTTCTGTGTGCCCACGTGGGGGTGGTTACCCAGGGCTTTTCCCGACCCCTTAGGGGTGGACTCACCCTCCCGTGAATGTGTGCATGAAAGCATGCACTTCATTGTACACGCATTACATATGTTTCGTTTGTTAAAAATATATAATTCATTCCCGAGAAAAGACCAAAGCTAACTTTTTGCACGTGTTAGAAGAAAATAACAGGATCCGAAAAGGGTGTAGAAGTATGCAATTGGACACCTAAGCTTTTCAAATACCAGTTCTTTTTCCTTATGGTTGGTTGTCTTCCTTCAAAAAATAGCTGATGATTTCATCAACCCAAGACCATAGTTGTCTGAAATGCAGAGAGCATTTTCAGTTTTTTGATTCATCTAGCTGTCTCCTCTTAGCCCCACCCCCACCCCCATCGGTTAGATGCCGCTTTGTCCCTGCTCGTCAAGACACTGGCAGGTGCCAGGCTTTGCCCTGTGTGTGTAGTCCCTGCATTTGGTCAGCCTGCACTGGTTTCAAAGTTCACAGCTCCTCAGGTTATGCTACCAGTTGGCTTTTTTATGAGCTGGAAGAGCTGGCCCCCAGGACACAAGCAGTTCATTTCTGTTTTAGTTTCTGTGTGGTGGTTGTAGCTGTTTTCCAATTGCCACTGGATTTTACCAACCATCACACAATGATATGATGGTATCACCCAGCTCAGGAGTGAGTCCTCTCGTTTTCTCTCTGCATCTATTCTCCTGCCTGTCCCCAAAAGGACACCAGCTTTGTTCCTTCAACTGACAGATCCTTCCTGGTTCTGAGCTTGGTTCCTTATCATTGTCCCCCTATCGAGCAAGGATAATTGCAAGTATGAAAGCCAAAGGATGAAAAGAGGGATAGCACTGAAAGCCAGGTCTCATGCTCCTTGATGGTGAAGTATACTCATGATGACTTGCATCTTGGCATCTCTTTAAAAACACTTGTTGATGTACAATATATGAGTGTGTTTGTGTGTGTGTGCGTGTATTTGTATATGCACACATAAAAGCACAAGTGTCATAAGAGCACAGCTTGATGAATTTCACAAAGTGAATATATCTATGTCACTAACATCTGGCTCAAGAAGCAATATGACCAGGACCCAAAACCCTTCGTTGTGCCCCCTTCTAGTTACTAGCTCTCTGCCTGCCAAAGAAACTGCTGTCCTGACTTCTAACGCGTGCTGTTGTGTGTTTTTCCATTCCCTTCACTGCTCCTTAAAAGAGACAACAACCTGACCTGTCCTTGCTGAGGTCTGCATTGTGGCCGGATTCCATGGTGCTTGACCAGGCGAGTGAGTCAGGAAAGGGGACATTAGCAGCACGAGGGACAGCATCTCTAAGTGAACGGGGGTGGGGGAGACACACAGGACCACAACATGACCAGACCCAGAAACTGCCAGGAAACAAACAGGCTGTGATGCTGGTTTTATGTAGTCCATTTCCTAAGCTTTCTCTTCCTTTTTTGATTTTTAGACCATCTCAATTTTTGAGGAACGAGCCCACATCCTTTATATGTCCTTAGAAAAACTAAAGTTTATCGATGATCCGGAAGTGTACCTCCGAAGATCTGTCCTTATAAACAATTTGATGAAAAGGATCCATGGAGAAATTATCATGCAGAATAACTGGTGCTTTCCTGCCTGCTCTTTTAATGGCACCTCTGCCCAAGAGTGGTTTATGGCTCAAGACTGTCCTTACCGAAAACGACCGCGGATGGCCAAAGAGGAGTGTGAAAAGTTTCATGCCTGCTGCTTTTACCAAGAATGTGGTGGTCACTACCTAAATGTACCCCTTTCGGTTAATGCTAATGTCGGAAGTGCCTCCACCACTGCCTCCCCTTCCTCTTCCACCTCTTGCTCCTCATCTTCCTCTTCCTCTCCCCCTCTGCCTTTACCGAGTTGTTCCCACCAGGTGGATTTTGGTGTAGGCAGCGCACCTATTTACAAGGGTGATGGCCAGATACCTGCCAACGAAATCTTTGTTACTAATGTCAGGTCACTTGGTGTTCAGGAAAAGGCCAAATTAAATGATGAGAAAGCCAATAATGACACCAGCAGGGATGGTGGCCCCCTGAGCCATGAACCTGTGGGAAATGACCTTGCTTTTGAGTGCAAAGGCCAATTTTATGATTATTTCGAGACTGGATATAATGAAAAAAACAGTGTAAGTGAGTCTTGGAAAAAGTCCTTACGGAAAAAGGAGCCGTCACCAAATAACAAACTGTGCTGCAGCAAAAGGAAATAGAACATGAGCCGTCTTATCACCGAAACTTTGAAGCATGCCCAGCATGATCAATTAGCTCTCATAAATTTTATTTTGAATGGATTTTCTAGTTTTGTACAACTGATACAATTATGCCATGAACAGGCCGTGTCATTTTAATGCCTGGAAAGCAGATTGCATAAAACCTCTGTATAGTAGGCGTCAGCAAGCTACTTATAAATGTGGTGATTTTACCAAGATAACAGTTAACTTAATACTTAAAAGTCTATCCTGGTTTTCTTACAGAAAAGATCAGTAGATTAGACTGAGGGACAATGTGCCCTTGTGATATTTTCATTACCCCCAAGGAGCCTGTCACTAGCTGAGAAACTTCAACGTTTGCCAATTAATTAGGTAGTTATTTGGTAAACAAGTCAATATAACCAGCAAAGGATGTCTGCTTCGTCTATATGATACAGTATTTTTTTCTGAATACATGACTGAAGACAGGGAGCTAGGTGAATAGCTTCGTGGTGATGTTAAGTACTTGTACTTAACAGTCTGTGTGACAGATGAAAATAGGATGTACCGGAAATGAAACACACCCACCTAGGGGCGAGGATAGTACTATGTGTAGAGGGTACTCTGCAAGTTTCCTCTTGCCTGTGGTGGGGGGTGAGGCTTTTAGACAAGTGTTATACAGGGCGATTTTTGGTGCCTTACTTTATCTTAATTTTTGCCAATGTGAAAATTAAGGATAAATCAGAGTTACAGCAGGGATTTAACAAACAGGAAAAAACAAAAACAAAAAAAAACACAGGGTGGATCAATATTGTTTGGAAACCGTTACCTTCGAACTATTGCGTTAAACTTTTGATTCGACATCTCTAGTCTTCCTTTATTTTTGATGCCCAATTGCTTTTGAATTTGGCATTTTAGAAAGGGATGGAGGAAACAAAAGAGAGCTGTTGGAAATCAGCACTAGCTGCTTGAGCTTTTCTATGGCAACGGTTTGTTGCTGGGGTTTGGGTTTTTTGGGTTTTGGGTCATTTTGTTTGGTTTGGTTTTCTTGTCCAATGAAGTTCATGAACCAGTGGCATGCATTATATTTTAATCTGTTTTGCATCGTTTCACTTGTTTAGATTATAAAAGCATGTGGTTTTTTTATATATGACTTTTGCTGTTGATTAAGAAGCACAATGTTAATAAATGATGTGGTGATCAATGAGGTTTTTTTATCTTAAAGAATGTAAAGATTTTAGGTTTTGGAAAGTTATTTTGGAGAAATGGGACTCAGTCGGCAATAGCTAGTGTATATTTAGTCAGCATTTTCCTCAAGAATTTCTTTAATTTGTACATTTGCAAGAGGGTTCAGAGTGCCCCGCTCTGACCATTCTTCTTTCCACTCTAGCCAATTCCTTCTGCTAAACTGTGTTCCAATTCCCAAGGTTACTGATTGACTTGGGCTTCCTTAGACAATACTTCACAGGAACCAAACGCCAAACGGAGGAAATAAGTAAGTCCTCCCAGTTTCTCCAAGATAAAGCTTTTTTTTTTTATTGCTATTAATATTAAATATAGGTCTCATTCATACAGTGTATGAGTAGGATCATAATTTGGACAATGTCCTCAAGGACCAATTTTTAAAACATGTTCTTGTGTTATGGCTAAATAGTCTAGTAAGGTTTTTGTCCTTTATTTTCAATATTTGATAAACATTTGATGTTGAAAACTTAGATGGTAGATGCTTGTATATGAATGTGTTGTTGTAATAAAGTGAGGTTTTCTTGATATATATTTATTAAAATGATCAAAATTCATTAAGATTTTCTTATTTTAATGATCATCGGCTATGCTTCTCTTTTCCATTGTTCTTTCTCCTTTAAAAAACTCAAAACGTCTAAAAATTGTAGTGGGCAGTGACCACACAAGAGTTTTCGAAACAAAAGCGTGCTTGAAGAGGTCAGTCTGATAGGTGTTTTAGAATGGTCCTAGTTTGTAAGTTTAGATTTCTGTGGATTAAGAACATAACGTTAACAAATGAAGTAGTTAGTGATCAATAAGGTTTTATCTTAAAGAATCTAATGATTTTGGTTTTTGCAAAGTTTTTGAAAAAAATAGCATAACATGAAGCTGTAAATACTGAGTCTTACTGGATTCCTTTAGGAAATGTCAAATTGTCAAGAAGCTGACCAGTATGTAAATGGTTAAAACAGCGGCAGATTATTGCTAGTAGTATTCTGTATAATTCTGGATTAATGTTATTCTTAGAGGTTAATATCTTATTTGATAAAAGGGGAAAGCTAGTTGGAAGCCAATTAATTTGTCAAATGTGGCGTTCTTATTATTATGAGTGTAATGCATCATGGAAATTTAAATATGAAAGAAAGGACTTATCCTTTTTGCTTTTCAAAAGCCCCAGCATTACCAGATGTTTTTCTTGATGGCCAAATCTGTAAATGACAGAGTTTTTTCCACAGCATTCACCTGAGCTCTGGGCATACGCATGTGCTCAGTAGAACCCTCCAGAGCTTCTCTGCAGGAGGAGTGGTGAGTCTGAATCCAGCCACATTAAAATTTGTAATTTTTAGTTATCAAGTTTTTGTTTCTAGGACATTTCCGGCTTACTAAAAGAAATACTTCTTCGTCACCAAAAAAAAATAATAATAATCCCTAAACATTCATCCAAATAACAGAAATGTTCCTGTTGTTGGTACGAGAACATAGGGCCTCGTGTGTTCCTGCGTTGTCATTTCTGCTCAGGAGATATTAAGTTAGGTTTTTCCAGAGTGGCCAAGGCACCCCTTGGTAGTAAGTTAAATCTATAAACTGGGTTCTATAGTTATAGCCTCAGAGATCGGAAAAGCTAAGACACCCTCCACACCACCTTGTCTATCCACCTTGAAGTAGCACTTTTTCACACTGCTGTGCCAGCTTTAAGGAAAACCCGATGTAGCAGAATCCAGACTTTTTAAAGTTAAACGAGGGGAAATTTTCACTTAAGAAAATGGCCCAGCTCCCCAAGAGTGCCTTTAATAGCTACTCCCATAGGTATCTAGGTGCATGTCATTAACCAAATCATTAACCTTTGTCTCTGGTCCTTCCTCTGTAAAAGCAGGTGATGTAGAACAAGGTCTGTAAAGGTATTTGAAAAAAGCCAAGGTAATCGTCATATCCTTCCACTCTTAAAACCCGGTTTTTCTATACTTTACCTTGAAGAGGTCCAGGGGACAAGATTGTGGGGAAGGGGACCTGGGAGGAAGGGAGAAAAACAAAACTGGTAGAAGTGATTATTGACAACTAATCAGTCAACGATTAGGGTAAAATCTTTGGCATGATCTTTTAAGACAACAGAAATTTCGACCATTTTACACGCCACTTCACTGAATAAATGCTGAAGCAAGTGAATGAAGGTGTTTATTTTTAGAGCTCATAGATATAATTTTGTCAAAGCATGGTTACCCACCCCTCCAATTGTGAACTTCTGTTCCAGCTCCACTTGATCATTTCTTTTCTGTGTATTGAGGAGAGCCAGAGAACACCTTGCAGAAGACATGGGAAGACATGCAGCAGAGATGTCACCCTCACAATAGAGATCAGACAAGGATATCAGGAATCTTATGTGATGCAGCTAGGCTTTTATACCCCTCAAACAAATTGTGAGCAGAAAACGTTTTTGAAAATAATTAGTTGTTTGAATCCATTTTTATGACAGCCCCATAAATTTCAAGTCACTCCATAGTTAAGATTATCACATCCCTGCCAGTTTGAAAAACACGGATTTTGCATGGCACTAACATTGATGGTTGAAACTAGATGCAGAACTGTTTCGTGAAGAGAATGAGATCACTAAATAATAAAAGGGACAATGCATGGTTTCTAGTAACTCATTTTAAAATGGCTGTGTTTTGGTTCTGTGCTTTAAAATAAATGCATTGAGGGTCTGGTAATTTAGTACACGGTGCCTCCTTTGCTTTCTTAGAGTTATAGTGGATAAGCGAGGCATGTTCTCTTCACATGACTATAATTTCTCTATTTTATGTGATATAGCTACATGACCTGAGGTCAAACAGTTACTAGTTTAGAGATTGTTTCCAGCCCTGTGTACATGCCATATTTTAGCTGGGAGAACTCACTTAGGAAAAGCACTTGCAAAGATGTAACTTATGAACACTTGAGTCTCGCATCCTGCCCATAAAGTGCATCAGCAAGTGAGTTTAATAAAACATGCTGTTTAAAATAGTCTGTAATTTCCTGTTTCTGCATTTCCCTTCAGTATCTCTGACAGGCTGTAGAACTATGACTAAACGAAGGGAATTTACACAAGCTAGTCTGCTGCTGTTTGCAAACCATTGCCACGAGCTTCATCTTTGGTAAACAGATCTCTGGTGGGCTGTCTATGGTTGGGTTTTTTTCCCTTGGTGTTGGTCCAATTTGTTAATCTTGAAATGCAAGCTATTTATTGATAGCTTGGAAACACTTGCTTTTGACCACCATGAAACATAGAATGTATGGAGATGAATGAATCATTTCTCATGAAATTTCCCATGTTTCTCAGCCCCATTTTTATAACTGTGCCCTTGATTTAAAATTATAAAATCTTAGGGATGGCCGTTTAGCTCAGTTGGTTAGAGTGTGCTGCTGATAATACCAAGGTTGCCAGTTCGATCCCTGCATGGGCCACTGTGAGTTGCGCCCTCCTTTAAAAAAATAAAAGTTATAAAATGCCATATCTTGTGGGAGGAGGGCACACATAGAAAAGAATGCAGACATAAGTTGTGATCTTGCTTCCTGCCATGATCCCAAGACCGTGGGCAAATAGCAGGACTTGGGGGAGAAGGGACAGGGCCTGTAGCAGGTACTGTCTCTCTCTATCCGGGCAATTCCATCACAGCAGCTGAGTCCAGGTATCAGGCCTATGATCCTCCACTGCCCTCTCTGATTGGTCAGCTCACACATGAACCCACCCTGGACGCTTCTAGATGCGGTAATTTTTCTGCAAATGCCTCTGAGTAACTGCAATGAGCTAAGCTCAGATGTAACATAACTCTTGTGTCCTGGCAGTCAAGAAGTGAGCAGACCTCTGAAATGCGCCTGGCACCGCAGTCAGGCATTATACCATCCTCAAACATCACAAAACCCTTGAGTGCACGGTAAGGAAAAGATGGAGAATGACAGGTTATAAGACATGGGATTTCAGCAAAAGGATTTCTGATGGAGTAGAGTGGAAGAAGTCTGAGAAATACAGTGAATTCATTTTCTTTAAGGAAAAGTCTAAAGATTGAAAAGGAAGACTTTTTTTTTTTTTTTTTGTCAAACCTCTTGATGAGGACAGGAAAAATAATTTCAGGGACTAAAAGATTTCCTCTATGCTTTTACAGGAAGAAAGAAATGTCTTATCTGCCCTTTCTGGGAGCTGGGAGGGTTTTTCACCAAGCCCTTTGATGCCGTGCTTTTCAATGAACCTACCAAAATATTTTTGGGACTGCATATAGGCATTAACCCAAGGCATGTCACTCCTGTGCTGCTCAGGCACAGCGATTGTGGATTTCTCATGAATATATTGTGTTTCCCCGAAAATAAGACCTATTAATTTTTGCTCCATTAGGGCTTATTTTCAGCGGATGTCGTATTTTTTTTCATGTAAAACAATCTACCTTTATTCAAATACAGTCATGTCATCTTCTGGAACATCGTCATAACGTACTAAATGTGTCCGTCTGGCAGAGATCTTAACTGATTTTCAGGATAATTCTTGTAGGATAATTCTTGTTTTCAGGGAACACGGTAGCAGAGGGTTAAGAGTGTGGGATTTAGAGTCACTCTGGCTAGACACAAATTCCAGCTCTGCCACGGTAGCCATACAACATTGGCTTTGGCCAGCAAGCCACTTCACCTCCTAGTGCCTCAGTTTCCTTGGCTGTAGGATGGGGTGGCATGCTGTACCCACCTTATGAGGTTGTCAATTATCAGGGAAGGGACTCCACCTTGCCTGGGTGCCCATTATGGGTGTGCAATACAGTAATTTGTGAGTCTTAGCACATCTCCACTGGACACTGTCCTGGGTACCCTGAAAGGTGGACCTGATAGCACCAGATCCTCCTTTTTGTGGAAAATGTTCAGCCTCCTGGGTGCTGTACAGCAAGCTTGAAATTAAATAAGGAAATGAGGTCAAACCTGGGGACCCAGAATCCTTAAACAGCTAGGAAAGTCGTCATTGGTTTCCCTGAGATATTTTTAATATTTCAAAAAGATTACTGGAAATCATAAAATTTCCTGAAAGCAGTTGCACAGCCTAACCCATGTCAGATTTCTTTACCTTTGGCTGGAATTAAATCAGCTCTGGGTTAACATGGTTAGTACAAACTGAGAAGAAACTCTGACTGGGAAAATGAAGGCATTATCCTTAATAAATACAATTTATTTTGTAGATAGAATCTTTGAGAACATTGGCTGTGTGAAGGGAATAAGAGGTATCCCTTACAAGTGAAAAGATTAAAACTGCTAACTTCTAACGCATCCCCCGGATTTGCCGATGTTCAAGTGTATTCAATTACTGTATTGAATGATTCTCTTAAATCTAGTTTTTACCCAGAAAATGTACAGAATTCAGTGAATCAATTTAGAGTAAACATTATTCCTAGTGTTCCTATACCTGATAAAGGAGCCCAAATAGAATTTTCTATATAATCATAACTTTGAGGACACGGCTTATCATAAAACAACTACAACACAATTTCCATTTACAAGTTTAAAACGTAGATCAAGTAGGGCGCTTGTCCCTGCTTCAAAATCTCATCCCTTTCTTTGTGGCCTTTAAAATCAGAGCCCAACTGATGGCTTCAAAATAGGATTCCATTTTAAAAATTACAGTTCCATCTCTCTCAATTTTTCAAGAGCGTATATTTTTCCATAACGTGCGGTACATCTTTAGTAAACCCGATCAGTGGGTCTGAAATGAGAACAAAGGTGAACCATATGGTTTGAGAATGAGAAGTGGGCACCAGAGTATAATAAAAGGAAATATAGTGTGGTGCCCTGATGGTTCCAGGACTTCCCTGGCACAGGTTCTCCTCCTACCCGACCGGGCTCTAGGATCTCATGATTGGCACCTAGTTGACATATGAGCCAGCTAAGAGAGGCACTGGGAGGCCAGGACACCTCCACCTGCCCAGGGACATCCAACCTGGCCATCTCCAGACCCTGGTCCTGTCCGTGTTTGGAAATTCAGCAACAGGAGTAGATTTTTAATTTTCTCACGGGTGGGATTCCAACCAGTAAGGATGACCAATTAGAATGCTCTACCAGTTCAGCCTTGAGCTAGCCAATTTTAGCCAAGATGGCTTAATGTACAAAGGATGTAAGGGATGCAGGGCATCTCTCTGTCTGGAAACAATATTAGTCCCTGCACAGAGAGGACCCATAAAGAAATCCTGGGGGCATCTGTTCATCTGGATGTTGTAATGGATGAATAAAAACAGGCTAGGAAGAGCCCTGGGATGGTATTTGTAGGAATCGATTGATTTCCAACTTTTACTCTCATTGAAGATCAGACAATGTTTAACTCAATCATTCTAAAATGTTCTAACTTTTTGCTTATTTTCTTACAGTTTATTGTATTGGTTTTCGGTCAGATGATTGCTGTTTCCTAGCCACAGAATTATAACCAAGTTATTGTTGAGAGCACTAGGTTGGGAATTAGGAGGCAGGTTCTTGCCCAGCTGTATCACCCACTAGCTGTGTAACCACTGACAAGCAAACCCATTAACTTCTTTGGGTGTTAATTTCCCATCTGTCAAATGATGAGGCTAAACTCAAGGGCCTCTAAGACTGGTTTCTTCTGGCCCTAACACTTGTGATTCTAACAATGGCGGTCTTTCTGAAGATGTTCACTTGAATTTTCTATGTCATCCCTTCCTTTCTTTCCCCAGCATGCCATCCCCCCCTCCCCCTCCCCGGAAAATGAGGAATTGCTTCTGGATGTTTCTTAAAGAATAAATGCCTGAGTTTTCCTGTCCAGAATGATCGTTTTCTGCCTATGGTTGCTAACCTATTGTCTGAAATGCATTTCTCCAAATAGGCCATGTTTCCGGTGATGTCTCAGTACAGTAACCACCCCCCGACCCCCACCCCCATTAACCCAGTAGCTCCATATCCGTAGCCAGCCAGGCACAGCGCCGCTCCCCCTGGCACAAGACTGTCCTCCCCTTCAAGCAACCAGTCTGCTTGCCCCACGCAGGCAGGAGATCCGAGAAATCCTCTTCTCTCTCATTTATGACTAATAAAATAGCGGACTTTCCCCCCTCTTTTTATGAAGACAGTCCTTGCAGCTGTGACTATAACTGTTTTTTTTTTTCATACGAGCTACGATTATGGTCCCATAACCCAATTAGTGTCATTTGGTGGTGGTCCAAGTGCTTCCGCTGCACGAGTTTTAATTTGGGGATCCCCGGAGGCTGCACTCCACATCTGTAGCGGCCCTGTTCTTCCTCTTCCCTTATTTGCTCGAGGTTTATAGGAGGATTAGCTGTGTGGTCTGGGAGGCGGCTGCTTCTCTTTCATCCGCACTGCTCTTGAGCCGCCAAGGAGCCTTTTACTTTTCATCAAGCCCTGGCACCTGGAGGGCGGGCAGCCGAGGCGACTGGAATGAATCAGTAGATGCCCTGCAGGCCCCGAGGGGCGCGGCCTTGCAAGCGTGGGGGAGGGGAGGACGCGGGGAAGGCTGCTTAGCGGGCGGCTCGCCTCCCGGTCCGGCTGGGCCAGGCCGGGATCCCTGGCGCGGGGCGCGGGCGCAGCCCCCCTCCCGCTGCCCCGCCCCCACTCCCTGGCTGGCAAGGGCTGGCGAGGGCTCGGGGCGCTCATTGTGCAGGCAGCTGGCACCAGCTGGGAAGGGAATTAGCATAACAAAGAGCCGGAGCGAGCGTGGCTCGGCCCGGCGGGGGCTCTGCAGAGCGCCCGGGGCTCGCAGCAGCCGCGCTGTCACCCGCAGCAGCGCGCCAGGGGCCGCCCGGCCCGAGACCCTCGGAGTGGCGTGGCCCTGCCCCACCGCCCGCATCTGCGCCGACCTGGGGTCAGCCGGGGTCCGGGCCACCCGGCTGGCCTGAAGAAAACAGTGGGTGTGGGTGTGAATGTAGGTGACAGCGTGAATGGGCGTGTGTATATACGGGTGAGTGTGGGTGTACAGGGGCGTGCATGTCGCTGTGTCCGTGGACATGTGAGTATGGTGTGAAAGGGCCACCTTCAGATGGGAGGCGACCCACCAGGTCCCTTCCCTCTGTCCCCACCAAGGCCTCTTTGTTTATTCCTTCCCCAATCGCCGGTTACCAACTCTGGCCGCACCGCAAAACCCCCTGGGGAGCTTTCAGCATCCAGACTCTGACCCCACCCAAAGACGCGCGAATAAGCAGCCGCGGAGCCTGGAGTTTAGGGCCTTCACGACCGTCCTTCGCCGTCACTGTTTGAGGTCAAGTGCACATTCCTCGAACACTTGCTTCTGTCTCCAGCTTCTGATTGGGCTCCTTCACTTCCGTGATTGCACAGAATCCTTATAGCTGCCCGGTGGGAAGAAAACTGTCGGGCAACTAAGGCTGTTAAGTGTTACAAAAGATCACAAAGATAGTAATTCGGCCTCCCGAATGGGAACCCAGAGATGTGGGGCTCAAAGCCCAAGTTCTTTCCACTGTAATGTTTTAAAATATAAAAACACCACTTTCTGAAGCGTTACCAGACCTCACGCTGTCCAGGTTCCTGGAAGGACGTAGGGAAACGAGGTCAGGGCTCAGCTAGACGGACCCCAAGGCCCGAGGTGACAGACAGGGCCCAGACGACATCCCTGGAAACTAATGGCCAGGGCCTCTCCGGCCTCGACTTCTGCACCACCACCGATCGGAGCCGTCCCGCTCCCCTCCCCCGCCTCGGGAATTGCAAAAAGGTCCTGGTGCAGCCCCCTCCGGACTCCCAGCCCCCGCCCTACAGGAAGGGAAAATGACAGCACCAGCCGTTCGCCGTCACTTAGGAGCTGTCTGCAGCTGCGCAGCCGGGGGCAGAGTAGGGAGGGGGCAGAAGGGAGAGCCCCGGCCGGGGACCTGGGGACCTGGAGACCCGGGATCCTGAGAGCTACACCTCCGCGCCGCGCCTCGGGCCTAGCGCCTGGGCCTCGCTTCGCTGCCCCGCGCCGGATTCTTCCTAGCGGGAGCCAGGCGTCTCTGAGGCTCCTCACGCTTGTCCCGATAGTAATCCCTAGCCTTGGCGGCCTGAGCAGTACTCCGGGAGAGGGAGGAGAAGAGAACTAAAATGAGCTGCAGGGCTCTGCCAGCCCCACGCTGCCTCATTACCCAGAGGTGTGCGTTTCCGTGAATGCAGGCCTCATTAGGCCTCGCATCGCCAAGCTCCAGAGGGGCCACCCAGGCCCACCTTCCCTTCTCGCAGTCTGCAAGTGAGGCCCAGAGAGATGAAAGTGAGTCTCCAGGTTGCACAGCTCTGACTGCCTGGCCGGCTTTACTCTGGCTGCACCCGGTCTCTTTGATGGGCAAACCCCAGTGTTTACTTATGGAGGGCCATATTGTCCTGCAAGAACCCGGTCATGGGGAAAGGTGCAGCCCACAGAATGCGCCAGTGTCTGGTCCTGGAGGTGTCCTGGAAAGGGAGAGGGTTGGAACCCTGGGCCCCCAGCCAGAGTATCTGAGTTCAGGAATGGGGCAGGTGAAGTGATGGCCCCACAGGGCTGGTGCTGGCTGCTGTTTATTATTATTAAGAGTTCAGAATTCTCCTAGGTTCTAACAACTGTGTTCGTTCTCAATAAATGGTTTTTTAATAATCATTTTAATTAGCAAAAAGGCTGTCTTATTAAAGCTAATTAAAGGCAATTTGGGAACCTTATTTTCATACAATCATAAAATTAGAGAAACAAGAGGCTGGAGAAATGGGGAACTCTCAGTCTTTCTGCAGAGGGGGCAGGGAGGAGCTTGGGTGGGAGACGGTAGCCACAAGCCAGGCCTGCAGGGTAGGAGCGCCCAGTGGGTGCAGTGGATCCCCCTGACTTGGATGCAGCCTCATACCAAGCTGGGGGCAGCTGCGGGGCAGGATTCTCTGTCTACATACATCCTCCAACTGGAGTCTCATACTCACCCGAACTTCTCCCTCTGCTCCCACAATTGGTCACTTCTCTCCCTTTAGTTATCTTAAAACTGAAAATGCACTACCATTGAAGTTTTTACCCACCCTAGACATTACTCCTTCCTAGAAGCCACCCCTCAGTCCCTAGGCTTTACCTCCCCGTCCATTCTGTTGCTGCTTGTCCTAAATCAGCCTAATAGGGATTTTTTTTTTTTTTTCACTTCCCCAGCCTGACTTTCAATGCCCTCCAGACCTCAGACCAGGCTCTTGCCCAACCCTACCTTCTGCTCCCTCTAGGGAAGCTTCCACTCCAGCCAGGTCTGTCTTTTCAACATCCTCTCCTGCTGACCCGCTCCTTCCCATCTCCCAGCCATCACCCCTGCTGTACACTTAGCCTGAGATAACCTCTGCCTGTCTCCACTTATGCAGAGTAACTTCCCCTCAAGGTTAATTCAAGGTTCGCATTTTGTATGAAGCTCTTATACACTTGTTCCATGATGTAGGAGTATAAAATGTAACACCTCTCTTTTGTAAATACTTTAAACTAGAATCATATTTGGGGGGGGGGGGGTTAGCATTTGTTTGTTTGTTTTAGAAAGGCATCATAAAGTAGGAATTAAATATAGGTTTTGGAATCAGTGATCTTAGTACCTACCAATCCCGGCTTCACATAGTTTTGTGACCTTGGAAGAGTGGTTTATAGGCACATACTATAAATGTCTCGTGTCTAGCAAAGGACTTGAGTTCCCTAAGTTCTGGTTTCTTCATGAGTAAAATGAGGCTAATAATACCTACATCACTAGATTGTTGGGATGTATAAGCAGATGATACATTTAAGTCCTTTTACATAATGTAGGCTATAATACGGGTAGCTCTGTGGTCATCGTCCTTGTTGAGGTGGAGGACAGCTCAAGGGGTATGAGCAAGGCCACCAGGAAGACAAAGCCCATGGTCAAAGGGATTCCCTGGTTGCCTGAACTCACATCAGCCTCATCTCTAGGGGTTTCAGTGCCTCCGTGCTTGCCTTTGCTCCCTCCTTTCCAGGATCCCTACCATACCCTCTTCTCTGGGGTCCACGGGATAATGGTTTATGAGCATATACCTTAAGTGTCTAGCATCAGGACTCAGCACAAGAAAGACACTGGACAGAGGGGTCAGCTCCTTGCCTTCTTGCTTTAAGTTTCTCTTCCTCCATCCTCAGCAACCCTGTCTATAAGTGAACTCATTCTGTCAGGAATCTAACAGTTTGAAAGAGCTCTCCAGTAAATCCTACCATAACACCAAGAATTCTGGCCTATCCTTGCAAATGCAGGTTGGGGTGTATGTAGATTTTTCACAGCAGGCCTGTGCCTCTCCTTATCTGTGGCTGAGGCTGTGGGACAGTGAGTGGCTATGAATCAGCAGCTCCCCTTCTTCGGTCCACCCCTGAACATCCTCTGCATGATGCTTTAAGCACAGCAGAACTGACCGCAGAGGAAAGAAATGGGCAGGTCCATGACATGCTAGTGTTTTGCTGTCTATTCTCAAAGTAATTGTTTAAGTAGGGGCCTCTGCCTTGATAATAACTATCATCACAGCCCTTATGTTTGTTAATGTCTGCTCACCAGAAGGCAATGCAAACCTGTGACATTCTGATTCTGAGAAGCAGCACACTTTTACCCACCAGGGGCTGTAATCAAAGCAGAAGTGGCACACAAATGAAGCAACAGTCCCCCACATATCAGGCACAGTGTATATTTCTCCATCTCAGCTGAGAAAGGGCCATATTTCCCAGCCCCCGAGCATCGGTGACCGTGCTGGTTTCACCACAGCTTCCGATGGGGCTGGGACTACCCTGACATGTATGATTAAAGCTCCACGTGATACAGCAGTGGCTGTGTTTTCAAGGAGATGGAAGAAACCTCACAGGACCCCTGGGGCAGGACACAACACTGCTCCTCAGAAAATTCTCTTTAAAAAAGTTGTCATGAAATCCAATTAAGCAGCTGGAAGGCCAGCGTGGGCAGCCCTCCTCGGAGGTAATAAATAATAGAACATGCCCTATGTTGGAAGGGGTATCTCTCTTCTCTGAGCTCAGAGGCTGTGACAAGCCCTCCTGGCAGGAAGAAGCATGTACCACCCCCACCTCTTCACCACCCCCCATGTCCCTGAATCCTCAGTGGGTCCAGCAGGGAAGTTCTCCTAGATAGATGCCCAGAGTCCTGGGGGCACCTGCTCCCTCCCCTGCACCAGGAGACACAGGGTCATCAGCTCACCCCTGAGAGGGAGGGAGTGAGGGACTTGTCTTGAGGGAATACAGCACAGGGATGGGTGTCTACTTCCAGTACTGAGCTCTGGTGCTAGTTCCAGCTCGGGCTCCCTCTCACGTAAGCTCTTCAGAGGCTCTTGTTCCCAGCTGAGGTTCATGGTGAAAACTGTGAGGTGGGCATTGCAGGACCCCCATACTGGTCCTCTCTCCAAAGCTGACAGCCCTGGATGGCTGTTTGGTTGCTTTTGTAGGACCAGTACTGTTCAGGAGACATATCATGGAAACTACATAAGTGGTTTTAAATTTTCTATTAGCCACAAAAAAATAAATTCAAATAACCAGGTGACATTAATTTTAATAATACATTTTATTTAACCCAATATATGTAAAATATTATCACTTCCACGTGTAATCAACATAAAATTATGAATGAAACATTTACTATTCTTTGAAGTCTGATGTGGATTTGAAACTTACAATACACTGTCACTTAGGGACAAGGCACATTTCAAGTGCTCAGTAGTCACGTGTGTCTAGAGTAGGGGTGTCCAAACTGCGGCCTGTGGGCCAACTGCGGTCCGCAATCCATTGTTAATTGGCCCGCAGGAAATTCCAAAAATATATTTAGTTTACTTAAATAAACCAGGTGAGGCAATACGTACTTCACCTCAAGTGAGTGGCCTGGCTGTTTGTGTATTTTACCGCATATGGCCCTTGGTGAAAAACATTGAAAAAAGTTTGGACACCCGTGGTCTAGAGGCTACCATATTGGATATTCAAGGCTTGGCTGTGGGCCTGATCCTGGACCCCCATGAGTCCTTGTACAGGGAGACCTGCAGCTCCTGCCTGGCTCACAACCACATCCCATCTCCTCCCTGCTATCTAGGCACCATGTTCTTGCTGTCTGAGGACTCTCAGGCCCAGCTCTCTACCCACAGAAAGTCATTGAAAGCTGCTGACATTCCCTGCGATTGTCCAGTAAAACTCCCAGGCACCCAGGATCAACATCTTGGGGTGGCCTGGCTGTGGTCCATTCCCTCCCTCCTCGCATCATCCCGCTCCCCAGGAAGGGGATGTGTGGGGCCGTCCTAGAATGAGCTGTGCCAAGACTGGGCAGGCAGGTGGTAGGGTGGGACTGCAGGCAACGGTGTTTTCAGGGTGGCAAGGGACTCTGTTAGCAGCACAGCGGTCTTTAATCCTCTCTGCTACCAGAGACGGAGGATGTGGTTGGCAAGTAAAGTCTTGTCTGGAGAATATTGGCAGGAAGGTGAGCCACATGCCCGAGTAACCACTGACTCCACCACTCCCCTCCTTTGATGTAGTGCCTCGGTGCCATGCATGCCAGGTCAGGCTTGTGACAGACACAACCCTCCCCCAGCGAGTGTGACTGGGTATACGAGTGTGTGAGTGTCCTGTACCCTAATCAGGCTGCACGTGCAAACCCCCTGTCTGAGAGTACCCCTGGGGGGATGGGTCCTGGGTTCCTATGTTCTGAGCCCCAAATTTAGACACGAGGTCTGAGAAATAGTACTTTGTGAGAGAGGATGAGGCGGGGAGAGACGGCACTGTACTCACCACGTCCTTCCTTCCTCCTCGACTGCTCTCTGCCATCTTGTGAAATAGAAGTGGATGAACGGCCATGTGGATGTTCCCAAAGGGAGGGTGTGAGAGATGCCCCCAGGTTAGCCATGGTCAGTGTGTGGAGTGCAGGAGAACTTTGAGGGAAGTGACGTTCGAGGGCTTGGACTGTGGAGCATTATGTTGCCTCCGTGACGCCCCATGAGGGGAAGAGGGTCACCTGTAGGTAAGAGAATATCGCTGGGGGACAGTTCTCACGCCAGGAACTCTGTGAACTCTGGTTGGGTGTCACTGCCATCCCCTAGACGTTAGAAAATGGAAAAGTAGGCTGGCCAATTGATTTCTCTCATTTAGAAAACAGTTCAGAGTTTACAAATCCTTGTATCTCGATTAAGGCAGAATTCTCCTAAAAATCCTATACGGTTGGGAAGGCAGTTATTATTATCCTTATTCTACAGATGACAAAATGTGGCTTGACAAAGTGAAAGACGAATTCAAGGGGCTGAGCCAAGATTAGCAGCCAAGACAGGTCTTTTGAGCGTAGATGTCTCCAAAATCATCACCCCCAGAGACCTCAGCAAGAGTTATATAATCTGAGGGTTTTAGATCTCTTTGGGGGTCTGATTAAAACTTTGAATTCCCCTCGCCAAAGAAATGGACTTTAGACTGTCCATAACCCCCTTAAAATTTTACAGAAAATATTGTGTGTGCAATTTTGGGGGATGGGGACCAGGAGAAAGAGGATCAGATTTTTAACAGAGTCTATAACCAAAAGGTTATGAATTAGTGAACTGGTCCAACTCCTCCATTTAACAGATAAGGAAACTGAAACCCAAAGAGGGTCAGTGATTTACCCATGATTACTGTGTCTCAGGGTAGACGGGGCCGCGAAATCTGAGTCACGCTGCTCTTTTCACTGCACACCAAGCTAGTGAAGTCCACAGACGCCTGAGCTGCTCATGGCTCCAGGGAGTCCTGGCTTGCGGGGTAGGGAGCACTAGGCTCCTGAGTGTAGAGATGAGGATGAAAATGGACGTGAAACCCCAGCTCTACCCTTCACCGGCTGCACAACCATGGCCAAGACCCTGCCCTCTCTGGACCTCATTTTATCTTCCCGAATGATAGAGAAAAGTATCCTCTGACTCCTTACTTCTGAGGATGCAAGGACAGGAAAAAATGGGGCTCCAGAAATGGGGCAGGGGAGAGGGAGAGGCAGGAAGGATGGAAGGACAGGGAAAGCAAGTGGATTAGACCCAGGTTGAAAGAGGGGTTGGGCACTGGATAAATGGGGTCGTTTTGGTTTACAGTCCCATTTCATCCCCTGGGACTACATTTCCCCCAGGATGAACCCAGCCCTCACACTGTGCTTATATAAAAGGCTCCTCAAACTTTGCCCCTGAATCCTCTGAATTGATTAGAATCTCTCTTTGTAAAACAAAAGAAGACAAAATGGCTGGCATCTTCTCCATCTGGTTTAAGCATAAAGAGATTTATTAAGGATATTGGGAGGACTGAAAAAATAGACTCTGGGCTGAGTTTCTAGGATGACTCCAGAGCCACACTGCAGATCCAGCTGCCAAGGGAGCTGCTGCCTCTGTCGGGAGCAGGAAGCTGCTAGCTCCAACCACCCTGTGCTTGCTGTGATCTGGTGCCAGCAAATAGGATGCCCCTTGTCACGCCCCCTGTCCCCCGGTAATTCTGTTCTGCCCCAAATGTGCATCTGACTGGTGGAACTTAAAATACCTACCTGCCCCCTGGCAGCAAGGGAAATTGGAAAATGTGGGCAGTTCATTTTGTTGTACTTTTCCTTGAGAAGGTGCGATGTATACTCTGAAGAACTATTAAAATATCGAGAAGGTGTCTATAAGATTTGGGCAAGAGTGAATAACATATATCTATGATAGGGTTTATTTTTGGAGAGACCTGACCCAAGAGAGATCCTCTTGGGAGGATGGGGAACTAGGTTCTTGAGGTTTTTAATTTAAATAACTTTTGAAGATTCGTGAGACTTCTGTATTATATGTGTATATCTATCTATATAGACATAAATACGTCTGTCTATACATACACACACATATGCTATTCTGTGAGTACACACACACTACATATACACATGTTCTATTTAGCAGAGTAATCAGGTCTCTCCAAAAATCTTTGAGTAGAATTAAGGCACTGAGGAGGACATTTAAAGCTAATCCTTTGGTTTCTTAAAACCTCAGCTGCACACACACAGGCTTTCAAAGATTTCAGGAAGGGAGGGTGGCGAAATGTTTGTATCTGGAATAGGTCTGGTTTATGCCTGTGGGCCTAGCATAATTATTAATATCATCCCTTCTCTCTAAAAAGTATCCTCATTTAGATGATAAGTTATATGGTCATCCTTTTCTTGAGGGACACCTGACAGGCCTCTGGCCTCCAGGATGTGCTGACAGAGATGTCATTGCAGCTTGACCCGTCAATCCCATCGGCTGGGTTGGAATTCCATGGGGGAAATCCAGGCCATCAGTTGATTTATCTTTATTCTCATTCTATCCGATGTTGGACATCCAGGTCCTGCCTCACCTCCCTCAACCAGTCATATACTCAGCCCTCTGTGGACCTGGGCTCCTGAGTCCTGTTCCTTAAGAGCTCAGAATGTGCAACACACAGACTCTCCCAGTCAGGCTATTGTCCTGTGGTCCTTGCCAAGGCTGGCCACCCTGCTGCTCAGAACTGCCTTCCTCCAGGAGTCATTCCTAACCCCATGCACTGTAAGTATAAGCTCTTTGGTATACCATGGCCCCACTTTGCATGAAATTCCCTAGAGCCTGTTTTCATGCTAATTTTGTCTGAGTCTGATGTCTGCTTCTTTCACTACAGTCCTGCCTTCCTCATCAGACTAGAGACCCTCCTCCCCCCACCCCCCGCGTCAGGGGCTACCTATTAAGGATACCAAAGTGCAGGGATTAGGTCTCCCCCATCAAACTGGGGGTCCCTAAGGACAGGGAACTCTCTCCCTATCACATAGGGGTTCCTGAGGACAGGAATTGATCAGGTCCAAAGATTTCATCCATTCCTTGCTACTGCCTTTGTCTTTTGTGTCCGAAGTCACCTCCCAAGGTTCACAGGAAATTATAGGTATGAGGCCCCTTCTTCTAACTCCCCACCCACTTGGGCTGGGTGGTGGGGAGAGACTTGTCTCTGCTACTCCCCCTCAAAGCAGTTCTGATTTTTCCAGTCTGCCTGGGTCTCCAGGCTGCAGAGCGGACTCCCGTGCTTAATGAAGCGCTTTCTCCATCTGTGGTCTGGCCCTCCTGGCAGCTCCAGCTGCCTGGGGCCTGGCTTTGGGGGAAAGCAGTAAAGAAGTTCCCTCATCCCTGGCCCCCCCACCCCCCCACACACACACCAGGGGATGCACTCGCCCACAGCCAGCCCTACCCCACCCATTTTGGGCTAATGGGATCCAGAGCTGCTCTGACGGAGTTGACCTATTTAATTAAAACAGCAGCTTCCAAAAATGGAGGTTGTGCTCCCAGGCTCTGCCCCGGCCACAAAGACAGACTCCGGCTGTCTCTGGCCAGCTCGGACTCTGGCATCCTTCTCAGTGCCTGACTTTCTTCTCTCCCTCCCTCCTTCCCTCTCCTCCTTTTTCCAACATCTGTGTCCAGAAAGGAAGAAAAACCCTGTTTGGACTGGCCTCCTTCCATCTGTCATTTTTTTCCCCTTTCAAACGTCTTGTCTAAAGCAGAGTCAGTTACATAAACATTCCACCTCTTTCCATAAATTGGCCCCAGTTTCTGAACAATAGAGTTACTGTGAAGGGGAAGAGGGAGCCCAAGGCCACACCCCACAAGCTCTGGTCCCCCAGCCAAACAGAACCAGAGACTTATTCTTTGAAAGAACCAAAGAGGAAATCCAGAATCTTCAGGCGAGACCTTTCTGTTGTGCTTGGAACAGTTTCTTCACCAACCCCCCGCTCTGGCCCTACCTCTCTCACAGCCGTCCTCCCATTTCTTTAGCTTCAAGCTGTTTGAGCTGATGCCCAATTTCTGTTTTTCTCCTTCACTGCCTGACAGTGTGTGTCAGTGTGCGTCCCTGTCCCTAGGGCAGAGTGTGTGGATAATGGAGTTGGTGGTGGCCGGTGTGTGTGTGTGTGTGTGTGTGTGTGTCTGTCTGTCTTCTGGCATGATTTTTGGAGGCACACCCTGAAGATTTTGTTGCTTTTTTTCTTTAAATAGAAACAGCTGGACCTCACTAATTCAGACCAGTTGGAGAAAAATCCAGAGGGGAAGAAAACAAAGTCTAACTTAACAGAAAAACGTTTAAACTTAGGCCTTCTCCTTTCTCCCAGGTTCATCCAGTTGTTGGAACTGGACTAACCACATTGGCAGATGCAGTCCCGCCAGACCCTCTTCATGTATAGAAGATCAGCATTAGCATCATTTTGAATACCTAATATGTGAGGGCTACTCAGGGTGAAAACGCATTTGTTCTTAATAGGTCAGGTGTCTTCAACATTGGTAGCACTTCTCACTGACTTAGCGAACTGTCTTCTTTGCTGACTAAATGTTCTTTAAAGACAAGTTCCACATCTTTTTTTTAGATTTTTTTTTTTTTATTGGGGAAGGGGAACAGAACTTGATTGGGGAACAGTGTGTACTTCCGGGACTTGTCCAAGTCAAGTTGTTGTCCTTTCAATCTTAATTGTGGAGGCGCAGCTCAGCTCCAGGTCCAGTTGCCATTGCTAGTTACAGGGGGCGCAGCCCACCATCCCTTGCGGGAGTCAAACCAGGAACCTTGTGGTTGAGAGCCCGCGCTCCAACCAACTGAGCCATCCGGGAGCTCAGCGGCAGCTCAGCTCAAGGTGCCGTGTTCAATCTTAGTTGCAGGGGGCGGAGCCCACCATCCCTTGCGGGACTCTAGGAATTGAACTGGCAACCTTGTGGTTGAGAGCCCACTGGCCCATGTGGGAGTTAGGAGCATGGAGCTCTAACCACTTGAGCCACCGGGCCGGCCCAAGTTTCACATCTTAATCAATTTGCTATCTAGTGCCTATTGTAGCCCCTAGCACATAGGAAGTGTGCAAACTATATATTGAATAGTGGATGGATGGAGGGATGGATGGGTGGGCACGTGAACAGATGGATGGATGAATAGATTGGGTGGATGGGTGGGTGGATTAGTGAATGGATGGATGAGTGGGTGGATGAATGGATGGCTGGAAGGAAGGATAGATAGATTACGAAACGAATGAGGCAGGAATGGAGGGGTTGGGAAAGAGCCTTGGTAGGGGAGGGTTAAAGGAAACTTCTAGTAGCCTCACCCTGGTGAGTGGGAAAAGTAGCAGAGATCTGTGTCAGAGCAGGAGCACGACACTGAGAGCATCCCCATCAGCTCCCACAGCAAGTGGCAGGAGATGGTGACAGCAAAGGTGGTTGGGGATGCGGCAGTCGCCGTGAGTATCGAGACTTCATGTGAAGCAGAGGTAAGGAAGGTTAGGATTGAGGGGGTTGGTGGGAAGGTGTAATCACATAAATGGGGCTGTGAGCAGGTCTGAGGCTGGAAGCAGATGTGGGTGGGAAAAGGTGAAAAGTTCAGAGGGGTGCTTATCAATTAAGACGCTTTTGATGGTAAGTAATAGAAAGTTTAGTTTGGTTGGCTTATACCAGTGGTTCTCAACTGGGGATTTTATCCCCCAGGGGCCATGCAGCACTATTGGGAGACATCTTTGGTTATCATAACTGGAATGGGGTGGGGGTCGCTACGTATCGAGAGGGTAGAGACAGGGCTGCTGCTCAATATCCTACAATGCAAAGGACAACTGCCCACAATACAGAGTTGTGTGGCCCAGAACGTCAGGAGTGATGTTGTAGACAAATCCTGGCTTAAACCAATAAGGAACAATTTATTGCCCCCTATTGCAAGCAGTTCCGGTTCTGTTCTTTTAGTTGCTCATTGAAGAGCTGTGTTTTCTCCATCGGTAGGTTATGCCTTGGCTATTTATGGGCCACAAGAGACTACAGTGACTCCAACTATCACGTCTTCACCCAAGAGCATCTGCCTGTCCCATTTTCAAACTCAACTTCCCTTCCTGCTCGCTAGCCTTGTGTCCCATGCCTACTCCTAAATCAGTCCTGGGCAGGGAATTACCATGATAGGTTTAAACTAACTGAGGGCCCTCAGCCCCCGCCTCACACTGGGGCTGGGGCTGAAATCTGAAAGACATTTACACTCTGTTAGAAAATGTGTCTTCTGGAGAGAGAAAAGGGTGCTGTGTAGTTCATGACAAAATCTCCTTGGCTTACTAGGCTCATAAAACTGAGAAATGTGCTCTCAAGCCTGGAGCCTGTTGCTCAGTTATCCACTTTGAATCCACTCCCTAAGCAATAGATATTATGGGTATTGCCTTCTCAATGTGCTGGCATGAAACAAAGTGGTTGCTGCTGGCCTGGAGCTTTTGGTTTTGTAGGGGAGATATTACTCAAATAATCTCACAGATGATATGCACTTACAGACAGAGCTATGCTGTGGTTAGAAAGTACCTGGAGCTATGACAGCACACGACAGGAGATCTCATGGGGGTGGGTTAGAGTCAGGAGAGGCTTCCTTGGTTGAGCTAAGATCTGAAGAATGAATAAAAATGAACAAGGTGAAAGATGGAGGACAGGAGATATTCCTGGGAGGGTGACCACATGTGCACTTCCCTCTGTATGGAGAAACACATTTCAATCCAGGAATTGACAAAGGGCAGTGCTGAGAAGAGATCCAGGGGAGGTTGGCATGTATTTTGAGAGGTTAGGAAAGGCTGGAGCTCCTGGTCTTGAACATGGAAGAGTCATTCACGTGTTCTACACAGGCTCACTTTTTTTGGGGGGGGAATATTGGGGAGCAGTGTGTTTCCAGGGCCCATCAGCTCCAAGTCATTGTCCTTCAATCTAGCTGTGCAGGGCACAGTTTAGCTCCAAGTCCAGTCGCCATTTTCAATGTAGCTGTTTTCAATCTTTAATTGCAGGGGGCTCAGCCCACCATCCCATGTGGGAATTGAACCGGCAACCCCGTTATTTAGAGCTCGGCTCTAACCAACTGAGCCATCGGCCGCCCCTGCACAGGCTCACTTGATGGTAGTGTGAAGAACAAATTGGAGAGAATCATGTGTGATTTGGGAAGATGGGGAACTACTGCAGGGATGGAGGCAGGTGAGAAGTGGTGGTGGCTTGGATCGGGCTGGCAGTGAGGATGGAGAGAGCCTGTCAGCTTAGAGAGACATTTAAGAGGTAAAACCGTCAGAATGTGTTGTGGATCGGGGGAGAGAAGAAAGAGTTAAGGATGAGTCCAAAGTTTCTGGACTGTGAAAATGGTAGGAAGGTAGAGCCACTTACTGAGAAAGAAAACACTGGAAAAGGAGCCAGGTTGTGGGAAAATTAGACTTTAGTTTTGGACATGGTGAGATTTCAGTTCCTTTGAGACCTCAGAGTGGAGATGATGAGTAGGCACTTGGATGTATGGATCTAGAGATTAAAGGAGAAGACTGGAAATATAAACATGGGAGATATCAGCATACAGATGGTATAGTGGTTGTTTGTTGCTGAGTAACAAATGACCTCAACACTTAGTGACTTAAAACAACAACAATCATTTATTATCTCTCATGGTTTTGGTTGTTGGGACTTTGGACAGGGTACAGAGGGGATGACTTAACTCCACGCTACAATGTCTGAGGTCTAAGCTGGAAGACTCAGTGGCTGGGAGCTGGGATTATCTGATGTTGATGCTGGCTGTTGGCTGAGACCGTAACTTAGCTGCTTAGCTGTTGGCTGCAACATCCACATATGGCCTCTTCATGTGGCCTGGGCTTCTTGACAACAGAATGGATTGATTCCAAAAGCAAAAATCCCAAGAGAGAGAGCCAGGTGGAAACTGTATCCTTTACATGACCTAACCTCAGAAGCCATATAGTGTCAATTCCACCACACTTCATTGGCCAAGGGTGTCATAAGCTGCCACCCAGATTCAAGGGGAGGGAACTCAGACCCCACTTTTCAGTGGAAGAGTATCAGTTACATTGTTAAATGTACATATGGGATGGAATAAATATATAAATGTGACTATCCTTGGGCAATACAATCTGCCATGGATGGTAATTGAAGGTAATGGATAAGACCACCCAAGGAAAGAGAATATAGATGAGAAGAGAAAAGAGCCTAGAATGGAGGCTTGGAGTGATCCCATATGGCAGGACAAAGAAGATGAGTCTAGAAAGGAGACCGAGAAGGACCAGGCAAGGAGGTAGGAGGAAAACTAGAGTATGGCGTCACAGAAGCCACTTGAAGAAAGTTCACTCATTCATTCATCAAGCACCTCCTATGCCAGACTGTTAGCTGGGAATATAGTAGTGAATGCAAAATTCCTCAACTTCATGATGATTATTTTGCAGGAGAGAAATATCCAATTAGTTGAGGACTGAAAAAAAATGTGCCTCAGATGTATGCACATGAAGGTAACTGGTGACTGTAGTGAAAATGGCTTTATTTAAAGTGATGCCAGATTAGGGTGGGTTAAGGAACAAATGTAATAAGAGATCAGGGAGAAAAAGTTAGCTCTGGATTTCTGGAGATAAAGATGGGTGCCATAGCACCCCAGCCAGGGAATTTCACCTTATCTGTGGTGTGTCCTATTGTCAGGCTGGGTATCTGCGTTGACTCTTCACGCCCAGGGGCTCAGAAGGTGGAAGGGGCTAAAGTCCCATTATCGCTAGCAAAGAGCATAGGTGAATTTTTCCTAGATTCTGCTCAGTGATGTTTGGGAGGGAACTAAAAGAATTATCTCCTTTGCACAGCCCAGCCTCCAAACTGAGCCATATTTGTCCCTTCACAGGCTATGCCTGTTCCTACCTTCCTGATACCTGGACTTCCTTCCTTCCTTCTTTCCTTCACTATTTGAGGCCTGCCTCAAAAGTCCTCTCCATGAAGAATCACCCACTCCAGCCCTCACAGATCCCCTTACCCACTGAAGTCCTACCTAAAACTTGGCCTTGCACTTGGCATGGTTCTGACCTGCCCATGATCTATGTGTCCTATTTAATCTTCTTATATCACATACGAATATACGTCACCTCCTTGAAAGAGGTCGGGAACTGACATGTCTCCTACATCTTCGCAAGGACCTTGAGCTGAGCTCAGAATTGGGCTAATCAGGGGACCAGTATTTGTTGCTTCCATTGAATGAATCAATGCAGAGCCTACCTGTGGTCTCCCACACTTGCCCCAGAATACACATCCTGTGAACTTGTAGCAGTAGCTAGAGACAGGAGAGAGAGATGGGGCTGATTTTTCAAGATTCTGCTTGTGGAGCTCCTGGGGAATAAACAACAGGAGAGACCTTCTCTATATACTCAGGAAGCTCTCTATACTCAGGAAGCTTCAATATGGGGGTTGGGGAAGGAGGATATGGTTCCCCATCCCCAGAAGCATCCCTCAATCAGGTAAGCAGAACACACCAATTCACAGCAACAGCTGAACAAGTCCACTTAGGTACAGTGAACAGATACAGAATAAAGGATTGGCTGAGGCAGGACAGTCCTCTCATTTAATTTTTTCCAAATTAAACATCTTAAATTTGACGCAGGAGAAATACAAAGCATCGCTTATTAGCTGCATGACCTTGTACAAATTGCATAACCCCTCAGAGCCTCAATTTTCCAGTCTTTAAAATGGGAATCATAATCACCACCACAGGGGATTGTTAGAAAAAGTAAGTGAGATAATGTACAGTCAATTCTCATTATTTGTGGAGTTCTGTATTTATGAATTCACTTCCTTACTAAAATTTGTTTGTAAACCCAAACTCAATATTTGCAGTGTGCTTTTGGGAACATTCTTGGGCATGCACAAAGTAGCAGAAAAGGTGAGTCACCTAATGTGCATGTTTCCAGCTGAGGTCAAACAAGGCACGCTCTCCCTTCATGTTTCAGCTCTCACACGGTAGACAAGTGTCCTTTTCATGATCTATTTAGTGCTTTGTTTTTGTCAGTTTTGTGCTTTTCGTTGACAATGTCACTGTTTAGAATGGCCCCCAAGTGTAGTGCTGACGTGCTACTTCCAGTCCTAAGTGCAAGAAGCTGCGATGTGCCTTACAGAGAAAATATGTGTGTTAGATAAGCTTCACGCAGGCATGAGTTATAGAGCTGTCCGCTGAGAGCTCAGGCCATGAGTTCAATGCTGTCAACTGTGAGTCCGATATATAGTAAATAAACAGAAGCGCACATAAAACAAGTTTATGTACTGGTCGGTCGGCCGACACGTTGCAACCAGGGGCTCCCAGGAATCTCGCCTTGTATTTTCCCGGGGAGTATTGGTTCCGTACTGGCTAATGCAGAGAGCACAGTGACTTTATAGAACACAAATGGGAATGAATAATGAGAACCGACTCTCTGTAGAAGCACCTATGCAGTGCCTGGTGTGGACAAGCATTCAGAAAGTGTTGATTCCAAATCTCAGTAAGAAGGCAGGAAGCACTCCAGGCAGTTTATTGCCATAGTTGTTCATGCTTTGCCAGGAATTTGGTTCCTAAGAGTCAAACAGGAATTTCCGCACGTCCCCACACCGTTCTCTCCTGTCAGAGACAGTGTTACAACAGTGAATTGTAACCACCCCTCACAGCTCTGTCCAGCTGCTACTTTCCTCTTCCATCCTGTGGGTGCCTCATGTTTCTGCCTCCAGACAGGAAGCTCTAAGCAGGAGCTGTGTCTCCTCACAGCCTGGGGGTGCAAGGGGACCGTGTCTCCTTCCCTCTGTTTTCTGACCTCTTGTCCCAAATATCTTGTATTTGTTGCTTCCACTTTTGTTGATCCTGGAGGAAGAAAAAGGAACAAAAGCCTTGTCTAGATCCAGGCTTCCTGGCAGGGTAACAAAGGGTGTCTCTAAGCTCCAGCCATGGGGCAGGAGGAGTGGAGAGGGCAGGAGGGACCCTGGCCACAAGTTCCCCTCCCCACCCCCCCAATAGGAAAGGCCCTCCCCGATCGCCACTCCTATCTCCTCCCAGCTGGGAGTGGAAGCAGCAAGAACAAGGGGAAGAACCATAGGTTTCTCTACACCTGGGTCTGATTAGACTCCATTCCTGAAGCTCTGTGAATACTTTCTCCCCAGGCAGCCGATTGGAGGAAATCTGCAAACCTGTGCTGAGGCCAGGTTTAGGGAGGTAGAATGGGAGGGCTGTGGGTACTTGATCTTTATCTGAGCCGCTTTGCCTCCCGGCCTCCTGCCAGCTCCCAGTAGCCCTCAGCCAGGATCCTCTAGGAATTCAGAGCCTGGGGATTGGATTACCTTCTGAATTCTATTAGCACAGGCGGGTGGGGGTGGGGAAAGGGTCTAAAGGGGGGAGCCGCCCAGAGGCTTTGGTGCCAGCAGCCTCCTTCCATTGCTTGTCTCTGCTTTTCCAGCTTTGATTTCTCCTTGCCCCCCTCTCTCATGCTTTCTGCAGGGAACGGTGTGGATTACTTATATAGAAACTAAAAAAGATGTGGATTTTTCAGATGTTCATAGGAGACAGACACTAACAGTGATAATACAAATAGCAAAACTCTGTGCCAGGCACTGATCTAATTGCTTTACATATATTAGCACATTTAATTCTCAAAACATCCCCATTTTACAGATGAGGAAACTGAGGCAGAACTGTGTGACTTTCAGGATGTCAATACCCCCATTTTGAATTGCTGTTTCCTCTTAACTATAAAGAGGGGTTAGATGAGATAAAACTAACTACCTGACATCTCCAATTTTTTTTTTGTTGTTGGTTTCTTTTCATAAGAAGGAGGGAAAGGAAGGAGAAAGAAAATATTATCAAGTCCTTACTATATTGGGTTCTATAACAGAGTAGGTAAACTTTTTTTGTAAAGAGCCAGATAATAAATACATATAGTCTTTGTCCTCTGTTGTACAACTACTCAACTCTACTTTTTATAGCATGAAAGCATCCACAGAGAATATGCAAACCAATGAGCATAGTTGTACTTCAGTAAAACTTTAGCCAGACAGGCAGAGGGCTGGACTGGGCCCTCTGGCCAGGTTTGCATTGTAAGAAATCTAATTACCCAGCCAGGGGTCCTGTCATCAGAGAGCCTACACTCTGCTCTAGACTTCCTCATGAGATGCATGGGTGTGACTGACATATTCCATTTGTTAACATGCAAAACTACATACATGTGAGACACAAATATGTGTGCGCACTCACACACACACACACACACACACACACACACACACACACACACAGAGTGCTCCCAGCTGTATGTACATTTACACAAGCCAAAGATCTCTTTGGCAAGATGATTCTAAAATTTGCACAGGATCCAGAATAATCAAAGCAATCTTGAGGAAAAAAAAAAAGTACTAGGTAGGACTCATACTTCTCAATTTAAAAACTTACTATAAAGCAACAATAAATATTGTGGTAGGGGCACAGAAAAGACATATAATCAATGAATAAAATTGAGAGTCCATGAAAAAAAAATCTGTCTATGGTCAACTGATTTTGACAAAAGTGCCAGGGCTATTCAACAAGGGAAAAAATAGTCTTTTAAACAAATAGTTGAAATGTGAATGGCCACATGCAAAAGAGTGAAGTTGGATTCTTACCTCACACCATATACAAAAAATTAACTCAATATGGATCAAAGATCTATAGGTAAGACCTAAAAGTATAAAACTCTTAAAAAGAAACATAGGGGTAATTCTTTATGACCTTAGATTTAGCAAAAGATTCTTAAGTATGACGCTAAAGCACCATGAACAAAAGAAACAATAGATACTTTGGACTTCATAAAAATGAAAAACTTGTCTGCTTCAAATACACCATCAAGAAAGTGAAATAACCCACAGAAAAGGGAAAAAGTTATTTGCAAATCATATACCTGGAAGGGACATGTATCAGAATATATAAAGAAGTTTTACAACTCAATAATAACACAAATAACACAATTTGAAAATGGGCAAAGGATCTGAACAGACATTTTTCCAAGGAAGATAAACAAACGGCCAATAAGCACATGAAAAGTTGCTTGACATTGCCAGTCATCAGGGAAATGCAAATCAAAACCACAGTGAGATACTACTTCATACCCACTGGGACAGGAAGAGTCAGAAAGTTATATAATAACAAAGTTTGCTGAGGATGTGGAGAAATCAGGACTCTCATACATTGCTGGCGAGAATACAAAATGGTGCAACACGTGGGAAACTAGTCTAGCAGTTCCTCAAATGGTTAAACATAGAGTTACCATATATGACCCAGGAATTCCACTCCTAAGTAAATACCCAAGAGAAACGACAACATATACCCACAAAAAAACTTGTACTCAAATGTTTATAGCAGCATCACTCATAATTGCCAAAATATTGAAACAACAAATATGTCCATCAACTGACAAATGGATAAACAAAAGGTGGTATAGCCAACCAATGGAATTCAGTGGTACCTCAGTTTTTGAACCTAATCCGTTCTGGAAGACCCTTTGAGTTCTGAAATGTTGGAAAACAGCTGACAGCTAGGCCTCAGGATCTTGCACTCAGTGGAAACTGAGTGACATTGTTCGACCTCTGAAGCATGTCCGAAAACTGAAGCATTTACTTCCAGGTTTATGGTGTTGGTAAACTGAAATGTTTATCAACAGAGACGTTCGAAAACTGAGGTACTACTCTATTATTAGGCCATACAAAGGAATGAAATACTGTTTTGGTACTACATGGATGAACTATGAAAACACTATACTAGGTGAAACGAAGGCAGCCACAAAAGGATCATATATTGTGTGATTCCACTAATATGAAATAATCCAGAATAGTGAAATTTTGTTTGCTTAGGGCTGGAAAGTTTGGGGGACAGGAGGTAATAGCTAAAAAACACAGGTTTCTTTCTGAGGTGATGAAAAAATGTTTTGAAATTGATTGTGGTGATGGTTATATATATCTGTGAATATACTAGAAACCATATTTAAATGGTTGAATTATGTGGTATGTGAAGTATATCTTAATAATGCTGCTAAAAATATAAAATCCTTTGTTGATATGGGGGTATATGTTTGCATGTATGTGTTTGCATTAGTTTCCTATTGCTGCTGTAACAAATTACCACAAACTTAGTCGTTGAAAACAACACAAGTGTATTACCTTATAATTCTGGAGATCAGAAATCCAAATGGGTTTCATTGGGTTAAAGTCAAGGTGTTGGCAAGGCGACGTCCCTCCAGAGGCTCTACCTGCCAGTCTGGTTCTTGCCTTTGCCAGCTGCTAGAAACCACCTGCAGTCAGTTAGTTGCTCTACATTCAAAGAGCTTCACTCCATGAACTGCTTCTGTTCTCATATCTTCTCTTTGTGACGCAGACCCTCCTGCCTCCCTCTTAAAAGGACCATTGTGATTACATTGAGCCCACCTGAATGAATTATACAAGATAATCTCCCCATTTCAAGATCTTTAATTTAATCATTCCCACAAATTGTCTTCTGTCATTTAAAGTAACAAATTCATCAGTTCTGGGAATTAATGCGTGGACATCTTTGAGTGAACCATTAATCAGCCTACCACTGTGTGTGTGTGTGCGCGCGCGTGCTTATAGCAGATGTTTCTCCGAATCCATGACTTGTCTACTCACTTTCTTAACTATATTCTTTGATTAACAAGCTTTTTTTTTTTTTTTTTTTTTTTTGGGTAAAACTAAACAAGCTGATTCTAAAGTTTATATGATAATACCAAGGACCTAGAATAGCTAAAATAATCTTGAAAAAGAGGAACACTTCTTTATTTTAATGTTTTGCTGGATTACATTTGCTAATATTGTATTAGGATTTTAGCATCTAGTTTAATGAGAAAAATTGCTTCACAGTTTAACTTTCTTGCAATGTCCTTGTCTTTGTTCAATTTGGGTATTAGGTTTAAAGTGGCCTCGTAATATCAGTTGGAAAATATTCACCTATCTTATATTTTTTTAAAGAGAGTTTTTGTAAGATTGGCATTCTTTCTTCCTTAAGTGTTTTATAGAATTTACTAGAGAAGCTATCTGGGCCCAGAGTTTTTTGGGAAGATTTTAAATTATGTATTGGAATTCTTTGGTAGAGAGAGATAAGACTAAGATTTTTCTATTTCTTCTTGTATCTGCTTTTGTATTTAATAATTTATCTCTCTCAATGAATTTTGTTCATTTCACCTAAATCATTGCAGACCACTTATTTTAACAAACACAAACTTTTGCTTTGTCTTTGCCTTTCAATAGATAATATTCAGTAACTGCCTCTGGCATCAATGCAATAGTTGCTTACAAGAATTTTTATTTTCTTTATCTGATTAGAATAGCAATACTAGGCTTATTGAAGATAATTTTGAAAATACGCACAAGCCTAAAAGAAGAAACTAAAAACCGCCACCAATCACATTGCCCAGAAACAAATCTTTGTTTGTTTCTATTATGCTTTGTTTCATGATAATTTTTGACAACAATAAATAATAAATATGATTTAACTGTACATGTAGTAAAAATTTCCTTTTTTAGTGTATGGTCCTATGAGAACATGAGATCCACAAGAGAAATTCCGGAAAGCATTGCCTTCCTGGGATGGGTTCTCTCTCCTTTTGTGGGACAGGGGAGTGAGTATTCCTAGAAGTAGGGAAGCAGCAGCGTTCTCCTTATGGAAGTGGCCCAAGCACTTTGTGGGCAGTAACCAAATGTAGGCCAGGTGCAGTCCAATGAATTTTAAATAGATGAGGGAATTTTTTTGGTTCCATCCACAATGGAAATAATTAAAAGTACCCTGTTTTGATTGACAGTTCGGGGGCGGGGGCGTCTTGCATCTTTGGGTAGAATTTGTAGATGGCTCTTCCCCCACCAGAGTCAGTCATGATGGGTAAGGAAGGGCCTGGGTTCTTAAGACTTTCGTTGGCTGATTCTCTCTTTGAACCAGTAATATGGTTAACCACAAAGGTGGGGTCTCAGTGAAGGCAACTTGGAGAAGGGTTATCCCCAGGGATTCCTGAGGACAATTGTTAAGGTACCACCCTAGTTAGTAAGAGTTGGTGAGATGCTGGACTGGAAATCTTGGGAGTTCTGCCTGGTGTCATCTTTCCTATTCCAAACTTGTCTGTGTGGCGATGCACCCAAAGACTAAAGCTGAGGTGCTATCTGGCCTTAGTGGGCTCCTCAGTCCAGACCTACTAACGAGGAAGACTTGACCACGATATGAGGCAGAATGACTCCCTCCCCATCCTTCCCCATCAGCCACTTCCACCTTTGCATCTCTTTGCCAAAACAAAGAATTCTTTCAAAGGCCAGGAGCTTCCACTACTATGAAAATAGCCTCCTCTCACCAAATATTTCATCAAGAGGAAAACTCATATGTTTATCATGAAGCTTTTATTTTTGAGGAATGGATCTCAACATTGAATCTCTCTGTTCAGGACTGTAGACAGGAAGTGGTACCTGGGCAGGGCGCATAGAGATCCGTGCCTCTGGGGCCAAGCTGGCATGCGGTAAGGATACCTGTGCATTTCAGCTTCATAGCAACAACCTTCGAATGCTAGGCACATGTGTACAGTACGCAAGTGACAGGGACTGAGAAAGAGTTTTGGGCATGTTTTGTAGCAACTTTATTTGAGGGACTGTGCTGTCAAACTCTCAGCTAAGGCAGCCTGAATAATTGGTACTTGAGGGGTGATTTTAAGGGAGTTGATAATAGGTATGGAAGGCAACCAAGAGAGTTCTTCACCTGAGGTCCGTAGACCTCCAAAGGAGTCCATGAGGAGAGGTCTATCTCAATGTAATTATTTTCTTGGGTATTTATTTTATGTATTTGAACCCAGTATTCAGAAAGAGGCTTCACTTAGTCTGTCAAAGTGGTTTATGGTCCCAAAAGATCAAAAAGTTAAGTACCCAGTGCCTCTCTTCCTCTCTTCTTTCTTTTCTCTTTTCTTCTCTGTATCTTCTTTCTCAGTTTTCATAGCAGGGCAACTGCAAGACAAAAACAAAACAAAACAACAAAACAACAACAACAAAAAACCCTCTTGTGCTAATACAGATCCCTTTTCATAGCATATTTTGATATGTTTATTAGACACACGTGTACATCCCTATCAGGAGAGGAATGGGAGGAAAACAAAGGACCTTATTCTTACTTTCCAGCTGGGAAGGTAACCATCCTGTGGTTTATTTGTAACCCAGTTCTCTCCAGAAAGGGTTTCAGGCAAATAAAACATTTCAGTGTATGTAAACCTATGTCATAGGCATTTAACCGCAGGATAGAGAAACAGGAGTGATGTTGGAGTGCTTGCACAGACTTTGCTCAGCTGTTGAAATCAGCATTAGCATTTGGCTCCATTCCAAAAAGCTCCTTCATCACCTTCAGAGCATATCTCAGAATCTAATAATAATCTAAGTGAGCATTTTTGTCAAACTTAAAAATCTTGGCATTTTCTGTCCTTTAATAATCCTTTCTCAGAAAAGGTAAGCTGCTTAATAAATCTCAGTGGTAATGGATGGAACCAGTCAAGAGGAAGAAAGTTTATTTAATAGTCATTTGACTTAATTAGTCTTAAAAATATTTTCTTGGAGAGGAATCAGATAATTCAAATCTTTTTTCCATCAACAATAATAAGAGAAGTGGCTTTGGTACTCGGGTAGCTTCTAGGTTCCAACTCCATGTACAGTTTGGCCTTTTGATTATGTGTCACAAACAATATGGCACAACCTTGCCAGGTGTTTTCAGAAATCATTAGGAATAAAATTTCCATTTAGATTCCAAAATATACATTAGTCCTATAGCAGACATTATTGGTAGCTCCCAATAGCCATTTTTCCTTCCTTTCTTTAGGAAAAAATTCACCAAGATTTAGCTGGGCACATAACTACTCAGCTAAAGCCATATTTCCAGCCTCTTTGGCAGCTCAGTATGGATGTGTGACTGAGTCTTGGCCAATAGGTTGTAAGCAGAAGTGATATGTGCATCTTCATTCCTTTAGGAAAAGGATATGCCCACCATCACCCCTTCTCCCCTTCCCACTGGCTGGAAGGTAGAAGTTCAGCTGGAGCAGAAGCAGCCATCTTAGAGTGAGAGGTAGAGTCACATGACGCAAGATAGGAAAAACCTAGATCTCCAACAAGATAGAAGCACGAATCTCAAAAACGACGGAATCACCTTCCCAGCCCTGAACCATCTACCCTGATTTTTTTGGTAAGAGAAATACACTTTGTTGGAGACATCATTATTTTGGCCTTTAGTATAGTAGCTAAATCTGTATTCTAAACCATGTTGGTTCCAGCCATGTTTCTTCCTGCTCCTAATTCCTTTTATCCACTTCTAGGCTCCATTCCATCTGGCTAGTCAGCCTCTGACATTTTGCTACCATGATCCACATGCCAAAGTTTCCTCAGTCACTCTCCATCACTGCAGCTTTTATTACTCCCTTATCCAAACCCCTCCCTATCCCTTTCTCAATTCTCCACCATGGGTAGTCTCTAGACCATCCATGATCTCCAGCTTCTGAAAAGAATCCATTAAAATAAAACAACAAATTCTGACAATATTTATTCAGTACTTATTATGTGCCAGTTTCTGTTCTAAACTAATTACATATTAATGTAATGTCTAAACTAATTACATCTTATTTTAATCTTTCAACAACTCTTTGAGGCAAACAGCTTTATTCCCTCTATTCTGGAGTTGAGGAATCTGAGGCACAGAGAGATAAGGGAATGGTTTTACCACAAATCTGACAATGATCCTGACTCCAGAAATCCTAAACATTGACAGGCAATGACAGAGAAGTCCTTGAGGTCGCTGAGGAGAATGAGAACCATGCTGTATATGACCAGGAAGATCCCAGGGGCTGGGATCTTCTAAGATGGCTGAAGACTCTTCTCTGATCGCCCTGGAAGCCTACCTGTGGATGGCAGCCTCGTGTCCAAGTTGCCCCAAGGGAGCAATAGATGGTACAGGAGCACAACCCTGGTGGAGTTTGCTTTTCTTGTTATTCCAGGCTGTTGAGTTTTATAAAAGGATAAATTGAAGGGATTCCCCAGGCAGATTTTTTAAAACGTGTAATTCCATTTATTCCCCACCCCACCCAATCCTTGTCTTATCACCATCTCCATAGCTCCTTTCGGCTAGACCTCATTTCGTTTATTGGCCAAATCAGTCTCTTTCCCCAAAGGCCATTCAGTCTTTCGCCAGTGTCCTTGAGTGGGTCTTACTGCAGCAGGGAGCAGTCTAGCCATTGCTCCACCGGCCCTCAGCAGGTTGGGCATTCAGAGCCTAGCTGGTTCTGATTGTAGTGTGGACACAAGATGAGTGTCTTTGGGGCCTCCTTCTGTGCCTCTGGTTCTCAAGAAGCTGCTTAACTGCTGTCAGGGTACTGTTTCATGTGCACACTGCCCTGTACTACCTTCTCCCCCTGCTTCCAAACACGCATAGTTCCATGGTTGTTTTAAATGGTACCTCTCCAGTCTCCCCTCAGAATTCTTTAATTCCTACCCTCAAGCCTTCCCCATTTTATCTTTTTTTTTTTTTGTCAAGCTTTGTGTTTAATTACAACTACAATATTTCAGAGAGTAGCTCACCAAACTAGTCCCCCAGAGGGCCCTAGGAAAAGGAAATGGGTCTTCCGCCTAGATTTAGGACGGCTATGTCTCTTCCCCACCCTGCACACTGACCAGCTGAAAGCCATTTGGCACAGCCAAAGAGAAGTCATTCTGAAAGAAAAGATGCCTATTCAAACTGGAAAATTCTTCTTCCTCTCTCATCCTCCCTTTTACCGCGTACAGTCTCTCACTGTTCCTTATACCCCACCTCCAACTTCAGCAAGGTGATGTGTGCCCTCATGTTAATTGAGATGTTATTCCTCCTCCAATTAAAGTAGGTAGTTGTTTGTTCATGGGGGAGTTTAATGCTCTTATATGAGGTTTGCCTCATATAGTTCTTTCTTCTTTAAACTGGCATAAGGTAAATGCTCTATGTTAGCTGTATTATTGTGATTCTGCTCAATAGGAGAAAGGACCGTGATGGTATGGTTGATTGGCACTCAGTCTCTGTCCCACCTTCCCAATATGGGTTCCTGTATTATAGAGGTTGTTAAACTCAACCCTCTGTTTCTCTGACTCCCTTGCAGCTAGGGTTCTGGATGAGAAATTGGTCCTGCTGACTAGATGCGCTCCATGCATGTAGGCAAAGGACTTCTTGTAGCTCTGGCTGTTGAGCATCTCTCCAAGAACCAAACATCCCAGTTTGTCCTACCTCAGCGTCTTGATCAGAGGAATCCAGAACCAGTAGCAAGCATGGCTGTGCAGACACTGTGATTTTCTATAGCAGTGTTCTGTCACCAGCCTTGTAGGTGTCAAGAGGAGGTGGCTATGTTAGTGGAGGTGACAGATTCCTGATCCCTGAATTCAGCTAGGGCCATGTCCGCAGGGGTTTTTTAATTCATCAGCTTCACATTTACCCACCTAGGTGGTAGCTCCCCTGTCAGTTCCGGGCTGTTGTTCTGAGAGTCATTTTAGAAGGAACAGTCCAGAGCTTGCTACTTCAGCCCTTATAACAATTTTTTAACTGCCTAACTCTGGATAGTAAATAATATTTCTGTTTAACATACGTGTAATGGTTTGTGTTTCCTACAACTGAACTCTTTTGAAATAGAGGGCTTTGGAAAAAAAGAAGAGCTGAGAACCATGGAAAAAAAATTTTAATATTTGCCCATGGAGGAGAAGTCACAATACTCTTCTTGCTGAAATGCCCATAAAAGCTAGAAAGGTATTTCTTTCTGCCAATATTTATTCCAATTTGGATAGAGGACTTAGTTTTAAAGCTTGCCCTAGGAAAGTTTAATTAATTCATTCAACAAACATTTATTTTGTGCCAGGGACTATACCAGGTGCTGGGGTCAAACAATAATCTTTGCTCTCCAGGTACTTGGGGACAAACATTCAGAGTAAAAAAATAAAAATAAAAATACAATTAAAGGTAACTTGGAAAAAACATTTTAATCAAAGTTTGGGAATAAAACCAAGTTTAAATTAACCAATTCTAGTTGTTCCCCTCAAATCCTTTTAGGAACTGACACAAGTCAGTTGATAGATATCCTAGCCTATATGTCTTATCGAAAAACTTCCTTCCTTAGTATCCTATTCAATGGAGTACTTGGGCTTATATACTTTAGCAAAGAATTATATTTTTCTTTTTTTTTTTTTTTTTTTTTTTTTTTTTTTTTTTGTTGAGAGCCCACTGGCCCATGTGGGAATGGAACCGGCAGCCTTCGGAGTTAGGAGCATGGAGCTCTAACCGCCTGAGCCACCGGGCCGGCCCTTCATTTTTTAAATGTCTGAAAATTTTATCATTCCAACCTAATCTTAGGTACAACACAGACACTGTAGTTTGGAATTCGATATCAAGGCATCTACCACCAGCTGGGTGCAGAGCCTTCCAGTTCTGGGAAAAACAGAGCATGCTGAGTGCTGAATTTGTAAAACTAAAATTTTGAAGGGACGACAATAAAGTCCCACAGGTTTATGCTGTATCCACATACCCAAACATTTTTGATGATATTGACCAATTAAACTGACTGCTTATACCAATTAAACTGACTGCTTATTTTAACATGTACAAAACAAAACTCTTCTTCATTCTCTCCACCCCCGACCCCAAACCTTCCCTCCCAGAGGGCAGGGACCTTTTCTATTTTGTTCAATGCTGAATCTCCGGCAACTAAGATAGACCCTAGCACATAGTGGGGGAAAATAAATATTTTTTGACTGTTGAATAAATGTTTTTCAAGGATTCTTCTGGCTACTGGGTGAAGGGGGCAAGATAAGAAGTGAGGTGATGTTTAAGCAGGCTGCTATTTTAATCTAGGTGAGAGGTGGTGATGGTTTGGATTAGAGTCATTGATGAAAGTGATAATAAGTAGTCTGATTTGGGATCCCTTTAGAAAGTGAACCTGCCAGGACTTGCTAATGGATTGGCTGTGGAGTGTGAGAAAAGCAAGGAGTCAAGAAGGACTCTGAAATCCATGGCTGGAGCAATTGGATGAATCATGGTCAATTTACAGGAACTCCAAGTCTAGGCAGGTGTGTGCTTGGCTTGTTCAAGGAAGAGCAAGGAGACCAGTGAGTGAACAAAGGGGAAAACATGGTGAGCTGAGGTTAGGGAGGCAGCTGGAACCAGATCCTGGGCAGCTTGCCAGCCAAGGTAAGAACTTTGAGTATTGTTCTAAGTGATGGGAAGCTCTTGGAGGATTTTGCATATTGCTGTAGCATGATCTGATTTGCATTTTAAAAGGTCACTCAGGCTGCCTGTGTGGAATATAGACCATAGAACACAAGAAACAGAAAACAGGAGACCAGCTAGAATTTATCCTAGTGGACTAGGTGGGAGACAGAGGTGGCTGGGACCAGGTTGGTGACTGTGGTGGGGATGAGACAAATCAAATTGCGTTCCTCCCCTCCCTCCCCCACCTGCTTCAAAACTTGTTCCTTCTGAAACACACCAAACTCCCTTCCTCCTCCTGGTCTAGTTCCTGGGACTGGATGGTGCTTCACTCACTATCTCAGCACATTCAGGTCTCCACCCAAATGTAGCGCCTTGGAGGTCTTCTCTCAACACCTTGAATTTGGTGCCCAATATCCCTTCTCTCCGTTCCCTTTCCTTGCTTCATTTTATACATAGTCTATCATTCCCTGTTCTATATTTTATTTACTTGTTTTTATCATCAGCTTCCTCACTAGAATGTGGGCTCCATGAGGGCAGGGGCTTTGCTCCCCTGTCCCCCAGGCCAGTGCCTGCAAACAGACCCTCAACAGGATGACGGTGTGGAACACAAATTAAGCACTTGGGTGAGAGCTGGGAAGTTTTCTTTACATGAGAAAAGGGGTTCATATACAAATGTATAGTGTAAACATGATTAACTGGAATGGGGAATACTCAAACTACCTTAGGGAACTTTCTATTTTATTTATTTATTTTTATTTTTTAAATAAATTTTATTGGGGAATATTGGGGAACAGTGTGTTTCTCCAGGGCCCATCAGCTCCAAGTTGTTGTCCTTCAATCTAGTTGTGGAGGGTGCAGCTCAGCTCCAAGTCCAGTTGCCGTTTTCCATCTTTAGTTGCAGGGGGCGCAGGCTACCATCCCATGTGGGAATTGAACTGGCAACCTTGTTGTTAAGAGCTGGCACTCTAACCAACTGAGCCATCCGGCCATCCTTCTATTTTATTTATGTACTTATTTTGCTTCTCAAACAAAACGTACTTGATTACTTACTTAGTTATTTTTAAAATTAAAATATAGTTGACATACAATATTATATTAGTTTCACTTTCTATTTAAACACCTACTCGTACAGAACCAACTTACGATGGGAGCACTATTAGGCTGGTACTTACATGTATGTGACAGAGTCTAAATGAAACTTTTATTTATTTTAAATAACTTATGACTGGTTCATCTCCTAAAAATAGCACATATCCCACATATGAGTACACATCTTTACAAAATGCGTAGGTTGAGCATATACATGTTTTAAAATTATTTTTTAATGCATCCTTTTTTTCCATATCCTGTTTTATGGTCAGCCCCATTTTTACCCACCTTAATGCCTTTAATATAGAGTATATTTTTCCGTATTTTTCTTTGTGCTTGTATAATTCTACATAGAATATGTACATGTACACACACTTTTCCTTGTTTTGCAAATGGGGGGTCATTTATACACCTTTCCCCCACATATTACTTTCCTCCCTCAATACCACCTTATAGAAAGTCCTCCAAGTTATCTGGCATAGCTCTGATTTTTTGTGTTCCGTGATTACACACTATTCGATGGTGTGGATGTACAAAAATTTAAACAGCTCTACCCTCCTGGGAGGCATTCCTTCTGTTTCCTGGCTTTTGCTCCTTTGAACTCTGCCATAACACCTATCCTTGAAGTGTACAGTTTTAGAGCAGGAGAGGAAGTTGGATATTCTTTCATTCAATCCCATAGTTTTACTGTGGGGACAATGAGAATCAGAAAGGGAGAAGAATGTGCTCAGGATCACACAGCTATGTACTTAGTATTTGTCAAAAATTGGAATAGCCATTACTTCACATAATCTTCACAAGCAGGGCAAGTATTATCATGTTAACCTTAAAGGTCAAGAAACTAAACAAAGAGGCTAATTGTCTTGATTTCATGGCCAATGAGGGCTAAAGCCACAGCTTATATCAAGACTCTGATTTCAGATCCCAGTAGCTTCTTCCACTCCCATTTTTATCAGTGCCATTAACACAAAACTTCTACAGTGCAGCCTTTTGCTCATTTATTCTGGACATTAACCGCGCACCCAGCCTGAAAAAAAATTTTGCTAAAAGAAATGACACAACTTGGATTTGCCCATAATTCAGGAACCACTTTCCTTACCCGTCAGGGTGAATCATGGTTGAGATTGTTAAAACCAGTCTTTGGAATCAGATGGATATAATTTTGAGTGCTGGCTCTGTCACTAACTGTGATTTTCAGCAGGTGACAGCCCCCCCTAGAACTCAATTTCCTTATCTGTAAACAAGGTATAGAACTGTACTGTACTTTATTGTTAGGATTAGAGGACACGAACGTGTGAGCAGATAAGACAGTGCCTGGCACATCATAAGCTCTCAATAAATATTAGCTATTATTTTGGATGTTGTGATTCCTTAGTCCCACCCACATGAACTGGTAGATATCCTACCTTCTCAACTGTTCTTTATCTGGGATAGGAAAAGCCTTTCTCATTTACAGGTCCAGGACAGTTAGGATGTCCTTGCTGGTTGCCTTGTTGTTTCTTCATAGGTGGAAGGTAAGAGACGAGGAAGACCCCGAGAGCTTTCTCTTTTTGCATTATACAGTGGCACAAAGCAGAGGGGTATCTGTCCCTTAAATAACAGAGTAGGAACATTCTGATCCTTACGAGAATGCTTACCTATGGGAGACATGGAGAATGCAGACGTTTTTTAGCAACAGAGCATAACTGTCAATGGATGGGTTACAGTTAGTTTAGTGCTTTCTCCCCTCCTGGAGAAAAGCCATTTTCAAGCCAGTTGCTTGCAATGCATCAAGTGATGAAATACAGATAACAAATTGTGCATTTGTTTGGCTTCATGCTTATTACACCCCCTGTTCTGGAAAGCATTGCACTTAGCCCCTTAATAATCCCTCTCCTGAGATCAATTACCAGGATTTATCTGGTTCCTTGAGCATAAAAGTGTTTTATTGTTTTTACTTTTCCTCCAAGTGAAGTGTTGTGGGGGTAGGCCAGGTTTAAAGGGACTGTCCCAGGCAAGAGTGGGAAACTGGGATCATTGGCCCTGCTTTCCTGTCTACTGAGTCCTCATGCACAGGAAAGTAGGAAACATTTGGGACTGTCTCCTCTGAGGAGTGACCTGGTCCAACTGTTCTCATGTCTGGTTATTTGCTCATACAATGTAGGTCTGCAGGTGCCTGGGAAGGTGGGTGCTGCTTGAGGGGAGAGACTGGAAAATAGAGCTAAGTTACCATTTCAGACCAAATCATTTTTCCTCTAAAGTTTCACTGTAATCCAAACCAGTTGAGCATTTGAGAAGAAGTAGGTACCATGAAAAGGGGTAATGGAATTAGCTTTCATGTTTTTCCAGGACTCTAAACCATATTTCCTGTCACAACTGTACATTATTAATACAAGGCATCTGTTAGCACAGAACTGCCCGAAAATGTGCACCCAAAACCTCACATCTGGTTTCGATAATTTATTTCTGACATTTGTAGTTGCTGGTGGTGGGGGGAGGATGGGAAAAAGGGGGAATTAAACCAAGATGTTGCCTTTAACGCATCAGAAGCTCCTAGTTGGAGCCAGAAGCCGAAGTTCTTAACGTGGTTTTTGCATTAGGTAATATAATTATATTAATTTAGCAGCAAATACCATGACTCCAGGCCTAGTGGGTGTGGGTCCGTGCTGGCTTTCATCCTGCCTACTCTGGCTGCAGCAATTAGCTTCCTCTCGCGAAGGGGATTAGCAGGACCACCCCCCAGCGGCGGGGGTTGGGGGACTCTCTCAGAGCTGTCAGGTGTCATTCGACTCACCCGGCCCCCTCCCCCGCCCCGCCCCTGCAATTAACTCCCTCTCCTGCTTTGCCAGGAGACAAAGCGGCCTATTCCCGAGGTGTCCGACCTCCGCCCCCTCGTGGGCCCAGCCCGAGTTCCTCCAGCAGGAATTGCCCCAGGCGCTAGAAGCCTGAGCCGGCCGGGTCTGAGACCCACCCCAGACTTTCCACGATCAGATTTCAGCTCGACTAACGAGGGGAAAAGAAAGAAAGGACGCGCGACTTCCGTGAGCCGGAGCCGAGCGAGGCCAGGGGTGGAGGGGAGGCCAGGAGGCTCTGGGATCCACCTGAGTCTGTCGCAGCTGCTCTGCACGAGGAATGTCCTCTAAAGCTCCCAGTTCTCAGTGACGCCGCCAAAAGTGGCGGCAGCGCCCAGATTGTCCTCAGTGGAACACTCACCATAGGGGGCGTTAGTGGCCTTTGGGACTTTGGGGACTGTTTTGTTTTTTTTTTTAAAGCAATAGACATACCTTTCTAGACTCATCAGCGTAGAGACACGGGTTCTCTGTTTGTTTCATTATTGGAACCTCAAAGATCATCAAATCCTACAGCCTTTTCCTTTCCCAGATGAGGGAACTGAAAACCAGAAAGGTTTACCTTTTGCTCTAGGTCACACAGCTTAAGTTTATGGTGCGTCTGGAACAGGAGGGGCCAAGTGTGTTGAGCCTCAGCTCAGTGCTTTCTGCAGCTATGATGTGAGAAAAATAAGCTTGACTCTGGGGAAGAGCAGCGAGACATGCAGGCCTGGCCTGGACAGCCAGAGTGAGGCTTAGTCCGGGGTTCAGATTTTCCTGGAGCCGTTCCACCAGTGGTCAGGCCACATGTGAGTAATAAAGGATTGAGTGTTGTATACTTTAGGCCGGTCTCCCTCTTCTTGGCCCCCTTCTCCGGCCTTAACTTCCTTTTGGAGTCCCTATTGACTTCTGGGTGTCCACCATGGGCCCTGTTGGAAAAATTTCAGCTCCATCTCAGAATAAAAGGAATGAAAACCCGAGGAAAGAAGCCAAGGAGGAAAGCCACAAATACGCATCTGGCCGCAGCAGACGGAACAGCTCTGAGATTGTCTGCAGAGATGAGCCTGATGGCTGTTTGCAGATGTGTAGCTGCCCAGAGGCTCCAGTGCCTTCCCTGGTCTTGCTTCTGAGAAATGAGAGCAGCCAAGAGAAAGGCACATCTTCCCCACAAAACCTTTCCTCCTCGCAACTCACCCAAGTCCTTCAAGTTTCTACAGACCATGGGGAAGAACAAGAAGATATGGTCTGCAATCCCCACTCCACAGCCCATTAACTGAGGCCTTGAGCAAGTGAGTTAACCTCTCTGGGCCTCAGTTTCTTTACTTGTTACATGGGTTACAATGGGTTACAATAGAAATGTACCCAGGGCCACATGTGTTCTTCATGGGTCCTAGGCACTTTCGCCTTTGTGGCCATGAGCCCCTTCCTAAAAAATAAATAAAATAAAATATAAAATAAAATATATTTTATGACTGGATTGGTATAAAGATGAATATACTAATATTATGTATTAAAACATTTTTTTAGCTACAATTTCATTTTTTCTTCTTTTTCTACAAAGCAAATATTTCATGAGCCTGCCAAAGTACTTAGGCCCTCAGCATGGATAATCCTAATGGATGTTGACCCTGTTTATGCCCCCCCAGATCGGAGTCTGCTTTTGGGGTAGCCCAAGCTAAGACATAGGAGGTGCCTATTATGTTTGAGAAACCTCAGCAAAGAGTGTGGAGAGGAGAGGGTAATGAGTGAGGGTGAGAGGAAAGAGAGTAATAGCTTTCACAGACGTAGCATGCCCTGACCCTTCCACTCTCACCTCATGGAGACTAGACTTGAGACTTGCTGTGCTAGACTTCCTGCAGGGTCTGTTGCATGGTGGGTGCTTCCTCTGCGGTAGATGTGCCCCCTACACCATCATACCTTCCTTCATGTCCACTCCCTCTGCTCATACTCAGGCAAGTCGAGTGAGGCCCACTCACCCTCCCCCACAACCCCCTCTCCTCAGTTCCTCTTCACAGACAGGCATCTATTCTGCCCAATGCTGTCCCCTCCCACCAGGGAAGAGCCCAGACCCTCGGGCTTCTCAGCCAGGCTCCCTCATGGCTCCAGCTTCCTGAGGCCCACATCTGGCCATGCCCTCCCCACCCCCTTTCCTCCTCCGGACAAGTTCCCTGAGGGGCCCCCTCAGTTGAAAAGAGCCTCAGGAAGAGAGTGGATGTGAGAGAGAAAGTAGCTCTTGCCGGAGATTAGGTTTTCTCCTGTCTGAAGTCACACGGCTGGATCCTACCGTCCCTGGGGGAACACAGTTCTTATGATTCTCTTCAAGCTACCGGGCAACTGGCAGGGACTAAAGAGCTTATGTTTCTAAAAAAGGAGTGGCTGGTGTTTATCAAAGACTGATGTGTGGGCTCCAGTGGCCTCTCCATAGGGTGGGTGAGGCCTGCCCCAAGCTCTGTGGAAGCAGGAAGTTCCCGGCTGGGCTGGGGCTTGCTGACTTTGCTGGAGTATTGGCAGGATCCAAGGAAGCATTCCTCACAAAGTCTCCTTCAGAGGCTGCTGGATTCCTTACCAGCTAATTAGTGAGAAGTCGCTACTGTGATGGGGACTGACCTAGGCCTTCCTCCACCTCCTGCTAGGGGTCAAGGCTTCTGGGAGGCTCTACCATGGCCCTATTTCCTTCCCATGTCAGCTGTTTCTTCAGGAGTCATCTCTCGGGCTTAAGCCTTTTCTCAGAAACAAGCTTTTCCCCGACAAGTTTGCAGCTCAAAAGGAACCGGCTCCTCTTAACTGTTGAAATCAGGCGCATCTGGAAGCAGTAAACTTTTCAACAGGCTGGGAGGAAGAAAAGACATATTGTAGGGGATGGATTCACCTCTGGGACTAATTATTCTTTATATTTCACCAGTCACATTTACAATCTTCGTCAGAGCAAAGAGACAATAAATGATCTCATTAAAACCCAGAAGATGCTTCTTCCCATTAGAAGAATCTCCTCTCAACACCCTGTTCTCTGACGAGGGCCATGTCAGGGAGGCTGGCGCTGGGGCCCAGGGAACCGGGGATGGGAGGGGCAGAGGCTCTGCCAAATGCTTTTCCTGGTTTGAATACAATATCTATTTTTTTCCATCACTGGAAATATCCTCATGAGTCTGAAATCAAAGTCTTCTCCAGCCACATTTCCCCCAGAGGTAGGCTCCCATGGGGGAGACAGTAATTGGGAGCGGGTGCTGGGTTGTGGGGTTTAAAAAATTATCTTGGGGGAACTCTGAACCAGCTCTACTTCTCTCTTCTTCCTTTTATCAAAAACTCATCCTGGTAAAAAGATTCCAAAGAAGACACTGAGTCAGATTCTTCCAGTGCTCAGATGACCCCACAAAGCCTTGACTATAATATCAGGGTCTGAGCAGGGTTCAGGGGCTGTTGTCCCCCCTTTACTAACCACATAAAGGGGTAGCCTGGACAGGTCCACAGCATCCTATCTATACCTCCAATCTGTACCTCCTCATTCTCCACTGGGCACAGTGACCTTCGGGCAACTTAGAAGAGACCCTCCCACTCCTGTCCCACTCCCCTGTTGTGGGAAGAAGGAGAACTCTCTGCAATCTTGTCAAGTGTTGGCATGAGGTGACCCTGCAAGGTGGGAACCCTTCTGCCAAAGGGAGCAGGTATCTTTCAGGTCATTGCTATTTAAAATCTGATTGGCAGCATTACCGTGACCTGGAACCTCCTTTAAAAACAATCTCTGCACCTCTTCCACCCACATATCCTAGGCATTTTAACAAGACCTCCAGATGATCTGTAAGAACACTATACCTTGAGAAGTAATGCCCTAGACCAGTGGTTCTCAATCTTACTTGGCTCAGAGTCACCTGGAGAGTTCATTAAAACCCTGGCTGCAGGACCTTCCCCTCAGTTGCTGATTCAGGAGGTTGGAGTGGCTGAGAATTTGCATTTCTAATAAGTTTCCAGGGGCTGCAGGTGCTGCTGGTGCAGGGACCACACCTACTGGTAGCTAACTCCCAAGTCTAATGGCACAGCACTTAAGGAATCATGTTTAAAAATACAGATTCCTGGGCTCCACTAGAGGAAAGTCATATTCAAAGATCTTGTAATCTAATAACAGGGTTGTTAGAACAAAGTACGTTTGTCTAGCATTTTACAGTTTACAAAGCACTTTGACAATTAATCTTCCGTTTACTCTGCGGATGAGAAACTTCTTACAAAGGATGAGGCAGCTCAGGCACTGAGGAGTTATGTGATTTCACCTAATATTTTTTAGACAGTAAGTAAGTCAGGATTTGAACCCAAGAATTCCGAAGCCACACCCTATGCTTTCCTGCTCCACTGCAACCTGTATGACAAAATCATTTAAAAGACTGAGTCCTTTTCACGTATTTTTAGTTTCGTGATTGTAACGGAGTCAGCTGTTCATAGGGTTTCCCAGAGGTGGTTTTACGGTTCTATGGAGCCGGGTTAATCAACAGATAAGACTGCTTTGTACTGAGTAGCCTTCATTTCCAAGCTAGCAATATCCTACAGTACTTAGCGGCATGCCAACTAGACTGAGTGCACCTTCTCTGATCTTGCCTACCCTTTCAATGTACCTTTATAAACAGGTGAAAAAAAAAAGTAAAAAGACCCAACCCTTTCTTCAAAGGTCAAAATGATCAGATTTAGATTTAGCTGCGTAGGAATCAATGAATTCACTGTGTGTACATATCCCTAGGACCCCTCACTGCCACAATGCCCAGTGAAGCTTTCTCAGTCAAAGAAATGGCGTCTACGTGCATTGTAAGTACTAGTTGTTGATGATGAAACACACGCACGCACACACACACAAGAGTGTATGCCTCAGGCCATGTCTATGAGGAAAAAAGAAAGTCTTCCCCTGAATCTGTCCTCAGATCCTTTTAAAAGTGCAAGTTGAGACGAGGTTTCCAAGCTGGCTGAAACCAAGAACAATGCCCTGTGGCTGTGGGCGTGGGAGTGGGTGTGGCTTGTCATCTGGCAGCTTTTGAACAGGTGTCAAAAAAAGGCCATTTTGAAATAAATGCCCCTGTTGCCTCAAAGAGAGCAGTGCCTAGGTCAGAAATGTCCTGAGGTCACTCTGAAAAGAGAAAAAGGGCGAGGAAACCAACTTTCCAGCTTCTCCGTCTAGGAGCAGATTCTCCCATTGACTGAGCTCTTTCACAGAAGTGTTTCTCCGAGATCAAATTACTAAGCCATTTTCTGCCTCACCATTACTTAGTTGAGTTTTTACCTTGTAAAACTTTCCTTCTTTCAAAGTCTGGTGCTACATTTATTTTCCCTTCCCCCTCTCTGACAGGGGTGGGAATCAAGGTGGGAATCAAGGTGTCATTAGCCACCGCAGAAAGTGAACCAAGAGTGCCTGTATGTCAGATTACATTATAACCAGGAAATATTTTTAGAAATTAAAAAAAAAAAATCTCCTGGGCGAATGGTGTCGATCTTGTGCTGTTTGGGGAAAGTGGCTCATCAGAGTAAATGCCTCTTTCTCTGATGCCTTAAGTATCCTCCCTGCCTCAGATGAGCGGGTTATTAAGGTAATGTTACCCTTTATTGCTGAAAAGCAGTGTAAATAGACACCCAGACTACAGACATTACCTGCTTTCAAACTGCAGAAATGAGACACTTTCTCTTACAATTTCCTTTTCCACCAAATAGCATACTCTATTTACTTGGGGGAATAGTCACCTTCTTATAATGACCACACCCATTTGCTCAGACAGAAAATAGTGGCAAAGTAAGTGTAGCTATTGTGTGGGCCAGTATTTGGGTTTCCTCCTCCTCCTGCTTGCTCTGCTGTGTGCTCACTGCCCTCTGTCCATTTGGTCACAAACAGAAAGTACGGCCTTTATGTTCCTGAGCTCTCCCTGGCAAGGGCCGGGGAGCTCTTAGTCCTAGGACAAAGGGTACCTCTTGCCTGATGGGGAAGCAGAACATCATCCCATGAACCTCTGAGACTTGAGACACAGCCCTCTGCCCTTGGAGAGCTCTTAGCTATTGGAAAAGGCACATCCCTGACAATGAAGAAACTTACATACACACATACATATATACACATACATATGTGCACATATATATGTATATATATTTCCATTAAATATTATATATACATATTAATATATACACATATTTCTTTCTTAGAAAAGTGGCATTAGGATGAATAACATAGAGACTTGGAAAAGAGGGCATAATTAGCATGAGTTGACCTAAATTATGGAGTTAGTGCCCAGGGGAGAGGGCTTAAAGGAAGAGGTGTGGCCTGGGTATGCTCTGAGTGCTTAATATTAGGCTGGGAAAGCAAGGCAGAAATGCCTCTTGCGTCTTCCAGACACAGAGGCCTTCATCACCAAAGCACAAAAGCTTTACCCAGCCCTCTGTAACAGGATAAACAAGTTTGATGTAACTTGTACATCTATTTTCTATTGTAAGTTCCATTTATTGAATAAAATAGCAATTCAACATGTTTGCAAATGCTGGTGCTGTTAGATGCCAGCGCTGGCAGAGATTCACATGTTTGCTGGGTGGCTCACCCAGTCAGGCTCTGCTCTCAGCAGAGCATCGCTGTGGAATTGCAAGCAGCTGCAAGGAGGAAGTTGAATGGGATCTTGGCTTATCTTCCAGGGGGCGATGTGGCATGGTGGAAACTGGTTCCAGACAGCCAAAGGTACTTGCTTTCAGACTCAGGACTTGGAGCAGTGTCTGGATTCTTGATTTTTGGACTGGTGAAAATGAATAAGCGAGACCGGGATGTGATTTTGCACATTTACCTTTAGTATCATTTAAATGTAGACCTGAATTTGTTTCACATCAGGAAACCCCTGCTTGTTGACAGTTTTGGGGCCTGGTTCTCAGCCTCTGGGGAAAATGCACAAAAGCAAAGATGTGGTCCACTTATGGAGAAAAATGGAAAGGCTAACACTACCTCCTCAAGCTTCTCCAAAGGATTCACTCTTCAGAGGACATACAGTCATCTGTGCTGAATGTGCAATTCACCTGCCTGCTTTCAGCCAGAGAAAGGCTGATCCTAGTTTTTCAATGAAAGCACATTCTCAAGATGTAGTTGCATAATCGGGAGCTTTGGTGGTGTCTCCCAAGAAGTACAGCTAATAGTGTGGCCGGTTAGCTTAGCTGGTTAGAGCGCGGTGCTCTTAACAACAAGGTTGCTGGTTCAATCCCCGCCTGGGCCACCGTGGGCTGCACCCTCCACAACTAGATTGAAACAACTACTTGACTTGGAGCTGATGGGTCCTGGAAAAACACACTTAAAATAAACTAAGTTAAAAAAAGAAAAGATGTACACCTAACCTGAGAAATCTCCTGCTCAGGTTTGGCCACCCTACAATCAGGACTTTTTCGGCCCAGCATCACCTACGTTTTGCAACTATCTCCGGTCCCTGTCCCATCCTGTCCTGACTACAGCCCATAGAGGTCCAGCCTAGAGGCTGCATTTCTCTCCCATCAAGACAGGGATGTGAAGACCCTCTGCTGCTGCCTTTTGCCTGTGGCGGGAGCTCTGTGAGCACAGCCTCGAAGCTGGCTGTGAAATAGAAAAAAATAGAAGCCCATGAGTAGCCAGGCTGTCTGCTCTGTCCCTTCTACCCTGGTCTTTGGCATCGAAGTAGGCCCAGCCTGTGTTCCAGCCACTTAGCTGGTTGCTGCCAGTTCAGTTTCCCAGGACTTGGGTCTAATCCCAGTCTCACGCCTCACAGGGGGCTGGCTGGTTCCTGTTAGCATTTCAGTCTACCCCTAACAGTGAGCATGGCTGCTGCCAAGAACTCATGAAACTGGATTCCCATTTGGCCCCTTCCGATCAGACCCTGCTGTATCATTTCACCTGCTTGGCAACAGACAGTGGTTGTGCCACGTCTCTCGGACTGGTCTATTGCTGCACAGGGAAGGCTGCGTCTGGCCCACATATTCTTATTCAAGTCACCCCCCTCTGCCCCTAGCTCGTGGTGCAACTGGCTGTAATCTGGGATTCTAGCTAATGCTAACCTCCCTGTCAGAGTAGTTCCTTATAGCTATGACCTGTGATAAACAAAATAGAGAAATCTTATCAGGTGAGGACACTCTCAGAGAACTTCAAAGTCTTCCAAGTAAAGTTCCCAAGAACATTCTAGAAGATCACTCGAGATTATATTTGCTCAGCAGTTTAGCTCAAGTCAGAGGTGATTTGATAGATTTATGACGAGGCCTTTTTCAAATGTGTTGTTCTGGCTAGCTTTGACTAGCCCTCAAAAGAATGCTCTGCCCCAGAGCAAGTCCGTATGGTCAGACAGTTATACAAATGGGAAGGTTCTTGCAAATGGTCCATCAACTTACCATAGAGAAAAACAAAAGCCAAGTCCTTCGTTGTGCCTCAAAGTGTACTGCTATTTCAAAACTATTTTCTTTGAAACTGTCTGCCTAGAGGGAAATACTTGTTAAATCTGTATGTTATGAAGTGTTAGATTAGTGACATTCAAAACTGTTAACAGTCAGTCAGTTTTTATTAATGGAGTTTTACTCTTTCAAACCCCCTTTTAAAATCAATAATAATCTCTGTTCATCAAAATGCATACAGAAACACAATTGATGAGTTGGTCATTATTCTTTCTTGCTATGGAAAATTAGCCAACAACTGGTCAACAGACTTACACAACCAGCAATAATTTTGAAATATAGTTAATGACAAATTTACTCATGATTTTTCACTATCTTGCTTATTTCCAACGAGAAGAATCAATATAAATGTCTCACATTAAGATTTGTGTTTGTTCGTTTCTGGTACAAAAGAAATAAAACAGTATTTCCAACACTTAATATTTAAATTGCTTTGGTTTTTTCCAGCGTATTTTAGAAATAAATTACTTAGTCTGGTTTCATCCATTGATAAAAAGTTACTATCACTTCAAACCCTCTTTTGGCTAGACTGTGTATACAAATAAATATAGAAGTCACTGAAAATCTACTGTGTACAAGTCACCAGGCTTAGTCAAGACAACTCTAAAGGAGGGCTGTTCAAGACCTTTCTCTTAAGCTTTGAGGACCTTTTGGTTCAGTTATGATACCTTCCTCACCATAGGAGAAATAGATGAAATAGTGTCTGTTGTGGTTGAGTCGGTGGTGAAACCCAGAATTTGCCATGAGATATACCCCTAATCACAAGATCTTTCCTGAGGGTCACCTCAGGACAGTTAGGCTACTATAGAACACAGTTTGAAAACCATAGCCTGATAAGCAAGGTGTGATTTCAATCCTGGTTTTCCCTGGGTACGTGTACAGAGGGGGTCACCTTAACAGTAGTGACCCAGGTTTTACTGACTCTTCTTGCCACTTGCTCAACAAGCAACTTCTACCTGTTTTAACAAAGTCCTATGCAGACTCCACAGAGATATCTCACATGTTCTTATGAATGGTGACCTTGTTATAATAGTCAATACACAGATTTCCCCACGTGAGGAGGTATATCCCCTTTTCTCTGGCCCCATCCCCATCCAATGTTCGCTGTCCATGAAGCCTCTTGAAGGTGCCTCCCCAGTGCCCCAGCCTGTAGCCACCACAGTCAGAATTCCAACATCCAAGCCAAGGCAACCGTCTAGAGGCCAAAGCTGCCAATCCATGAGGGCCAGAGTGGTGCTATGTTCTGGCCCATCCGTCCAGCTATTTGTGACAATCGGGTCCCTTGGGGATGTAAGAATGCTACTCTCGCCTCAGGTCTCACAGAGTCCTTTATGAAGACTGATTCACAGCTTTAGCTCACAGGCCCTTTCCCATAGGGCTCAGACACCAAGCTAAGGTGCCAGGTAAGGAACAAATCCCATGCTGGCCTTTCATTTTCACTCCCACCAGTGGTCCCTAAACTTCCTCCCTTCTCTCTCAGCCCCATACAACAAAACTGCAAGTGGTCTGTTTTTGTCCACCCAGCAGTTTAGGTACATTCCCTGACATGTGTAAACCTCAGTTTGGGTTCAAGGTGGAATTCATGAGACCGTATCATGTCTAATTGAGTGTGATATCAGCTGTCCTGCTTTCCTTAGAGCGACACCAATGACTTATTCCAGCCACGGCTCTTAGCCCAGCCCTGGGGGTGCCATGAGCTCAGATGGAGAGATATGCTCAGGACATGAGAATTTCAACAAATGCATCAAACCCTTTGGCCCTTGCAATGAATGTGCTACCCAAAGGGCAGCTACTGTCTTGATTATATTTCCCGGAAAACTACGAAGAAAAACAAACAAACTAACAAACCACAAGAGCTCTTTCCTGGCTCTTCCAACAACTCTGACTAGTTTTGAGTGTTTGTTTTTTATTATCTCCTCTTTGGGGAACAAATTAAAGTTGCGTGTTTATTTTCTGCAACACTGAGAAACACGAAGAGAAATCCTCCCAAAAGGATGATCCTGTTTCCCATCCAGATATTTGCCAACAACCACATGAAAAGGAAAAATAAACTTGAAGGCGTTGCATTGTGCAACAGATTTGCCCTATGATATTACTTATAATTGCATTTTTATTTTAAATTCACTCGAATATGACCCTTCCCACCCACAAAAAAGTCCTCCACTCCCCCCCAAAAAGACGTAGGTGACACAGTGAAAGATCACTGTTTACCTAGTTATGTCTGTTATATAGAAGTTCCCATTTGGGTGTTTCTCAAGCTGGGGGTACATCTGTATTTTTTCCTAATGTCTATATGATTCAATCCAAATTTTAGATACTTTTAATGATAACTTGTACTCGGCCAATGTCGCGGTTTCCCCCATCTCTCTGAGACTATGTGTGATACAGATCAAACTGAAATATCATCACACACACTAGACTGCCAGGGACAGATTCCCGGGCCATGGCCTCCTTGCCCAGTCAAGCCTAATCCTGGTCTTCATACCCCGATACTCAGGCCAGATCTACTTCGACTTACTTCGGTCGATAAGGGGCTCTTGCTTAGTGCCGCTTCTGAGGTCTGGAGGCTGGATTGTGTGAGTGGATACGAAGCAACAAACCTGAGCTGTCAATCCCACAGGTCTTGGAGTCTTTCCTGTGTGACCGAGTTCCAGGTTCCTGTGCTGCTTTTCCTGGTGGGTGGCTCCTGGGATTTCCAGGGGATTGTGTATAGCCCGGATGTTAACAGAAACCACTTAGCCCATGTGTTTCCCCAGAAGGAGAGCGTGCTCCCAATCAGTGTGCACAGACCAATCCCAGAGCTTTCAGGACAAGATCTCTTTGGCATGAAAGGGCTTTCTGAGGAGAGCAGCAAGAGAGCATTGGAGCTCTAAAGGCAGCAAAGCCCATTGGGCTGGAAGGACTTCAATGTCAGTTTCCTGGGCTGGGCGGAAAGTTGGAAAGACCCTGAAAGTTCTCTTCAGCTCTATGACTTTGATTTTACATGACCACATCTGCCTTGGGAACAGACTTTGGGAGCTGGGGAAGAAACCCAACTCCTCCTGGTCCAAAGTGAGAAAATCTGGGTCAAGACAAGGATAGACCCAAAGACCTGGCTGTGTGATCAGTCAGGGTTTCTGCTGCAGGTGAGGCCTGGACGCCTGGGCCGCTCAAGTCCCTCCTCGCTGGGCCCCCAGGGTCACTACCACTGGCTGTTGTCTCTCTCTAGCAGTTTCACATGCATAATTGACGTGAGGCATTTTCTCAAAGGATCAAAGTTTCTTCCTTTCCTCATTCTGCTCACTGGACTGGACAGGGTGCGCAGTTTTTTCAGACACTAACCGCTAAAACAGGCATTTAAGTTTCTGGCCCTTATGTGTATCCATAGAAAAAGTGCTGAGGCAACAATTTGTACAAGGGTAACTCTCATCTGTCTTATTCAGCTTGGGCTGCTATGACAACACACTGGGTGGCTTAAACAACAGACCTTTATTTCTCTCTGGAGGCTATCTGAAGTCAGGGTACTGGCGTGGTTGGGTTCTAGTGGGAGCCACCTTTCTGGCTTGCAGATAGCTGCCTCCTTGCTAGGGCCTCACGTGACAGAAAGAGAGAATGCACTCTGGTCTCTTCCTCTTCTTACAAGGACACTAATCCCATCACGGGGCTCTACCCTCATGACTTCATCTAATCCTAGTTAGCTCCCAAAGGCCCCAATTCCTAACACGATCACACTGGGGGTTAGGGTTTGAGAGGGGCACAAACCTTGTCCTTAACACTGGTCTGTAAGCCAAGCTCCACCACAGCTGGAGAGAGGAGCTGATGTAACACATCAGCGGAGAGAACACAATTCTAATAAAGCCGGTCGTGACCACACTCAGCATCTAGGATGGGGAAAAACAATTGTTTTCTTTTTTCCTTTGGCTCTCTTTTTGGGTCACACTGGAGACAGCTTCTCAGTGAGAGGCCCTTATTGAGGACCAAGTGCTGGTTCCTTAGCGTCCAACATTTTCAGATTCTTCCGAGAGCACCATCCCTAAGCAGCCTTTCTTTTGCCAATAGTGATGGCATCTCAGAACTTGTGTTATTGTGCTAAAATACCTCCTTTCTTTCCAAGGTGAGAAAGGGATGGGACAAAGGCAGTGAAGGGAACCGAGAAATATATACATATTATTTCTCGTGTATACATATTATAGCTGTTGTGACAAATTATTACAAAATTGGTTGACTTATAACAATAGAAATTTCTTCTCTCACAGAGGTCAGAGCTCCAAAATCAAGGTGTTACAAAGTTGGTCCCTTCTGGAAGCTGAGAGGCAAAATGCATTCCATGCCCTTCTGCATGCTTCCAATAGCTGCTGGCAACCCTGGCTTTCCTTGGCTTGTAGACACATCACTCCAACCTCTGCCTCTGTCTTCATCGTAGCTTCTTCTCTGTGTCTTCTCCCCTCAAATATCTATAAAGACACTTGTCATTGGATTCAGGGAGCACCTTAATTAAGGAGACTCTTACCTCAAGATCCTAACTTAATTCCATCTGCAAAGACCCTTTAGCCAAATAAGGTAACATTCACAGGTTCCAGGTAGACATATCTTTTGCGGGAGAGGGAGACCACCATTTAACCAACAAAACACGTAAAGGAAAGTCAAGTAAATCCAAATAAAAGAGGCAACCAATACCTCCATAACAATTGTGGGACAAATAAAACAGACTGGAGTTGTGAGCTAGGAGTCAAGATATTGGAGTCTTAGTTCTGTCAATAATAACGATTCTGTGATCTTGGGCAAGACCCTCCCTTCTATAGGTCTGATTTCTTCCTCTCTAAAATGAGAAGAAGGATTAAGTGACCTCTTTCAGCACCGCTGTTCTGATTCCACGTAAGTAGCCTTTCCTCTCACCAGATCTCACATATGCTCATGTGCACAGACTCATGCGTGCAAAGCATACCCCGCCCTCTGGCAGATCAAGCCAGACGACTCCCAGACCCAACCGTGATTTTCACACTGAGTCTAGAATTTATTCTTTCTCATGTGGGGAGTCTGGAAGCTAGCTTCCATTGTGTCATGTTTAACTTGGCTGGAGAAATAAATTTGGCAGTGCTTAAAAATGCCACACCTTTATATTCTGAGTTTTTCCACCATCTTCTTGGGATCCTGGAATTTGGAACACTTCTTTTTTATTTTCCAAATGAGTATTTCAGTCTCAGTCTTCAGCGTGCCCACTGCACTTTCTGCCCCAGGAGTGATCCACATCTCAGATGATGTGTCCTGGCCCTGGTAGATTTCTTAAAAAGGAGGTGATGGGTAAGGAAGAGAGGCTTGGAAATTCCACAGCATCATTTCTTCATAGGACTCCTGATGGTTCAATGACCAAGTACTGGAAAGTATATCGCAATCCTACTCCAGAAAACATGTGTGCATCTAATTTTGGTGGATTAACTGTACCTTATGATCCCATCCTTCTACATGTGAGGGCTGGGCAAAGGAAGGGTTTAGTCATGGAATCATAGAATTGGAGAGCTGGAGAAATTGTTCACAATCTTTTCTATGAGTATGCAGTTTTCAAAACTGTAAGTTCTGTGAGTACAGAGTTCTTGTCAGTCTTGTTCACGGCTCTACCCTTAGTACCTAGCGCAGGGTGTGGCACATAGTAGGCACTCATTAAATTTCTGATTATGAACGTATGAATCAGATTCTTAGAGGACTGCAGATCTCATGCAGTGCCCTTCATTTCTGGTTCATTTTCAGGAGGCAGAAATGTTAGTAGGCTAACACTTTCTGTGCTAAAGAACTCTAATGATCTAAAAATGATTAACAGTATTAAGGGAATTCTGCTCCTTATTAGCTTTAAGCCCCTTCCATTAATAGGCATTACGAATTAAGAAAAACAACCTTCTAATTCCTTGTTTTGTAAATTTAGGTATTTTGATGTTGGTTTTTCTTAAACTTCTGTCTTTGCCTCCCCATTCTCCCTACTGAGCACCCATCTCCACACACACCCCTTCCGCACCCCAGCCTGGGAAAGTATGGTCTCCTTTTGTCACCGTGTCATCGCCTACAGAAACAAACAAGGTCTTGTTCTGCCACCTAGTGGAGTGTCTTCACCCCTGCGGTTCCTCATAGTTTCTGGAGGGGCTGAGGAAAGCAAGATGCAGAGATGAACGAGGTGCTCTGAAATCCTGCCCACGTCGGAAACCCACCCTGGAAACTGAGCCGGAGGAGAAAGGAGGAGGAGCTTGGGGGCGTGCCCATCTCTGGTCGATGTCCCCCTTCCGCAGGGATAGCTGGCCTCAAGCTGCGCTGTGTGGGTGACCCTGACCGGTCTGAAGGAAGTGATGTCATGGCCTCCTTCTCAGAGATGCCTTTGACAAGGAGGGTGAGGGTGGGGAGAGGGAAGTGAGTGCCAGGGTGAGACAGACAGTTCTTGTGTGCTGGGAAAAGTCAGGCTCTGAGAGACTTGTTTAGCAAAGATCACTTGCCTCACTTTTGAACTCTCCTTATGAGAGTTCCCTTGGAGAATTGTCCCTTAGGACAGAGAAGCTGGGCTGATTGTGGAGGACACAGAAGGATCAGCAAAGCAGTGAGCAGAGAACAGGGGCCAGCAGAACTCAGCAGCCACTGAGCAAAGGAGTTTAATGAGGAGGAGTTTGGGCCACAGCATTGAATGGGGCTCCATGGAGCAGGCTCTCTGGAACCTCCCCCAATTTTCCTAGATCCCTGAGTTCTGGGCCCCAGGAAGGAGGTGGCGGTTGGAGACAGAAGTAAAAGATCTGCACTGATCAGACACACATCATTACTAACATCTTCCCCCAATTTTATACACCAGCCTACAGATACCACAGTGAATGGTACCGTCGTGTGACATCACCTTTCCTTTGCTACTTGTATCAGTTTTCGTCTGAATAAAAGTGTATCTGATCTGTACCACCTTGGAGATTATCTTTAGCCCTAGATCCGAACTTTAACCAGGATAGCTCTGTGTAAACCCTTTTCAGATGCCTACAATCTGCCTATAAATTCGTAGGTTTCTCCACTCAAACAGAACTTGCCCTCAGGTTTGCCGTTCACGCTTCTCCACACCTGCTCACCTTGCCAGCGTGTCCAAAGAGCAGGTGACCCTGACCACTCCGTCCTTACTCTATCCCCATCTGGCTTCTGTTTTTATCTTTCCATGGAAACCGCCCTTTTAGAGACTGCTCATGACTTGCTCATTGACAAATCCAAAGGCCTCACCGATCATACCATATCCAGCTTGATATTTTATCCAGTCCCAGCCCTTGGTGTTAAGGATTTAACTTTGTTTTCCTAGAACTGACCGTAGACTAGCAACTCCATCTGCAACATCTGCTTGGCAGCAGAAAATGTAGCCTTCCTAATTCAAGATAAATTTAGACAATTCTGTTTGAAAATAGGATCAAAATGTGTCCTCTTTTGGGTAGCGATTCAGGAGCTTCCTTCATTTTATGCCCTCTACATTTTTCAGTCTCTGTACCTACAGAAGACATGTGTCTGGAGGGTGGAGCTTAAGCATCTCCCTGGTTTGGGGAAGGAAGCACTGTCCAGCCCATCAGGATGCTCTGTCCACACCAGGTTTCACTAATGGGCAACTCTTCCCATGAGGTCCCATTGTCCTGAGCCAACATCAGTGCCTGATGTCCCAGTTTTCACCATCACCTTCTCTTGCCTGCATCCTCATGTTCCAGACTCCAGCTCCTTTAGCTCTGTTTGCCTAGTTCAGCACGTCTTACACACCCGTCTTGGTGGCCACAGACACCTTTCATATCTTTCCACACCTTGCCAGTGTGCCTGCAGCTCTGTGTGGTGACCCAAGACGATGGCTGCTGTGCTCTTCCAACAGCATTCTGGATGTGACAATTCTCCCAGGAGCTGTCCTTCTCCCTGGGACATTCTGAGAGGAGAGACACACATGCCCTCCGCTATGGCCTCCCCGGTGAGGTACAAAAGTCACTGACTGTGACTACAATAGAAAACACATTTCACAGCATGGCTGAGTGCGTGTGCACAACACAAGTGAAATGTAGCTTCACGAAACAATATTTACTATTACTCCTTGCAATGGATTCTATTTTCTATTTCATCCATTTCATTTCTTTTAATGCTTTTAACCCAATACATCAATTTTATGATCCAAGGATAGGTCTCAACTCACAGTTTGAAAAACACTGCCTTCGTAGTGGGTTTCTATGGTCCACTTCCCCTGGGGCTTGGTTCATTGGGTGGATAGTGGGCCCCATACCAAAAATTAGAAAACAGTTCCACACTTGTCTGTTTTTTTTTTCTCTCAAAATGGACAGCTTTCAGAATAAAAAAAGTCCCGCCTTTCAAGATGCTGTCTCTACTATGAGATTAAAATAAATCCATTCAGACATTCAACAAACTTTTATTCTCAGCTTTATCTATTTTCTGTCTGTATATATGTATAATGTATATAGCGTATGACAGCATGGTAGAGGAAAGCCTAGTGGGTATAAAGAAGCACAAAGAAATAAAATCTCAGTTAATATTTCCAAATCTTACACGTTCTATTGGTAATAGTAATAGTTAACAATGATTGAGTGCATATTATGGGTTAGGCACTGTGCTCAGCATCTCACATTTATTATGTCAGTTAATCCTCATAACATCTCTATGACAGCTACAAACATTATCTGCATTTTATAATAAGGAAACAAAGGCTAACTTAAATTTGACTCTGTCCCCTCCCTCCAAATCTCTCATGTCCATTTTCTCCTTTGTGCTTACTTTACCTCTACAAAACGAGGGAGGAGGACTAGACTATCTCTTTCAGCTCCCAAAGAGATCAACAGCCTTGTCAAAGGCACAGCTGCTTTCTACTAAGTTTGAAAAGTAATGGTCTTATTGCATGGTGGCAATTCGACCTGCTGTTCTCAGTCACTCCCCAGTCAGGGCTCCCTATGCCCTAGAACTTGAGGTCATCTACAATCTTCTCTCAGCTTCCCAGGCATGGAGAGTCCTTTCTGGTTCTTAGCAACCTGCAGCTGCTCGTAGGAAATGCCTGTAGTAACTTCTCTTTATCTTTTCTAAAACACACATCTATAAAAGGGGAAAAGATGCCTACATAACACACATAAGAGAAACAAAAGATAACTACAAACTACTGATTTTTCCCTTCCAATTTGGTTAGTGCATTTATTCAGCAAATATTTATTGACTCTGTCCGAGGCATTATTCGACATGCTACTGGAGACTGGGTGGTAAACAAGACGGATGAAACTCTTGCCCTTTTGGAGTTTACATTCTATAGGGGCCGGTTTGGGGGGAGGCGCAGACACTGACCGGTGCTTTTCAAACTTCTTTTAAATTACAACCCTCAGTAAGAAATGTTTTTTTCACAGCGGTGGAGGACATTCCTCCTCCCCCTCTCCTGCTCCACACAACAGGATCAAACTTTTTGTAAGACAGCACTTACTCTTACTATGGATAAAAACACTAAAAACAAAATGATTAACGATTACTATTATTAATTACTAATCTCATTCCTACTTGACTAAAGCTTAAAAAAAATTCCCAAATAAGCAATTCAAAAACCAGAATTAGGCAAGATGTTATTTAATGTACTGGGTGTGCTTGTCTGCTTCTCATTTGATTCCAGTCCAGAATGTAGAAGGACAATACTTCATGCATAAACCCATGAGACTTTCTCCTTTGTTTTAATCAGTTTTAAAGGTTGAAAATCCTGGTTCATACAAATAGGTTATTGTGAATGATAATAAGACCAATGCATTCTTTTTATCTTGCAATGGAAATTCTTTGTTAATTTACTCTAAAACAATGATGAAGTTATCGTTTTGTGATCATTCTTTTCAAACAAAGAATTAAGCTGCAAGAATTCATTTCCCTCTTTTGGGCACCACATTTAGGTCAATTACTGATTCAGAGTTTCAAAAAGAAAATTGTTTTTTCATCTGAAAATTTTTCCCTAACTTCTCTTCTGGAAAACATTGATTACAAGTTGTAAACTGAGTAGTGAAATGTAACAATATTCCTAAATTTATTTCAGTTCCTGTTTTTACTAATGTCCTTTTAATATGTTGCAAGAATATTGAGAACAATAGGAACTAGGGTGATTGCTGTTAAGTCCTAACTTGCCATAACAAAATGCCTTTTGGAATTCTGGATACATTTGATTTGCTGAATTTTATTGTTGTTTTCTCCCTGAAGTTATACATTTAAGTTCATTAAAATTATCAATATCATCAGTTAAATATGCTCAGTTTAAATCCCAGACATCATCTTTGACAATGAGATTGCTTGCCGAAGGACATTGTTTCTCAGCTAGAAAAATGTGACTGTAAAAAAAAAAAAAATGTGACTGTCATTTCGGAGTTTATTCACTCTGCTCAATACTTTCCCTTAGGTTCACCCAGGACAATCCATGAACGTCAGTATGCTTCATCAGGAGGGCCTGGTTAGCTCCATTCTGAACAAAACACATCAATATTTTGGCTATTCAATTATCTCTCTAATAAATTTAACAACCTTCACCATGATTTTTTGTTTGTTTGTTTTTGTTTTTTAACATTGCTATGAGATACAGCAGAGTTATTTCTAGAGATGCCAAGTAGAATTCCTATTGGTGCTGATTTCTAAGCACAAGTGTTATTATTAGTAGCTTTTAACAATATTTTAATAATTTTGTTGTTTTCTAGCCATATCTGCTGTCTCCATTACTCTTAAACCCTCTTTATTTTTCCAGTTTAATGTTCACCAATGATACATTTTTCCAGTTTTGTAAGTATATCTGATCAAGTGCATATGAAGTTAAACCACACACACACACACACACACACACACACACGCACACACACTCCTTGTCATCTTGCATAAACTAGAAGAGTGAATAACTTATAATATCCATGTTCTTTTTGGGATGGATCTCAAGCTCTTTACTGGTTTTTAACCACACAAGAAGCATGGCTTTGCAAGGTTCTGCAGTAGTGCAGATTTGACTAGAATTAGTATTATCCCAAAGAGTTGTAAACTTTATCAGCTGATTTAGCCTTAAAAATTATATTCATTATATCTATTCATGTTAGAAGAGTAATTTTTCAACATCTGTGTGAGCCATTTTCTCTTTTGCCGAACCACAAGCAACTAAATCTCATTAACAGTCTGTAGAGCAAGTAAGGCACTGAGTAATAATTTTTTGTCTTTTGTTTTCATTTAAAAATGTTTGAGGGGCTGTTGACAAGTCCAGCATGCTGTGTTTCTAAGTGTCCTATTAGTTTTGAAGGTGTCATTACAAATAATATATTGGAGTTTGCCACTTGGATTGGATTTTACACACAGAGAAAATATTTTAGATAATCCGCCTTATAAAGTCATGTATTCTGTTTTCTTTTTAGAATGCACTTCATTCTAAATGAAGTTGAAACTGACTCTTCGGGACAGTATTTTTCTCAACATTTTCTCTATTTACGGTTCTAGATATCTGGAGCTTGAACTTGGGCATTCCTCTCATTTTCACTTCATCTTTACTAATAGTAAGGAGAAATCCCACTAAAGGGAAATGAAATGCATGATAATGTAATTAAACCCCTACTTGATGCAAACCTGGAACATAGCTCACTTGATAAGGTCCTTTTAGAAAGATGCTTTATAATGAAATATGATTAATGTTAACATACAATATAGAATCTATTAATTGTCCTGTAATGGTGATGGTCATATTCACATGTCAGAAAATCAAATGAGATGTTTATTAGCAGAAGATAGAATGATTTGTATTAGTCTACTGATATTCGTCATAGCCTTCCATTAGCTCTCTTAATTCTATTCATAGCAATTAGATGCAGTATTTCCAACAACATTCAAAATTCTTAATAAACATCCAGTGATGTGTTCTCGTATTTTCTTTTCTATTCTACTCTGTTCTGTCCTATCCTGTCCTATCCTATCCTCTTATCCCATTCTCTAGTCTCCTCTATTCTACTTTTTGTTTAAAAAATTAGGTCTGGTTGTGACCCATTTAGCTTATTTCACAATTTACTAATGCATTGTGCCTTGCAAGTAGATTGAATAATGCTGACATAGATAATAAATAATGCAAACAAATATGAGAAGTTCAGAGAGTGGTTAGAGCTATAGAAAATATATAAATGAATAATGGAATGGAATTAAGGAGTGACTGGGTAGGGGTTAATTTTGCCAGGGTGGTCAGGGAAGGATTCTTGGAGGAAGTGACACTGACTTATGCTCTGCATAATTTAGGCTGCTGATATGACTCTGTTCTTTAGCACTGTGGGGACAGAGCCAGGAGTGCAGTTTCCAGGCTCTCAGCCTCACGTGAAAGGTGCTGGCTCAGGTAGTGGATGGCCGTCAGCTGTGGCTAATTGGCCATCAGCTGTAACCAGTTAGCCAATTAGCCCCTGATATAACTGCTGCAGCTGCGTGAGTTAGTGAGTCGAGTCTGGAGTTGAGAATCCAGTCAAGTGGGTTGGTTGGCAGGCAGAAAAGAGGACAGCAGGTTGCAGGTCGTGTGACTCCAGCCTCCAGTGAGACTATAGTGCTGCCAGTGAGAGTATAGTGGTGTGACTCCCCTACTTATGGCTCCATGGGTGTTCCTTTTTGGCCTCACCATATCCTGCATTCTTATGTGGGGAGCGGGAGCAGAGACCCCACAGGTCACTTCGCACGACAAATGGCGAAGCGAGCAGGGTCTCCTGCACAACAAGCACTTATGGGTAGTTTGAACTATATTACTTGAAATGTGCATATTATTTCCTAGTTGTTTTGCATGGAGTTGGTAAATCCCCAGCTATACTGCAACTTTCTGCAAGAAAAGTCTTCCCCCCCCCACTTAATAAAAACTCCCCCAGCATTCAATTTTGTACTGTGTATAAAGCAGATGAAGGACAAATGCTAGTTCAAAGATGACTGCTGAGAGTCACTGTGGGGACAGAGCCAGGGGTGCAGTTTCCAGGCTCTTGGCCTCACGTGGAAAGGTGCTGGCTCAGGTAGTAAATGGCCATCAACTGTGATTGGATGGCCATCGGCTGTGGCTAGTTGGCCGTCAGCTGTAACCAGTGAGCCATTGGCCACTAATATAACTGCTGTGGCTACGCTAGCAGAGAAAATGGGAGCTAGCAAGAAGATGGTGGCTGAGCTAGCAAGAGCGGATTGAAGTTAGCACGGCGGATTGCAGCTAGCAAGTGAGGTTGGTTGGCAGAGAGAAGTAGTTGTGGATAGTGTGGCTCCTGCCTCCTGTGTCTCCAACCCAGCCGCCAGCGAGAATATAGTGGAATGACTCCCCTACCTATGGCTCCGTGGGTGTTCCTTTTTGGCCTCACCATGTCCTGGGTTCTTATGTGGGGAGTGGGAGCTGAGACCCTGCAGGGTGTCCTGTACGATAGTCACCATAAACTAGGGCCTACATCCTCTTAAGTGGAGCAGATGAGCGCCTATGCCAGGTAGTGAGAGTTGTGAAGGCCCTTGAATTTTTCTGAATAGCTCCCCATTATTGCCTGTGCCTGAAATTTCATAATTAGAAATTTACTCCTTTGTCTTTAAGTCTTTATCAATTAAGTCTTAACAGCCATTTGTGCCTCCATTCAATGAGTGTAATTTCTATGACTGAGTCATCGTTGAATTTACAAAGAGTTGGCCTAGTTAATCCTTCCAAAACACCGGTCCTGCAGTATGGAGAGTGGCTACCAGGTGCTCAGGGCTGCCTGTCTGGACAGGAGGCCCTGCTGGGATACTCAGGCTGCACTAACTGAGAGGGCCAGAGAAAAAACATGCCCAGGGCAGGTGCCTGATTAATGATTTAGGGTTAAAATAATGGTATGAAGAGTCACTGACCATTAATCACCCACATTTACATACTAATTTTCATTTTTTGCTTTTAGAGAAATACAATATCAAGGCACAAATTGGTTTCCTCTTTTAAACCTCAATTATCATCAATTTTGCTCCATTTACTCTAGCCTTGGTTTGATTCTCAACTCCACAGAGGATTCTCTCTGGTTTTACTTGTAGGGTCAGAACACAAGCCTTCCAAGGCAATGCAGCTCTGGCTGTCTGGCCCCCGGCCTGGCAGTCTGGCTCCAAGTCAGGGATTCCCAGAGGCCTTATACTTCTGCTCTAAGACAGCACAGACCTTAGAAGGCCAGACATTTCTGCCTATATGTGAAGCATGAAAGAGAGGGGGGAAATCCTCTCCATTTCTCCCCCTCCCCCACCAAAAGAAACCCCCAACTTTTCTCCTGGTGTTTAGACTCTAACATTGGTTTTCTCCCATTATCTTACCTCTTACTTTCAAGAGCACCTTAGCCTCACATCATCTACTCTTTCCACTCCAAACTCTGGCCTTTAAAAGATGTCTATGCGTTTTGACAAACGGTTTTAGGAAAAGTGTATATCCACATGCAAAAGAGTGAATTTGAACCCTTACCTTACACCCCACATAAAATTAACTCAAAATGTGTCACACACCTAAACTTAAGAACTAACACTATAAAGGTCTTTGAAGAAAAATAGGGAATGAGCGCAACACCGGATTTGGCAATGATTTCTTGAAATGACACCAAAACATAAGCAACAAAAGAAAAAACAGATAAATTGGGCTTTATCAAAATTAAAAACGTCTGTGGATCAAAGGACAAAAGAGTGAAAGGGCAACCCACAGAAGGGGAAAAATATTTGCAAATCATATATCTGAAAGGGGGGTAATTTCTAGAATATATGAAGAACTATAACTCAACAACAAAAAGATAACCTGATTTAAAAATGAGCAGAGGATTTGAATAGACATTTCTCCAAAGAAGATATGTAAATAGTCAGCAAGTACATGAAAAGATGGTCAACATCACTAACCATTAGAAAAATGCAAATAAAACCACAATGAGATATCACCTCAAACCTACTAGGATGGCTACTATCAAAAAACCAAACAAACAAAACCCCAAATAACAAGCTTGGAAAGATTGTGGAGAAATTGGAATTCTTGTGTACTGTTGGTGGGAATTTAAAATGATGTAGCTGCTATGGAAAACAGGATGGCAGATCCTCAACAAATTAAAAAATAGTATTAATATATGACCCAGCAATTCCACTTCTGGGTTGATACTCAAAAGAATTGGAAGCAGAGTCTGAAAGAGATTTTTGTATACCCAGGTTCCTAGCAGCATTATTCATAACATCCCAAAGGTAGAAGCAACCCGTGTCCATTGGATGAATGGATAAAAATGTAGTATATGTACATGGATTCTACCAACCACAGATCGAAAATATTTGAAAACAAAAGTTATGTTGTTGCTGACGTGTACTACGTAGTTAGGCCTATTTGTTGTTCATCTGAAATTCAATTTTAATTGGGCATCCGGTATTTTTATTTGCTAAATCTAGCACCCCTACTTGGGGCGTTTATTAACACCTACTTTCGGAACATCATCCTGTACCAGGTGTTGGGGGTGGAAAACGGAGAGCTGAATGAAAAGAGTTCTACTTCTCAGAGAGTTTATAGACTGGTTTCCCAGAGAATTTTGCAACCACCGAAAGAATCTCCTGGACCATTTCAATGAGTGCTAGATTAAACTTCTTGGAGCACAGCCTCTGTGTTTTCCTGCTGCATAAGGCAGTGTTATGGACATTGCCCTGCTCCTAGAACCACCTGAGACAGCCCTCCCCTGGGAGTCTGATTTCTTTGATTTGAAGAGAGATCTGGATGCCTGTGGTTTTCAGAGCCCAGGTAATTCCTGTTTAGGTAAACCGGTGGAGCTCTGGGAGGTGTGGCCTTGGGGGCGTCTGACAGCACCTGGCATAAAGTCAAGGACCCAGCCATGTCCGGTTGAGGCAGCTTCAGATCTCCACTCGCGCACAACGCATTGAAACCATTGGTATACATTTTGCAGCGGTGATAATCTTTGTAAGTCGTTTTACAGTCCCTCAAGTTCATCCCAGTTGCTCTTCACTCTAATTCGCGAGGAGAGCAGGGCAGCTTATTTCCGCTTACTGAAGAGGAGCGGGAGGCAGGCACACCGGGGCCACGTTCCCGTAGCATGCTCCGGGGGCAACCAGGGCTGCAAAGCCCGCCTTCTCCCCCCTCCCCGCCAAGTTACCTCCTTTCACCTACTAAATGTACGTGGGGACCCCTGGGTTGGGATTTAGAGTTCACCTGGAGTTTCAGGTGACTTCTGCTCCCAAACCCGTTGGCAGCCCCAAGCCAGCAATTAATATACGGGTGGGGGAGAGGTCGCGCAGGAACCGGACCCCACGGGTGAGCGAGGCCTGAAGCCCCAGCCGGACCACTCGGGGTCGGAGAGGCAGGACGCCCTCTCGTGGGTCCCCGGGGCGGGCGGCCTGCTCGCCACGGCTCGCGAGCACCGCCTGCTTCCGCGCCCGGCCACCGGGAGCTGGGCCGCGCGGGCACGGCGGCGGGGACGTGCCGCGAGCACGCGCGCGGGGGCTGCTCCTTCACCGGCCACGCGGAGGGAAGAGGGCGGCTTCCCGGTAGGCTCGCCGCTGCAGCCGCCGCCGCTGGGACTCGGAAGTGCGGAGAGGGGTGTTGGGGACTCCGGGCGTGCGTGAACGCCGCCGCCGCCGCCCGGGACAGCCCGGAGGTGGGTAGCTGGGACCGTAGCGGGTCCCGGGGACGTTGTAGGTGACTTTTTTTTGCTTCGGTTGACAAGGTTGAAAAATGCAATGCACAAGACTTCTTTCCGTTTCCTACCCCGGCTCCTGCGTGCGCGCCCGAGGGCGGGACGGAGAAACGCCTGGTCGGCTGTGCAGACAAAGGCGCCGGGGGCCGTGACCCTGCGCGGCGGCCAAGGCTGGTTTCCTGCCAGCCAGAATCCACGCATGCCCCAGCCCGCGTCCCCTTTTCTTGGCTTCGTCCCCCATTTTCTGCCCTGTCGCGGGGAATCGCGGATGCTGGTCCCCTTGGCAGTATTAGAAGTGCGCCGTCTTACTGCTGCGGCTCCAGTGACCCCCAAACTTAGAGATGTTTGCTTTTTACTCTCCGAACTCAGTTGCCCTCTTTTCTTCTACATTTAGCCTTTAGGTGGCACTGGTCTTTTTGTGGAAAGGCCCATCTTCCCGCAATTCCTACCAAAGAGAGCGGGAGAGGCACTAGGATGGCATTGGTGTTAAGAAATGTGCTGCTTCTTTGGTTCGTGGCTCTTGGATCAGGGCAGCCACGCTACTGGGCTGGCATCCCCGGTGGTTTGCATTTTCTGGGGGTGAGACTCGTTTCTGTTCCTTTCTGTTTTGTATCTCATTCATTCACAGAGCTAGGCGGTTTACTCCAATGTGATGTGCGCTATGGGAACACCAGGAGCTCAGAGGGAAGGCTTCACTGAGGAGGTGGTGCTTTTTATACTGGAATTGGAAAAATAAGTATTTTTTTCTCCTTCCATCCATTCTTGATATTTCATCTTTCTTACAACCTTTTCTCCCTCCTTTCTTGTGGCAGTCCTTAACTGTGATTAAGTGTTGGGTAAGGACAGTTAGTTCTGGTCTGAAAGATTCAACTAATAGTAATGGGATGATGTGCTTGTCAGGTGCTTTAAATCCATTTTTTTTTAAACCTTACAGTAACTGGGAAGGATAGGTAGAATAAAGAAAGCCTTAGAGGAGATGCCAAAGCCCCAGACTATTGGGCATGCTCCCATTTCTGGATCAAAGCCTGTGCTTCATCTACTTTTCATTTTGTTCCTTCCTTGGCAAGAAGGATATAAAGGCTAACCTAGGGTGAAGGCCAAATCTCTGGAGACAGCAGTCATTTTGCTGCGTGGCTAGGTGTTGGTAACATCTAGCAGGTCACACCAGGAACTAGCCAGGGTGGGCCTTACTCACTTGTGTGTCTCCAGCTTCCACTGCAGTTGCATTGGAATTCCCTGGTTTGGATGAAATCCTTGTTTCTTTTGGGGGTGGGGGGTTTCTTTGCCTTTTTGCCATGGACGTGTGACCTGGAACCTCTTTTGAGTCTGGCGAAGCCAATTTTAAAAATGCATCCAAAAATACATAGAGTTACAAATTATATGGAAACGAAGTTATCAAAATAGAGTGAAAAAAACAAATTTGTCATAGAGTATTTTATGTATTTCTTCATGAATGCATTAAGAAACAAGGTTCAGTGCTTATCAAATAACTCAATTTCAAAGTCGTGATGCCCATATAAGTGATATTTTGCAGGGTTTTCAACAGCTGCAGTGCGGTATGAAAATATCTGTGACGAGTCCTGGTTAACAGTGTCACCAGAATTGCTCTTAGTAGTTTGGTTTTTTGTCCACATTTATAACTAAATGAAATCCTGAATTTTAATTAGAGGTTTCTGTAGATAGAGATGTACGAGAAAAAAATGTTAAGTTCACGGGCCCTCAATTTCTCCCTATGGACAGTTTGGAGGGTATCTTAGGTTACATACCCTGCTTGTGGTTGTTTTTCTTCTGAGTCACTTACTGGCCATTACTAATAACTGTTTCCTTCTCCCTCCGTTAGTGTTTCCTTTGCTCAAGTTCATAGTTGTTTCTGGTGATAAAAGCTGTTGAGAGGGAATTGCTGGATTGTTTACATTCCCGGCCTGCTCTGCTCCTTCTGGGATAATTCTGCTGGAGAATATTCCTATGATAGTGCATGTGTGTCACATAGTACATGACAGCCTTTTTTTTTTTTCATGGAACCTTAATGGTGTATGGTACTACCAGTTTTAGGGAAGAAAAAGGAATTATCACTACATATCTCAAAGATATTTAAAAGATTTTAAGATGGTATGAACAATTTTATGGTAATACATTTGAAAATGCATATGAAATGGACAGGTTTTTAAAATATAATGCCTTACCTAAAACATAAGAAGTAGAACATCAGAATAGTTCTATATCTATTAAAGAAATTAAATTTGTAGTTAAAAACCTTTCCGCAGCAAAATTTCCAGGCCCAGATGGCTTCACTAGTGAACTATTACAAACTTTAGAAAACATGAAAAACAGAGAAAAAGGGAACACTCCCTGGCTGCTTTAATGCGGCCAACATGACCTCATTGCTAAGGCTTCATCAGGAACATTACAAGAAGATTATAGGCCAAACTGTAACAAAAAAAGATGCAAAAGTCTTAAAACGATGTGTTGGTAAATCAAGTATAATATCTATAAAAAGGATACTAAACCATCATCAAGTTGGACTTATTTCAGGAATGTAAACTTTGTCTAAGATAGAAAATTAATAATTGTAATTCAACCACATACACAGAATAAAGGAGAAAAATTATTTGATAAAATTCAACACCCATTCGTGATAAAAACTTTCTGCAAGCTAAAACATTATTTAGAGAAATTAAACATTTAAAAAAATGGATAGTGTGTCATTGCTCCACAAATAAATGTATAGATGAGTACAGTTCCTATCAAAATGTAAGCAGATTTTTTTTCAATAATTGTTGATAAACCAACTCTAAAATTTATTTGGAAATTCTAGACAGTCTAAGAAAGAGAGCAAACTTGGATGACTTAAGCTTCTGGATTAATCTGTAGAGTGTAGGTATGGTATTGGCACAAAGCTAGACAGACCATAGGACTGGATAGAGAATCCATAAACAGGCTCACACATGTGTGGTCTCTTGATTTATGAAACAGGTGACATTGCAGTGCAGTGGAGAAAGGGTAACCTTTTCAGTAAATGATGATGAGCCAATTGGATATCCATATGGGCAAAATGTATCTTGATCATCTACCTCATTCCACATACAAAAATTAATCAAGATACATCATACAGCTAAATGTCAGAGCTAAAACAATAAAGCTTTTTCTGGAAGAAAGCAAAGTAGATATCTTTATGACCTAGGTACAGTCAGAGGTTTATTAAATGGGACACAGAAAGCATTAATTATAAAGGGAACTATTGGTAAGAACTTCTGTTCACGTAAAGATTCTGTAAAGAGAGTGAGAAGGCAAGTTACAGAATTGGGTGTAGATATTTGTAATACATAGATCCAATAAAAAACTCATACCCAGAAGGTAGAAACAACTTTTACAAATCATTAAGAATAAGATGGATAGCCCAATAGAAAAATGGCAAGTCTCTTCATAAAAGAAGATCTCTTCAAATTCTTAAGAAACGTAAGGTGGTTAACCTCATTAGTTATTAGGGAAATGCAAATTAAAACTACAATGGGATAGTATACACTCACCAGGGTGTCTAAAATAAGAGACTGTCAATGCTAAGAGCTCATTAAGATATGGACAAACTGGAACTCTCACACATTGCTGATGGGTATAAGAATTAGTATAACCGTTTTGGAAATTGTTTGTGCTATCACTTACTAAAACTGGATATACACATCTGCTTTGACCCAGCTATTCCCTTCTTAGATAAACACTGAATACTAAGGCATATATATGGGTACCAAAAGACATGTAAAACATAGAGCAGTATTTTCATAATGGCGTCAGGTCGGAACAACCCACATGTTCATCAGTAGTGGAATGGCTACATGCATAATTCAATTCTTCGTACCATGGAATACTCTACAGTAATGAGAGTGAACAAATTATTGCCTCACATACAACATGGATGAACCTCACTAACATAACTCTGAACAACAACAAAAAACTAGGTAGACACAACAGAATAAGTGCTGTGTGATTTCATTTACGTGAAGTTCAAAAATGGGCAAAATTAAACCAGCATGATAGATGCCAGGCTAGTGGTCACCTTTAGTGGAGTTATGAAAAGGACAGAAGGGGCTTCTGAGGCATTTAATTTTTTTATGAGTGGTAATTACTGGAGTGAGTCCGCTTTTTGGAAGCCTTACATTTTTCCCCCCTTAGTATATATATATATTTTTTTTTGTAAGGGGAACAGGACTTTATTGGGGAACAGTGTGTACTTCCAGGACTTTTTCCAAGTCAGGTTGTTGTCCTTTCAATCTTAGTTGTGGAGGGTGCTGTTCAGCTTCAAGTTGTTGACCTTTCAGTCTTAGTTGTGGAGGGCGCAGCTCAGCTCCAGGTCCAGTTGCTGTTGCTAGTTGCAGGGGGCGCAGCCCACCATCCCTTGCGGGAGTCGAACCGGCAACCTTGTGATTGAGAGGACGTGCTCCAACCAACTGAGCCATCCAGGAGCTCAGCGGCAGCTCAGCTCAAAGTGCTGTGTTCAATCTTAGTTGCAGGGGGCGGAGCCCACCATCCCTTGTGGGACTCGAGGAGTTGAACTGGCAACCTTGTGGTTGAGAGCCCACTGGCCCATGTGGGAATCGAACTGGCAGCCTTCGGAGTTAGGAGCATGGAGCTCCAACCGCCTGAGCCACCGGCTCGGCCCCCTTAGTATATTTTAACACAAACTTTTCTTAACATATTATAAAATATTTGGTTCATTCAGATGCCCCTAATCTGGGGAGCCATGATTGAGCGATCTTCCAGATGGGATTTTTATTTTTTATCTTCACAAATAGCACAGATTCTGATTCTCACTAGGAGCTCATGGATATTTGTTGAATGAAGAAACCAGTCTAAGATTTCATTATTTGAAGTATAATTTCTGAAAAAAGAGAAGTGATGGTATTGTCCTACTTTCACTGTCTCATCTGGAGTTTTGGGTTAAGCTCTAGGTACAGCTGACAGAACGGTAAAGGTTCTGGGAACCAAATCTTTGGAGAAATAGTTGAAGGAATCATGGATGTTTGTCCCTGAAGAGGGCTTGGAATGGAATGGGTAGCATTAATTATCGTTAAATATTTGAAGGAGTGTTATTGGAAGGAATAATTAAGCCTTTTTAGTATAATAGCAATAATATTAAAAACAAGAATAAGAATTTCATAGCTTACTATGCCCAAGGCACTGTTCTATCACTTTGTAAACTCATTTAATTTTCACAGCAACCCTCTGAGAATTGCTGTTATTCTTGTTTTACAGATAAGGAAATCGAGGCACAGAGAGGTTATGCAACTTGTCCTAGGGCACACAGCTAGAAAGTAGCAAAGCTTGGATTCAAACTTCGGCATTCGCACTCCATCACATTATCCTGTATCCATGGCTTTAGTTAGAGGGTACAAAGGACTAGTAGCAGAAGGTTTTTTCGAAATAGAGGGGCAGATTTTGACTTAGTTTAAGAAAAAAAACAGGATAACAATCAGCGCTGCTTAGAAGCAGTTTCCTTCCCTTGTTAATTTACTGGAAATGGTCAGGTAGATTTTTGTAAAAGGAATTCCCAAAGTGGCTGGAGATTAGCCAGATGACAATAAGGACCCTATTGATTTTGAAATTCTGATTTGAGAGCATAATTTTTTTTTTCATTTTCTCTCTCTCCCCACCCCCCTTAACCTTTTAACATTTTATATAATAAAACTCCATTGTGAAATGCAGTTTTCCCACTACTTTCCAGATTCTATTTATTAGGAACTCTGACATATTGGTGTGGGAGGTCACGTCCACATCCCTTTTCAAGGAGCCTTTGCTGCTCTTCCCAGAAAGAGATGGAACCTATTCTCTCCTTCCCCTTGAATCTGGGTTGGCCTTTTGATTTGTTTGACCAATAAATATTCTGTGAGTTCTGGAGCCTGGTCCTTAAGTGACCTTGCACCCGTTGCCTTTGTTCTTTTGAAACCCTGAAGCCACCATGCTGTGAAGGTTAGCCTGCTGGAGGATGAGTGCCCAGGTGAAGGAGAAGCAAGGCACCTAGCTGACAGCTAGCACGAAATGTCAGACGTGCGTGAGGTCATTTTGGTCCCTCCAGCCTCCTTTGAGCCACATAGTGACTTAGTCATATGTATGACACCAGGTGAGATCAGCAGAACCATCCAGATTGCCATCCCCCACAGTGTTGAGAAAGTACAGATCTTTGTTGTTTTAAGCCACTGTGTGTTGGGATGGCTAAGTATGCAGTTATACATAACTGATAACATGACATTTTGGTGCATATTTGGAAATAATGGTATGTCTTCTAAAATATTCTGTAATTCAGCTTTTCGCCCAGTCCTGCAGACCTCCTTCAGTCTATCTAATCATTCCTCAGTGTTGGTGAAGCCTTTCTGGGTTTGGAAAAGTGTTTCCCCTTAGTATATGTGGGTAGAAGAATAAGACTCTTTATATGGCTCTTAACAGGGTTTGGAAGAAACTCTGATGTGGATGACACGATGAGTCCAGACTTGCATTTTCTAGCAAGAGTCATGTGATTTATATTCTGCGAAATAGGTTTCTGTTTCATTAAATTGGACCCTGGAAAAGAGCTGAAGTCTCATACCAGTGTTTTCAAATGTGATAGAATATTGCCCTACTATTTCATTTTCTCCAGAACCGCTGTCATTTCAGTGGGCCTGTGCTCCTTTGCTTTTATTACTTTGTGGTTTCCAGAGCGCTCATTTGTTCCTAAATTTAGAACTATTTCAGTGTTACTCAGCTCTTATCTCTATGTAATTGCTGACTTTCCCCTCTTATGTCAGAGCTAAATTGGTTTGGTTTAGTTTGTCATCGTCAGTAACTCTTTTAAGGATTGTATGAGTTAGATGTTTCATGTGTATTGTGATTACATTTAGTTGATTTTCAAATTTTCTTTGCTTCTTAGGGAGTATCTAAATTATACATAACTTAAGAAATTCTTTCGCATTTGTGTAGCTTACATTACTTTCTAGCTTTCCTGATGGATTGATTTCACCATAGATGTGGGGAAAAAATGAATCTGGGGCACTCTGTAAGAGGGGGAGGGCTCTTGGGTTAGACTTGGTGGGTTTGAATCTGAGCTCCACCACTTACTAGCTGTGTGATTATGGGGCAGGTACCTTGACCTTTGTGGGCCTTGGTTTTCTGTTGTGTTAAATGAGGATACCAGAATGACCAACCTCAAAGAGTTGTTGTGAAGATTAAATGAGATAATGCTTATAAAGTGCTTTCTCAGGATAGGTAATCTATCAATAGTACTTAACAGTACGGAAGTTACGAAAACATAAAAAAAAACCCAGTAGAGGGAAGTTTCAGTGTAGGGCACTGAGCAACAGTTGGTAGGAGTGATGCTGCTGTCAGAAGTCTCGTTGGCTTAAAGCTGACAGCACCGCTTCCAAATCCTGGTGGATGCGGATATGTGGTGACAGCCCATGTAGTACTAGATACCAAGATGGAGGAGCAGAAACAATTTAAAATGGAAATGTTGGAATCCATGTGTTGCATGCATCAAAAATAAAGATGAAGCACTTTTGAAATGATAGTGGAGTTTGCTGTGGGGAAAGCATCTTACAGCAGTTACGTTTATGTGAATTTCAGGGTTTGGCACAGTGAGCTATGCTTTTCTGCCGAAATTGAGAAACAGGATTTCTGCCTGTAGAGAGTGGGAGTTGGGAACTCGGGTTCTGGTTTTTCCTTCATCGCTGGCTCCTTTGTGTGCTTGGGTAGATTGATCCTGTTCCCTGGAGCAGGTTTCTGATTCCTGAAAGAGAGCTAAGAGCTCTCCTGGTGAGGATGGCATCTTTGGAATTGGGTGGAGTGTTAAATTACCAGGTAAATGGAAGTCACTTCAGTGTAGAAAATGCTCTGGGAGCTGAGGCACTCTTGTCATTTTATGCCTAAGATTTTATTTTGTGGGCCTCTTGAGTTTCTGGAGTCCCCAGATAAATACTTTTTTTGAAATACCCAGCTTTGGGGCTCTAGACCCAATATGAACATAAAGTCCCTTGTTCCTTCAGTGTGACTTTGATCCCAGGGAAACCTTTGCTCGGATTTCCTTCCAACATCCAATATCAAAGTGCATTTTCACTTTGTCTTCACCTGCTTCGAATTCTCATTCTTGTCAATAATATTTAGCTTTGAGAGACTGTATTCTTGCAGCTTTGGAGTTGCTGTTTTTTTTGGTTCTTTACTTCACCCCACCCCGTTATTTTTTTTTGTTGTTGTTGTTTTTTAAACAATCCTACTACCTTCCCGACTAGTTTGTTGCCAGGCGGTACAACTTAATTTTTCCTCATCGGCTTTGCTTGGTTCTAGCACTTTCTCTCCACTTGCTACCGAGGGCCTAAATTGCTGACCTCCCTGCCTCTAGACTATTCCACAGTGTTGAAGGGCTTCTTCTGAAGCTTCACTCAAATAGTTAAATGTACTGGCTCACAAACCTGAGGTTTCTTCAGGAAATCAGATCCAAACTTGTCATCATTTTTGTTTAAAACCCTCTGCTCCTTGGCTCCTACTGTTCCTTCACCTAATCTGTCCACATTGTTTCTTCACAGCCCTGACCAGTATTCCCACTGAGGCGGAAGTGTTGTCAGACACGTCTCTTCCCCATACAGCAACCTTCTTCCTCAACTCGCATCTTCAATGGTGCGATCTACCTCATTGCTGTAGATTGGCCTGGTGGACTCTTACCTACAAATAGACTGTGTTGCTACAGGTTGGCTATTTCCTATAGAAATATGTTATAAATGGTGATTATTTTCTAGGCAGTCTCACCGATGCCCACTTAGCTGATAATGTTTCTGCAGGACTGAGTCTATGCATAAAAAACAGAAACAAAGCATTACTTACACGTTTTAGTAAGGACCTCTTTGATTTCATCACGATAGCTGACGCTTCAAGAAGAGCGTGCTTGTTTCAAGAATGAGAAATAGAAACGTGAGAATTTTCTGAGAGTTTTTGGGACCCTTTATGGGTTTGGGCATTTTTAAGAAGTTCTAATTATATTCCCAAATGTACAACTTTCCTTTTCTCGGATACCATTATGTCATGAAATCCTTTAAAACACATCTACTCAGATTTGCTTCCTCAATGCACAGCTGAAAATCACAGAGGAAAAAAAAACAACCTCAAGGGGAGAAATTTTTTAGATAAGTGGGCAAGAGTTGCAAAGAGAGGTATAAGGAAAAAAAGGTCTGTTAAAAGGCATGAGAGTGTTTGGGTGGTAGTGTTTTGAGGTGGCGTTCCTGGAACTATGAGTGATGGACTGAGAAAAGTGAGAGTACTGCATAGAATTCATTTGGGGATAAAAAAAAGAGGTGGTGAGGAAGAGATGCCAGGCTGAAAGCGCTCCAGGTGGCCCTCACAGACAGTCTGTATGCTGTCTGGGTGGTCTTGGGTTGGGTGTGGGGAGAGCAAGAGGAGTGAGACATTAGAGAGAGCTCTGGGGACGCCCACCTGCTGAGGGAGTACTAGCAGCAGGTAAGACGACCACCTCCCACAGAAAGTCAGTTAGATTTCATCAATTCAGGAAGAAAATCAGGGCTCCAGCTCAGTAAGCTCCTCATGAATTCAATTCATTCACTGGTGCTACCGACAGATTGCAGCTAATATTTATTGAGTACTTACTCTGTGCCAGGCCCTGGATAAGCATTTTACATTTCACCCATTCAACAACCCTATGAGGAAGGTGACCCACTCTTTTAGTCTCCAAGATTATGTTCACATTTTATTTTTAGGGGTTCAACTCTTTGCCAATCACATATTCTTGGTTTTTTTTTAAAGGGAAATTGTTCTGTGCGTTTTTGGGGTTTTAAAAAGATTTTTGTTGGGGAAGGGGAACAGGACTTTATTGGGGAACAGTGTGTACTTCCAAGACTTTTTTCCAAGTCAAATTGTCCTCTCTATCTTAGTTCTGGAGGGTGCCATTCAGCTTCAAGTTGTTGTCCTTTCAGTCTTAGTTGTGGAGGGCGCAGCTCAGCTCCAGCTCCAGTTGCCGTTGCTAGTTGCAGGGGGCGCAGCCCACCATCCCTTGTGGGAGTCGAGGAATCGAACTGGCAACCTTGTGGTTGAGAGCCTGCACTCCAAACAACTGAGCCATCCAGGAGGCAGCTCAGCTCAAGGTGCAGTGTTCAATCTTAGTTGCAGGGAGCACTGCGCACCATCCCTTTTGGGACTCCAGGAGTTGACCGAGGAGTTGAACCGGCAACCTTGTGGTTGAGAGCCCACTGGCCCACGTGGGAATCGAACCTTCGGCCTTCGGAGTCAGGAGCATGGAGCTCCAACCGCCTGAGCCACCGGGCCGGCCCCCAATCACAGATTCTTAATGAAGTGAGGAGGACACCCAATATAAGAGCGACCTCCTTTGAAAGGAGAGATATTATAAAACCCAGACGTTCAAGTTAACTTCCCACTGAGGGGTAAACTACCATATTTCTACAAAATTCCAGAAATAATTTTTTGTTGTTGTAGATTTTATTGGGGAAGGGGAACAGGACTTTATTGGGGAACAGTGTGTACTTCTGGGACTTTTCCAAATCAAGTTATTGTCCTTTTAATCTTAGTTGTGGAGGGCGCAGCTCAGCTCCAGGTCCAGTTGCCGTAGTTTGTTGCAGGGGGCACAGTCCACCATCCTGTGGGGAGCCATAATTTCTTGTTTCTCTGGAATCTTGTGGCCTGGCTTAGTTCATGATTAACTTGTTTCAGGTCCTGAGGCATTGTTCTACCTGTGCCTCTGGGGAGCTTGCAAACTGCTAAGGAATGAAGTGGGAATGGTCAGTTTCTCAAGACACAGATTACTGATTGCTATCAGGATAATGGGTAGACTCTGTCAGGGGATAATTACGTTTGGGGAACTTTGTGATGATTCTGTAGTTTCTGTGTAAAAGTTAAAAATTTATTTTCTGTGAGGTAATGCACCCATGTGATTGTTAAACTGCACGTACCCATAGGGTATATATTGGTGAAGGTGATTAAATCAGGCGCTTCAGCATCCCTGATTACCGGCCGCATCATCATTTGTGTGTGTGTCTCTTTTTTCATTCCCACTCCCCCTTTCAGGTACTGTTCGACTCGTGGCGGCTGGCTCGCCACACTTGGCGCCCGAACAGGGACCTGAATACGGGGGTAACAGTGAGGAACACCGCGTGGTTAGGATCCGGCTCATAAAGAGGAGCTTATTTCATTGGATGCGCGGTGAGTGAGACACGGTCCCCCTCGGTCGAATGAGTGTGTGAGTGAGTGATAGCTCCACGACCTCGTGTTACGGAGCTTGTTTGGGCTCGATACTGCGGTTCCGGTTCTGTCATATGGCATAACGGCGATCAGACTTCCGTCTGCCTGTTCGGGGAATTATTCCGAAACGCTTTCTAGCTAAGACAGATTCAGTCTCGCGAGAGGCACGGCCAGCCGAGCATCTGTTTGTTTTCATTGAGTGAAAGAAGCGCCGAGGTTAGGGAAAAGAGATAGGTCACGCTAGCAGCAAGGACCTTTATGTGAGAGGATTGAAGAAATTACTCGCCGCCCGTGGCAGCAGGGTGAGCAGAGAACAGTTAGATAAATTTTTAGAATTTGTAAAAAAAGTTTGCCCGCGGTTTCCAGATAAAGGTACCGTCAGCCTGGAAACTTGGGAGAAAGTTGGAGAGCGATTGCAGGATTATTACACTGCCCGCTTTGCCTCGGTGAAGCGTCCCGCTCCGGCCTCTCCTCTCCTCTGCGGCAGGAGAAAGGATTATTACTCTGCCCACGGACCTCAGCGGGTCCCGGTAAAAACATTCTGGCTAATCAGAGACTGTCTGAATCTCAGACATGAAGGTTGTAGGTTAGAAAAAGTAAAACAGGCAGGGAATGCGGAGCTTCCCGTATCTGCCACCTCTCCGGAGGAAGGAGAGGAGGGGGAGGGAGCTCGCATGCATGGTAAAGCTCCTATGCATGATAAAGAGCTTGCTAGCCAGGAATCACCAGATGAACAATGGAAAGATTTAGATATGCAAGATCAAGAAGGCTTGGAAGAGGCTGCAGCTAAAGTTGATAGGGAAATATATCCCCCAGTAGTGGCCGTAGCTCAAAAAAGCAGACAGCTCGTAGACTCGATATATACACTTTCTCAGCAAATGAAGATTCTTCAGGGACAGCTAGTGAGACTTAAGGTTGCTCGAGAGGGAGAAGATTGTCTCGGACCTCCCCGAGTGCCTTATACTGGGGAAGATGTTATCAGACCCCCCCTGATTGATTATACCAATCCATGAAATCCAGGGGGTAGGGATCCCCCTGTAAATAATTCCACTGCTCCGCCTCCTGAGGAGCCTCGCATATGGGATCCCCCATTTCCACCACCGCAGCCGCCGATTTGGGATATGTTTACAAAGCCCCAGCCAGGATATGTTAAATCAGGGTCAGATTCTATTATGCGCTCTCCTCTTCAATTGGCCTGTGAGGAGGCTCATAAGCAGGGAGAGTCTACAAAAAGTTTTGGAGTGTATCCTCTTTTTGATAGAATTGATCAAGCAGGAAACAGGGCTAGGGAGTGGAGACCTTTTCAATGGAAACAAGTAAAAGAATTAAAAGAGGCTTGTACTCAGTACGGCCCCATTGCCCCTTTTACCATGGCAATTTTAGATGCTTTGACTAATGAGGCTACTCCTCCAGAGGATTGGAAACATATAGCTCATGTTTGCCTTTCCGGAGGTGATTATCTTCTATGGAAGTCAGAATTTTATGAAAATTGCAAAATGAAGGCTAATGAAAATGCATTAAGACAGATTCCTGTTACTTTTGACATGCTAGCAGGAGAAGGCTTGTATGCCGATCTAGAAAATCAGATGGGCTATATGCCAGGCGCTTATGGTCAAATTGCCATAGCAGCTAAGGATGCTTGGAGAATGTTGCCTGATTATTCCCATAAGGAGGAGCAGGTCACTCAAATAAGACAGGGCGCGGATGAGCCTTTACCAGGATTTTGTTTCTCGCCTTAGTACAGCTGCAGGGCGGACATGTGGCTCGACAGTGGCTACTCAGGCTTTCATAAAACAGCTTGCTTATGAGAATGCTAATTCTGCTTGTCAAGCAGTTATCAGACCATTCAGAAAGAAAGGGACTTTATCTGATTTTATCCGTTTATGCGCTGATGTAGGACCGTCCTTTTTTCAAGGTATAGCTATGGCTGCAGCTTTACAAGGAAAATCTATAAAGGAGGTTATGTATCAACAGGCAAAACTTAATGCAGGCAGTCGCACCGGAGCCTGCTTTAACTGTGGGAAGAAAGGACATCGGGCAGCTCAGTGCCCGCGTAGAGCTGAGCCTGAGAATTCAACGGCTCCTACCGCAGCTTCTACAAAGAAGCCTCCAGATGTGTGTCCTAAATGTAGGAGAGGAAAACATTGGGCCAATGAGTGTAGATCCAAAACAGATAAAGATGGAAAACCGGTTCAGGGAAACTGGGTGAGGGGCCAGCCCCAGGCCCTGAATCAACAATGTTATGGGGCGCTGCAGGTTCAGGATCAAGCACAGAACCAAATAGGACACGAGTCCCAGGAAAGAAATATATCACAGATTTATTCAGGGCCACCGCAGGCAGCGCAGGATTGGACTTGTGTTCCACCACCGATATCGTATTAACTCCTGAGATGGCAATGCAAGCTTTACCCACAGGGGTTTTTGGGCCTTTACCACCTAAAACGGTAGGTTTATTATTAGGAAGAAGTAGTACTACTATAAGAGCGAAGGCAGGCGACTGGCTAGGGCCCGGCTCGGGAGGGCGGCGGAGCGGCAACTGCAGAAGCAGGCAGCGGCAGAGAGGACATGGTGCCCGGAGGCGCCGAGAAGGAAGTGCAGTCCGTCCCTCAGGGTTAGTGAATGAGGCTCCCCGCCCGGCCGGCCCGGGGACTGTGCGCTGCGGGTCCCAGCATGAGTACGGGCCCCGGCTGTGAGCCCTGCACTAAGCGACCTCGCTGGGGCTCGTCCTCGATCCCAAGGACGCCCCGGTGCAGTTCAGGGTCCCACCTTCGTCAGGCTGCGTCCCGGGGCGGGCGGGACCGCACCGAGGCAGCACCACTTTCCTTGTTTTCAAACAAAAGTCTATCACCAGTTAAAAAAAGTATACAGTATTTAAACTATCATCAGACTGCAGCTATGTGTAAGTGGCAAGATGAGGAAGGACATCGGGGAACTTTTCAGCCATATATTATCCCTGGCCTCCCAGTTAATCTCTGGGGACGGGATCTTATGAGCAATATGGGAGTTTATCTTTTTAGCCCAAGCACTCAAGTGACTCAGCAAATGTTTAATCAAGGGCTCCTCCCAGGACAAGGCTTAGGTATCCAGGGACAAGGATGACAGAAACCCATTTTGCCTAATCCTAATTTACAAAGAACAGGCTTGGGGTATTTTCCCCGGGGGTCATAGATCTACCTGTACTCCACCAAAAAACAGCAGAGGCTATGACTTGGAAATCTGATACGCCTGTCTGATACGCCTGTGTGGATAGATCAGTGGCCCCTCACTCAAGAAAAAATATCAACCGCTCAAGCGCTTGTACAGGAGCAGCTTGAAAAAGGCCATGTGGTTGAATCTACTTCACCTTGGAATTTGCCTATTTTTGTTATCAAGAAAAAGTCAGGAGGATGGAGATTGCTGCAGGATTTAAGAAAAGTTAATGAGACTGTTGAGGTCATGGGTGCCCTCCAGCCAGGGTTGCCACATCCCTCCGCCATTCCTAAAGATACCTACAAAATAGTTTTAGATTTGAAAGACTGTTTTTATACTATATTACTTCATTCTCAAGATTGTAGGAGATTTGCTTTCAGCATTCCTAGCCCTAATTTTCAAGAGCCTATGAAAAGATATCAGTGGCGAGTCCTTCCCCAAGGCATGGCAAATAGCCCCACCTTATGTCAGAAGTTTGTTAGCGAAGCAATTGATAACACCAGAAAACAATTCCCTTCTGTGTATATCATTCATTATATGGATGACATATTGTTGGCTTGCAAAAAAGAAGGGATATTATTAGCTTGCTTTGTAAACATGAAAGAAAATCTTCTGGCCTCGGGTCTTATTATTGCACCTGAAAAAGTACAAAAAAGTAAACCTTATTCTTATTTGGGATTTCAGCTATTTGCTCAGTATTTTACTCCTCAAAAGATAGAACTTAGAAAAGATCATCTTAAATCTCTTAATGATTTTCAGAAACTGTTGGGAGATATTAATTGGCTGCGCCCTTCTTTGGGTTTAACTACTGGAGATTTAAAACCGCTGTTTGAAATTTTAAAAGGGGATTCTGATCCAACTTCCCCCAGGTCTCTTACTGAGCCTGCAAGGAAAGCTCTTTCTACGGTTGAAAAGGCCATCCAATAACAGCATGTTTCCTTTTTAGATTATTCTAAACCTCTGTATGTGTACATTTTAAAAACCAAACACACGCCCACGGCGGTGTTACGGCAAAAAGGGCCACTTAGATGGATACATCTCCATGTGGCTGCTCAAAGGAATCTTACTCCTTATCATAAATTTGTAGCCAGTTTAATTCAAGAAAGCCGCTTAGAAGCTCAAAAATATTATAAAAAGGAGCCAGATTCATTCGTTGTTCCTTTCACAAAGACACAGATTCAAGGCTTGATGCAGTTTACAGATAGCTTTCCAATCGCCTTGGCTCATTTTGCGGGAACTTTGGATAATCATTATCCCAAGCATAAATTGCTTCAATTTTTTCAACATCATGATCCAATTTTCCCTTCAATTGTGTCTCATGTTCCTCTTCCTGCTGTACCTAATGTTTTTACTGATGGTTCTAATAATGGAGTGGCTGTTTATGCGCTCAATCAACAGAATATCAAAAAGACACAAACACCTCCAGCATCAGCTCAAATAGTTGAGCTTCGAGCAGTTCATATGGTATTGCTTGATTTTGCTGACCAGTCTTTTAATTTATTTTCTGATAGCCATTATGTGGTCCGTGCAGTCAAGAATTTAGAAACTGTACCTTTTATTGCCACTAGTAATCCTGTTATTCAGGACTTGTTTCTTCAGATACAACAAGCCATTCAGCTGCGCTGTAAGAAATTTTATATTGGCCATATTAGAGCTCACTCTAATCTTCCAGGACCTTTAGCTCTAGGAAATCAAATTGCAGATTCTGCTATGCAGCTCATTGCCTTAACTCAGATAGAAAAGGCACAACAGGCTCATAGCCTTCATCATCAAAATAGCCAGAGCCTGAGATTACAGTATAAGATTCCTAGAGAAGCAGCACGTCAGATAGTGAAACAGTGTCCGAACTGTTCACATTTACAGCCTGTACCTCATTATGGAGTCAACCCTCGAGGCTTACGTCCTAATGATCTCTGGCAAATGGATGTAACTCATGTACCTGAGTTTGGAAAGTTAAAATATGTTCATGTCTCCATAGATACATTTTCTGGATTTGTTGTGGCTACTGCTCAAACAGGAGAGGCTGCCTCTCATGTTATTAGGCATTGTCTTGCTGCATTTGCTATGATTGGAACTCCTAAAAAACTTAAAACAGATAATGGCTCTGGTTATACCAGCAAAAAATTTGCTTTATTTTGCCAACAATTTTCTATTAATCATGTTACTGGCATTCCTTACAATCCCCAAGGCCAAGGGATTGTTGAACGCACTCATGGCACATTAAAGATCAATTTGCAAAAAATAAAAAAGGGGGAGTTATATCCCCTGACGCCTCATAATTACCTGTCTCATTCTCTCTTTATTCAAAATTTTTTGACTTTGGATGCTTATGGTAAGAGTGCAGCAGATCGCTTTTGGCCCCTTTTTGAGTCCAACCCCTTGGCTTTAACAATACCCCATGCATCCTCTCTCCTACTCAAAATGATACTACAGAGGTTATTTTAGGAAGCCTCTCCTTTACAAATTGCTCCTCCTTCATTAATGTATCCTCTCCTATGTGTGCACCCAATGGATCGGTATATATTTGTGGAAATAATTATGCCTACACCTATTTACCACAAAACTGGACAGGAGTTTGTGCCCTAGGCTCCCTCCTCCCAGATGTATCCATCATTCCAGGAGATGAGCCAGTCCCTATCCCGACTTTCGAACATGTTGCAGGACGCACTAAACGTGCAGTCCATTTTATTCCCTTATTAGCGGGTCTAGGCATCACCACCGCACTTGCCACCGGGTCCGCGGGGATAGGACATTCCCTAGTACAATACCATAAATTATCTGGGCAACTCATATCAGATGTCCAGGTACTCTCAGAAACCATCCAAGATCTTCAAGATCAGGTTGATTCACTAGCAGAAGTTGTCCTCCAAAACAGGAGGGGATTAGATTTACTTACTGCAGAAAAAGGGGGCATCTGCCTGGCCCTCGGAGAAAAATGTTTTTATGCTAACAAATCTGGAATTGTTCGTGACAGAGTCAAAAATGACAAGAAGACCTTGAAAAAAGAAAAGACCTCCTTTCCAACCCTCTCTGGATTCAATGGACTTTTTCCCTACTTACTACCCCTGCTTGGCCCCATACTCGGGTGCTTTATCCTACTATCACTGGGACCCATCCTCCTCAATAAACTCATGCGCTTTCTCAGACAACAAATAGAGGCCTTGCAGGCCAAGCCCATACAGGTCCATTACACCTGACTGGAGATGCAAGAGCGAGGAGATCCCTATCTCCAATGACAGGAGTCATAAAACAGGACTCCTCCCCTGTGAGATGAACTGGGTAGCCAGAGACGGGTAAGTTTTAAAGAACCTTTCAACGCCTAAGACAGGGCTTGTGTTGTTTAATACAAGCACCGAAGACGGGCAAGTTGATAAGGATATCTTGAAATGCCTAAGTCAGGCACCATCACCTTGCTTTTGCTGTAGGAAAAATTCTGCAGCTTTAAAATAAAAAAGGGGGAGATGTGGGGAGCCATAATTTCTTGTTTCTCTGGAAACTTGTGGCCTGGCTTAGTTCATGATTAACTTGTTTCAGGTCCCGAGGCATTGTTCTACCTGTGCCTCTGGGGAGCTTGCAAACTGCTAAGGAATGAAGTGGGAATGGTCAGTTTCTCAAGACACAGATTACTGATTGCTATCAGGATAATGGGTAGACTCTGTCAGGGGATAATTATGTTTGGGGAACTTTGTGACGATTCTGTAGTTTCTGTGTAAAAGTTAAAAATTTATTTTCTGTGAGGTAATGCACCATGTGATTGTTAAACTGCACGTACCCATAGGGTATATATTGGTGAAGGTGATTAAATCAGGCGCTTCAGCATCCCTGATTACCGGCTGCATCATCATTTGTGTGTGTGTCTCTTTTTTCATTCCCACTCCCCCTTTCAGGTACTGTTCGACTCGTGGCGGCTGGCTCGCCACACCATCCCTTGGGGGAGTCGAGGAGTCAAACTAGCAACCCTGTAGTTGATAGCCTGTGCTCCAACCAACTGAGCCATCTTGCTACCTGGGAGCTAGTTGCAGGGGGCGCAGCTCGCTGGCCCATGTGGGAATCGAACTGGCAGCCCCGTTGCCCAGAGCTCACGCTCTAAACTGAGCCACCCATCCGCCTCCAGAAAGAAATTTTAAGATAATCTAGGCAATACCAGGTATTTAAAAATAAAGTGATTAGCAATGTATGAAGCTAGAAATGGTTCTGAAAAATGGCAGGGGAACCTGAGAAGGCGTTGTTGAAGTACTAGGAATAAGAGCGCTTGTGATTGAAAGCGCGGTGTCTGCTTTTGGATCTCAGGTTGCAGGAGAAATCCAGACCAAACTGACTTTTAGGGCTCTCTTGTTGGAGGACCACTGATTTCTGACCTCATATTTTATGAAAGCTAAAGTTTATTTCCCTTCCTGTTCTGTCTCCCTGTAACCTGAAGAAAGGAGTTTGTGGCAGATTCTGGGCCAACTTCTCCTTGAACTGGTATTAATGAGTCTGGCTATGGCTGAGGGAAGGGGTGGGGGCCTGGTGGTCCCAAGACTTGGATTTGCACCCTGGCTCAGTTATTTGTGACTGCGTAACCTCATGTGTTTCACTTTCGTCATCTGTAAAATGCCTACGTCCCTTGCCCCACCTACTTTACTGGGCTTTTGTGAAAAGAAAATGAGATAATGTGTGAGTTCTGATTTTTGGCATTCCTATGACTTATTAGAAGTGCTTGGGGCTTCAAAGTCTGCTCTTTAATTTGACATCTACATTGAGATATCTGAGAGGTTTAAATAAATCAATGAGGGTGGTAAGAAAGGGTTACGTTTAGCTAGCCCTTTGTTACTTGGGCACTGATCATTTAATTTGCAGTTTTAGGACCTAACCGTCCATCACCTGCTCTCTTACATAGAATGTAGATTTGGCTGCCATACCAGAGAGACCTAGAATAGCAGAGGCTTACACAACCTAGAAGCACATTTCTCTTTCATGTAAAAGTGAGCCAGGGCAGTGCTGGAGGTGAGGTGGTACATGGAGTCAGGACCGAGGTGCCTCTAACATGTTTGTCCACGTGGCTTTTGGTCCAAGGTGGCTGTTCCAGCTCCGCCCAGTGGGAAGGAGATGACCACAGCCTCATAGCCAGAGTCAAATGTCCACGCTTGGCCACACTGTAGAGTTGGGCTCAGCGTCCATGTGTTCAGATAAAAATTCACACTTACTGTGTAAGAAGGGAGACTGCACATTGCAGGCTGAGTAACTGGCAGGGTCTGCCGCAGTTGCCTGGGGTGTGTCATGAGCTCCCATTGCAGAAGTGCACACAAGATGGAAGACAGAGCAGTTTTCATTAATCCTTTCTAACGAACACTACAGGATGACATTTGAAGGGGAGAACAAGGAGGGTGAGGCTGATGGCTTAGAAGAGGTTGGAGATGATTTGTGCTTTTCTTTTGTTCAGGCTTTTGAAGCCATTTTTTATTCATGGAGCGACTTGCAGTCCCTTTTTGCTATATCACATGCCCTGTGCAAGGTTCTGGGGACGCAGAGGTCATGGTCCCTGCTCCCTGAAGGTCTGCTCCACCGGGGCAGACGTGTGTCAGGCAGTGACGATAGAACAGGTGTACACTGTGATGGGAAGCAGGTGGGGGGCTGTAGGAGCCCAGAGAGAAAGAGCTGCTCACCCCAAGCAGGCAGGCAGGTTGTGTGTGTGTGTGTGTGGTAACTGGCAGGAGGAGGTTTCGCTCGGGTTACATCTGTATCCTCTTGGGAGAGCGAGTTTACTGCTGGTGATAAGATGCTGTTCTCTGGTGTCATGTCCAGGGCTTAATGTTTTTCTTTCTGTTTCTAGAAACTTCAACTTGGGCTTCGGGACCTTTCGTCACAAGAAGCAATGCTGGCCCGGTGGGAACTGTCCTTTTACCTGCTTGCTTCTCTAGGCTTTCACTTCTATTCTTTCTGCGAAGTTTACAAAGTCTCCAGAGGTAAGTCTCAACGTTTCTGAATTTGTATCCAGAAAACAAGGCGAGCGGGAGTGCTCAGAGGCGGAAGATTCAGGAAGCTCTCATGGGCTTGGATGACTTGGGCGCCACTTTGCTTTGCCCTCATCGTGGGCAGTTTGAATCAATGGCCGGAGTCAGTGGAGTTTTCCACTCTGATCCTGGCTCCCTCAGGTGATTCTGTGGCTAGTCTTCTGTAATAGGAGGTTTGAGTCAACGGCTGTTGGAGGCCATGGTGGGGATTCGCGTGCATAATTTGCAGTAACCTCTTAAATTTCTCTCTTACCGTCACTCCTCACAGACACATGGAGGCAGCTCATGGTGTTGGAGGCCCGAACTCCTTTCATCTTTCGTCCTGTTGTCTTTAGTGCTTTTGTGTGTATTCCGAAGAGGAAGCGTCACTGAGTCTACATTCCTGCCCGTAGGAAGGGGATTGGGAACCCTTCTTTCCTTTAAAGGCAGCATGGCTGGTTACCCTTGTTACTTCTGATACCCAGTTGGCCTGCACCGAGTTCTGTGGCCATGGCCGGCAGACTGGGAAATACAGTCTTTAGCTTGGTGGCCACACGCTATTTAAAACTTCCCATGCTATGGAAAAATGGAGGAAAGAGTTTTGCAGGGACCATGAGGGATCAGGTCCATAATCAGTTTCCTAGAGTGATGGTGAGCCTCGTTTTAAGGAAGACCAGGAGCCAGCCACACAGAGAAGGGGGCAGAGGACCTGTGGATAGAGAGGAGTTTGCAGACAAATGGACAAGCGTGTGCAGTTCCACTGTAGTGTGAGGAAGCAGCATGATCTGGGAACTACGGACTACTGGGTAGGACTGGCTTGTAGAGTAGGGAAAGAGTAGCAAGAGCTAAGCTCAGATCAAAAAGCAGGGAGAGATGGCGAAAGACCGTATATATTCAGCTGAGGAGTCTAGACTTGATCTCGAAGGCAGGGGAGGCTGTGGAAAGTAGCTGTGGGCAATACCAAAGGTAGGTTTGGGGAAGCATGGCTGAGAGCACTCTGCCTTCGGCGTCTACCTTAGGATCAGGGGCTGACAGGGATGGGTATCACCATGACTGACTCTTCTCCCCTTCTACGTATGTCCATCTCAGAGCGTCGGCTTGATTGCAGTGACTGACCATCTAAAGTAGATGAGGACTGTTGTTGGGTCTAGGCTGTTCGGTAGCTGCATTCCTCTGCTGGAGCCTCCGAGCTCCCAGGGCCCATTCCGAAGGAGCTGACCTGCTCTATGTCAGGCACTGTATTAGGCTCTTTATGTACTTGTCTCATTGCGTCTCTGGAACCGCCCTCTGAGATGGTATAGTACTTAGAAGACAGGTTTGACTGCAGAAACACAGCCTCCAAAATAACTGTGTTCTCGGGCTGGCATGGTGTCTAGAAGACATCAGAGACCCTGGCTTCTCCTTCCATGTTCCTGTGACATCCTCAGCAGGCGGTTCCTCTTCATTATGTGAGGCAGCGTCTTCAGAGCATGATCTGTAAGGTGCTTATCCTATCAGTTCCCATACTGTTTGCTAGAAGCTAGTTCTGTAGTCAGATTGACTGTGAGGGAAGCTAATAAATGTAATCTGTGGTCGGCAGGCCCCTTATCCAGCTAAACTCAAGTGTTCGATTATAGAGGGAGAAACAGAGAATGAATATTGGTAGGTAGTCCTTTTCATAAATGGGTGTCTTGGTTACCCATTGCTGCGTAACAAACCATCCTGAAGCTTTGTCACTTAAAACAGCCACCACCACTTATTATCTACTGTTCTGTGAGTTTTTTTCCCATTTCACATAGACAAAATTTTTTAGAGCAGTTTTAGGCTCACAGCAAAATTAAGCAGAAAATACAGAGTTCCCATATACTTCCTTCCCCCCCGCCCCCACCATCTCCCTCACTGTCAACATCCCATAACAGAGTGGGACATTTGTTACAGTACACCTATACTGACACATCATTATTACTCAAAGTTCATAGTTTACAGTAGGGTTTACTCTTGGTGTGGTTCTTTCTATGGGTTTTGAGAAATTTATAACGACACATATCCATCATTGTACAGTGTCATACAGCGTAGTTTCACTGCCCTAAAAATTCTTTGTGTACTGCCTATCCATCTCTCCTATCCCCCAAACCACAGACCTTTTTACCATCCACATAGTTTTACCTTTTCCAGAATGTCATATAGTTGGAATCATATAGTATGTAACCTTTTCACATTGATTTCTTTCACTTAATATGCATTTAAGATTTCTCCATATCTTTTCATGGCTTGATAGCTTATTTCTTTTTAGTGGTGAACAATATTCCATTGTCTGTTGTACCAGGTTATTTATCCATTTGCCTACTGAAGAATGTCTTGCTTTGCCTCCATGTTTTGGCCATTATGAATAAAGATGCTATAAACATCTGTGTGCAGGTTTTTGTGTGTGCGTAAATTTTTAGTTCCGTTGGGTAAATACCAAAGAACAATGGCTGGATTGTATGGTAAGAGTTACGTTTATTTTTGTAAACTGCCCAGTGTCTTCCTAAGTGCCAGTACCATGTTGCATTCTCACCAGCGATAAATGAGTTCCTGTTGCTCCACATCCTTGTCAGCATTTGGTGTTTTCAGTGTTTTGGAGAGTTTTAATTTGGATAACAGTCCTTTATCAGATACATCTTTTGCAGATATTTTCTTGCTGGAGTTGAACCAGCAACCTTGTGGTTGAGAGGACGCGCTCCAACCAAATGAGCCATCCAGGAGCTCAGCGGCAGCTCAGCTCAAGGTGCCGTGTTCAATCTTAGTTGCAGGGGGCGGAGCCCACAATCCCTTGCAGGACTCAGGAATTGAACTGGCAACCTTGTGGTTGAGAGCCAACTGGCCCATGTGGGAATCAAACCGGCAGCCTTCAGAGTTAGAAGCATGGAGCTCTAACCGTGTGAGCCATCGGGCCAGCCCCTTGTCTTCTCATTTTTTGACAGTGTCTTTTATAGGGCAGAAATTTAAAATTTTATTAAGTCCACCATATCAATTCATTCTTTCATGGATTTGCCTTTGGTGCTGTATCTAAGCAGTCACTGTGATAGCCAAGGGTCATCTAGAGTTTCCATGTTATTTTCTAGGAGTGCTATAGTGTTGCGTTTTATTTTTAGAGCTATGAAATCCATTTTGTGTTAATTTTTGTGAAGGGTATAAAGTCTGTGTCTCGATTCATTTTTTGGTATGTGGATGTCCAGTTGTTCCAGCATCATTTGAAAAGACTATCTTTTTTTCCATTGTATAACCTTTGCTCCTTTGTCAAAGGTCAGTTGATTATATTTATGTGAGTCTATTTCTGTGATCTCTGTTCTGTTTCATGGCCCTATTTGTCATTTCTTTCACCAATACCACACTCTGTCGAATATTGAGGCTTTATACCCTGTTTCCCCGAAAATAAGACCTAGCCGGACAACCAGCCCTAATGCGTCTTTTGGAGTGAAAATTAATGTAAGACACAGTATATCATATATCATATCATATCATATTATATAAAGACCGGATCTTATATTAAATTTTTGTTCCAAAAGACACATTAGAGCTGATTGTCTGGCTAGGTCTTATTTTTGGGGAAACACGGTAGTAAGTCTCAAAGTTGGGTGTTGTTAGTCCTCTGACTTTGTCCTTCTCTTTCAATATTGTGTTAGCTATTCTGGATCTTTTACCTTTCCACATAAATTTTAAAATCAGTTTTTTGATATCTACAAGATAACTTGCTGGGATTTTCTTTGGGATTGCATTGAATCTATAGATCAAGTTGGGAGGAACTGACATCTTAACAATGTTGAGTGTTCCTACCCATGGACGTGGACTGTCTCTCATGTTATTCAGTTCTTCTTTGATCTCTCTCATCAGAGTTTTCTAGTTTTCCTCATATATATATTCCTCATATATAACTTGTACATATTTGTTAGAGCGATACCCAAGTATTTTATCTTTGGAGGTGCTAATGTAAATAGTATTGTGTCTTTAATTTCAAATTCCACTTGTTTATTGCTGACACATAGGAAAGCAATTGACTTTTGTATATAATCTTTCTGTTTTTAAAATTTTATTGGGGAATATTGGGAAACTTTCTCCAGGACCCATCAGCTCCAAGTCATTGTCCTTCAATCTAGTTGTGGAGGGCGCAGCTCAGCTCCAATTCCAGTCGCCATTTTCAACCTTTAGTTGCAGGGGGCGCAGGCCACCATCCCATGCAGGAATTGAACTGGCAACCTTGTTGTTCAGAGCTCACACTCTAACCAACTGCGCCATCCGGCCACACCGTATATTAATCTTGTATTGTACAACCTTGCTATAAATTCTTATTAGTTTCTGGAGATTTTTGCGCAGTTCATTGGATTTTCTACATACACAACCATGTGATTATCATACAAATACAGTTTATTTCTTCCTTTGCATTCTGCATACCATTTATTTAATTTTCTTATCTTATTGCATTAGCTGGGACTTGTAGCATGATACTGAAAAAGTAGTGAGAAGGAGAAGTGAGAGGGGACAGCCTTTCCCTTTTCCTGATCTTAGCAAGAAAGCCTCTAGTTTCTCACTATTAAGTATAATGTTTGCTGTAGGTTTTTTTTCTCTTTAATTAAAATTTATTGGGGTAACAAGTGTTAGCAAAGTTACATAGGTTTTAGGTGCACAACTCTGCAGTATGTCATCTATACATCACATTGTGTGTTCACCATCCAGAGTCAGTTCTCCTTCCATCACCATATGTTTGATCCCTTTTACCTTCATCTACTATCCCCCTCCCCTTACCCTCTGGTAACCACTAAACTATTGTCTATGTCTATGAGTTTTTGTTTCTTCATTTGTTTGTCTTGTTCCTTTGTTGTTTTCAGTTTTATATACCACATATCAGTGAAATTATGTAGTTCTCAACTTTTACTGTCTAATTTATTCAGTTCTTCTTTTCTGCCCCTCATATTTATTTATTTTATTTTTATTTTTTAAATAAATTTTATTGGGGGATATGGGGGAACAGTGTGTTTTTCCAGGGCTCATCAGCTCCAAGTCATTGTCTTTCAATCTAGTCGTGGAGGGCATAGCTCACTGCCCCATGTGGGAATCGAATCAGCAACCCTGTTGTTCAGAGCTCACGCTCTAACCAACTGAGCCATCCAGCTGCCCATGCCACTCATATTTATTGATAATTTAATTTCCCCAAGCACCTTACTTTAAAGAGGAAGTCCTTTTGTTTTTTCTACTATTAAACTTTATTCCCACTGAAATAAAATTTTTCATTCTTGTGTCATGGTAGCTGCTGGTATATGGGCAGGAGGAGATCCATCTGTGGATAGCACAAAACTTTTCTATGCCTCAAATGATCCAGAGGCTGCCACACTGTTTGACTTATTACTGACCACTCCCTAGCCTGAAGCTTCTTTATCTTTCATGCTTTTCCTTTTAACACCAGTGCCAAAGTGTTTGGCCACTCCCAAGAAATGTCTTCTTTCTCTAATGTTTTTTGCCAGTTCAGCTTATGGAAGCCAGATCCCCCCGGCCTTGCCAAAGTATGTGTTTAACTGGTGCACTGAGTCTTGGCTCCATGTGTTACTTTCTAATTCAGGAAAAAGTGTTTCTTACCTACATTATAGAAGTAGGTCACTGGGAAAACTGTCTCCTCTGTGAACTTTTTTGGGGCATTTGTATCTGGAGCAAATATAGGGCCTAGAACATACCAGAGGTTCGAAACGTATTTGTTAAGTGAAATGCTACTGGTTGGCGTTTCCTTGGCTACTTTCCCTGGCACAGAGCAAGCATCTTGTTCACTGCTCTCTCCCATCTGCAGTAGCAGGGTTGTCAGGCCAGTAGGGAGAGCAGACCGATTTTAACAGCCTTAGTCAAATGGGCTCTTTTGGTAAATCCATAGCAGGGACTGAACAGAACATTCCTTCTTGGATTAAGAATTCAAATTGGTGGTTACAAAATAATCATGGTGATGTAAAGTACAGCATATGGAATATAGTAATACTATAATATGTATAGTGCCAGGTGGGTACTAGATTTATTGGGAGGATCACTTCCTAAATTATATAAATGTCTAACCACTGTGCTATACACCTGAAATTAATATAAAATAATATTGAATGTCAACTGTAATTGACAAAGAAAAAAAAAGAACACCCCTTCTTTCTCCCAACTCTACCAAGCATGGAGCATCTCAAGGCATATGGAAATACTTGGGTTGATTCCTTCCTTATTGTCTAAGTTTGCTCTGTTTCTTTTTATTCCAACTTCATGAGTTGAATGCTTAGCTCGTTTATTTTGTAAGGAATCTATTTGTATTGTTGTATTGTAGCTGATTGTTTTTCTATGCCTGGTGACCTCTGCCCTCTTGCTCTGTGGTATGTGGCTAATCCAAACCTATAACACTAAGTTTATGCCTGCTGGTTTAGCAGACGTAAAAACACTTTTATGTCTCTCTGTTTACACTTAACATGAGAAAAGATATGATATGCCACGTGGTAACCTTGAAAGAATTAATGCCTCTGCCTGAAAGAGGGCCATGTATATTTGTATTCCTATCAGTTTAATGCAATTCTTGGACAGAAAACAGTGTGTTCTCATCAGTGAAAACCACTGGTGATAGGAGGTCACCTGGAAAAGCATCTGTGAAAGTACTGTCAATTTACTACCTATTGGCTTATATTCACATTTTTTATTTCTTATACCAGTTTTGACATTTGGTAATTTTTGAGGGATCTATGCATTTTATGTAGGTTTTCAATTTGATTAGTATGTTGTGGATCATGATACTTTAATTTTTTTGTTGTTTCTTTAGTTGACTTTTCTTTCTTATTGTATATTTTATTCACATTGTCTACTTTACTCCCACCTTAACTTCTTCCTTTGTTCGTCTTTCCATGTTTCCCTCCCTCCCTGCTATTTTTTTCCCCTTTTGATTAAGTGTGCCAGAGATCTTATTAATCTTTTCAGCTTTTGGCTTTGTTGTTTTTCTAAATTGTTTCTTTTTATTCTCCAATTCATTGATTTCTGCCTTATCTTATTTCCTTCCTTATCGTCTCTTTGAGTTTGCTCTGTTCCTTTTTATTCCAACTTCATGAGTTGAATGCTTAGCTCATTTATTTTGTAAGGAATCTATTTGTATTGTTGTATTGTAACTGAATGCTTTTCTCTGAACGATTTCCAGAGAGAAATTATAGAGTCAAACCACATGAATATTTTGAAAGGTTCTTGATAGATGTACACAGGCTGTTCTCCAGGAGGCTGTCCCAACGAACATTTCTGTTGGACAATGTCCATCTTATTACAGTCTCAGTAAGTTGAGCCGTTAGTCTTTAATCCATCTCCCCTGTATTTGGTATATTATATGAGGTGAAGAGTTAAATTATTTCTTTCCAAATAGATAACCAAACACAATTTATTAAATCTTTCTTTTCTTATTGAATTCTGATGCAACCTTGATCATATACTAAATTCTTATGTGTAATCCAGTCTGTCTGCAGAGCTGTCTTTTCTGTTTCTTTGATTATTTAATCTGCTCTTATGTCAGTGCTATACTGCTCTAATTAGTTATGCTTTATAAAATGTTTGAGTGTCTGGTGAAGTAAGTTACTACCAGATTTGTTCTTTATTTATTGTTCTTTATTTCTACACTTTTCTTAGACATTCTTACTGGTTTATTCTTCCAGACACATATTTGAAATTCTAAAAAATCTCATGAGGGCTGGAATTAGAACAAATCTAAAAATTTGTAAATAATTAACATTCTTATAATATGGTATCTTTCCATTCAGGAATATGGTATTTTTTCCTCTATGTATACAAGGTCTTCTGTTACTTCTTTTAATAAAGGTTCATGGTCTTCTTCATAATCAGCCCTATTAACGTTTTTATTAAGATTATTTATTTATTTTTTTTGTTCCTTTATGATTGGGATATTTTCAATTATATTTTCTATAATTTCTAGCTGGTTATTTCAGTATCTTTCAGGGTTATTGATATATTTAGGTTTTTTCTTAAGTCAGTTTGCATAATTTATATTTTTCCACTTCATTGATACTTTAAAATGTATTAACATATGGTAGTATATCATATTATTAAAATATTTTCAGTCCCACGTGTCTCATTTCTCCTGTTTTAGGGAATTTACCGAAGGTTTTGTCTATTTAGTAGGTTAATTCCCTTTTTCAAAGAACAAGCTCTTGGATTTATTTACAGATTCTACCATCTTTCGGTTTTCTGTGAAGATTACTTTCTAACGAATAGCAGCTACTCTAGATCCTTCTGGTTTTTTAGAGCCCTGGCTCACCTTCTTTTATTCAGGAGCTATCTTGAACAGTTGCATATTGGTGATATTTTATAAATGGAACTATGCTTTCCATTGATTTGCATTTCATTTCACAAGTACTTTAGTTTCATTACTTTAATTTTCAGTGATCAGTAGTTAATATTTCTCTGTGACACCAGGGACCTCTGATATTTAAACAAGTATGGAACAAATTATTTTCTTGAATTGCCATCTCCAATTTCTTTGTTTTTATGTAGTGGGTGTTCTTAAAGTGGTATACAACTATATTCGAGCATATTCACCTTCTACCTTTTTTTATTCTTATACACACCTGTTCTTATCACATCACCAATCTCAGTTTATGAGAAAAGGATATAGCTGCTCATTTATATATTAATTCTTTTGCGGTGTTCATGCAATGCACTAACCTCTCATGGGGGTAGGCTTTATTAATCAGAAGGTAATTTTTCCTATTTGCTTTTGTGATGAAAGGAATTTGGTTGCAAGATGGCCAGTAACTCAGGAGGGCCCAGTTCAGGGTGGGGAAACAAACGCCACTGGTCCTGTCCTTGAGTGGGTAACCTTGAAGCCCTGGAAACCTGGTGAGCTGGCTGACTTCGGATGGGGTCACCAAGGGCCCTTCTGTTTACATATCCTTTCTGAAAGGAACCACGTGCATCGCTCGTGTAAGGCAAGGACAGGATAGCCGTTCTTGATGGCCAGCATTAGTAGTGGGTGTTGTGGCACAGCTAAGGCTCCGAGTGTTCTATGTGGCAGTGCTTCGTGTTCTATTTGACCCTTGTTTCCCTTGTTACTTGGGTTATAGGACACAGTAGCTCGCTGCCTACCTCCTAGGATTCCAAGTCTCTGGGCCCACTCCTTGATCAAGCTTATACTGACTGGTGTTTTCCTCCTTTGGCTACACTGGTCCTTAAGGGAGTCTACTTTCTTTTTTTTTTAAATTTTTATTGGGGAATACTGGGGTGAACAGTGTGTTTCTCCAGGGCCTGTCAGCTCCAAGTCATTGTCCTTCAATCTAGTTATGGAGGGCACAGCTCAGCTCCAAGTCCAGTCGATGTTTTCAATCTTTAGTTGCCATTTTCAATCTTTAGTTGCAGGGGACACAGCGCACCATCTCATGAGGGAATTGAACCAGCAACCCTGTTGTTAAGAGCTCACGCTCTAACCAACTGAGCCATCCGGCTGCCCCAAGAGTTTCCTTTCTTAATGCTTTTAATAAACCTCTCTAGTGACTTGGGCCAGGCCTAAGCTGGAGGGTGTTGGAAGGCCACCCTAATGTTAGATTCCCAGCTCCTCACTCTCCCTGCTGCCGCTGCCAGTGCTCCATGTTGGATCAAACGCAAAGAACATGCACAGAGCTATGGATTGCTCTTTGCTGGAACGTTTCCATCTCAGCCTGGGGCTTCTCTGTCTTCCAGGAGCCCTAAGGTCTCCTATGCAAATGGCACGCCTAGTGGTCTGCCTGAAAAGACCCGAGAATTTGTTAGGTGACTAGCAGATGAGCAGCCTTATTAGGGAGAGTTGAAGGCCTTTTCTTTCCTTTGTCGCTTTGCATCTTGTTTACACACATGGTTTCCTTTTGCGTGGCTGATTGATTTCTAAGTCACTTTTTATTCCCTGAGTGGGAACTGGGAGAGGGAAGAGCCCTCACACCCCAGGAATGTCACGGAACAACCAGCACATTACCACTCTCTTCCATGTGATATTTTATAGGAATGTGTGAGAGTTGTTACCATTATATTTTCTTGTCTTTAGAAGCCATCTTTTCTGCTACCTTTTCCTCCTCTCATTTACTACCACAATCTGCTAGACTCACTGGCTTCCTGGGGAAATAAGAATCAGTAGGAGCTGATTAGAATTCTTCAAATGCATAGCAGCAGCAGGACAGCTTAAGCCATGAATGGATTGGTACTTGCCACTTTGTATCAGGAGGGGACATGCATGTTTTATGTCCCCCTCTTACTGATTATTATTATTACTAATCACCCTACCCCCCCCAATTGATTTCCCATCAAAGTGTTGAGGGTGAAAGGAGTAGGTTAGTTGGAGCTTTTAAGTAAAAGGTTTACTACCACAGCCCCTTGGCAGCGATTAAAATGAAAATCTTCTCACTCAGTAGGTAGTGTGGGGTTTTGACAAATCCTTTTGTTGGGTGGTGGTTGGAGAGCGGAGAATAAACAGCTTATTTAATAATGAGGGCTCATCGCAGAAATTGTTTCCTTTCTATGTTCTCAGGCACTTTTGTGTGGCACTGAATTTGGGGAAAACGGAACCAGGGCACCGAGAGGCCTGTGTAGTGGGGAGAAAATTGCTTGGGCTGACAAGGCTTCTCTCTATAGCATCCTTTGCTTGAGTGTATGTGAGTTAGGATGGAAACTTGTCTTGCCCAAAGGGCGAGATTATGGGATGCCTACCAAGAAGGTATCATCAGAGAAGTTCTGATGGTCCTTGCTCTTCCGGGAAAGACCTCCTGCTACACGTTCTCAGCTTCCATTCTCCAGCGTCAACCAAATTCTGTAGCACTGCAGTTTCGGTTAACGTAAGACAGCGATTTCCAAAGGGATCATGAATGGATTTAAGTTGTAATTTAACATGTATGCCATACAGCATTCGTTTGTGTTAAGAAATCAGATGGGTGATTTGTAGAGATTCTCTTAAACATGAAGGAGAATTTTTGGTCTGTAGCTGTGCTGTCCATACTGTAGCCATTAGCCACGTGGCTGATGAGCACTTGAAATGTGGCCACTGCATACTGAGATGTGCTGTAATGGTGACATGTACATTGGGCTTTGAAGAAAAAGGAATGCCAAGTAACTCATTCATAATGAATATTGATTCTATGTTGAAACAATGTTTTGGATACATTGAGATAAATAAAATATACTAAAATTAATTTCACTCTTTAAAATGTGAAACTTTAAAATTATAAATGTGTATGAGAGAAGTATTTTGGTTGGATAGCACCGGACAGGATTTTTTCAAGGCTCCTTATCTGCAAAGATTCCTTTTCCCCACTAGAGGGAGATGTGTTGTTCCAGCTTCAGGAAGTCTGGTGCTCAGCATTTAAACGTTGCTACTTCTGAATGTACTCTTTTTTTTTTTAATTAATTAATTTATTTATTAGTTTCAGGTGTACAAAACAAGGCAAATACTTAGACGTTCATCATCCACATCCCTCACACTGTGAACCCCCCCCCCCCCATCCACTATCCCTCCGACCTCACACTGAACCATCACATTATATATATAAAATTATAGTTGGCACTGAATGTACTCTTAAAAGAAGAAGAGAAGTCTCAAGTTTCTGCTTTGTTTCCATTCTGCACAATTCTGATGTTTCTGGAGGTTGCTCTGTGCATGAAGATGAAGCCAAAAGGGAAGAGGCAAGAAGCAAAGAGATTTTCCACCCAGTTTGTGTTAACGAATTTGGAGGTTCTTGTTCCATTTTTTTGGATTGCAGTAGCTTGCTGTCTGCGGGCTGTTCCCATGGACTGGAGTCTATAGAAAACACACACACACACACACACACACACACACACACACACACACACACACAATATGGCATGAGTGCCGCTGTGCAGAAACAAGCAGGGCCCTGCTGCAGTCACACACGTCCACCGGACGTCCTGGACCACACGGAGCGCAGTGTGAGTGTGTGGCACAGTTGTGCCATGCAGTACCCTGGGCCAGTGCTCAGTACCCCTCCTTTCCCTGTTGTTTCTAGGGCAGTGTGGGGACAGAGCCAGGAGTGCAGTTTCCATGCTCTCGCCCTCACGTGGAAAGGTGCTGGCTCGGGTAGTAAATGGCCATCAACTGTGATTGGATGGCCATCAGCTGTGGCTAGTTGGCCGTCAGCTGTAACCAGTGAGCCATTGGCCACTAATATAACTGCTGTGGCTGCGCTAGCAGAAAATGGGTCTAGCAAGAAGATGGTGGCTGAGCTAGCAAGAGCAGATTGCAGCTAGTGTGTGAGGTTTGTTGGCAGAGAAGTGGACGGCAGGTTGCGGATTGTGTGGCTCCTGCTTCCTGTGTCTCCAACCCAGCCGCCAGCAAGACTATTGTGGTGTGGCTATCTATGGCTCCGTGGGTGTTCCTTTTTGGCCTCACCATGTCCTGCGTTCTTATGCAGGGAGTGGGATTGGAGACCCCACATGACAGGCAGTGTTGCCTTTGGTTTGAGGTTGGGCTGCTGTTTATGTCTCGTGTGTGTGAACCTGTCCCTTGATCCTACTCTAGACCAGCATCCTTTCATGATTAAGTTTTAGTAACACACACTCTCTGATATTTCTGGGTAGCTCCCCTTTGGTCGTCTGTGGGTTTTGTATGTTTATTGGTCCAATAAGCACTGGTTTTCCCTTTTCCGTACACCATGCCTTTGTGGGCGTTGTTAGTCATTCTGCGGGCTGCCTCAGTATCCTTACTGAGGACTAAGTCTTCATCTCCAACTTAGGGCGCTTGAGCTCTATTCATCCCCATCCAGCTGCCTACTGTATATCACATGGGTACCCAAAAGTCAGCCTCCATAACTTCCTTACTTCCTGTATCACGGCACTCATCAGCACTATTGTAATTCCTTATTATTTGTTTGTCTCTCTTACCTAGTGTACAGTAAGCCCCAGGAGGGCAAAAGACATACCAATCTCGTTCTGCTTCGTTCCTGCTCTCTCACAGTGCCTGGTTCTTGTATACCCTCAGGAAGAGTTTGATTGAAGATTTTGTTGTATCTTTTGTTTTAAACCAATTGGACTGTTCACTTATGAACATATTTATTACCATTATATGATTCCATTTTAGTCTTGTTAGCGTTATGTCATATCATGAGGCTATAATCACTATCACCACGTGTACAAGTGGGGCATTTGCACTAATCCTGCCTGTGGGCCCTGTGCTGGAAGCTTTCTCTCTTGACACCTCTCCTTTTGTGAGCCTTATTACAATTAGAAGGGGATGTTTCCATCAGCACCACCATGTATTTCCAAGAAGTTAGGTCACAGAAAACTAGAGAGGAAGGTCAAGGAGTGTGACATGGTTCCATGCTTGTAGCTCAGTCCACAGTCGACTTTTCCAGGACATATTCCAACTTCTTTTAGTGTCTCTGCTATTAAACCAACCCAATTTTATTTAGATTTGTGACTAATGGATACTGTTTTTCTTGTCAGAACATGAAGAGCAATTGGACCAAGAATTTGACCTGGAGACTGGCACTTTATTTGGAGGATTAAAGAAGGTACAAAATGGATAAATGAGAAACCTTTTCAATTTTCAAACTTGGTTTCAATATTTTGCATCACTTTTGTATTGGTGTTGACCCAGGTATAGTATTCAACAGCAAATGGGGACTGAGTACCTTTCCTTTTGTAAAGGATGTGAGAGTGCCTTGATGAAGGCATTCCCCATGGTCTTCATCTTCAGGCCCCTGTTCTACTCTCAAGACACCAGGAACCTGATTATGTAACCTTATCGGTTCATACGAATTTCACTTTTGTAAAGTTCAGGAAGTTTCTAGTCTCTTCCTGGCTAGCCATATCTATTAGAATCAAATGTGGCCCCTGATATTCCCTATACCAACTGTTGGCAACTACAGGAGCTTCTTTCCTGCCTGAGAGTCCACACTGCTGCAGAGCATGCTGGGAAGCCGCTTGCCCTCTCCTCCCTGGCTCTGTGGTGGCAGTGGGCTGGCGCATTCATCTGTGGCTGGAGCTCATGGTGCCTGCTTAGGTAGTAGGCAGGGTGGCCTCTGTTCTGTCATGTGCCCTTCTAGATGTGACAGTTAGCAGTTCTGTTCATTAGACTATGTCGTGGACAGGTACCAGATCCTCCTCTTTCAGGTATGAGGCGCTAGACTCCTTTTTTCCTCCCACTAGAACCCCATGAAGCTGGCGTTCTTCTCATTCTTCCCCTTTCAGTTTTCCAGGACCCCCATTTCAGTAATGACTTGAATTGCAGGAGTCCAGGCTCCAGCTTATGGTTCAGGGTTCAAGTCAAGACTCCTGTAGCTGTGTGTTTGTTTTTCTAAGCATTTTGATATATTTTAAAACATTGCCTTTTACTTTTTTCCCTCTAAGCGTGTAGTATGCCACCCTTACTACCTTATATTGTAATTTCTACCAGCTTTTGTGGGCTGGCTTGGGACATAAAATAATGCTTGTGTTACAAGTTCTAAACACCCAATCTACAAATAAAATTTTGGAAGACAATTCATTTGCAAACTGAGCATTGCCTGTACTGATCTTTTTCTACTTTGAGAGTTGTAGATCTTGCTTAGAATTGTGGCAAATTTACTTCAATTTCCATTTTGATTTTCTAGGGTAACCTGCCCTTCTTTCCAACTCTGGTTCTATACAGAGCCACTGTATTAGACATAAGGCCCATATTTGTCTGGGACTGGGAAGAGTTCCTGGCTTTTGTTCCGCTACCCATCAGATATTTCCATGAAACTTTGGATGTAAATTGAATTTTCATTCAGTGAATCATTTGTGGTTTTTCTGCAAATAAGCCCTTTCTAGGATAATTTGTAAGACTTGTCAGATAGGTGGTGGTGTGCCCACCTATTTTCAGAGATGAGGAAATTTGGGAAGCTTTATGTCACAGTGGAATTTGAGGTGTAATAGGAGGTATAGCCTTTGTGAGGGTCTGGGATCTACTTTATAGAAATATACCACTATTGGATGGATCTCTTACAACAGAAAATATGCTGACTTTTTTTTTTTTTAGAGTCACAGTTCAAGCATTTCAGATAATTACTGAATTGTTTGTTTGCCAGGGGCAAAAATTGACTGAGACTTGTAGCTGAAGAGAAGCAATTGTGAGGCAGTGTGAGAAACTAAACAGAAGGTCAGGCCCCAACAAGTTTTGGAGCTACCCCAGATTTCATTGTCAAGGGCAGGCTCCAGCCCTGCTGTGCGTTGCTACTTCTAGACAAAGGGGCTTTGTCTTCACTGGCTTCCCAGCTCCAATCACTCCATCAAGTCCAGCTGCTTGGCTCCCTGCCAAGGATTGAGAGTCCTGGGGAGATGATCCCTTCTAAGCATTCCCCACGACAGCCTCCCAACAGGGCACAGGTCAGGGGTGTCATCGGTCTGGTCAACTGGCCTCCATGGAAAATGCACAAGGCACAGACACATACCCTTGGAATTCCAAACACGTGGTCTTTTGCCATCCTGAAAAATCTATGTGTGTCCATCACTCTGACCATCCACTTATCTATGTGGTGTTACTGCACACCTGTTTTTGTCCTCATCTTTCTGTATCTCATTACCTTGTATATAATGATGGTAGCTTGGAGTCCAAGAATTTAGAGGGGAAATGATGAGTCCTGGTGGATGGCCAACAAATGAAGGGAATTAATACTGTGTCCTTGGTGAAAATCAGAAGACAGAACAAAGGCTGTACATAGCGCTAGGTGTTCGCTGATGTCTGCTCAGAGACTTATTCAACTAAAATAGAGGCCTGATGATAGGTTCTGGACACTCCTCACCGCATATTTCCTTTCTTGCAGGTTATGGGAAGTGGCAAGCAAATGCTGCCACCAAGTTGACCGAAATTCAAATCAGAAGAAGATAAGGGGTACAAGTAGAAATCGTGAATTTTAGAAGTGTTTACGTGCTCTGATCACTGTATCTTGAATATTAGGCTCCAGCAGGGCTGCTGAACCTCAGCAGTGCTGGTATTTGAGACCAGATAATTCTGTGCTGTGGGGAAGCTATTCTGTATGTTGTACGGTATTTGGCAGCGTTTCTGGACTCTACCTAATAGATGCTGGTAGCACCTGCTGCCACAAGTCATGGCAATCACAAATGTCTCCCAGTGTAGCCACATGCTCCCGTGGGGCAAAATCACCCCACAGTAATATTTGGGGGCTTTGTGCCCCGCCCCTCCCCCCATGATGATTTGCCATTTCTTACCTGTGCTCATCCTGCTTCCCCTCTGGATCGTGTCTCACCTCTTCCCTGTGGTCCTTCCTCGCTCTTCACATCTGAATCCAGGTGTCCCTGTTACCGAAGCGTCGCCTGCACCTCTAAGTGGGGTTTCATGCTCCTGGTTCCTGACACTTCCCTGCCTCTTTATTTCCTTCCACAAGTACAGTTTTTAATGAGCGTGTTTCTGTGCCCAAGACCATGTTGAGTGCTGGGGGCACAGTGAACCAGACAGACACGGTTCCTGTCCTAGTGTCTGCTAGTGGGGACCAACCAACAGTAGGTAAATGAACAAATGTTACAGCCACAGACTGAGCTAAATGGCACGAAGGACATAAACAGGGTGATGTGATAGTAATGCTTTGGCTCGCATTTGTACCCTCTGATGATAAAATACGTTGGTACAGTCTCGCTTTGTGTTATCCATCCTCCACTAGGCTGCGAGTCCCACAAGGGCAGGCTGGGATTTAATCTTTCCTGTATTTTCAGTGTCTGGAACAGAATAGGTGAGTATTTTATGGAATTTAACGGTAGGAAAGAATGAATAACACCGTGCCAGGTTGCAACATTGGGGTAAAATGCATCCATCCTGAGTGCATCTATGTAGACGTAGGTAAATAAATCTAAGTGGGACAGTGTTTATAGTCAGAGCAGGCGAGACTACTGTGGGCATAAGTAATCACAAAGTGCTTCTGTGGGAGGAGGTTGACCTTCATTTGAGCTCCACAGAGTGAGGAGGATTTGGCCAGGTCATCTGTAGAGGAGATGCTGTTCCAGGGGGCTCAGTGTGATTGGAAAGGGAAGCACGTGATTAGGGAGATGGTGACTCAAGGTGCGGCTTCATTTAGGACAGTGAAAGGGAGCTGGGCCCGACCACCGTCCTCCAATTTTTGATGATGTTAGATTTTGGGGGATTCTAGCCCAAATCAGGAATGCCTTCGGGCCTTGTAATTTCTTCGGTGTAAAGCTGATTGCACTTACCAAGATGCCGGTTGTAGTGGGGGAGCTTGTGTAGGTGCAGCTATTCAGGACTGCTCAGATTCCATATGCTGTGATATTTGTATCCTGGTTTGCAATGTCTGCTCTTCCAGGATTGGAAGTGCCTCCTGCTGCGGGCTCCAGTGCTTCTCTGGAGCAGTTGTGTGTTGGGAGCCTGTGTGTTGCCAGGGATGGGTCCAGCCCAGTGCCTCTCCAGTGCTGGCCATTATCTGTCTTGGTGTTTGGCGGTCCTCTTCTCTTTTTCTTTAATAGTCCTCTTGCTTTTGGTCCTAAGAAGACAAAGGAAACTTTTTAGTGCCCACTTCCTTGTTTAATGTAGTAAACTTGTTTCTAGATGGGGCCTGACTTAAATTGATACAAATGAAGCTCTATGTCCAGTTATATTTTCATGAACTTCTTTCCTTTTATTTTTATTTCTGACTCAAGGTAGTTGGCCTCATGGAAGAAGCACAGGCTTAGAGGTGGATGGACTTGAGTTCAAAATGCAGTTTGCTGCATTTTTGCAAATCATTCACTTCCTCAGAGCTTTAGCTTTATTTTCTGGACTATGGGACTGGAAGGTTGTGGGGAAAGAGCTGATAGTATGAAACACCCAGCATGTATGTGCTTGATACAGAATGGATCCCCAATATGTGTTGTTGTGGTTATTGTTGTTTTTCCGTCCATGGATAATAACTTCCTCTTTTTAGAGTTAAGGTTTGATGATTCACTCTCTCTGTCAAGGAGATACTGTTCTGAAGAGAAACATTTAAGTATCAAAGGGGATTGCTATTGAAAGGAGCTTTCACAAGTCTAATGCGTTGTGAAGAATTTTACATGTAATCAATTCCTCATTTCTTTTGTGAGGGCCCCTCTGCCTGTGGCAAGTTTCTGAAATGGGGGCATACTTGTGAATAAGGCGTTCTTTCAGAAATAGAATCAGAGAGGACTTTACAGTGCCTCTCGGAGGAACTAGGAAGAAAAGACGGGATCGCAGAAGAGAGCTTGATCACTTATGTCTTTGAATGTGAAGAGAAAATAAGTACTTTTCTAAAGTAAAGATATTTTTTAGCCACTCAAATTTTGCCCATCAACATTTTAAGATTTAGCTTTATTTATAAACTCTTCTATATTTCAATACTTTAAAAAACACAACAAGCTATGTTTTGATTCATTTAGTAAATATTCACTGAGCTCCTAGTGTAAGAAGCTTCCAGGTCGTGTGCTGCATGCTGGGATGGTGTGACATTCCAGGCTCAGTCTCTGTCCTCCCTGGGCTCTGAATTTGAGAAGAAGGTGAGGAAGAGACAGTGAGGTAAGTGGTGCAGCCATCCCAGAGGGCACTTGGAAACACAGGTGAATTGACCCAGACTCACAGGAATTGAAGCTGAGGAATTGGGAGGGGGGGGGGGGTAACACGCGTAAGGACCTGGATTTAAGGGGGGGAGTAGTTCGGCTTGTTTGGGAGGTTGAGTGAGAGGAGGGAGATGACACAAGATAGACAGAAGCCAGATCATAAATGCCATTGGGTGCTGTACGAGCAGTCTGGACTTTACTCGGAAGGCAGCGGACAGCGGCAGAAGGGGTTCGGGCCGCTGCCATTTCTTCTGCGCACTCTTTCAGGAGCCCTGTGATTGCCCTGCCCCGCTTGCTCCCCACCTCAAGCTTCGTGCATCCCTGCAGTTAATGTTCTGGATCGTGTACCTCATAACCCATTCATGGTGCCCCATTTCCGATGATATAAAGTCCAGATTCGGGAGCTGACATTCAGCCCCATTTGTCCACTGGCCTTACCTATTTCAGCAGGTTCTGCTCCTTATAGTGAGGAGAGTGAGCCTCTGCTCCTCCTATGCTGCTAAGTGACAGCATTGTCTACCATCCCCTGAGGATGCCTTGATGTTTCCTACATGTGACACTCCCGCAGACTGGTGTGCACTTCCCTTCTGCTCAGGAACCGCTCACAGGGAGCCCCCTCTGACCCCTGCCTCCTTCCTCCCCCTATTGGTGTGCATTTCTCCCTTCTGTCAGTGCCATTCCCAGGACTCCTCCCTGACCCTGCTAGATAACGGCTACCTGTGCTAGATGTAAGGATCTTCCATCTCTGCCTCCCCTGCCTGACACATAGTAGGCGCTCAGTAGTGTTTGTTGGATTAAGGTGAATGCGCCTGTCCGTGGGAGACTCATTGTGAAGGACCATAGGTACCTAAGCAACGTTTGCCTTGTTTCACGTGTATAAACTCTGGCAAGTTGGGGGACTTTAGGCCTGACCTTATTTGGTTAAGCTGCAGCCCCTCAAAGATGACTCCAGTGTCCTGTTACGTCTCTGCCTCCTTCCAGCTGGTGGGAACAGATTAGTAAGCAGTTTGGCTGTGCGTGTTACTTTTCCAGCCTCTCCTTATTAACAGAAAGTTGGATGTTAGGCAGCCTTGGCCCCTTCACACAGGAGCTGCTCAGCAGAGGCAGACTCTTGTGCCCTGTGCCAGCCCCTCCGGGCAAAGGGAATGTGAGCTGAAGAGTCTTCAGATGGTAGAAGCTGGAAACCCACAGACTAGTGCTGGAAGGAGGTTTACCAGCACACGCTGAGCTTGAGCCCTCTTCTTAACATGAAGAACTCGTGCCCTTTACCTATCAGTACGCTGTCTCTTTCCTGCTGGGTCTCCTTTTAGATACATGGAAGATTTGCAGCTAGACAGGAAAAAGTGAGGTGGCAGTGATTTCCTGGTGGAGAACAGGCAGAGGAAGTGTAGCTCTCTGCCTTACGTAAACATAGGATGTGCAGTGCAATGGCTAAACCTTACATTTGCTTATTAATTCTTAGCCACCCAGTCCCCTGCTCTGTCCTTCTCTTTTTTTTCATGTCTACTAGTTCATGGAAAATATTATTTGTTTCATGATAAAGGTCTGTGAAGGAGCCAGGGGAAGATAAGGGGAAATTCAAACCAAGGGTTTAGCTCGGCAAAACTACGATCAAGTACATGTGTGTTTGTATGTATGGCATGGTGGGGTGGGAAAGAGAGCAAGGGAGAGAAGAGGGAGAGAAAGATAGACAGACAGACAGACTAATATGCACTATGACTACTTAGGTGGTGATATAGGTCTGGAATGGTGAGAAATTTCTCAGCCACAAAGTAGTCAGTTTACAAGTAACTGCTGACCAACTGCCCTGTGGCCCAGGCTGCCATGGTTGCAGCGGTGAAGGGGAAGTAAGAAGCATGGTTTCTCTCATGAAGAAACTTACACGCCCTCTGAGACTGCCAGGCTGACATATGGCTTTAATAGGGATGATGTTCTACGTGTTTAACAAAGGACAGGCCTCAATCAAGCTGAACAGATACCAGCTGTGTGCAGCCGTGTGGCCCTATTTGTGCGTCCCACCTGAAAATCGACCCTGATGTTACATTTAACAAAATGTTTCTCTATGCATGAGTGCCCTTGGTTGGTATATCCAAACACTGCTGGGAGAGTTTCTAACCTTGGGGTGACCAGGGAAGGCTCCCTGGAGGAGGTGGATTGGAGCTGAGCCTTAACCAGAAGGGTCATGCTTTGAACTGGCCCAAGCCTCTTTGGTTGTTCAACAAAAATCACTTTCTTTGCTTTTACTCTTGGTAGGTTCTGGCAGTTGGAGTTGGGTAGGAGTTACATGTCTTTCTGCCCCATCCCCTCACTGCCAAGTGATATGTTCCGGGGAGGGTCTAGATTTGAATTCTGCCACATGTGCAAACATGTATTAATGGGCAGGTACAAACCCCCCTCTTGAACCTGTTCCTGAAAGCTGGTGAAGCCTCTGTTCTCTGTCCTTAGGTACCCCAACAAGCACCTTGCAGGAAGGACTCATCTGGGGCGGAGGCAGCTCGGTGTGGGCTGGAGCAGACACCCCACTAGTCTGTTTAGGGGACAGAATCTTAGGAAGTGAAGGGACACAGAACCAACGGAGTACTAGGCCTAGGGCTAAGCTCTCTCTGGACGCTGGCTCAAGGAGTCTTTATGCCTCATCCTGAGGAGGGTAGTGGAGCCTGAGAAAATTTCTAACCCACATGCTAACACTTCTTTGTAAATTTTCTTTCATTTTTTAAAATTAAATTTACTGGGGTAACATTGGTTAATAACATAAAACTTCAAGTGTACAACTTTTTAATACATCTGTATACTCGCTCCATTGTGTGCTTGCCACCCAAAATCTAGTCTCCTGTCACCATCTATTGACCCCCTTTGCCCTCTTCATCTTTCCCCCACATTCCATATGCTAATAAACTCTCAGGTTCAGCTTTAGATACCGATATTGAAATTAGTTATAGCCATGTGTGGGACTAGATTTCTGAGTAGGACTCTTCAAGTGTTAACTCATTGCTTCTGGGCACATTTAAAGTTAAGAACCATCCCTCGGAGGTAGATGAGTGAATTTATACATCGTATCCTGAATAGGTGACCTAACAGGTAGGACTCAGAGGAAGCGGCAGACATTATTCTAGCCTAGAGCAAGTTGAACAGTGGCTTGGAGCTGAAATTTGGGGACGTGGGGAGGAGGGGAGACGCCTCCTTCTCTTCCATTCCCTAGAAGTGGTGCATGTCCACATTCTTTTGAAGGTTCTTACCTTTGATAATCATGACGTGACAGTTGATAAGTCTCTGTGAAAAAGAAATTGGAAGCAGCTATAGGGTGAGAGAGAGGCTGTGAAGGGTGATTGGTGTCTTTGTGGCGAACTGACTGACTGATGCCACTTCCAGGATAACAGTAGCAGCTGAAAAATTGGAGGTGTGTGAAGGTTAGTTAGCCATCAGAATTACCCCCCAGGTTTAATGAAAGCAAATCTCAGACCAAATTCTATCCTACATCTAGACATTTAGTAGGCAGGCTGTAGAAACCAGTTCACGCCAACTTGTCCTGTGGCCTGAGGAAGTCCTTTCAGAAGGCAGTTTGTGTTTTTAGAAGCTTGTACCACTATCTTGAATGGAAGGTTCCTTCCAAGGATATGACATTATCCAGAGGGGGCTCTCTATTTGGCATCAGACAATCAGAAATTCTCCAACCTTGTGGCTGAATACAGGACCTTTGGGTCAAGCCTCAGGGCCATCACTGAGAACGTGTGTTTTAAATATTTCTGGACTTTTGACCCCTAATCATTACAGAGGAAGGAAGGGAAATGCCTTTTAAGTTGTAACATGAATCATATTAATTAGCAAGTTACTGATTTCACCAGTGACAGCTCAATTGATATTCATTACACTGCTATGTAGTAGAATTCAAGTAGATAACCAGAAAACCCCTGATTTAAGAACTCCTGATTTACATTATAAGGTTAAACAAAAAAGAACTGGGCTGATTGGTAATAACTATGCTATAATGTTCTTTTTTTAAATAATGTCTTCTCTTATAACAATAAAACTAACCCTGCCAAAGCAAGGCTCAAAAAATTGAGTGAAAACTCAGAAAAGTTTCTTTCCACGGAAATCTTTAGTAAAAGGCGAAAGATTTATACGATTTGAAAAGAAACCAGAGTATATGCTTTCCTACCGAAACTCCCTCCTCTAGTAACTGCAACTCCTAGTTCACTGATGGTGGCTCTTTAGCTCTAAGAGCTACTTCCTGTGTGAAATTTGTACAAGGAATTCTGTAAGTAAGCTTCTCATAGTTAGCAGTGTGGAGTTGAAAGAAATTCTTTTAAACTTGAAAGGATTGTACTCTATGCAGGGTACTATGGGTATGCAAATGAGGTCTGAGTCATCACCCTTGCGATTCTGCGAATACCTTAGTATTCTCCGTGTGCCTTTGGAGCCACCATTAGGGGCCTAAACAGAGGTCTGGCTGGCTGAGCTCTAAAACCTCATCCTGGTGCAACCACAGAAACTCTAGTTTTATCCCTTTTGTATATTGGGACTCCGAGTATAGTAGTTCCTTTCCTTTCCTTTCCCCTAACCACCAATACAAGATACAGAACCACAAAGAACTTCCTTTTACTAGTCACACCCACCCTCCTCTTCCTTTCCCTAACCCATGGAAGCCACTGTTTTGTTTTACGTTTCATAATTTTGTTAATTTGGGAGTGTTATATAAATCATACAGTATGTAACCTTTTAGACTACCCCCTCACCCCCACCCCCACCCTTAGCGTAATGCCCTGGAGATCCATCCAAATTGAGTGTATCAGCAGTTTATTCCTTTTCATTACGTTGTCCATGATATCAATGGACCACAGTTTAACCATTCAACCACTTGTTAAAGGACATTTTGGTTACTTCCAATTTTTTGGCTATTACAAATAAATCTGATATGAGTATTTGTGCACAGGTTTTCTGTGTGCATATGTTTTAACTTCTCAGGGATAAATGCCCAGGAGTTTCATTACTGGATTGTATGAGGTCCCTAGCCAGTCTGTCTCTTTTTTTCCATCTTGCAGAGTCTTCTTAGGTTTGTCTTATAATTTACATCCAGAGTTTTTAGCTGTCCTTGGTGCAAGGATTAGGGAGAAATGGGTTCATTATAACTTTCCTGGAACCAGAAGTCTCTCTGTTGAAGTATTTTAAAGTTAGTTTCAAACATCATAAAAAAGATGTCATTTTAGTAACAAGCAAATAAGTTTCTGCAGAGAGATGGCTGAGGCAGTGCATTGTGGGGAATCGGTGGTGGCGATGTGCCCTAAAGATGTGGTGAGCCCTGGTTCTTGTTCTTGTTTGTCTCTGTTCCCAGCCATGGAGGCTGACCATCCTAAGGGATACTCTGGGAGAGGAGTGTATAGGAAACCTATACTCTATTCCTCCTGTGTTTCTCCTTTACTCGGACACTACCATACTCACACACTTCTGATCCCAGTTATGTGGCAGGCTTTTCACACCAAGCAGTTCTGCGACACTAGCTTGGTGTCCTACAATTTAACTCAATTCTGACACTATCTACCAGGAGATAGCATCAGCTCCCACAGGTTAAGGGGTATGTCCGTCAAGACCGTTCCACCCCCTCCTGCCTTCAGATGCCAACTGCAAGTGCCAGTTGTTACTTGTGCTTCTCATTGATTGGTTATAAATGGGAGGGTCCCATAACTACTACCTTGTGTTCAATTTATTTGCAAGAGTGGCGCACAGAACTTGGGAAGATATTTTACTTACTGCTCACTGGTTTATTATAAAAGGATATGATAAAGGATATAGGTGGTTATCCAGATAAAAGAGATGCACAGGGCGTGACGTGGGGAGGAGCGTGGAGCTTCCATGCCCTCCCTGGGCCTGCCGCTGTCCCAGCACCTCCACCTGTTTATGGTCCTGGAAGCTCTCTGAACCCCGTACTTTCAGGACAGGCCTGATCAATCATTAACTCCATCTCCAGCTCCTCTCCCCTCTCAGAAGAATGGGGAGTGGGACTGAAAATTTTAAGCTCTTAGTCATGGCTTGGTCTTTATGGTGACGAGCCCCCATCCAAGAGCCCACCAAGAGTCTCCTCATTAGAACAAAAGACACTGCTATCACCCAGGAATCTCCTCCAAGGGATTTAGGAACTCTGTGTCAGGAACCAGGGTCAAAGATGAAGTATTAGAACAAAAGATGCTCCTCGTGCTCCTCTCATGTAGGAAATTACGTGGGTGTTAGGAGTTCTGTGCCAGGCCCCAGAGGCAGAGACATATATTTTTATATCACTATATGTATTTTCTATTATTTCACAGGGAGATCTCTCTTTCAGAGTTTGGGAAGGTAGGTATTGGGCAAAGGGGACAAATTGTAAAAGTGCATGGGAGAATTCTTCCGTATACTCTGATTGCCCACTTTCCTGGTCTTTCATGCATTGTGTAAAATTGAAGGAGAAAGATGGTATCTGGGACTCTGAAGAGTTTCCCTCCTCTTCTGCCGTACCTACATGGATGGCAAAAATGTTCGTTTTTCCTTTTTCTCTCTTTTATCACTCTTCTCTTTCTTAATTGGCCTTCTGCCCTGGGGACCTTCAGCATTTTGGGATTCCACCTGTAATTCCAGTTTTCTAGTGTTTGCCCACCTCAGAGATGTAAGGTATTAACTAGTTTTCTTGAATGTGTGAAGACTTCCTAGGCAGACAGCAAATGCTCTGAGTATGAGGGCCATGGCCCCCAAAGGGCTGGGAACCATTTTTTCCTCCATGTTCCTGTGATTCACATTGTCTTTTTGGTATTCTTGGGAGATGACATTAATAGGATGTATGATTTATTAGCATAGTTTGCAGCTGGGGAATCTCACGAGCTTGTGTAATTTGCTGTCTAGTCACCCCATTCTGTTACATTTTTTTGTCACCCTCCCTATTTTATTTATCAGCCATATTAATGGTTACAGCTCATTTCTCCATATACCTTACAGAAGATGTGGTTGGTGTTTTACTAGCTTAAGAACAGTGGGGAAAATATTATAGTTTTTGTACCTTTGCCTTCATACTAGAATTTGGTATTTTTAAAAATATGATTCATTCTTTGTTAGCTCTAGTAAGAAAGGGAGAAATATGGAATAGACAAAGCAGGGAGACAGACTCTATACAAGTCTGATCAAGTATATGCATATGTCTGGCATAATCTGGAGTAACTTCTAGGAAGTCACTTCTAGGTGGAGGTGTAACCAGAGGAACTTACTGAGTGTAGGTTGGCAGTTGGGTTGAAGAGATTCAAAGAATTTACCCATATCAGTTAAGTTCTCTTGATTTAATTAAGTCATCAAGAGGTTTTCGGTTTTCTTCTTCCGAAAAACATCTCCCTGCCCCCATTATACCCTGGACCGATGTGCCAGGGAGATTGTGCCAGTTTTGTTGGTGGCCTTCCCACCCCGTGAACATTTTCTTCACCTGTGCAGGACGGTCAACATTTACTCGGAGACTTTATTTACACACACACACAAAAAAGTTTTGTTAACGAACATTTTATCTTTGAGGAAATTTTGGCTGGGGAAAGAGTGTTGTCTCTGGAAATTGTGAGCGGTGAAACAGTAGAGTTCAAATTATTTTAGGACTTCTGTTGAAAGAAAAAAGAAAAGTCTTCCAGCAATTGTTAAATGAATCATTAGGCTGAGTTCATGAGAGAGCAGCAGTGCATGTGTGCAGAATTCCTACAAATACGTCCTCCTTTTCTTTCTCCTTTGGCCCTTAAGGAGCTCGCTGCCTTTGAATATGCAGGGCAACATCTCTGGGTTCAAGTATCTTATAAAGGTTTTCTCTGTTTACGGATAACTTTTGCTCAGTGTAATTAGGAATTATGTATGGTTTTAAAATAATACGTGCATAATTCTATTTAGGAGATAAAACCACAACATGTCTAGTATGTTTTCTTTTTCTTTTTTTGGCAAAATTCTGGATATGAGGGTAAAAAAATAGGATATATATTCAGCTCTCTACTGTTTTCTCAATCTGAGGAGAAGAGAGGTATGGTAATGAAAAATACCGACTGGTAGGTAAGGTAGATCATTTTCTATTTGGTTTTGACATACGTAAATACCGCTTTCCCCCCAAAATAAGACTTAGCTGGACAATCAGCTCTAATGCATCTTTTGGAGCAAAAATTAATATAAGACCCGGTCTTATTTTACTAAAATGTAAGATTGGGTCTTATATAATATAATATAATGTAAGACAGGGTCTTATATTAATTTTTGCTCCAAAAGATGCATTAAAGGTGATTGTCCAGCGAGGTCTTATTTTCGGGGAAACAGGGTAGATGTACTTGTAAAGGTGTTCTAATATAAACACTCACTGCCTCCATTATCCAGTTCTAGAACATTCCTTGGACTGCCCTAGCTGGTGTTTTCCTCCATTTCATTTTCCTCCACTGAATAGACTTATTTCAGAGTAGTGTTCTTCAAAGTGAATTATTTTCATAACGCTTTTATTATAAAAATAGAGGTAAATTGCAATCCGAAGAAAAATTTCCTCCCAAGTGTCGTGTGGGGCGGCTGCGGGGTCTCTGCTCCCGCTCCCCACATAAGAACGCAGGACACGGTGAGACCAAAAAGGAACACCCACGGAGCCATAGGTAGGGGAGTCATATCACTATATTCTCACCAGCGGCATCCGCCTCTCTGCAATCCGCTCTTGCTAGCCCCCATCTTTCTGCTAGCGTAGCCACAGCAGTTATATTAGTGGCCAATAGCTTATGGGTTACAGCTGACGGCCAACTAGCCACAGCTGCTGGCCATCTGATCACAGTTGATGGCCATTTACTACCCGAGCCAGCACCTTTCTATGTGAGGCCGAGAGCCTGGAAACTGCTTTCTGAGGCTCTGTCCCCACACCAAGTATGTTGATCAAGTTTCTGTTGAGACAACAGAATTCTTTCCATTTAGTTTAAGCTGAAAGGAATTTATCACAGGGATTTAAGGAGATTTCAGAATAGTCAAAGGAATGGTAGGGACAAGGCGCTAAGTAAGCTTCCAGGAGCAATTCCCAGAGTGACCTTGCAGAACTGGGGGCTGCTGCCCAGTTCCCAGCTTGAGAAATAGCAAAAACTGCCACACCAAGGAAGCTGCTGTACCTCCGGACTGACTGGAACCTGGAGTATCAGGGCTGCTGCGGAGCAACCAAAGGGCCTCTGCCACCATTCTTTCAGAAGAGTCTCACAGCCCATACTTCTTTATGTTCTTTTCATCTTCAAAGTCTTTGTGTGTGTTCACCAGGCTACGTTATATGAAGACATGCTAAGTGAAGGGAATTCTGGGAAATGTAGTGTTCTGCTTTCCAACATCCAATGTATAGAAAGTCATTCTGGAAAGGGGTTGGAGGAGTGTTGATTGAATCAATTGGCAATATCTGCCATATAGAGCAGATACTTTATTTTGAGGAGAAGTTTAGGATTGTTGCTTTTCCATGGCATTTTAGATATTGGAGTTTTTCTGAATGCTGATGTTTCCCTTAACTAGAGTCACTCTTTTTTTGTTTTTTCCTTGTCCACGGTTTCTAGAACCTTTCTCTTTTCCTTTCTTGTGACTAGGTTTGGGGATTCTTGAACAGCTCAGCTCTCCCAGACTTTACCTATGAGTATTTCTACCTGTTGCAAGATGTGTAGCTTGAAAATCCCTGGATTTATGTGTTTGGGGCTATCAAAGTAAAATAGAGTTGTTGTTTATATACATATTTGTATATTTACTTTTATTTATATATTTACTTTACAAATATGCACATAGTACTTCATAAGTAACAGGAACTATTCCAAGTGTTTTCTATATTTTAATTTATTTGTCTTATAATTAAATCACAAATAGTCCTCTATTATAATAGTATTCTATTTTGTCTATCTCTTTAGAGTGAGTAATTCATATACCAGATAGTAGGCCTTGAATTGGTGAAGATAGTCTGCAGAGCAGATAATCCACTAGAAACAGTTTGTGAGTTTGTTCTCTAACTGTGATTATAAAGGCATTCAAAGACAGGTACCAGGTTCTCTACTTTTTGGAGACTGTGCTTACACCAGATTCTTAAAAATGATGTGACCCCATTATACAATCATTCAATTTATTCAGCAAGCTTTTATTGAGCATCTAGTAGATATTGGTTTCTTGGAGGATACAATGCTGAACATATATGTGGTTCCTGTCAGAAAGGAGCTCACAGTTTAGTGGAGAGGGAGCTCAGTATCCTACAATTAAAGCACAATGTGGCAAGTTGCCATGATAAAGATAACCATAGTGCATTGTGGGAGCAGAGATGAGGGACAATCAGCCCAGACTGTAAATGGATGGATTAGGAAAGGCTTCCTAGGGAAGGGCTTGCCTGAGCTGAGACCTGAAAGATAGGTCATCCTGATAGTGATGTTTGAGGGACAGGTTTCTCCAAGTAGAGGGAGCAAAGGATGGGAAGATCCAGCTGTATAAACACAGCACATTTGGGTGACTGTCAAAGTGGTCGGCACGGCTGTGTTGCGGGACTGGGGGAGAAGGTTAGGGAAGATGATGCAGGGCCAGATCGGGAAAGCTGCCTGAGTGTTGTAAGAAGGTTTCCCTGGAAAGCTAAGGGGAAAACATGAAGGATGTTAAGTGGGGGAGTGGCATGATCAGGTGTGATCTTAAATATTACTTGGGTGCTGTGAAGAGGGGACAGAATGGAGAGAACAAGCCTAAATATGTAGAGAATTGTCCCCAGGATTGAAGTAAGTCCCGCACAGAGTACAGGGAAAAAAACAATGTGCAGCAACTCCAGGTTTTTCCTGTATAACAAAGACTAATTGGTGGGCTACTGCTGAGACTCTTCCATCGCCTCCATCCTGCTGCTTCCCCTACAGCTGTGAACTGCAGGTCTGATAGCAAATTACCTAAAAATATCATCCATCTGTGTAATAAAACAATGTTCCTGACCTACTCTCACTAGGGGATGAATGATGGGTCTAGGAGACTTGATGATCCCTTAGAACAGAGGTGGGCAAACTATGGCCTGTAGGTTCAATCCGGCCCTCTACCTGATTTTGTAAGTAAAATTTTATTGGAACACAAGCACACCCATTCGTTTGTGTATTATCTGTGACTGCTTTCGGGCTACACCCTCAGAGTTGAGGAGTTGCCACAGAGACTGTGTGGACCATGAAGCTGAAAATATTTACCATCTAGCCCTTTCTAAAAGTTTGCTAATCCTTGTTTCAGTAGGACTATACTAATAGCAATAAGCAGGATGCATTTGGAGGGACAAGTTCAATTTTTGATGCATTAGCTTTTTTAACTTTAGATTTTGGGCTTTCATGATCACATTTAAATCTAATTATATACAGGAGGACTGACCAGCCCCAGGTCACATGACCGTAGGCGACAGAACTGGAACTCAAGCCTGGGTATCCTGAGTGTGAGCACAGTTTGGTTTGTGCCATATGCAGTACACCACTGGCTCTGTCAGCCACTTCGAGAATAAGGTCACCATCCCTGCATTGTGGTAGACACAAACTCAGGGTGAAAATAGAATCTGCTGGAACATGGAGGGCCTTCCTTCAAGAACACCCATCATAATCACTTTCCTCTGTGTTCTTGGTGTCCTTTTGTGGATATGAAAGCCCATGGATCTCCAAATTAGTGATGTTAATTCCCTTAGTTAACTATGAGAATCTCCCCCTTCCCCGCCAAGGCCTCAGAGGAGTGTAGAAATCAATGTCAGATTTAATTCTGTTGAGTCAACAGAAGTAGTTGAACGTTCTTGTTAGACTGTATTCTTCCTGAACGCTGAGAAATTTAATTTTGCAATTCTGAGGTTCTGAACCCTCCTCTAGTAAGTACTGAGCCCACATTGGCTGCCAAGATCACTGTCAAGTTCTTTCAGTTCCTGATCGTGTTCACGGATGGTGATAAATTTGCTGATTGGAGCAGATTTCATCATTAATAAATACTGTGGCCTTTGTATTGATCTTACCAGAAAGATGAGTTCATACAAACTGAAAGACTTGTCGAATTAAAAAGATTCAGATGCAAAATCCTGCAGACTGATAGCATTAACTTGTCAGGGAGCACTTTATATACGAAGATGTTCTCCAAATTCAATTTTTACCCCTTTATTTCCAGCCATTGCTGAAATTTGCCCCCAGGATGAGATTGGAATGTCAAAGCAGCAGATTTCCTAAAGTGTCTGCCCAAGGAGCCAGGAGACGTCAGGGGAGGGAGAGGGCTTGCCAAAGGAGCTCTGTGATGCCAGGAACTCTCTGTGGACAAAGGGTTGGTTTAGGACAGCTTTGTTATGCCTTAAAAACTCAAGCTTGCTATGGAAAATGGTGCCGCCACTATGGAAAACAGTTTGGTGTTTGCTCACGTAGAAATATTGTATGACCCAACAATTCTACTCCTAGGTATATACCCAGAAGAATTGAAAATGGGTATTCAAACCAATACTTGTACATAGATGTTCATAGTATTATTCACAATAGCCAAAAAGGTGGAAAGAGCTCAAATGTCCATTAATGAATGAACAGATACATAAAATGTAGTATATCACTACAATGGAATATTATTCAGCCATCAAAAGGAATGGCATGCATGTTGCAATGTGCATGTATGAAATACTCAGAATAGGAAAATCCATAGAGACAGAGAGCAGACTGGTGATTGTCAGAGGCTCGGGGTAGAGTGAGGAATAGGAAGTGACTGATTAATGGGTACAGGGTTTCCTTTTAGGGAGATGAAAATGTTTTGGAACTAGATAGAGGTAGTGGTTGCGCAACACTGTGAGTATACTAAATGCTACTGAATTGACTTTAATATGGTTAATACTATGTTATGTGAATTTTACCGTAAAACACAAAAACAACAAAAACTCCTCAAAACTCAAGCTTTTTCAGAATCTCTGAGCTGTGGACTTTTAGTTCTATAAAATCTTGACTACTCTCGCTTTGCACTTGGTTTTCAGAGTGGCCTGATGGTGGGGTGTCGGTGTTGGTGCTCTGAGCGCCTCAAGTGTGATGGATACTTCTAGATTTTCCCACAATGCCTCGTGTAGGACTCTGCTCCATGTAGGAAAAGAAGCAGTGAAGAACAGCAGGTCCAGTTCCTTTCTTTTGTTAAGAATAGGAAAAACTGTTTCACTAGGAATTTGGAGTCACTGTTTAAGCCCAGAACTATTGCTTCCTTCAGAGTTCACAGGATTGCCCAGTTACAGATTGAATGCCTCAGAATGAATAACCAAGATTGTTAATTTAGTCAATCCAATAAATTCTTGAATGTAGATGCTCAGAGCTTTCCCTGGTGAACAGGACAATGGTTGCTGTTTGTGAAGGTGAGGTGGTCAGCTTTAGTGTGTTCCCCTCCCGTCTGGGAATAGTGTGGAGTGGGCTGAGCTGCGAAGGACTCTCTGGGCTTAGGAACATTCAGCTGTGAGGAAGCGTAATTAGTGATGTGGATCTTCACTACTAGAAATGTGGTCCTCAGGCAGCAGCAGTGCATTGCTGGGGAGCTAGATAGACGTACAGAATCCCAGGCCCCCTCCCACACTTCCTGGGTCCGAACCTGCATTTAAGCAAGATCTGTGTGCACACTGCAGTTTGAGAAGCTAGTGTGGAAGACTGGATGTGCATTACTTTTCCTTGGAGTTCTCTCCTTTCCCCTTGGAGGAGGCTTCCTGGTTCTGTCTGGCTAGAATTCATTCCCAGTTTATACGAAACTGAAGAAGAGCTTTCTAATTGACTCGGAACTGGAGGGTCATGAAAGGAAATTGGGGAAGGGGTAGAATATGAAAGTGTTGTTCTTGATTTGAGACTTTTAACATTTGTCTTGAAACATGTGACTGAGCTCAGAGTCTAGAAAGCTTTTGCTTATAGAAGCAGGCGAGTCAACCTTTTTTTCACTCAAATCATTAATCACAAGTTTTTGGCCATCTTGTTCTATTCATTGGGTCAGCTTTTCTGTCTGGTTATTTCCCTTAGGTAAATATTTTAAATGGAGAAGGATAGACATAATAGAAAGTTTTTATTTCCCTTAAATGGATATTTTGTAAAAGAATTGGTGATGAAAGACTGTATAATTTTTGTTGATGTGATTTTTCCCAGCACAGGGGTTTCAGTAGTCCTGTGCATTAAGATTTTTTTTTTTTTGGTTTCTTCTATTTTACGAGATATTATATCATTTTTCCCTAAAAAAAGAAAAAAAAAACTTGGAAAAGTTTTGAGACATAGGTAAGCCTGGGGTTATAAATTCTAAATGGAATTCTGATTGTTCAAAAACATTATTTATATATTAAAAACAGCTAAAATATTGGCATTGTTTTTGAGGGGAGTACTACAAAAATTCTGTCTTGGTTTTTCATGTCTTTATTCCTGTATCTCTGTTATAAAAGTGGAATTTCACTAGCATGGCCTGATCACATGACCTATCAGCCTTTATTCAGTTAATTGAGTCTCCGTTAACTTGCAATGTTTGAGATGGGGAAGTGCGATCTGGATCAGGGATCAAGAGCCAAGAGAAAGGTTGGAGTTCTGTGTTCTTCAGCTGGGCGTGTCCCGGGCCCTGATGTAGTCATCTCAAAATGGGAGGAATTGGACTGGAACCATGATTTTCCTGGGGATGGGGGCTCTAGGAGCAGGTTGTGTGTGTGTCAGTGTGTAGCAGGATCTTGGGTATGGAGCGCATGTGTTACTTGAGAATGCACAGTACTGTATTTCTTTCTTTGAAAAATGGATTTGTTTTTCAAACAAGTATCACAGGGCAAAGCATGATACAACCTTGGGTAGCTAACCGAGGATGGGAGCATGTGGCACTAGCAGTTAGTGGCAAGTAACAATATTTAGTATGTACGGCGTGCCAGGAACTGTTTTAAACCTCCGAGATCTATATGTATATAATCTCACTTATAGCTCACAAAACCTTAGAAGATCTGTAATGTTACACGAGCGGACAGAGCTGGAGGGTGAAGCGTCTCCCTTAAGGTCATTAGAGCCTCTGTGTGGGTAGACCTGGGATTAAACCAAGCTGAGCCTGTAACCTTAGCTGCTAGGTTTGCTCTCTCTGCATTCATAATCTGATATGAATCAAGATCAATTTTATCTATATTTTACCTTCTGGAAAAAAAGGAGTTTTATAATATGTGTAACTGGTATGAAATTGCCACTCAATGCCCCGGTGCGGAAACAAAAAAAAAAAAGGAAGAAAGAGAAAGATCACATATTTTCTTTTAAATCCAATTAAATTTGGTTCAGAGTTCCTCTTGCAGAGACTGGTGAGTTGTTTAGTATCAAAAGTCATTGGGGGATTCCTTCCCCACCCACACAATTTGGCTAGAAAATTCTGAGGGCCTCATTTCCACTCCATCATGGTGGTGTCAAGGTGCTCATTGGCTAAGCCTGCACTGCCCACTTGAGAGTGGCCAATCACTGTGTTTATTCCTTCCATGCTCAACCTGGCTGCCATGTTCTCCCTGGGGCTCCAGAGGCCAAGGCTTTAAGGTATTAGCCCCCAGGCGTCCACATGTCCCATCTTTCCAGAGCTTCACCTTCCCCTGCTAGGCAGCTGCATAGACCCAGAGCCGGGTACAGATACAGACATAGGGTGCTAATAGTCACAGCTTCCTGAGGGGAAGAGAAGTGTACCTTTCATTCTTTTCATTATAATCTTGTAGGGAAATAGTTAATTTCTCTAGCAGATTATCTTCCTGCTTGTAAATGACAGCAAAATTTAACAGGATTTAACATAATTTTATTAAGTGTCCAATTTACATTTCTCATGTTAGGTGAAAGCATCTAGATGACTAAACTGAGTTAAACTCAGTTCATTGCTTGTACTGTCCATGTGATGCTGGGTAAATGAATTGAATTCTTTAGCTCCCTGACTCATCTTTTATAAAATGAGGATAATAATAGTTTCTGTCCCACAAATGGTCCTGATGGATCAGCTTTAACAAAGACACTTGCTTAAAGAATGGCAATGAGACCAGCCAAACTGGCGGAGAGAGTGCGGGTGGGTGGGGGTTGTAGTGGGGTAAAGGCTGGAGTGTGTAAATGCCATTTTATGAGTATACAAGATCTGACAATTAAGTTTGTGAACTTGTTGCAACGATGTTGCTAACCTTTTTTGATATCAGAGGGATTATTCATTATGAATTTGTACCAACTGGACAAATAGTTCACCAGGTTTACTATTTGCAGTGTTGAAAAGGCTGCATGAAAAAGTTAGACGACCTGAACTTTTCGCCAACAATTCATGGCTCTTGCATCACGACAATGCACCAGCTCACACGGCATTTTCTTTGAGGGAGTTTTCAGCCAGTAAACAAATAACTGTATTGGAACACCCTCCCTACTCACCTGATCCGGCCCCCAATGACTTCTTTCTTTACAAGAAGATAAAGGAAATATTGAAAGGAAGACATGTTGATGACATTCAGGACATCAAGGGTAATATGATGACAGCTTTGATGGCCATTCCAGAAAGAGTTCCAATATTGCTTTGATGGGTGGACTAGGTGCTGGGGTTGGTGCATAGTTTCCCAAGGGGAGTACTTCAAAGGTGACCGTAGTGATATTCAGCAATGAGGTATGGAGCACTTTTTCTAGGATGAGTTCATGAACTTAATTGTCCGACCTCTTAGAGTTTGGACTCCCATTGACCTTCTTTCCAGTTGTTTTATTAACTGCAGTTCGTGTTCTGCCTCAGACATGTACTGAAATCCCTCTGTTAAATTCCCTTTTTGGACTATTTAGGACCGGACCGACTTTGAGTGGAGCTTCTGGATGGAGTGGGGGAAGCAGCGGCTGGTGTGGCTTCTCCTTGGGCACCTGGCTGTCTCTCAAATGGCCAACCAGATCGCAAGGAAGGTACGCTTCTGTGCATCATTTCCTTTCAAGCCTCTTTTTCCTCTGCTGTTTGTGAAGAGAATCCTGAGGTAGGCATCAATAGACATGGGTATTAGTCTTGGAAACCTGGAAAAGATGAGAAAGAATGCTCATTAAGCCATTCAGGATAAAGGTTTTATACATTCTTATCCTACACTTACTTCCTCCAAGTTATTTTTCTAACCAATGAATATAAAGGTTTTAAAGTAAAACTCACTTCAGATGGTGTTCTTTAAGATTATTTCTATTGAAATAATCTTATAAAAATCTTATTAAAAAAACTGCCTGTTGTTGAGAATCTACGTGATTTCATTATAAGTTAAAAAGAAAGTAAAGTGAATGATTTTATAAAGAAGTGGGAATAATTTTTTTTGATTCCATATCACGTAGAGCTTTATCTTTGCTTAGATAACAGGTTGAACTTTATTCTATGGTAATGGGATGCCATTGACAGATTCTGAAACAGGAATAAGTGATTAGAGATATCATTTAGGAAGATTATTATAATAGGATAGATAGATTTTTTTTTTTTAAGTTTGTAACTTCTGAATGTGACATAATGGAATAGATCACAAGTCCCAAGCTTACAATTCCTAATTATAATTCCTATTATATACCCCATTTCTGAACATCTTGGTTTTTCTTCAGCTGCTCTGATTATTCCTTTATTCAGAACTACTTATTGATGATATACCATGTTCTAGGCTTGTGCCTAGGGCATGAAAAATGAATGATATATCACTATTAACTTAAACAAGGTTACAGTCTATTTGAGACTTGAAAGTAAATAATTTTAATAAAGCATTACAAATATATTTTTAAAATGTCATTGTTTCCCAAGTTTCCATTTTTCTATTCTCCTAGTTACGTATTTCCTGTCTACTTATTTATTAGCCTTTTCTATCAGTACGGTTGAATATATACACACACATGCTGCCACTGGTTTAATAGTATAACTGCATTTCTCAGACTGGATAACATGTATCCATCTATTATTGTGTCATGTAGAGTATTTTCACTGCCCTAAAAATCCTCTGTGCTCTGCCTAGTCAGCCTTCACTCCTCCCCTACCCCTGGCTTGCACTCATGATCTTTTTACTGTCTCCATACATAAGCCTTTTCCAGAATGCTGTATAGTTGCAACTTCATTCCTTTTTAAGGCCAAACAATATTACATTGTATGTTGATACTATAATTTGTTATGCATTCATTAGTTGAAGGACATATGGGTTGTTTCCACTTTGTGGTTATTAAATAATGCTGATATGAATGTTTTATGTATATGTTTATGTGTGGACATATGTTTTTATTTTTTGTGGGTATGAATTACTGGGCCATATGGTAATTCTATGAGCGTCCAATAACCTATTTTCTACAGTGACTGCACCATTTTCAATTCTCTCCAGCAATGGGCCAGAGTTGTACTTTTTCTACTTCCTTGCCGACACTTGATCTTTTTTAGTTGTTTTATTATGATCAGCCTCGTGCGTGTGAAGTGTGTATCATTGTGGTTTGGATTTGCATTTCTTTAATAACTAATGATAACTAATAACTAATGATGTTGAGCATCTTTTCATGTGCTTGTTGGTCATTTGTATATATTCTTTGGAGAGATGTTTATTCAAATCCATTGTCCATTTTTCTTTTAATTGGGTTGTTTGTCTTGTTGAATAGTAAGAGTTCTCACTATATTCTGGATCTGATATTTGATTTGAAAATATTTTCTCATAGTTTTTAGGTTGTCTTTTCCCTTTTTTAAAATTAGTTTCAGGTGTACAAAACAATGTAATAGTTAGATATTTATCATATATATCTCTCACAAAGTGATAACCCCCCTCCCTGTCTACTACCCCTCTGACATCACATACAGCCGTTACATTTCCGCTGTCTCTATTGCTAATGTTGTACTCCAAGGAAGTGGGAATAATGTTGATGTCAAGTCATTTATGCGGCAGTAACTGTTGCAGATCAGAATTCCAGTAGTATTTCACTCTTGCCTTAGCTGGATTAGAGAGCAAGAGATTCTTCAAAGTGGATGTTTGAAAAGCACGTGAGGCTGACTGAGACCCTCTTCTACGTGTTTAGCTACCAAGGGACCTGAGATATTCAGGAGGGTCTTTCTCTTTCTGTAGGGTTGGGACCAGGCTTTGTCTAGCGTCCTCAGATACCTGCCTCTTGCCTCTGTAGATTCCTATTCCAACAGTAATGAGTCTGTGCTTGGAAATCTATCCAGTAAAAAAAAACAACAAAAAACAAAACAAAAACAAAAAACCACACAGCCAAAAACTGACTCGCAAATCAAGCCAGGAAAAATGTTGGATTCATAGAGGTTCATGGCCGTGGAGAAACGGACGGGACAGAAGTGGCAGGAGCCTTTGGAAAGCATAGACCAGAATGTGAGACTGAGAAAACAGGGTGACATGTGGTTAGAGATGGGCACTGAACTAGAGCTACTTTTTAGCTCTTTCCTGAAAACTGGTACTTTTTGGGCTGGCTTCTCATCCTAGAATATAGGAAACTCCAACAGCACACTAACTATCTTTGTTTTAAATATGATATTACTTTTTTGTACTAAAATTTCCATCTTCTAAAGTAGCAAAACTAAAAGATTAGATGCTCTCAGATCTGAATATATTTTAGCATTTCGTACATCTTTTTTCAGTTTTATTGAGTTATGACTGGCATATGGCATTGTGTAAGTTTAATGTGTACAGCCTAATGACTTGACTTACATATATAGCCACGTGGTTACCACAGTAAGTTTAGTTCACATCCGTCATCTCGTGTGTGTGTTATGTGCCACTGAGTCGGTGACCCTGTGAATGAGTGACATCCAGTGTCCTCACAGCCCTGCTCAGCCCTGGAGACTCGAGCCTGTGGCTTCTTTTATAGTCAGTCCATCTCCTATTTGGTCTTCCCCTTTTCCTGCTGCCTTCTGTTTTCCCCAGCATGATTGTCTTTTCCAAAGAACCTGCCTTCTCATGATGTGCCCAAAGTAAGATGACTTCAGTTTTGTCACTTTTGCCTCCAGCGATGTTTCAGGCTTAATTTGCCCTGGGACCCGCTTGTTCTTCTTTCTGGTGGCCCAGGGTAAGCATAGAGCTCTCCTCCAACACCATATTACAAATGACTCAGTCTCGTAGAAATGAATCATCTCATATAGATGCAAGAAAAACAGAAAAAAATGTTTATTTTCCTTGTGATGAGAGCTTTTAGGATCTATTCTCTTAGCAACTTTGAAATATACCATACAGCAGTGTTAACGATAGTTATCATGTTGTACATGATATCTCCAGTTCTTATTTGTCTTATAACTGGAAGTTTGTACCTTTTGACCACCTTCATCCAATTTCATATAACTTTCTGAGCAAACCTACTAATAAATAATACTTTTTTTTGTATTCCTAAACTAGTAATGAATATATCTACTTTAGCCTTCATTAATGAGTTTCTTTTCTTCCACACATTTGTTTGATGGTCTTTTTATTTATTTTTAAAGACTTCAAAATTTTTAGAAATTTTACATTTTCATTTTTAACACAAAGTTTCTCTGCCCATCGGTAAATGACGACTACCCCAGGTCTCAGTTTTCCCATCTGTAAAATGAATGGTGTAATACGTTCTTTTCTACCTCTGTGAAGGGAAAATGAAATCGTTGGAGGAAGATCTGTGAAATGCACCCAGGATCACTACTACTGTTGTGGAGAAGGGCCAGCTATGGGGTAGTGGAAGAGCGCGAGATGATGCATTGGGTCCTGGGCTTTCTCTCCTCTTAGCTTTCTAACCTTAGGAAAGCTTTTCACCACTGAATCTTAACCCATCGTTTTCTGTGTGGTAGGGTTTATGAGGCAATATTTTCCCCACTTAAATACAGTGAGCTTCATTTGTTTAAAAAATCATTGAAAAGTAAAGGATGAAACATGGAAAAGTTACGACAAAGAAAAAGCACAAAAGAAATGGCAGAGATAAATTATGCAAATATATCAGTAATCACAATCAATGTGAATGGGCCCAGTTCTCCCCCTCCCTCCCAAAAGATTTTTCAGGCTGGATAAAAGAAAAACAAACAGAAATAAAGGAAAATCAACAAAGAAATAAAACAGAGTCCAGAGATGTTCTTCTTAGCAAGATATACTTAAAACAGAAGTTTGAGCGTAAAAGGATGGGAAAAAATGTTCTAGATAAATATAAGACTCTTCTTTTCGCCCACCCACCCAAGTACTGGTGCAGTTTTATTAACAGCGGGCAAGAAGCATTATTAGTGACAAAGAGGGTATTGTTTAATGGCAAAGGGTTCGTTTTATTGGGAAAACAATTTTAAGTTTGTTTGCTTCAAAAGTATATAAAGCAAAAGTTGATCAGTATCATAAAGAAATAAATCGATGATTGTAGGGAGAGATTTTAACATAATTTCATCACTAATTGATATATAGAAAAAAACAGTAAGGAGCAATACAATTAATAAGCTTGGTATAAGAAACATGCAAATTATTGCCTCTAACAACTCTAGAATTTACATTCTTTTAAAGAACACATAGAATATCTATAAAAATTGACCACATACTTGACCATAAAGTAATTTTCAACAGATTTTAAAGGATGTGTTTCATATAGGTTATGTTCTCCAAGGGTAACTGCAGTGCAATTAAGTTGAAAACCCATGACAAGATGATCTGAAAACTCTAATTCATTTAGAAATTTAAAAAGAACACATACTTTTAAATAATTCATAGGTCAAAAAAGAGATCATACTGGAAATCAGAAAATAGTTAGAAATGAATGAAAAATATATTACATATCAAAACTTGTAGAGTGTGGCTAGAGTGGTACTTAATTGGAGACCATAACCCTACATACTCATATTAAAAAAGAAGAAAGGCTGACAATTAATGAGCTAAGCACACAACTTAAGAAGTTATAAAAGAATAGCAGAAAAAATGAAACAAAAAAAAAGGAAGGAAAGAACAAAAATAAGAGCAGACATTAATGAAATAATCAATGGTAAGATTGGTGAAGGGGGAAAAAAAAGAAAATGCACAAATAACCAATATTAGGTATAGAGAAGCAGATGAAAAAAAAATATAGTAAGAAAATATTTTGTACAACTTTATGCCAATAATTTTGAAAACTTTGGCAAAGCAGACAAATTTCTAAAAAATATAACTTACCAAAACAGACTCATGAAGAAATAGAAGGACTGACTAGTACTATAACCATGAAAAGCAACTGAATCAGTAGTTAAAAATCTATTTGTAAAGAAAACACTAGACTAATGACATCATGACTTCTGCCAAACATGCAAGGCATAAGGTATTTAAATTTTTCCCAGACTTTTTCAGGAAAGAGTAAAAGGGGGAACATTCATTTCATGAAGATAGCATAAAATGGATACCAAAGTCGGAGGATATGTTCTACCAGATGTTATGACTTATATAAAGATATAATAATTAGGACATTGTTATAGTGGCACCAGCATAGACAACTAGACTAATGGAAATACCCGTACGTAGAAGGAAACTTGATTCGTGGCAGAACTGGCATTTCAGATCTGTGTGGAAAAGATGAACTAGTCAATAAACAGTGCTGACACAATTGTTTAGTCATATTAAAAAAAAATGAATTGAGTAATTACCTCATGTCCTACAGAGTTATTTTCATGGTGAGTTAATAAGGACTAAAAATGAAAAACTAAAGTATAAAACTTTTATAAAGGATGAATATCTTTTAGATAGGAGAATATCTCTTGATATGAGGGCAGAGAAAGATTTCTTAAACAAGACACACAAAATGCAAATTGTAAAGGAAAAATTGATACATTTACATTCAAACTAAGAGCCTACCCACCTAGCCCCCACGAGAATGTGAAATGTATAATAGGTGAACTCTGTGTTGTTGGCTGGACGCTCCTCCCTCTTTCCAAACTTCCTCCATTTTCAGCTGTTATTGGACACCTCCCAGAAATCTACCTGGATTAGGACATATCCCTCCATTTAATTCGCCTGTAACCTTGAGTTCAGGCCCTTTCCATTTTAGGAGGCAGTATTCGGAGTAGCTCGACGCGCTTGGATACACCCATGTTTGCTGCTTTGAAGCTGGGCAGCCATAAGCAAGTTAATTAATGTCTTTGAGTCTGTTTTCTCACTTGTGTGATCGTGATGGTAGTGCTTGCTTCTTGGGGTAGTCCGATGGTCTGGTCCGATGTATTTTAAGGTTCCGCTCACTTGTGGGTCCGATGTATTGTAAGGTTACATTCACATGTGATGAACGCCAAGTAAGTGCTGGCTGCTGCAGTCCTCTGCTGGCGGTTAGCGTGTGCTGAGCCTGTGGTCTGCTCGTGTCCCTGGGAGTGGTCCCCTCCGCGGTGTTCAAGAAAGGAGATTCCCAAGCCTCTGAGGACAGTGGCTTTCTGTTGCATTATACCAACATTCGTCTCAGGATTGTCTTTCTCTGACCCTGTTTCAAGTGTGTACTGGGTCCTGGGGGAAGGGGTTGGGAAACAGGGGCCATTCCTTTGGGGAGTTGAGTGAGAAGTTACCTAGGGAACCAGATGCTGATCTCAGTCCTGGACCTGATGTGGTGGTGGGTTGGGTGCCTGAGGTAAGGAGTGGGCCACATCTGCCTTGGCGTGTCCCGGAAGGCTTCCCAGGAGCTGCAGCTTGAAGGAAGTACGTTGTCTGCTTATTTCAGCTTCCTGCATCTCATTACCAGGCATGGGTTGACAGGTGGACCTGTCGTTTTATCTGCAAAGCCCATCTTACCTCAAGTCAGTAGGAGGTGTCTTAGCATTCTTCTTGGAATGAGGCCGAGTTCACACTGAATCGTGTGTGTGTGTATGTGTGTGTGTCTCCCATCACCTTTGGACCACAGGTTTGATTTGTGCGACAGCTGGTGGGCAGGGCTCCGGCTGTGGCTGGGGGCACAGTGCTCTCTTTGTCTGAGTCTGCTTGGCCCTGATATAAGTATGTGCCACAGTCTTGGCGCCATTAGCTCCGTGCTTTCATCACCTGGACTAGGAATTCCAGATGGCCTAAATTCGGGGGGGTGTTTTGGTACTTGGGGTGGAGGATTTGGGCTGGCATTCTTTTGTTTCCCCATCTTTGGAGGCATGGTGAACTATGGACAGTGCTGTGCAGGGCCAGGTGTTAGCAATTCTTGCTCTTAAAACCCTGAAGCCCTGAAGGATGTTCCCATCTCCATCTAACACGGAATCTCAGCTCTTCCTTTGTAAGCCCCACCCCCTCCCATACAGAGGCAGGTTATTTTCAAAAGTGTGATTTTTTTCCCCTTCCTTCTTACCTTCCTTTCTTCTTCCCTCCCTCTCTTCCTCCCTCCCTTCCTCATCCCTCCCTTCCTCCCTCCTTTCTTTCTTCCTTTCTGCCATGACAAGTAATAAAACTTTCCACTGAGCACCTTGGCCGAGGTTGAATGCCTTTTCTCTGGGCAGGGCTCTCTCTCTGGGTTTTGGTGAGACTGCGTCAGGGGCTAGTGCCCTTGGAGGGGAGGCTGAGTAACAGCTCTGAGCTTTGGCTGTGGGTTTGTTATGATTGGATTGTCTGTTGGGTGGGTCAGACAGTTGCCTCCTTTCTTGAACACCCCTGTGGCCTCCTTGCCACCTGAGACATTGTGTTCTCTGCCCTCAGAACTACAACTAACCCTATGTGAACATTGTGAGAAGGCTGGCCTGGTGTGGGGGCCGAGGGTGGGAGCTGTTGCTAACCACAGAGCAGAGTTTTTACCTCTGGCTGGCAGAACCCACAACCAGCTGAGCTCATCAGCTATAGGACTGAAAAGCAAGGTCCCATGGTGTTGGCTGAGATGAATAAACTAACCTCTGTAGGACCGTGGTGAATAGGCTCTACCTTCCAGCATATTACTGAAACCACACACCTCATCAGAATCTCATGCATTAATGGTTTTCCTGGAACTCGACACTGTCACCTCCATCAGTGCACATCTAGGGAGGGATGAAATTTGCTTTGTAGGGGCCCACTGGCCTTTGCTGCCAGGAAAAGCAGGCTAGAATACAGGTGTTTGGACTCTGGGATGGTTTTGTTTTTTCCCCTGTTTGTCTAGGGAGATCTTTGTTTGGATCTATTTTTTAGTAACACTTGCAATTGATTATGTAGTATGTAATAAATTATGCCATGCATCAGGATTATTGATTGACTCCTTTTATTTGTTTCTCAAACAATACCCGCACTGAGTGGTTTTTGGGCAGATGTACAAGAAGAATTAATGCACACCTAATGAAGGAAACCACTCAGACACATCCTATTATCACTCCGTGCCCACAGCATTGAACAAGCGAAAGTAGAAGAGAAGTAGAGATGGTGTGAGAGGGGGAATTGTCAGCCAGCTCTTCCTGTGGCGGGGTCCTGACTCCCTATGAAGAAGATTGAGGAATATAGGTTTACAAAAGAAAGGAAGGCAAGTCCATGGTCTTTTTTCAGGGGTGCTGATTTCAGCCTTGGAAATGTGCCAGCTCAGTTGGTTTGTCTCTGGGAAGACTCATAAGGGTCCGCTTTCGTCGCTTTGTGGCTGTGCCCTGTCAATTGTGAACTATTTGAGATTTCCCGCAACACAAAAGACCCCTGTGAGTGGAAAACAGGCAGTAGGCAGTGAGATGTGAAACGAGTCCCTTCTATTTCATCTGCATTGGCAAAGCAGGCTCGTTTATAAGGGGTTAAGTGGTACAAATCAAGACTTTGGAAAACATCAGATTTTCACATTAGTGGACTAATAAACATCCCAAAATTTTAGTACTAATTTTTTGTTAGTTCTTAGTCATAACTATCAGATTAAATCCCAAGATTTGGGGAAGCATATCCATTCGTCCATCCATCCATCCTTCCCTCCCTCCCATATTTATGAAACCCGTGCTATATGCTAGGTATCATGTCAAATTCTGGGCTTACATTATTGTACTATGAACAAGACGGTATTATCCTGCTAAGTAGAGTCAGTCCCCTCCCCCCCTTTTGAGAAGTGGTTCAGTGTAAACAGGGAGCAGTGAGAACAGGGCAAAGTTGCCTACCTCATGCAGTCTGGGACAGTAAGCTCCGTCCCATCAGAAAGGCCATATATTCCTAGTCTGGCTTTATATCTACTGCCACAAGAATAGAGTATACCTTTTTCTTATTGTTTGTTAGGCTTTTAAAAAGTCTCTCCTCTTCCCCTGCCTTCCTTTTTTTGTCTTCTTTTAGAAACTGCAGAGCCTGAAATAAAGAGAGTTAACAGGGTCAGGATAGTTCTGATGGGCTGGCATTGGGTGTCCCAGCAGAATTCACTCAACCTGTCCTATTCCCTAGCTTCAGGTTGCTCACACTTTGATATCCTTTAAAGAGCGCTGTGCATGCAAATTAAAGCCACCGTGAGATCCCACTGCATACCTACCACAAGGGCTCAGCTGAAATAGAGAAACACCACCAAATGCTGGTGAAGATGGGGATGAACTGGATCGCTCTCATACACTGCCGCGGGGACTGTAAGATCGCCACTCTGGAAAACTGTTGGGTCGTTGCTTATAGAACTAAACATGTAACTGTCATGCAACCTAGCAAGTGCATGCTTGGGCATTTCTCCCAGAGAAATGAAAACTTATTTTTACACAAAACCTGCACATGTATGTTCATATCAGTTTTATTCATAATAGCCCCAAACTGGTTAAACTGCGGTACGTCCACATCATGAAATACTACACAGCAATAAAATGGAGTAAAGCTTTGATACCTGCAGAAACTTGAATGCATCTCCAAGGAATTATGCTGAGTGAAAAAAGTGAATCCCAAAGGTTACATACTGTAACCTTTGAAATGAGGCATGGATGGTTATTCATGCTACATCAGGATTTTAGAGGTGTTTTGGCAATGGGATTCCAGTTGCATTTTTATAGACAAAGTATGAAAATCACTATTTTAGTGGAGCTCTAATTTATACAATGGGTTTTTTAAATAGCTTATTCTGTTGCATTGTTCCTTCTTTTCCTTTTCATCACCTGTCCGCCATGGATGTATGGAGTAGAGTTGCCTTTACCCACTGGAGAGAATGAGGGTGTGATAGGAGGGTTAGTAGAGAATAGGAGGTTAGTGTGAGAGCATTTTCTGTCATGTCTTAGAGAGAATGTACTATTTGGCACGAGGAAGACAATGGGGGATGAGACTAGGAGACAAGCTTGTGTGCTCCCAAGGTAGCTTTTGTGAGCACAGTTAAATTCATCAGAGACTCTATCAAGCAGATGGGGCTTGCACAGCACTGTTAACTAGTTCCTGAATGTTCATTCAACTTTTTAAGTTGAAGCAGCTTAAGTCTGTTGTTAAGTTCCCAGAAAACAGGCTTTTCCCAAATGGATCAAAGAGCACTTAATAAAAATGTAACAATGTATGTCCATGTACGTAGCATGGGAAAGAATTCCAAGTGGTAAATGCTGTAGGTCATGTTGAAAAGGAACCTTTTTTTTGTTTGTTTTCATTTGTTATCACTACTTCTTAAAATAGTCCTTGGTGACTTTGTTCCTTATAATTATACTCTGCCCAGAGGTGAGTGTTTGGGGGAAAGTTTGAAGCAAATTTATGTGGCTGTTTTCTGTGGGTCGTAGGATGCAAAAATAGTAAAAATGAACTGCAGATTTCTCTGGTTTTCTTGGAACTTAAAAGTCACCTGATGTAGTCGCTCATTTAAAATGTTCTCTCTTGAGCCAGAGTATAAATTTCGGAAAATTTGTACTTTGGCAATATTTTGGAAGAGTTAGCATCTAAGGATGGGGTTTACAATTTGCAGTCCACGTCTGCCTTTCCCTTAAAGAAATCTTATTTTTACAAGAAGACCTAAATTCAAACAGAGCCCACTTTTCAACTAGGTGTATTCTTGGAAACCATCTTTTGAAATGCATGCTGAAAAGACACTGTATTTCCCTATAGGAATAACAACTAGTATTTCTAGTGTCTTTAGTATGTATGCAGACAATTTTGTGAGCATTTTACCTGCATTTACTGAATCCTCACAACAACCTCCTGAGGTAGATACTGGTATTATCCTAATTTCATATATGAAAAACCTGAGGCACCTAGAGATTAAGTAACTCGACCAGGATCACACAGTGAGTTGATGGGGACACTAGGATTTATATAGGCATTTGGACTTCAAAGCTTGAGTAATTAAACCACTGTGCTATGTTGCCTCTCAAACAATGTTAAAACATTATTGTAGTTTTTAAGAAAGGATTTTTCAGCCAGGTATGACCAAGAGTGTATCATAAAAGTAAAGACATGTTAATTTATCTATTTAGTTATTCACTGTCAATCACAGTAAAATGTGGTAATTAAATAGAAGGCTATTCTCTGACTCTCCTAAAATAGGGGTCTAAATGTTTCAATGAGATTGACTATGCAAAGTCCTCAGTATCATATAGAGCAGGTAAGGTACACTTTTTCTGTGACATACTGTGTTTCCCCCAAAATAAGACCTAGCCGGACAATCAGCTTTAACATGTCTTTTGGAGCAAAAATTAATTTAAGACCCGTTCTTATATTATATAAGCTATTCTCTTACATTATTTAAGACCAGGTCTTATAATACCTGATTATATTATATTATATTATATTAATTATATAAGACCTGCTCTTATAGTATAGTAAAATAATATTTATAGTAAAAGATAGTAAAATAAGATTATAGTAAAATTATATTATATTAATTTTTTGCTCCAAAAGACGCATTAGAGATGATTGTCTGGCTAGGTCTTATTTTTGGGGAAACAGAGTAAATTTGACTGTAAACAATATGTCAATAAAATAAAAATGTAATTAGATATTTAATTTTAAATCTCTGGTTTAGACTTTAGAAAGGCTTTTGTGGTTTGGATTGCCCAGTTTTTTCAATAAGACTCCTGAGAAGTGTGGACCCATGCTTCCTTTCACCTTCTTTTTTGCAGGATAGTGTATGCAGGGGGTAGTGTTCCAGGTTGGCAGTGATTCCAGCTGTCTTCTGGCTTGCATAGTGTCTCTTGAAAAGTCAGCTAAATATCCTATTGTTGTGGGATCCAGTGGTCTGGGTGGAGTGGCTGAAGGCAGGAAAGTGGCTCCTACTTCTGGATAGATTTGGTGGGGTTCTTGGGACTTGGGGGTAGCCAGCCATCACTCTGGAAGGTCCCTCTGTATCCTGTTTGTCTGTGTTGCACTAAATCCTCAGGGCAGTGAGAACAGTTTGGTTAATGGGTCAATGAACATTATCTTCTCATATGTAGAACCTTCAATAACAATGCCCGTTAGCTCACCCTTCTCTCTTTCTTCCCTCTCTTCTGCTGTATCTCTCTCCTGTCCGCAGCACAGACCCTGGATCCTCACAGCCTATGGAATGTGGGCCTGCTGGTGTGTGCTGGGGGCCCCAGGAACGGCCATGATTTTTCTCCACACGGTCATCTCCTTCTGCGTAGCCCAGTTCCGGTCACTGTTTCTCTCATGGCTCTGTTCTCTCCTCCTGCTCTCCACATTGAGGCTGCAAGATGTGGAGGAAGTTAAGGTAAGTGTCTCTGTTTTACCACTGGGTCCCTTTGGCAGGGCCCCCTTCCGGATAGATACTTTTGTTTTCAGGCAACAGACAATTGAAGAACTGTAGTAGGGCTCCTCCTAGTGGCTGTATGGGGTTGGTGCATGTGAACTCTGGTATTGCATTCTGCAATCATGTCTTTTTATCCATGTCTTAGCCCTTTGAGGTTGCACAGGGCTAACCTTGTATGTTTTCTCCCGGTTTGGGTAGGCATGGATGGTGGCATATGTCATAGGAACAGAGGTTTAGGAACAAAGGGAAAAGAAAGCAATAGTTCCCTATGTATTTAATAAAAAATCATCTGTACAGTGCTATGCAATTTATAGGACACTCTACATTCCTTATCTCATCTGATGCCCACAATAGCTCCTGAGACAGATGAGACAGGTATTGCCTTGCACACACAATCTTGGGAAGATTTTGATATTCGTTCTTAAATCACCATAGAACTGGAACTCCTGTGGTGTCTTTATTTTTGGTCATTTGTCCATTCATTTGTTCACTCATTCATTGATTCAAGTGATGGCACTTAGAGTTGGTGTGTCCTGGATTGGCAGTCATGGGAAATAACATGATGGGAAAGACAAACCAGTGGTTTGTAGCCTCTTCTATTCACTGTCTTTCCTATTCTTGAAACTGGAGGCAGCCATTTAACCTCTGAGTACCAATTTTATCATTTGGAAAATGGAAGTAATAGCTGCTCTGCCTTCCTCATGAAGTTGTTCTGCGGATCTAACAGGATGACATATGTTAAGTGATTTTGTAAACATTGTAGCATTTTGGAATTGCCAGTTTTTTTTGCTCTTGTTAGGCTATCATAATTTTTCTTCACTCTCACCTGTGGACTAGGGCTAATACTTAAAGCACATATGTAAAAACATGGACTCATGAGAGTAACTAGGGTAACAGCTCTCTCTGAACAAAAGACACTTAACTTCTCACAATGATTAACTAGGTGATCATTCAAATAAGTGTGCTTAAAATAGATTTGCAACTAAAATAAAAACGAACACACACCTAACTTTCTGGGGACCTGGCAAGTGAACAAAACAGACTCCAGTTGTATTTATGATTTGTTTGGGGACAGTAGCATCAGTTAAAGGGTTAGTGGCAAATAAATATTCCATTTATTATGCAGATTGGTGATTTGAAAAATACTACTGAAGGGGAGTAAATGACTAGCCATTAGTTGCATTGGGCTTCTGTGTTTTTTACACTCAGTTCTCTTGGTCTTTCTTGGTGGCTGCTGGAGTCCTGGATGTGGAGTAGAAACTGTTCATTGCTTAGTGTTTCTGTATAAAGCCTTAAAAGACCCTCATGGATCAAATGAACTACTTATTCTATTTTCTATGCAGAAAATTTTATGTCTTGTCTATATTTCCATCAATTGTTGTTCCCATTAAAAAAGCAATACATATGTATTCTGGAAAATGCAGAAAAATATAAAGATTATAGAGCAATCCATGATTTTACTCCAACATTGTTAACATATCATCACATTTCCTTCTAGCCTTTTGTTCCATACATATTTTTGTACATGCTTGTTATTTCTTATTTTGTATTGCATTTTTCATTATGTTTTTACACACCTATCTTCTGTATGGGAATGTAGACACATTGAGGGCAGGGACTCTTTCTTTTGACTATGTGTCTCTAAAGCTCATTTGGCATATAGTCCTCAACTACATGTGGGGCCCAATTAATAACAGAAGAGCAAAAGAAAAGCTATGTTGAAGACAGAAATCCTGTGTGACATTTCTAAGCCTCTCTTTGTCTTCCGAATTGTTGGAGGAGCTGTCAGTATCCAGTGGTGGTGGCTAATCTCCATGGTACCCACTGGGTGTATCTGACATATGCATATCTGGGGAAATATTCATTATGTTACATCAGGCTTAGTGCTAAGTTGATGGTTGATGGCAGACACTCTTCTGCCCACAGCTCATTAACTGCTCGTTTTGATGACCGAGGAGACTTACCTGCTGTTCAGAGCTTCTCGACTCCCCTAAAGGTATAGATGCTGTACCTGTGGAAGACATCTCCTTCCCAGGAGACTGGATGATGTCCCTCCTTGGCACTCACAGGCTGTTCTCTCTGTGACTTTGCAGAGAGGGTGGTACAAGACAGAAAATGAGTACTACTTGCTGCAGTTTACGCTGACCGTTCGCTGCCTGTACTACACCAGCTTCAGCCTCGAGTTCTGCTGGCAGCAGCTGCCCGCTGGCTGCCCTTTCTACTCCTTTGCCTGGGTGATGGCCTATGTCTTCTATTACCCAGTCTTCCACAACGGGCCCATCCTCAGCTTCCCGGACTTCATCGGACAGGTAGGGTCGTGTGCATCTTAGCTCCCGGAGCCCCGACCCTGATTCTCGGTGGACTGTGGCAACCAGGATTAATGAGTGGGCACAGCAAGAAGCCTGGGGCGGGCACTCACTGCAGGGCAGGCCCAGGATTCTCATGGTGTCACTTGAAAAGTAGAAAACAACACCGTGTAAGCCGTTGGTTGGCAAATAGTATGTTCCCTTTTATTTTCACAAACTGCCATAGCCTGGGAATTGTTCACGATGACCTGGGATGGGAAGCCGGGTGGAGTTGAAGAGTTGGAGGCGATAGTGTCTTTTCGGGACTGGGTACGTGTTTCTGTGCAGGACACTGCCTGCCTTCTCTGGACAGCAGCCTTGTCTGAAGCTTATGTCAAGCCACCTTCATCATTCCTACCTCACTTTTCCTCCTACTTAGAATTTTTTTTCCCTCATTCCACAGCTAGCCTCATGGAACATGTTTACAGAGTTAATTTACTTAAGGTGTTAGGAATTGGTAATACCTAAAACAGTGTTTCTCAAAGGAACTTCCTACTTCCCACCACTAAAGTAAAGCAGTCTTGATGGAAGTGAGGATAATGACATGCATGCACACAGATCACACATGTGCAAGCACACACATGTACATGCAAACCACATGCGTGCACACAGTACACACACATGCACACATACCACAGGTACACACAATGCAAGCGCACATGCATACACAGATCATAGGTGCACACAGTACACATGTGCAAACATATGTACACACTGATCATACACTTGCACATAGTACACACAGGTACACATGCACACAGCACATGTGCAAACACACACATACACACACCACAGGTGTACACAGTACACATGTGCAAGCACACACACATGCACAGATTACACATGTGCGCACAGTACACACATGTTCTAGCATGCCCACACCCACACATGTGTGCACGTGCGCACACACACACACACACACACACACAGAGGCCTGGAAGCATCGTTCAAAGTTCAGGGCCAGCAGCACTGTTGCACATTTCTGGAGGGTGACATGAAAGGTGCCCCCTGGGAAAGTCAGAGGGTTCTTAGAAATCCCTTAATTCCGTCTTAAAAATTCTACTAAGTTATGTATTGTACTCAAAAGTATATTTCGGCATTATAACAATAATTTTATGTTTTAAAATTGCCAGTTCAATTATTTATCTAGGATCATTCTTTTGTCCTGAAGTAATTTTAAATCTGTACTTGAAAATTATGTTTCAGATTATTGTGTAAAAGATAGAGGGGGTCAGTGATGGTAGCCGATCTTCTAACTCAGTGGTTCTCACAGTGGTGTCCCTGGACCAGCAGCATCAGGAGCACCTGGGAATGTGTTAGAAATGCAGATTCTCAGGCCGGACCCAACCTGCTGAATCAGAAATTCAGCTGGGCCCAGCAGTGTGGTTTCCCCAGGCCCTCAGGTGATTCTGATGCATGCTAGAGGTTGAGAATCACTTTCCTAAGTTCCTCAGAAGAGAAGAGTAGGGGGATGGGCGTGGGTTCAGGCCCTCCAAGTTGTCTCTTTTTCAGTCTCCGGTCCATTGTGAGTTGTGAATTCTTCCAAATATTCCGGCCAATAACTTTTGGACTAAATATGCACACACACATCCACACACACCTGTCTTGAAGACAGTAATCTTCAGAGAAACATTAAATCCATTAAGAGTGTTTCCTCTTAGGATTATTTTCCTAAAAACAGATCATTTTCCTAACTGCCTCTTATCTATTGAGGAGCTTTGCCCAAAGGGATCTGCATTTTGTTATTATGCAAATCATCATTCTGTTTCATCTCCTTTCAAATTGTGTCCTGTAGGGTCTAGCGGGGAACATGGAGGGCCCTTGCAGTATCTGTTACACTGAGGCAAGCTTTGAGATTACCGATCACCTAAACGCTTAGCCCAGGGTACCTGGTCCCTTGAGTTTTAGTCTGGAGAAGAGGGGCTGGGGCGTCCCACAGAGACTCAGGTATGAAGACTGGGTTGTGTCTATGTCTTCTCTCTCTTTTTCACCCCTTTCAAAATGGTAGCAATTGCTGAAAACAGGGAACTTGGAAAGGCAAATGGAAACCTTTCTCTGTGGTCTGGGAAGATTCATAGAAAAGTCAGTCTAGAAAAGGCAAAATGTTTAGTAAGCTACAAGGCAAACAAACAAACACACAAACAAACAAAAAAACCAGCCAGGATGTGTCTGCAGTTGCCAAGGGTGCTTATGGGGCACTTACCTCCTGAAAGAAAAATGGGTTAAAAGGGGAGCAGTTTAAACCATGAAGCTAATCTAGTAGTGGAAGGATTCTTTCAGAGAGGCCAAGAAAGGACAGGCTGGGAGAGGGAGGAAGAAAGCTAACTGAGAGCTTGTAAGCAAGTTATCTCAGAAGGAAGACTTGAATGAACAAATGCCTTCGGATATAAGGACTGGTAATACTGAAATTCCCGGTTCTTCGATTCTCAGGTCAATACTCAAACTACAGAGCAGGAGAATGAGGCTTTGCCACTAGGGGGCAGCAGAGCCTCATGTGGGAACCCACCCAGGAGCCAAAAGCAGTGGCCAGTTAGGAATTCTCCAAACTCCAGTTGCTAAGATGATGGATGGCCTTAGGCACACTACTGGGAGAATGTATGTTTCACCCAGTTTTTTTAAAAATTTTTTTTAGCACGTAAATTTACAGTACACACAAGATGAGGGAAGTATAGAAGAGATGTCCTCAATAATGTAAGGCATTTTGCCTGTTCAGAGGCTTCGGTGAGCTTTAACTTGAGGGCCACCTCTGATGGCATTTGGAGTTTCAGGAACATGGGCCCTGTTTATTTTTCTCTCATGGTGCTGTGTAACTCAGATACTGAGCCAGGGGTGAGGTTGGGGCCCAGGGGGGCCTAGTGAAAGGCAGGACATGCTGTTTATTTGCTTAGCTTGGAGCCTTGGCCACTGTATCTTACTCCAAGCAGGTTGAGTTGTGCAGTGGGGGCTGGTGTGGGGGAGGACAGTGAGCCTGAGGGCGGTAGGAGCAGGGACTTTCCGTGCTGGGGGCTGTGCTTCTACCCCCAGGAGAAGAGCCACTGTTCAGGTAGGGAGCTGGCAGGTGGTGAAGAGGAGAGACTCTGGAACCCAACCTTACTCTTACAGGGTTGGAATCCCTGCTTTGCTTTGGCTTTGAGAGTTTTTTGTGAGTTACTTACCTTATTTGTGACTTAGTTTTCTTATCAGTGAAATGGGAAGAATGGTAGGATTGTTATAAGGATTAAATGATTTTGTATTGGTAATGTGGCTTGACACATAAACAGTATGAAATATTAGTCATTACTATTATTGCTGATATCAGTAGCCAGAAACATGTGGCATTTGTGGGGTCAGTTTAGGCCAGACCTGAGACCCTGGGCGTCCAGTCTGGTAGGTGAAAGAAGCAGGGGATTCTGGGCAGTGGCCATCCTTGGCCTCAGGAGAGGCCAGTGTGCTGGTTCCATCTCTCTTCAGAAGAGAGACCCAGACAATTGCAGCAGGTACGGGGGAGGGCCCAGCCCCTGCGTGGCTCTGGCTGGCAAGAGCCAGGTGGGCAGTCAATGACCCAGACAGACCGCGCAGGGTTTGAGGTGGGTTCTGGTTCTAGAAAGCACCTGGAATAATATGGGTTGTAGTAAATAATACTGAGACCTTGCTTCAAGCCAGGCTTTACATGTTCTAACTCATTTCATCCTTACCACAGCCCCGGGAGAGGGCTACTGCTGTTATTCCCACTTTATAGATGGTTAAGATGGAGACAAAGAGAGGCCAGTAGAATGCAGATTGGGCGGGAAGGAGTGAAGACGAGAGCCTGTTGCACTGACTTGGTGAGCCCTCAGGAGTCAGAAGATGCCGTGTGGCCTGGTGGCCATGTGGGGCTAGAGGCGCAGCCTGGCCAGCCCACGTCCCAGTCCTGTGGCAGCGACACCACCTGCAGGCCCCACTTGCTGTTCTGGTGGAGACCACTGGATACCACCAGCCTTGGTCTGGATGGATGCCTGGGGAGGGGCAGTAAGGGGCTGATTAGGGAATGGCTTGTTGGGAGCAGAGGTAGGTGTGGTTTGTAACCATGGATGGACAGGACAGCAGCTGGCCACCACAAAGGAATAAACCCCCGACTCTAATGCCCTTCAACCAGAGGCTGGAGCAGAAATGGCACAGTAGGCTCCTGGGAAGGCTTTTGTTTGGTGCCCTCAAACATATGTATTATTAGTGTGAAGAAAAAGAACCTTTTCTCTTTTAGAACTGTCATCTTTAATCATCGGAATATCTTTAAAAGGCTTTGATATTCCTTTTTACGCAATTAGCATGAAATGAGGTTTTAAAATGCACTTTGCAGATGAGTTAATGTGTATTTCTTAGTGGTGCCTTAACTGAAAAATCCCATTGATGGCAGTTTCCAGTAGTCTTAAGGTTGGTACTCCCATAAGTTAGAAATATGAGTGTATTGAGTTAATTGCTTTGCACTCAGACAAGAGAGCAATCGTGCTTGTTAGGTGAGCTGTGTGTAGCATGTCTTTTCTTCCTGCTGGAGTGACAAGGGGCAAATGCTGAATTTTTTAAATGAAAGTGAGTCAACTAGATTGAAGATATAAATAGACTAATAATTACCCGACTCTAAAGAAAGACCAATGACCACTTTTTAAGGTAAAAGCAAATAGAATGAAAAATCAGATTGTTGTCCTTCTGCTGTGTTTACTTGTACGATGAAGGAATAGACATTTCTGTTACCCTGAAGGAGGAGGCATCCAGCCTCAAAGAGGGAGCATTGCAGAGAAAAGTCCATGCTTCTGGTCCAGTGGTGACACATAATTATGCCTTCTTGAACTTGGCAGGGAAGTTTTGCCCTCAGGAACGTAGGTAAGTCATTACTGGGAAACCAGTCAGTCACAAAATGCACCTGGTATCTCTTAATTACAGATATTTGTGTCATTTTAGACTGCACACTGTTTGGGGAAAGAAAAGAGGGTCTCTGAACTGACCTTGAACTGTGATTGCCTAGAGCAGAGAGGCAACTAGAGAGACATATTTTCCTGGTTGCCTGGTGGGGCTCCTTTCCCATCCAGCTGCTTCCCTGCTCCTGGGTGGGGTGTCCCAGTAACACTCCAAGGCCTGAGGTACAGGTCTGGCCTTCAGGGGACCTGAGCTTGTGGTTGGCTTATGCTCAGGGGCCTACAGGCCACGTGCAAGGTTGCTTATTTAGAAACTGGAGACATTCAGTTGTGTGAAGATTGTCTTCTGTGAACACTGCTTTTGAGGCCAGTGTCACATTCAGCCCAGGAACTTACTTCCCTCCCAGTGTCTGGCACCAAGAAAGGCCTGTCTGGTGGTCTGGAATGGTTTTGGCCTCTTTGTGTCTTAGCCTGGCCGTGGCCTTGGTGTGAAATCTTCCAGCCTCCACAGACCCATGGACATTATGTTGTTTGTAATAGTTTCCTCATTTGCTGATGGTCATTATAGGTCAAAATGAATTTGCTTTAGAGAGCTGGAAAAGGGAAGAAAATTAACTAGGAGGAGCTCAGTCCATAGCTAAGAAAATCTACGAGTGAGGTGGAAAGGTAAGGAGAAATAAAGAGGGAAAAGCATCCTAGCCAATGCTGGCCTTCCCTGGGGGAGATCCTGAAGCTAGGCCGTTTTTAGAAGGATGAAGAAACAGATCGCCTTGCCTCACCAGCAGGGAGGACCAGTCTTTACAATGTGGTAAAGTTACATTACTTCCTCCGCCCCGGACCCCATCATAAAAATAATCAATTGATGAAAACAACTGAAAAATCTTACCATGGAAAGATGACAGTTGCTGTTGCCAAATTGCTGTATATCCTTCTAGCCTTTTGTTATTTACGCTTATTGAACAAAAATAATTTTCATGGCTCCATAACATGGGGGACACTCATGCATTTAACCAAAACCCCTACTGTTGGACATCTGGGTTATTTCCTTTTTCCTCTGAATTAGATAACACAGACACGAATGATCGGGCATGTAGGTGTGTGCACGGAGTATTTAGCCATCCACCAGCTTGTTGATGTAGGCTGCAGGATCTGCAGAGCATGTAGGCGCTTGAGCTGAGGATTCAAATGAAAACCATCCTCAGTTTACGCCTGGCAAGGGTTCTGCGTTGGGTCAGGTAGTACAGCTGTGCTTGCAGTTAGCTGGGATCCATACAGGTCTGTAAATCCCCAATGTGCCCAGTCCACGTTCCTAGATGACCCTTCCAGCTAGCACTTCCCCTTCATATCTGAACCCTTCAGAGCAGTTGCTGTGGCGTGAACAGTGCTGGATGGTGTGGCTGGGCAAAATATCTTCCTGAGGTGAACTGCAGAAAACTAAAGGAAAAAGGAAATTCCCAGTAGTTGGATCAATTTACATTTAAAAAAACGTTAACCCAAGGAGCTGTCCTTAGTGTTATAACCAAACAGATGGCAAAAAGAAAATCCATTTTGCAGATTATGGTAATACCTCCGAACCAGACAGAATTTCTTAATCTGGCTTCTTGCTGGAAGAGGACAGTGGAGAAAGTGGTTGAATATATGGTCAAAATGGAATAAAAATAAATCCCCTGGCGTGCAGATTGCTCGTCGCTCTAGGGCAGTGCCCGCCACTCCCGTTGGCTGCAGTGGGACCCACTGTTCCTTGATGTTGGAGGAGAGTGGAAGCTTAAGAAGTGCATCAGGACCACCTTCCCCTAGGAATGAGCCTTTCTTGTTCATGTCGTGTCTTGAGCCCTCATTGTCAAATGCTGAGTCAAGTCCATTGCTTCTGCCAGCTCATGGCTGCAGTTCCAACTTCATCCTGCATGCATTCGCTTCACTCTTGCAATTCAAGGCAGGCTGCAGTCTCATAAAATCTTGTCCCTGTAAGATCCAGCAAACTTCCACGTTCCCTTTTGTGTTTCTGTTGGTCTAGTGGTGTAAGGCTGAAATTGCATTCACTTCAAATTTTACAGCATGCTTATGCATTTCAGAATCGATGTGCTTTCGACAATTGTGCGTCCCCGTACAGCAGGCAGGGAGATGAGGCCACAGAACCAGGCTGCTCAGGCAGAACTTTTAATTGTTTTGGTCTGTGTTTTCCACACGTCTCGAGTATACTCTCAGGGGTTTGTCTGTATCCATAAAAATCAAAACATCCCTCTGTCACCCGTGATGTCTGGCTCTGAATTGTCTTCTACTTCTGCCCTGTGCCTGGTGGTCTGGGACGCCCCGAGGGAAGAAGGTGAAGTGCAATAGGAGGCATGTAATTATCGGATATTAGCTGCCAATGATCCAGTGCTTTCTATATGCCAAGTGCTCTACCTAGTACGTCATCTATTTTATTTAATCATCACAATCTTTTCCCTGTGTATATGAAGAAACCAAGCCTCAGAGAGGGGAAGTAACTTGCTCAGGACCACACTGCTGTGTGGTTTGTGCTAGAATCTGATCCTGATTTTGTCTGACTCTGAAGTCTGTGCTCTTAACTGTCACACTGTACCTCCTGCTACACAAGAGACGTGTGCCATGTACTGTCCCTGCTTGTGTTTACTCTGCCTGGTTTCCAAAACAGCTTAAGTTAAGATGACACACCTGCACCTAATTTTCACCTTGTTCTCAGGTATCATCTCTCCTCCTTTTCTCTTACCAGTCTTGTGCCCCTTCTTGACTTAGTCCTACTTTTATCAGCCTTAGATGTGAGTGGGTGATGGATGAAGATAGGCAGGGTGACACTGAACCCAAAGAGATCCCAGTGTCCCGAGGGAGAGAGCGGGAGCTTCTGCCCCTCCAGGTTTTGGCAGCGTTGTGCCTGGGGTGAAGAAAGTCTGCAGAACCCGTCTTGGCTCTTGGTGCTAGGCTGGCTTGCTGACCGCCCCCCCCCCCCCCATTCTTATTCTGGGACAGAGTTTTCAGGTTTGTACATAACTTCTTCACTCAAGAACATGGAGTGTTCCCAAAGCAAATCACAACAACCCTATTTTAGTAGATACAGCAATAATATTTTTGGAAAGTTTATTAAAAACATTGTCTTGGTGACTACCTGAAAGACTGGAAAAATGGAGATGCCATCTAATGACTTCTTTTGTTCCCACTGTAGATGCAGCAGCCAGGGCAGTGCTCACTGAAGGTCGGTCTTTCCGTCCTTGCCCGGGGGCTGGGCCGCCTCTTCTGCTCCTGGTGCCTGGCAGAGCTGATGGTTCACCTCATGTACATGCACGCCATCTACGGCAGCGCCCCCATCCTGGGGGCCGTCTCCTGCTGGACCTTAGGTAACGGTAGACATTCTGCTGTCAGTAGAACAGGCATCAAGTGTTAGCTTCAGAGTCAAGCTGGACTCGGGGCAGATGAGGGTGCAGTTGCCTTAAGCAACCCTCTTTTTCTTCTCTTTTTTTTTTAACCTTGCTCCTCTTGTGGCCAAGATGATGTAAATGTGAAATGGCTGATGGAGGTGAGGCCTTGCCTTTGTGGTCTGGAACCAAGGAGGGTAACAATCTCTTTTCATAATGGAATCTGACTAAGCTTAGTGGGGTGCGGCCAGCACTGCGCTTGGCAGGAGAGGGGAAGCGATGCCGAGGGCAGCGTCTGAGGGCCTGCTGAGCGCAATGCTCCAAGACCCAGTTCTTCTGCTGTGTTTTATGTTGTTCTTGTGTACGATATAAAGAGAACAATATGAATGCGGGCTTTAGAGTCAGACAGACATAGGTGTGAATCTCAGCTCCACCTACCACGAGGGGCAGCCTTTGGCAGCTTGCTAAACTCTCTACGTCTCCACCTGTCCAGAGAGCAGAAATGTGTGGGTTGTTTTAAGGACTAATTGAAACGATGGATATGAAGGGCTTACTTTGTAAAGTATCTGGTAGATAGAATAAATGGTGTGTACGTCCCTCTGTTGGTCCCTTTTTTGCCTCGTCTACCCATTTCTTTGTATCTGCGAGCACTAGGTGCGATGGAAGTCATTTCCTCAGCAAGGACATGGTCTCCAGTATAGGACTTATCTGTGGAGAAACCGCCGTTCTTTATTCTGCTGGCCAAAACAGCAGTGACCATGCCCTTTCCTGAACTAAATCTCGTCATTTCCTTCTTTGCTCTCCTTTCAAGAACTCCCCGTGGTAACTGAATTCAGCCCTGTGGGCTGACCTCCAGCCTGTTGCCCCAATGGGAAATGTGTGATCTTCCGGCCAGATTAAGCTGCTCCCTGCCGAGGGCAAGAGTACAAGCCCGACTCCTGATCTGTTTGGTAATTTATAGATTAAAAACAAATTGTCCTTGGTGTCACACGTGCTTCATCAGAATGTTTTCACGCAAGATGCTTTTTTGGATTGGAAAAATGCTGAGCTGTTTAATGACAGCCTCTTCTTTCCAAACCAATCTTTGTGATAGTTGGGGTAACTAATATTCTAAGGTTTTAACGACGTGATTAGACCAAACAGAATAGGATTAAATGATGGTTTATGTTAGATAGAATCCCATTTGTACTGCATCCAAATGAACAGGCTGTTATCAGTTGGGGTTATTTTAAGTATGAGTGATAGAAAATACAACTCGAAATGTAGCTTAAACAATAAGGAAAAGCTGTTACCTCATACAACTATTATCTGAGGTCAGCACTAGGGTGGTAAGTCCAGTGACATGGAAAAGTCATCAGTGATCCGTTTGTGTATCTACCATTCCGATTAAGAAGGACCCGGAATCCTGGAACCCTTGTTTGTACCTGCAACCCCATCACCTTCTCTCACCCTCTCCACAAAGACATGTTTATGATTCCCTTCTTAAAAACTTTTTTCTAAATGGACTTTATTTTTAGAGCAGTTTTAGGTTTACAGCGATACTGAGAGGAAGGTACAGAGAATTCCCGTTTATCCCCTGATCCCCACACGCACAGCTTCTCCCACTATCAACATCCCACCAGAGTGGTCCATTTGTTGCAATAGATGAGCCTATACGGCACCTCATTATCACCCCAATTCCATAGTTTGCATTAGGAGTTACTCAGTCTGTGGGTTTTGACTGATGGGTAATGATATATGAGTATATCTACCCTTATAAGATATAGATTGTTTTCACGGCCCTAAAAGTCCTCTGTGCTTGGTCTATTCATCCCTTCCTCCCCCAAGCCCTGTCAATCACTGATCTTTTTACCATCTCCATAGCTTTACCTTTGCTAGAATGTCATGTAGTTTGAATCATACAGTATGTGGCTTTTTCCTATTGATTCCTTTTACTTACTGATATGCCTTTCAAGTTTCTCCATGTCTTTTAATGGCTTGATAGTTCATTTCTGTTTAGTGTCGAACAATATTCCGTGGTCTGGGTGCACCACAGTTTATTTATTATAACACGTACCTTATAATAATATATTCCTAATTTCTCCTTATAGCAAAAGATTCCTAATTCCTTCCTTCTGTCACCTGTATGATCGTTGTCCTTTATTTCACTCATATACCTATAAACTGTAGTCATCAATATATTGTTGCTTTTATTTTGAGCCAACTGTTATCTGTTAGGTCAATTAAAAATAAGAATAAGAAAAGTTTTAATTTACCTATACTTATTCCTTCTTTGATACTCTTCCTTTTTTGAAAATGTTGATCCCAGTTTCTGACCTATATTATTTCCCTTCTTTCTGAAGAACTTTTAAAAAACGTTTATTGCAAGGCAAGTCTACTGAAAACAAATTCTACCATTTTTGTTTGTCTGAGAACTCTATTTCTCATTCACTTTTGAAGGATAATTTTGCAGGATACAGAATTCTAGGGTTCCCCCGCCCAAACATTATAACTATTTTGCACTACTTTCTTCTTGCTTACATGGTTTCTGAGGAGAAGTTGGATGTCATTCTTATCTTTGTTCCTCTTTATAGGTTAGGTATTTTTTTGCCCCCTGGCCTCTTTCAATATTTTTTTATTTATCTTTGATTTTCTGCTCTTTGAATATGATATGCCTAGGTGTAGTTTTAGGGGCATTTATTCTGCTTGGTGTTCTCTGAGTTTCCTAGATCTTTGGTTTTGTGTCTGATGTTAATTTGGGGAAACTCTTAGTCATTATTTAAATATTGCTTCCATTTCTTTCTCTCTTTCTTCTGCTTTTGATATTCGCATTACATGTATGTTCATTGTCAAATTATAGCTGGGGGTCTTTTTCTTTGGATAGACACCGTACCCAGCACCTGAGAATTTTCCCTCAGCAGAAAATATTTCTGTACACATTTGTCACATATCGATGCCGCTAAAGCCAGAGCAAGATGCAAAGTTTAGAGTACCTTATTCTGCAAAAAGTTATGCAACCTGGAGGACAGGCAGATAGAACCATTCAAATCAACAGGTCCCTAAAATAAGTAATCTGAGACCACGATCACTTCTAGCCTTTGTAGTATACGTACCTCTCTAATCCCGTCTCCAGTGCCATTATCTTCAGATTCTCAGTCATTTTCTCTAGTCTAAATTTTGGCTAATGTCCTTTGGCTAATTAGCCAAAACTTTGGCTAAACTTTGGCTAATGTCCAGAAAGCCTAAACTTTGGCTAATGTCCACAAGGGAAAAATTAGTAGTTAAGATGTGTTAACATTTCTTATCCACTGCACTATTTGGTTTGTGTGAAGTGAAACCTCATTTTTGGATATTTTTGGATAGCTCTAACTTCACTAAGAAAATATAGTTGGGCTTCAGAAGCATGGATGATGAATTATTTCCTTTCAGCATTTCTTTGCAGGATCTTAGGCTTACTCAGTGTCATAACAAATAACTTTTTAAAAATCAACGCACCGGATCTGATTATGCTAACAAATCTCTTTCCTTTTCTGTAGATCTATAAACAAGCCCATAAATGTAATTACTATTTTATTCATTATCTTTGATTCTATCTCCAGCTACATTAGTGTAAGCTCTGTTGCAAATATTATGCACCGTGGAATCTTAGGGATGGAAACTAGAAATTTCCTAGAGCACTCAGTTCGAGTCCTTCTTCTTACATCATCCATGGATAAAGTTATAGTATCGCTCCAGGGCTGTTTGCCAGGAGCGTGCACCAGAAGCATTGATTGGAATGATAAAGCCAGTGCCCCAATTTGGTGTCCGAGACAGAATAGGGACCAAAGCTTGAAAGTTCAGTAAGATTTGAGATGGATAACCAAGGTCATGAGAGCTAGGAAGCCATCCTAAATTGTTGAAACAGAACTCTGCAGGCGAAGATTAGGTTTCACAAGCAGTATTGACTAAGACAGATGATAAATTTAAAGCTAGCATTACAAGACAGATTACAAGTTATCCAACTGCAACTACATAGAAGTTATAAATATGCAGAATTCCCCAGATTTCTACCTGTAGGGGGCTGGAGGGATTCCAAGGCTGATCAAAGAGAAAGACATGAGCCCAAGGTGGTAGTCACACAAGCTTTATTTTGGTGGTGCTTTGACGGATTTGCATTTGAGGGAAGTCCCTCACAATATGAGTCCTTCCAGAGCCTACATTATGGGGGTCCCCACTCAGAAGGGAAGGAGGCCAAGGGCACTTTCTGGGGAAAGTGGGATCAGAGAAAAGTGAGGTGCTTTGGTGACATCCCTTGGGGAGTCTCTGGGTCAGAGAACTCCAAAGGGCAGCAGTAGCTTGGGACCTTTATAGCTCTGAGGTTTGTTTTGTCTATGACTAGCAGGTGTTGGGCACAGTTTCGCAGTGTATGCAAAGGAGGCAGGCTGTAAATGGCCAGAGGTCTGCTCATTTGGGCTATGCTTAAAATTTGAGTTTGACACCAGCAGCTTTGAGCTAATAGGTCTCAGCATGCTGTGAAGAAAGTAACAACTTAGGAGCCGATATACAGGCCCTCTTTGGCTCATTTATACAACACGGACTCCTCTCCAGGTAGTGCCTATCAATGCATTGGTCCTCTGGACGGATCTAGGCTAGGAGACAGAAAGCAGGTCACAGCCAACCTTGGGTCCGAGAGTCTGGCCCGGAGGTGGAGCCTAGTGGCCAAGTGGGAAATCCAGATGGACACTGACAGTCAAGGAACTGTGCTCTGCTCATTCCCAAAGGAACTGGTTGATCTGAATGAGCTGAATGAGCTGATTTGGTTTAGCGGACAAGCACACATAGATGAATGAGGCAAGTCCAGCCTCTGTCCTTGCAGAATGCGTGGTCTAAAGAGTTGCTTAGGAAAAAACACAGAAAAACGAAACCTATTGCAGTGAAGACTTCCCGTGATGGTGAAAGTCCAGAGTGCTGTCAGAGCACAGAGGAGAAGTACCTAGTTCAGTCTACAGGAGTATGGAAAGGCTTCTTGGAGGAAGCAAAGTGTAAAGGAAACCTGAAGGATGATTAGGAATGAAACAGGTACTACATGGATGGGGCAATGAAGTTGGGCAAAGGGGCTCTCGGCAGAGGGACCGGCACATCCGAAAGTTTAAAGATGAGAGACCTAAGGGCATATTTGGGAAAATGGGAAGAAGTTCAACATGGTTAGAAAGCTCCTGTGGCGTGTGTGTGTGTTGGTGGAAAGCTAGACTGAAGTAAGAAAAGGTAGATGTGGTAATGGAGGCCCGAACCAGGCTAATTCGTGTTTTAGGATTTATGGTAATGGACATAAAAGCAAATTTGGGACATTTGTGAGGTAGAAGTGACTGGCATTACTAGAAGATTGGGTGTGGGGGTGAAGGGGAGAGGGCGGAGTCAGGGATGAAGGCCGGGATTCTGCCTCTGGCCCCTGTGGGTGAGGTGCCATCAGCCTTCCGATCCACACTTACTGAAGCTCTACTCAGACATTCTTGTAACTAAACATGTCTTCTCAACACTCTTGTGGCCAGTAGATGATTGAAAGTGACTGATGTCAACTTCTCTTAACTGCTGCACGATGTGAATGTTGGCGCTGGTTTCTGAAGACTTGGCCCTGAGATTAAACTAGCCGTTGCCTGTGTCGTCCTCTCTCTCTTGCATACATAGAGGTCTTCTGAAAATGGAATCCAGGACGCTTATTTTTCTTTGCTCCCTGTTCTAAGATTTCTGCGCAGCTGACATGGGCTGTGGACTTTGAGTCACTCCAGCGCTTCTGAATTCGGGCACGCGGAGTCTAAGGGGTGACTGGGTGCAGCTCGTTAATCACAGTGTAACAGTCTCCGTTCTGTCTTCTTGCTTCGGACATTCTCATTTTTTGCTCTTTGACTTCTCTTTTCAAAATTTCAGGTCAGTTTCATAAATGGTGTCAGGTGCCCTGTAGGGTTACAAAAAATGGCACAAAAATGTCTGTCTTTTATTAATATGCAGTGTTTTAGACGAAACAAACGAATGGCTATCCTGTTGTACTTTTTATTTTTCTGTGATCTTACGAGTGATATAGTTAATGTTTTAACTTTTATGATAGGTAACCAGAATGGAGCCAGTTTGGCAAATGTGTTTGTTAAATGCTTTGATTAATATCCATTAATGATTAGCAGACATGGAGATTATAAACCCCATGTGACTGTGTCTCTTTTGGTTTGCCTGGCACAGAATAAGTGCTCCATGCATATTTGTCAAAAGAATCAAGAAGTGAGCAAATGGATCATTTTGTTGACTCTTCCATTGTCAGCCATATGTTTCCTTTGTTTTCTAGTTGCTGTCTTCTTTAGGGTATTAACAATGCAGTGAAAGAATGTATAGTGGTGGTTCAATGCCAAAAGAGGGTTTTCTTATTTCCTATGGTTTTTGTTGAATAAAAATTCCTTTGTGTTTTTTCTTTTATTGACTACCAAAAAACCCTGCCACTCTTAGAGCACCTAATGGGAGGAGGTGAGTGAAGGCACTCTTACCTGAGGACAGATGTGTCCTTGAGGCACCCCAGAGAATTCAGTGCTGATCATCTGCGATGGTGTTGATTTGAGCAGCAGTGTGTGCACAGGTCAGAAAGGTGTGTTGTATTTTGTGTTGATGTAGAGTGTAGAGGGTGTTTCAGGAGCAGCAAACCAAACAAGACATATGGAGAGGTAGAGTCACCAGCTGACCGGGTTTGCCCGGGACTGTCCTGGGTTTGGCACTGCAAGTCTCATGATGGGGAGCCCTTCAGTCCTGGACAAAGTGGAATGATTCATCTCCCTATACAGGAACGCAGAACTGCATGGAGAGCAAAAGTAAGTTTTGCAGGGTCAAGTAAATGCTTAACAGTGGTGTTACAAAAAATGGCTTCCCCGACAGGGGAAGGAGGCACCTAAATTGTTCTGCAGGTTCTGGACTTGTCCAGTGAGAGTTATTGTAAAACGGAAATAGTTTGGGACGATCCTCTGGGCTCCAGGTACTTTGAGCCATCTTCTTCCTCTGGTCCAGGTATTTCTTTGGAGGTGAGACCTTTGGGCAATTTTTAAACTCCAGAATTTTAGAGCTGAATTGGACCTCACAGATTTGTCTAGCACTCTCATTTTATAAATTAGAAAATGGAGACTCCAAGAAGATCAGTGGCCTTTCCAAGGTCACCGCTGGTTGGTGGCCAAGCTTAGGTGGGAGGCATGCGTGTTGATTTGCAGGCTTTTGTTCTTTCCGGTACCTTCTCTCCCTCTCATTTGGCTCTGGCCCACCACTGTGTGCATGGCACTGCCACAGTGACTGTTGGCCAGTCAGGACTGGTGTGGGCTTCTTGCATGAAATGCATAGAAATGAAAACCATTGATACGTTTGCCTCAAGGAGCAGTGTGTGCGTGTGTGAGATGCCCAGTATGGAATGAAGACTAAGACGGAGACTGCAGTCAGGTCTTACATGTGCAGTGTTGATTTTAGACAACCGTCTGAAGCCTGCTGTACCCACTGCAGGCAGGAAGCTCAGGAATTGTTTGTACAGAGGTGCAGGTCCAAATGTTTTTGCCAGAAAGGACTGTGCTCACTTTCTGATCATTGTTCTCTGTATCCTCCTGATGCTCCGAAATGAGTTTTTAATAATGGTCACGTGCTCACAGGTGAGCACACTAGCAGTGCAGAGAGTGGAAAATAAAACTGTGGAAGTCTCTCCAGGTGCCCTCCACCTTCCTGTTTACCTTTTGTTTCTTGTCCAGGTTATTTATAAGGATGTGCTCATTGCCCTGTTTTCCTTACTACCTTCTTTTTAAGCTTAGTATATTTTGAATTTTTCCTTACGTGATGAAATATTCTTTTAGATTTTATTAAAAAATAGTGTGATTTCAGTTTTTTTTTTTTTTGTGTTCCTTCCTATGGCTTCACTGTTATTTATTTAACTGATACTCTGTTGCTGATCATTATTTAAAATTTGCTCTTTTATAAATAATGCTTTAGTGAACATACTTGCATAAGCCTTATTGAACTCATCCCTGATAATTTCCTGAGGGTGATTTCCTAGGTCAAAGGTTTTGGCTACTCGTTGCCAAACTGGTCTTTAGACCAACAGGGCCATTTTCATTCCCAGTGTCATCAGTGTTTAGGAGTGTGTGTGGAGGACTGTGTTTTCTTGTGCAAGGAATTTCTGTTTAGGAGGCATACGTCTCCCCCCCCCCACCCCCACCCCCATTCTTCTCTTTTCCTGATTCTCCTTCCCTACTCGCCCCACCTTGTCGTGTTTCTGAACATCCCTTTGCTATAGGACAGTTGGTTTTATTGCTGAGTTCCAGAGAAAGCAGCTGTCAGGCTGCCATCTGAGCAGTGAACTGTGGGAGAGCAGCATGGTCCTGAGGGAGAGCTGCTGTCAGGGTGGGTGTGGAGTGGAGTCTGGCTGTTTCTCCCAGAGTTTCTGAACTGAGCTCTTCTAAGAGACAGTCAGTGCCTCCTGGGAGCCGTGCTGGGCTTCCTGGAGCGTCATTTGTCCGTTGAAGCTATGAACCTCCCATGTAGGAATATGGGTTTTCAGATGGGAAAAACCTTTCTCCTTCCCTCTAGATCAATTATGTTCTGAGTTTTTCAAATATCTCTTACCGGTTGAGGAAGCATTGTGTATTCATAAAAATCATAGGAAAGGTGGTCTGATTGAGACTTCGGGATGCTGGGGTATAAAACCTGTTCTAGAATGATGTGACTTCACTGAAAAGCAGCACATTTCTGTAGCAGCATGATGGCTTTCCATTACACTGAATAAAACCAGACTGATCCTCCGTAACAAAACGACATGTGGTTTGGCTCCTACCCACCTCCCTCATCTTGCCTCAAACCCTCTGCTTTCTGCCCTCCACTGTACTGGCTCCTTGTTCTTCTGCAGGCAAGGCCAGCACGGTCCCACCTTAGGGTAGTTTATTTACTGGCCCTTCAGGTAGGAAGGCATGCTTTTCCCCCTCATCATTGTATGACTTCTGTCATTGCCATCTCAGCTTCAATGTCTTTTCCTAAGAAGCTTCCTCTGGCGACCCAAACAGAAATAGCCACCAGCACTTTACACCGCCCTCTTTTATCCTCTGCACTGAGCTCATCACCCCCTGAATGTCTCCTTGTTTGTCTCTTACCACTGAATGTATGTTCCATGGAAGTAGGAACCTTAAATTGGTCACCGTGGTGCCCAGAACAGTACACAGCTAATAATGAATGAACGCTCCATCAAAGTTTGTTATGTATGAATAATGCAGCCGGTCAGGCACAGTTCCTTTATGGTCACTGTTAAAAGCACGTGCCCTCCGTAGACTCAGTTGGGGTCCAAAGATCTGAATTTTAGTTTCAACCCTATATTCACTAATTCTGTGACTTTGGAAAACCCACTTACCATCTCTGAATCTCAGTGTCCTTATCTGTAAAGTAAGAATCATGGTATTTACCCAAAGAAGCCCTGGGGGTGTTTGCGAGGAATGGCTACCATAGGAATGTGCAAGTTCTTTGTAAACTTCTTTTCATTCAACAAATAGCGATTGTTGTTAACTGTTTATTGGAAGTTTTATTGGAAGTACGGGGAACTACTTCCGTGGAGTGCCTCCAGAAGCGTGGAAATAGGGAAAATACAGCCCATTACCGTGAGCAGACTGTTATGTGAACGCACAGTGGATCACAGGTGTGGGTCATGGTTAGCACTCGCCTGATGGTAGAGTCATGGAGGCTTTAATCAGACTGGAGGAAAGATTCTGCCAACCAGAGAGGGAGGTGATTTGGTCAGAACTTGGTGAGGAACCATCCAGAAGGCAAGTCCTGATGATTCCCGCTCCAGCAGTGACTGGGGAGGGATACCGCGTTACAGCAACTTGCTTTGTCATGTCCACGGCACAAATTCTCTGTTGTGGGGCTCGACGCCTACACATATCAGGGCTGGATGCCGTCAGATGTGAGTGTTCTCTGGCCAATGCCACAGTCCTGATTTTGTCCTCACTCAGCTACTCTCTGAGTAATTTGCTTTCCCATGTGGCTGACCTGGAGAGAAAAGGGGCTCTTAGAGGAGACTACGAGGCCCACGTTACCTTAGAGGGGATAATTCTCACTCTAACTTGGTAAATTGGCATTCTGGCAAGGTAGGTCAGTCTCCATGAGCCTGGTTAGTGGGCATCTGCTCCCAGACACAGATGTGCCCTCAGGGTGTTGGGTGTTGACAGAGGGCCTGGGGGTGATCAGCCTGGTTTGGGTGGCTTTATTAGGGTACAGCTGCTCTGTCTGGGGGCTCCTGCTCGATATCACAGCTTTCTATGTGCAGTGCTGTCATGTTTTGATTTGATGCTCTATCTGGCTGAGATTCCTTTTTATTTTCTCATTCCATCCCCCACCCCTCCCCTTGGCAACCACCAGCTAGTTCTCTATATCTGTGGTTCTATTTGTTTTGTTTATTTATTTATTTATTTTTGATTCCACATGTAAGGGAAATCATACAGTATTTGTCTTTCTATGTCTGACTTATTTCGCTTAGCATAATACCCCGTAGTTCCATCCATGTTGTCGTAAATGGCAAGATTTCATTTTTTTTTGTTGTTGCTGAATAATATTCCATTGGATAAAGAAAATGTACCACATTCATTTATTGACGGACACTTAGGTTGCTTCCATATCTTGGCTATTGTAAATAATGCTGCAGTTAACATGGGGTTCATATATCTTTTTCAATTAGTGTTTTTGTTTTCTTCAGATAAATACTCAGAAGTGGGATTGCTGGGTCATATGGTAGTACTAGTTTTAACTTTTTGAGGAATCTTCATACCGTTTTTTGTAGTGGCTTTACCAATTTACAATCTATCAAAAGTGTACAAGGCTTCCCTTTTCTCCACATCCTTGCCAGCACTTGTTATTTGTTGATTTACAGATGGTGGCCATTCTGACAGGTGTAAGGTGATATTTTATTGTAGTTTTAATTTGCATTTCCCTGATGATTAGTGATATTGAGCTCTTTTCATATGTCTATGAAACATCTGTATGTCCTCTTGGGAGAAATGTTTATTCAGGTTCTCTGCCCATTTCTTTATTGGATTTTTTTTTTTTTTTTTTGGTGTTAAGTTGTATGAGTTCTTTATGTATTTTGGATAGTAACCCCTTATCAAATGTATCATTGACAAATATCTCTCCCATTCGTAGGCTGTCTTTTCATTTTGTTGATGGTTTCCTTTGTTGTACAAAAACTTTTTAGTTTGATATAGTCCCATTTGTTTATTTTTTCTTTTGTTTTCCTTGCCTGAGGCTGTATATCCAAAAAAGTATTGCTAAGAGAGATGTCAAAGAGTTTATTGCATGTATTTTCTTCTAGGAATTTTATAGTTTCAGGTCTAACATTTAAGTCTTCAATCCATTTTGAGGATTTTTCTTTGTGTATGGTGTAAGGAAGTGGTCTGGTTTCACTTTATTACATGTATCTGTCCAGTTTTGCCAACACCAGTTATTGAAGAGACTGTCTTTACCCCATTGTACATTCTTCCTTTGTTGTAAATTAATCGACCACACAAGTGAGGATTTATTTCTGGGCTTTCTATTGTATTCCACTGATCTATGTGTGTGTTTTTATGACAGTGCCATACTGTTTTGATTATTGTAGCTTTGTAGTATAGTTCTTTCTCAAGATTGCTCTGGCTATTTAGGGTCTTTTGTGATTCCATATAAATTTTAGGATTAGTTGTCTTAATTCTGAGAAGAATGCCATTGGTATTTCAATACGGATTGCGTTGAGTCTGTATATTACTTTAGGTTGTAAGGACATTTTAGCAATAGTAATCTTTCCAATTTATGAGCAAGGTATATCCTTCCATTTATTTGTATCTTGTTCAATTTTTTTTTCGGTGTTTTATAGTTTTAAGACAGGCCTTTCACCTCTTTGGTATTTTAACTTTTTGATACATTTGTAAATGAGATTGTTTTCTTTCTTCTTTTGATCGTTGTTTTTTCTCTTCTAATCGTTCATTATTGGTGTATAGAAATGCAACAGATTCCTGTATACTGAGTCTGTATCTTGCAACTTTACTGAAGTCATTTATTAGTTCTAATAGTTTGTGTGTGTGTGTGTGTGTGTGTGTGTGTATGTGTGTGTGTAGAGTCTTTAGGGCTTTCTGTATATAAAATCCTGTCATCTGCAGATAATGAGAGTTTTACTTCTTCCTTTCCAACTTGGGTGCCTTTTGTTTCTTTGTCTTGTCTGATTGTTGTGGCTTGGACTTCCATACTATGTTGAATAGAATTGGTGATTGTAGGCATCCCGTCTTGTTCCTGATCTTAGAGGAACGGCTTTCAGCTTTTCACCATAGAGTATGATATTAGCTGTAGGTTCATCATATGTGGCCTTTATTATGTTGAGATATGTTCTTTCTATACCCACCTTGCTGAGATTTTTTTTTTATCAAAAGGGTATTGAATTTTGTCAATACTTCTACATCTATTGTGATGATCATATGGTTTTTATCCTTTATTTTGTTAACGTGATGTGTCACATGGAATGATTTATGGATATTGAACCATCCTTGCATCCCTGGGATGAATCCCATTTGGTCATGGTGTAGAATCCTTTTTAATGTATTGTTGAATCTGTTTCGCTAACATTTGGTTGAGAATTTTTGCATTGGCCGGAGATTCTTAAATGTAATAATTGATTTAGTATGTGTGTGGCTATCAGTATCAGTAGTACAAGGTAGACCTACCAGAAAGGACCAGCAGGTGGCAGTAAAAGCTAGGTAATCATTTGAGAAATTCAAATTAGACAAAGTTTTATTAGCCTAATATTCAGCCTTTCCTGTGTAATTTACAAAGTATCAAGATGAGGGTGGGGTTGCTTTTTGACCCAAGAGAGGTGGCCTACCAAAGTGGCCATTCTTATCCCAGGTTTATGATGTCCTTGAGTTTTATCATTTTAAATTCTTTTCATGAAATTCTTTAAAATTAAAAAAAGAATTCTTAATCTACTCTAGCTTTCAGATTTTATGTAGAACATGTTTTTATGTATAGACTGTAGATGAGATTGTCACTGGATTTTAGCAATGACTATCTACTAGTCCCTTAATTTCTAGATAAAGTGATCTTGACCTCTCGTTCCGGAGACTTCCAATTCATGGCCTCTGCTGTCTCTCATCTCTTGCTTTTGTGGAATTATTTCTGTGTAGGGATCATCCTGTATTGCCTGATTATCACATAGTACTTGGTTCTTTTACTTGATTTACACACACACACACACACACACACACACACACACACACACGCATCTGTTCAGGTAAAGCATTTGTGTATGTTAGATGACTTTAATAAAGGTTTGGAAGAGAGCCACACAACTTAAACTTGACCATTGGATCTCCCTGGTTCCTTTGCCACGTCTGAAACGTGGCTGTGGTCTCCAGCCGTGCTGTTCTGTCCTTTTCTCTGTCCCCCTCCTTTTTTTTTTCTACCCTTTTTCTCTCAGGAACAAAACCCATCCCCTGTTTTCTCATAGACTGATCTTTCTGAAACACGAACAGATCATCTCCCTTTCTTGCTTGGTTTCTTAGGTCTTTTACTATGAAGTTGTGCTGCTTAGCTGAGCAGTGTGACCCTTTCTGGTCACGGCTCTCCTTTTGCGGAAGCTGCATCATGATTGCTGCAAATGCTCCCCCCTCCCCCTTACCCCTCACCCCACTGGGTCGTTTCATATCCTCATGCTTGATCTTTCTTTTATGTAGCGAACTCCTCCTTCAAAACAGCTCACTTCAGGGCCAGGTCCCCTGAACCCTCAGAGTTAGGTGGTGCCTCTCTCCACCCCTCGCTACTATAATGACCTATCTTTGATTAGGAGAGAGAAGGTGAGTGTTCTAGTCCTGAATTGTCATCATCTTTGTAACACCAGGCATATTAAGAGAGTTCAGATGGGCTCAGTGATTATAAAGCATTATTGAAGTGTGAACCATCCTCAGATCAAATTGTGATCAATGAGAAAATGATGGTTATTTAATTCAAATCAGTTCAACAAAGTTTCATTAAGCCTCCAGAGGAGATCACTATCCGCTCATTCATTCTGCAGACCTTCATGAGGTACATGTTGGGAACCAGATGTGGTGTAGGGACCAGAGGTACGGAGATAAAGTGGAGATGTCCAGGGAGATTGTATCTTCACTTCTGGAATTCAGGGGAAATATCAGTGTTAGCAATAGGTATTTGGGAATTCATAGTGGATGGGTGGGCATTAAAGCGATTGGAGCAGATGATACCAGTGGGGAAGATGTGTAGAAGATCCACTTGATCACTGGGGCCTTGAACACTTCCTGCTTTTCAAACACTTCTCCTGTGAAAGGGAAGGTGCTCAGAGTGCAACTTTCCTATTATGAAAGATTAAAAGAAATCATTTTATATTTTTTATAATTGCTACATTTTAAATCATTTTCATATACCTCTAATACTGTCTTCATAGCAGAGGGAACATGCTGTAATGGATTCTTCAAATTAAATAAATACATAGATAAAATCTATAAACATAGCCCAGTTACTTTGACTTTTTTTCCCCCCCTGAAATGCTAGCAGGTTTGAGAATTATTCGAGGATTTGCCCTTTAAGGGGGCTTTAATAACTGGCAGTGACTTTAGTTTTTTTCTCTTATACCACCCTACCTATGGAATAAAGTAGTGTCAGGTTTTGCTAAGAGTCGTTTGCAGCACGGCTTTTTGTGGAGATACTTATTTTAGCAGAGTCCTTTGCAGAAAACCTTGGGACTTAGTTTCCCTAACGGAGAGCATTAGATTGGACCTGGGAGACTGTTGATCGTCCCACTCAAGCTAGCAGATTAAGTTGTGGTTGTCAAAATTGTAGCTGTGTTTAGCTAATAAAATTAAAGGTCAGTACTGTTGCACAAGATTTTTTAAAAATTCCCTGTATGTTCTCTTTTTGGATAACTCAGTGATGAGTGTCAGAATGAGTTTGGAACATTGCCTTTGAAGTTCTGTCATATTACCAACAGACCGAGCAAGAGAGGTGTCTCTTTTCTACACATGAAAGTCAGAAAATAGGAATGAACAGCAACAGAACAGTAACCTTACTTTTCCCAAGAAAATGGGTATTTACATTTTGATGTATATTTTTAAACATGGGGAAAGGAAGTAGGATATGGAACTTCTAACTCAGAATTTCTCAGACTTGACTGAACATAACTTCTCTCAAAACTTGTTTTACATTCAGATTTCAGGACTCTGACCCAAACCTACTACATCTGAATTTGTTAAGGAGAGGTCTGGAAATCTCTGTGATTAAGTACTATCCCAGGTGATTCTTAGGACCAGATAATTTTGAGAAACACTGTTGTCACTGATGAAGATCGTGGGGGACATCTTCCTATCGGGAAACATACTTCATAGACTTCCAATTCCTAGCGATTCAAGGACTGATTAGCAAGTTCATTCTTCTGCCTCCTGTCATTCTCCTCCTTCTTCCGCTAATTTGCTTCTCCATCTTACCCTTTCCAGGTTTCCTGTGCTCACAGAGTGAGCAAGGAGGTAGAAATGTGCTGATATAAGTCCATTTTGCTCATTGTCCCCCGCAAATGTATTTGGTTGGTGTCTGAGGAGGAAGTTGAATATTCCTGGCTGAAAATCAGGGTTTATGTGGGGGATCTTAATGCCTACCCTTTAAAACTTTGTATTTTGGAAAATTAAAAGCACAAATATACAATTTAGCTCCATGTATTCATCACCCAGGTTCAACAGTTATCAACCCGTAACCAATTGTCTTTCATCTGGATTCTCTCCCATATTGTTTTGAAGCAAATCCCAGACATTTTACAATTATCCATAAAGATTGCAGTAGCATCTCAAAAAGTTAATAACTCTCATTTTCTCTTGTTTTTTTTTAAAGACTTTATTTTTCAGACCAGTTTAAGAGGTCCACAGCAAAAGTGAGAGGAAGGTTCAGAGATAACCCATGAACTCCTGCGCCCACATATGCACAGCCTCTCCCACCATCAATATCCCCCATCAGAGAGGGTACGTTAGTTGCAGGTGATGAACCAACATTAACACATCATGGTCACCAAAGTCAGTAGTTGACATTAATGTTCACTCTTGGTGGTATGCTTTCTATGGGTTTAAACAAATGTAGGATAACATGTATCCACTCATTTTCTTTTTTCTCTCTTTCTTTTTCTTTTTTTTTTTTTTTTTAAGATTTTATTGGGGAAGGTGAACAGGACTTTATTGGGGGAACATTGTGTACTTCTAGGACTTCCCCCCCCCCCCAAGTCAAGTCGTCCTTTCAATCTTATTTGTGGAGGGTGCCGTTCAGCTTCAAATTGTTGACCTTTCAGTCTTAGTTGTGGAGGGCGCAGCTCAGCTCCAGGTCCAGTTGCTGTTGCTAGTTGCAGGGGGCGCAGCCCACCATCCCTTGCGGGAGTCGAACTGGCAACCTTGTGATTGAGAGGACGTGCTCCAACCAACTGAGCCATCCGGGAGCTCAGCGGCAGCTCAGCTCAAGGTGCCGTGTTCAATCTTAGTTGCAGGGGGTGGAGCCCTCCATCCCTTGCGGGACTCGAGGAGTTGAACTGGCAACCTTGTGGTTGAGAGCCCACTGGCCCATGTGGGAATTGAACTGGCAGCCTTCGGAGTTAGGAACACGGAGCTCCAACTGCCTGAGCCACTGGGCTGGCCCCACTCATTTTCTTTTGAACTTTAGAATCTTATAAGAAGACAAAATGTGGCTTGACTGTAACTATATCCTGACATGACACAGCCTAGGATTAAGGTGGTAATTTTTTGTTTTTCTTTGAAAGAGCTCAACAAAATCACATTTCTTGAGTTCATTATTCAACGGTGTGTCACCATGGTAAATCCATGGTAAATCCAGGTATATGAGATTATGGGTATAAAAGAGCTTTGACAAGGGATTTGAGAATGCGTTAAGAGGTGGGGAGGTGAAAATGATTGAAAGTTGTTAGTTCTTACATGGTAAAGATATAATAAAGCTCTGTGGATGTATATTAGAGATCTTTTTGAAAATCTTAACTTACAGGTGCTAGAGTGCACGTAGTCAGAGGATTTTTTAGCTGAGTGTTTAAGCACTAGCTTTGGTTGAAATAATGTCTGTGTACCTATCTAAATGGTAACGAAATGCTCACAAAGTCAACCATTTGCATTTTCTCATTCTACAAAATCACAATGAAGGGAGAGGGATAAGACATTTGACATCTGATGTTTATTTTGAAAACTGGATATGTATATATATGTCAGACAGCATAAGAGTCTCTTTCCACTCTTTGGAGGCATTAAACATTCTAACGTTTGTTAAGATAGAGTAGAAAAAAAATAATTTTTATAAATTCTCTCTTTGGATTTGAATCCCAAGGTTATTTAAAATTAATGCGATGTGAACCTGAAGCTACTCTGGGATTTACTACTGTGAACGTGACTGTTCAATTATAGATACTCCATGTGGTGTGAGGATGATTTTCATGGTGCGTGCTTGCAGAATGGAAGAAATGCCTGCTTGACAATGTGACATTGTAAAGGATAGCAAGTTGCACAACTTATTTGAAACACCAACTATTCCCCTCTATATCCCTTAGAATACTACGATCTTTGTTGATCCTCATCTAACCCATATTGTGCCCAGGTAACTTAGTGTACAGGTAACTTCTTAGATAACATAAGATGGATGTGTCTTTTTTTTTTTTTTTAAAGCAAAGTTGACGTATGGAACTCTGAATTTGTTGGCGACTTTAGGGAGGCATTTATTATTTTTTTCTAAAGGGATTCTTTGTTTCCTTGAAGGATTTGCAATAGAATAATTAGTAGTTAATTTCCAATTCATTTTGTACAGAGATTTTACAGAGCACTTCTAACTGGGCAAAGTGAATCACATTGAAGCATCAAACTTCGAACACTATTCTATACCCGAACTCGACCTGAAAGATTTTATTGGAGAAGGTGACTTGAATTTTCAGAATTTTCAAGTCATTTGGTCCTATGTAAATCTCCCTCCTTTCTTTACAATACTTCATTAAGTCTTATGTACGTGTACGTATAGTATTACTGTGTATGTATAGTGTTACTTCACTTCTACTGTATGAGATCTTCATAGTTTTTGGATGGGGAACAGCCTTTGTTGATGTAAATAAACTTTTTCTTTTTTTTTTTTTTTTTTAATTTCTAGCAAAGCCTCCAGACTCTTTTTTTTCTTTTATTAGTTTCAGGTGTACAAAGCAACACAATAGTTAGACATTTAAACCCCTCATAAAGTGATAATCCCCCCGCCCCCACCAGCTACTGCCCCTCTGACTGTTACATCTTACCTAGCTGTTACAGTATCATTGACTATATACCTTATGTTGTACGCCACATCCCGTGACTGTATGTACCTATGTATTTAGTTATAGTTGACACTCAATATTATTCTACTGTAGCTTCAGGTGTATAGCTCATGGGACACAGTCTATGAAGTGATCCCCCGAGTCCCCATCTGGCACCTTACATGATCTTCACATTGTTGATTATATTCGCCATACTGTATTAACTATCAATTTATATTTCTTAATGCCTTCACCTTTTTCACCCTGCCCCCAACCCCATTCCCATGTAACACCCTGATAGATCTAGTAACTATCTGGCACCATACCTAGTTATTACCATATTATTGACTATGTTCCTTATGCTATACCCTACATCCCCATGACTACTGTATAACAACCAATTTGTACTCCTTAATCCCTTCCCCTTTCACACATCCTTAACCCCCCTCCCATCCTAAATAAGTTCCTCTAAGATTGCTAGTAATACTGGTTTGGTGGTAGTGAACTTCTTCAGTTTTTTCTTGTCTGAGAAGTTCCTTATCTGTCCTTCAATTCTAAATGAGATCCTTGCTGGATAGAGCAATCTTCGTTGTATGTCATTGCTTTTCATCACTTGGAATATGTTCTGCCACTTCCTTCTTGCCCGCAAAGTTTCTATTGAAAAATCAGCTGCCAGTCTTATGGGGGCTCCCTTGTAGGTAACTAACTGCTTTTCTCTTGCTGCTTTTAAGATTCTCTCTTTGTCTTTAACCTTTGGCATTTTAATTATGATGTGTCTCGGTGTGGCCTCTTTGGGTTCATCTTGTTTGGGACTCTGTGCTTCCTGGGCTTGTACGTCTATTTCCTTCACCAGGTTAGGGAAGTTTTCTGTCATTAGTTCTTCAAATAGGTTTTCAATTCGTGGTGGCTCTCCTCTCCTTCTGGTACCCCTATAATGCAAATGTTGTTATGCTTAATATTGTTCCGGAGGCCCCTTAATTTTTGGATCTTCTCAATTTTTTAGATTCTTTTTTCTTTTTGCTGTTCTGGTGTTTTCCACTACCGTATTTTTTACGTAGCTGGTTGGATCCTCTGCTTCATCTAATCTACTGTTGATTCCCTGTAATATGTTCCTCATTTCCATTATTGTATTTTTTATTTCTGACTGGTTCTTTGTCATGGTTTCCATCTCCATTTTTATGCTTCCTATCTTTCTGTTGAAGTTCTCCCTGAGATCATTGAGCATTCTTATAACCAGTGTTTGGAACTCTGCATCTGATAGATTGCTTATCTCCATTTCTCTTAGTTCTTTTTCTGGAGCTTTGTTCTATTCTTTTATTTGGGACATGTTTCTTTGTCTCCTCATTTTGGTTGCCTCCCTGTGTTTGTTTCTATGTATTAAGTAGGGCTGCTATGTCTTTCAGTCTTAGGAGAGTGGCCTTATGTAGTAGGTGTGCTGTGGGCTTCAGTGGCACAGTCTTTCTGGTCACCTGAGCCATGCATTCCAGGTGTGTCCTATGTGTGTGTTGTGTGTGCCCTCCTCTTGTAGTTGAGCCTTGGTTGATAACTACACATCAATGGGAAGGACTGACCCTTGGGCTCACTGGTTGAGGACTGGCCTTGACTACAGTGGAAGGGTTGTTGTGCAGGGGCTGATCCTACAGAGCAGGTTCTGCCTCTGCAGGACTCTGGTGCCTGCCCAATCTGTCCCGTTGGATGTGTCATATTTGGAGGTGGCTGGATAATGCTCCAGCTCATTTTGAAACTGGCCACTGGGGGCACCAGCCCCAGGACCACCTTAGTGGTAATCCACAGTAGGTCAAGTTCACCCACAGCCCTTGCCCAACCTGGGGCCACCCAGCAGGAGGCACAAAGAAATCTGCAGATGTCTGCCACCTGTACTGTGCTTGGAGGTGCCTTGAGAGGCCAAGCCACAAACCAAGGCTGGCTGCTGCTAGTACCAGGCTTAGGGCTGCTCAGCTACATGTACAGGACATGCTCAAGCTAGATGCTGCTTTTCTGGGTTCTACAAACCTTTAAGAGACCCCAGGGAAGTCTGCAGCATGAGCCAAGGGAGGTGGTCTGCACGAAAAAGCCACTGGAAGTGGCTTGGGTGTGCCTGAAAGTTGGACGGGGTTGCATGAATTGCCAGGCTGTGGTGAACAAATGGAGACTCATATATGGTGGCCACCTGCGTCCGCACGCTGGAAAGGGGGACAGCTCAACAAAGAAATAATGGCCTCCACCAGCTCCCCCGTCCAGGAGAAAGCTGCCTCTCCAGCCCCACATCCCAAGCCAGACCACTCAAGTCTCCACAACCACCTTTTCAGCTGCTGCCCCAGTGCTGGAGCTCAGAGTGAGTGATTCTGTTTGAGGGTAAGTCCACGCGCAGTCCTTTTAAGAGGGACACCTGTGAGTGTGGCCACACTCAGTCTCACTCAGTCACAATCTCTGCTGGTTTTCACAGCCAGAAGTTATGGGACTTCTCTCCCCAGCACTGGAACCCTGGGCTGGAGTGGGGCTGGGATCTCTTTCCCTTCTAGGGGATGGTGAGGGATCCCCACAGCCGAAATATCCCTCCCGATCTTTGATGGTCACACGCAGGCGTGGGGGGAGGTTCCACGTCTTTGCCCTTCCTACCATCCTGGAGGTGGCTTCTTCTGTGTATCCTTAGTTGAAAGGATGTTCAGTTCAGCTTGATTTTAGGCAATTCTCAATAATGGATGCTTTGTAGATTAGTTGTAATTTTAATGTGGTTGTGAGAGAAGTTAAGCACAGCATTTACCTACTGCGCCATCTTGGTTGTGTCTTCAAGATTCTTTTTGAGTTCATTTGACAACATCATTCTAATGGCTACAGAATCAATGTAAATAAACTCTTAATTCAGCATGTCTATTCTGTTATACTACTATAGTCATTTTAAAAAAATTAAATTTATGCTGCCATATAAAATGCTTCTGGAACACCTTAATTTTACTTTAAGATATATTTTGTGAAGTAGTCAATATTTTTATTGGACAATTATAATTTTGATCTTATGTTTGATTTATTGTGGCTTATAGTCTTTTCACCCAAGATGTTAACAATTTATCATTAAAGAGGATGGACAGATAGGATTTAATATTCTATCTAGATAACTTTCCCCCCTAACCATGTACCCAGTTTCTTTGAAGAGAAGCATTTTGGTGATTTAAACCCTAATAAGAAGAAAGTTTTCAAAGCTAGATTTTCCAATTACTAATATGTCCAAAGATTAACCATTTTGACTGCTAAACTCTCCTTCAGGTGTCTGAGTTAATAACAACTCATTTTGATGCTGAGAGGATCAGGATTCCAGCCTGTGACCCGGAGTTGCTCATGGCAGTGCACCACCATGGTGCATTTGTTTCTTGGACATTTTCACTTACAATGTGTTCCTTGAGGCTGGCTCTCCTGAGGATCCTTCGAGCTCTGTCTCTGCATTTGATGTTCTGCTTGGGTGGCCTCCCTCCGCTCCCTTTCATAGCCCCCTCAGCCTGTCATCTGGTCTGTTTCATGTGGATCCTGCTCCAAGGTCTGGTCTCAGAGTTGTGTGTGAGTGTAGTAAACATGGTGAATGAGGCAGGAGACACATTCAAGTCCTGCCTCTGCTCCGTGTCAGCGTGTGATCCTAGGTAAGTTTCATAACCGTTCTGTACTCAGGTTTCTAGCTGGAAAGTGTGGGTAGTAACAATACCCACAGAGAAGTATGTTATGGGAGTTAAATGTGATGTTGCGTAATACTTGGCGTATGGAGACAGTAAGCGCCTGATAATCAGTAGCTGTTACTATTGTGCTATGAGGCACTCTCAGAAACTAGTTTGTTGGCGAATTTGCTCTGGAAGTCGAGACTATGTATTTTACACACACACACACACACACACACACACACACACTAAGTACACAATGAATATTTGTTAAATGTTCTAACAGATGTGTCTAAGCCACTGTGTTCAGTTTGTTGTCTGTCCTAGGGGTGTGGGTTTTAATCTCACCTCTGATTTATATTCTTCCCTGTCTCTTTTAACGGACTGTAGACTCTATAACAGCAGGGATCATGCCTTTTTTCTTTTTTTTCCTGTTCACCACTGTCTTGTTCAGTGTCTGGCATGCAGTTGGTGCTCAATAACTACACATATACATTAAATGAATACAAAAATAAGTTCTAAATTCTGCTTGGAGCATAGAGGAGTTACATGGAAGAGACTGTATTTGAACTGGCATTTGAAGGATAAATAGGATTTTTCCAAGAGAAAAAGGAGCAATAGGGCATAAAGACAGAAGGAGATACCCAGTGCCAAAAGGGAAGGATAAGTGGGACTGTGAGCCCCTGAAGGCTGAGTCCCCACCTGACTTGATCTCTATTTCTCATAGCACGTAACTAGTGATTTAGTAATCAGGCACGCAGTACATGCTCATTGAACAAATGAATGTAATCTATTACTTTTTTGGGAGGGAGGGGTTAGATTAGGTCAAATCAATCATAATTCTTGCTAACGAGAGAATCTTTTAAATACAAACCCAGCAAACACTTTTTAAGTACTGAAAAATACTAAATTTTGTATTTTTGTATATAATGAAAGACAATTCAATATATGAGGTCTGATGATTACGTTTGTGAACTTGCCACTGTGTGCTCACATTGGCAGCACTGTACAAATAGCTCGGTAAGGTTTCATAACCTTGCTATATCAGTGTCTCACACGTGTTGACGTGTGGTGGTGTCTTGCTGAGTGGCACTCGTTATTGTTGTTGAGTGTTTTTGTGTACCATTGTGAGAATGTCTGAGCTTGAATTAGAGCAACGAACAAACATTGAATTTCTTGTTAAACTTGGCAAGAGTGAAAGTGCAATCAGGGATATGTTAGTCCAAGTGTATGGGGATAATGCCATGAAGAAAATGACAGTGTACAAATGGATTAAATCTGAGGGGAGACAATGCATCACTGATGAAGAGAGGTCAGGGTGGGTGGTAACGAGCAGAAATGGTGAAAACATTGCAAAAATTCATCGAATTGTGTGTCAAAATTGTCGGCTGACCGTGAGAAGCATAGCAGACCAAGTAAACATCAATAGAGAAACAGTTAGAAAAATCTGAACTGAAAATCTTGGCATGAGAAAGGTGTGTGCAAAAATGGTCCTGAAGGATCTCACCCGATGAACAAAAGCAAAGGAGGGTCGAAGTTTGCCAAGACCTTTTGGAGAGACAAGACCATGTTTTGGGCCGTGTTATCACTGGGGATGAAACATGGGTGTACCAATACAACCCTGAAACAAAGTGTCCAAGTGCACAATGGAAGTCATCTCACTTCTCGATGAATGTGTGTATGTGCACACACACGTATAGATACACACATGTCATCTTGTTTTCTTGACTCTTATCATATACACATATACAGACGTCATCTTGTTTTCTTGACTCTTATCAGACTCATCTAAGAATGCTACAATTTTACATCTTGCCCTTCCGGCAGATATGATTGTACTCTGGTTTCTGAAAGTCTGAAGAACCTGTTTGACACCCTGAATGGGAATGAGTGATTTCCTGGGGTTTTCTCCTTGTAGGACATTGCTTTTCAAATTTGAACCACTGTATGCCATTGCCCAAACTGTATATTCAGAAAATGGCTTATGCGTTTTTTCTGGCACAGTTATCGTTTATAGCCACACAGTCATAGTAGTGACATTCTTCCTTAGATCCTTGTGTAACATCAAGAGGGTCAGACAGTAATATTTCCTGTTAGTATTTCTTTTTTTTTTTTTTTAAGATTTTATTTGGGAAAGGGAACAGGACTTTATTGGGGAACAGTGTGTACTTCCAGGACTTTTTTCCAAGTCAAGTTGTTGTCTTTCAATCTTAGTTGTAGAGGGTGCCGTTCAGCTTCAAGTTGTTGTCCTTTTAGTCTTACTTGTGGAGGGTGCAGCTCAGCTCCAGGTCCAGTAGCCATTGCTAATTGCAGGGGCACAGTCCACCATCCCTTGCGGGAGTCGAACCAGCAACCTTGTGATTGAGAGGACGCGCTCCGGAAGCTCAGCGGCAGCTCAGCTCAAGGTGCCGTGTTCAATCTTAGTTGCAGGGGGTGGAGCCCACCATCCCTTGGGGGACTCGAGGAATCAAACTGGCAACCTTGTGGTTGAAAGGACACGCTCCAACCAACTGAGCCATCCAGGAGCTCAGCAGCAGCTCAGCTCAAGGTGCTGTGTTCAATCTTAGTTGCAGGGGTCGGAGCCCACCATCCCTTGTGGGACTCGAGGAATCGAACTGGCAACCTTGTGGTTGAGAGCCCACTGGCCCATGTGGGAATCGAACCGGCAGCCTTCGGAGTTAGGAACATGGAGCTCTAACCGCCTGAGCCACCGGGCCGGCCCTCTGTTAGTATTTCTTGAAGGCTTAGTTATTTCCTTCTGAGTAACCCTTAGATAACCTGATCAGCTGTAGCAACCTACCCTGCAGTACTTCCCTGCACACTGTGGAACATGGTCCAGAGGTTGGACAGCATTGGCCGCTAGTTATCTTCTCCAGGGCTTCCTTATGCACTTTGCCCTTGGCCTTCTTGTGGGCACTGCTCTGGGAGATTCGTCTCACCTTCTCACCTGGCTGCCGAGGCCAGTGAGGACGGGGCCAGTAGCTCATCAGGTCTGAGTGTCCCATTGGCCTGGAGTGTGGGGACCTCACCCTCCTCCCAGGGCAAAGAGGCTGAAGTGACTGGCCACGAAGCCCAAGGAGACGTGGTAGTTGGTAGAGCACACTGAATCTCCGCTGGAGATGTGGGTCGCTCCCAGTGGGGACAGATGGGATCTGTGGGAGCCCTATTGTGCATCTCAGGCCTCACATCTTGTCCAGCACCTGCAGCCTATGTTCCTCTCACCCCAGAAAGATCCTACTGAGGTCAAGAGGCCACTGGCTGCAGCTTGGGGGCCTGGTGCTTTTTTTTTTTTTAAAAAAATGGCTTTATTGTGATAAAATTCACATACCATATAATTCATCCATTTAAACTGTAAAATTCAGTGGCTTTTAGTATATTCACAGATATGTGCAACTATTACCACTGCCAAGTTTAGAACATTTTATCACCTCAAAAAGAATCCCTACCCTTTAGCTACCACTCTCCCATAATCCCATCCTCCCCTTGCGCCCTAGGGCTAAGCAACCACTAATCAATTTTCTGTCTCTGTTTTCCTATTCTGGACTTTCACATGAATAGAATCATATAATATATGGTCTTTTGTTTCTGGCTTATTTCACTTAGCATGTTGTTTTCAAGATTCATTCATATTTTAGCATGTATCAGTACTTCATTCCTTTTTATGGCAGAATAAGATTCCATTGCTTGGATAGACCACATTGTTTTATCCATTCATTTTGTGGATGGACAGCTGGGTTGTTTCCAGCTTTTGGCTATTATGAATAATGCTGCTATGAACATTCAGGTATAAGTTTCTGTACGGACATTTGTTTATATATCTCTTGGGTATATACCAAAGAGTAGAATTGCTGGGTCATATGGTAACTCTATGTTTAATCATTTGAAGAACTGCCAAGCAGTTTTCCAAAGTGGCTATACCATTTTATATCCCCACCAACAGTGTATAACGGTTCCAGTGTTTGCATATCCTTGCCAAGCTTTGTTGATTTGACGTTTTTGATTCTAGCCATCCTAGCGTGTATGAGCTCATGTAAGGTTTTGAAGGATTTGGGAAGGATTTTCCTTTTCTAATAGTTTTCTAATGCAATATATATTTAAGTGTGCCCTTTCCTAGTATCTGTAAAAGCATGACTACTAAGAGGTCCTGTTACCTGTCATAGTAATAAAGGAAATGTCATATTTATTAATCCACAAATTTCATTGATCAAAGCTAATGTGGGAGACTTTGAAAAATATGGGAGTTGAAGGGAAGGAGAGTGGGTGGAGAAGTGGGATCAGGTGGTGTATCTCCTGGAATGTTGCTTCTTTCCCAGGAGATGGCCCCACTTTCTGTCGCTGTGTCTGACAGGTTCCTCTGTCTTTCAGGAGGATTGGCCTTGGCCCAAGTGCTCTTCTTCTACGTGAAGTACTTGGTGCTGTTTGGCGTCCCAGCTCTGCTCATGCGCCTGGATGGACTCACACCGCCACCCCTCCCTCGCTGTGTCAGCACCATGTTCAGTTTCACGGGGATGTGGAGGTCAGTGGCTTGGTTTATTACAGTCCTTTAGGGGTGTCCAGCGGGAGGAACCATGGCTTGGTCAGCTTCAAAGGGCTGAGGCCACCGTCCTGTCTCTGTCCCTCACCGAGCTGTGATAGGCTCTTCATTTCCTTCATCTGTCTAACAGGATGATAGTCCATACTTTGTAACCTCTTAAAAATATTGTCAGACTACAAGCATATGTAAGATAAAACAATTTGTCACCAAGACTTTGTACAAATGCATAAAAGGTTATGTCTAACGTGCTTTCTTACTAACATGCTACTATATTGATTACTTTATTGCTGTCTTTTTCTTGAAAATGACATCTGTGTATGTGGGACTGTCAATTAAGAACATGTGATAATAGTATAGACCGGTGTTGGCATTTACTAGCTCTCAGTTCTGGAGCAATTTACTGAATCTCTCTAGGTTTCTGTTTTCTTACCTCTTAAATGATGATGATGATGATGATAATGATAGTTGTTGTGAAGATTAAATAAGCTAATGCATTTAAGGCATTTGGCACACAGTAGATATTAGCCTTTACCCTTACGTTATTTTTATTCTTGATATACTTGGGTAGACCAATGCGTATTCTAAATTTTCTTAACTCTTCTTGATTTTGCCCCATAAACCTGTGTTGGCCTGGACTCTTTGTTCCAAAGGATCCCTCAGCCCTCCTGCTGTTTCTAATTGATTTCCTGGATGTGGGCTTGCTTGCTCCCGCAGTGTTTTCTTGTCCCTCCCAGTATGGAGCAAGTGACAGGCTTGCTTGTGCAACTGCAGACCTAATGTAAGAAGCTCCAGGTAGGGGTGTGCACGTCCATGAGAGTCAGCGCCTACTTACATTTTGCCCTTTAGGTGCTTCCAGTTGCCTCACCCTAGTCTTGGCCTTGCACTGCTCTTTGGCTCATTCATGTGGCTCACTCCATCTTCTATTTCATCCTTGTAGGCAGAAGAGCCAAGACGTAGGGAGGGGAAGAGCTCAGTGACTACTACCAAATCTAATGTTGCTATTTAAAAGGGAGTGCATAGCATACAACAACTGTGTTTCCCAGAGTAACTTATTGCAGATGCTGAATTTATTTGAGCCTCTGTAAGCACATTTTACTTTTGGTCCGTTTGCTTTTGGGTATTTGGGCCAAGGAGTGGCTGGAAGTTTCTGTTAACTTTTGACCTACTCATACAGTAATTTACTGAATAAACAGGTCAGGACTCAGCATGATTTGGGGGGCATGTCACAAGTGCCTGGTGTGCTCCTAGCACGGTTCCTCTGACTCCTTGGTGTGCATGCTTGCTCTAATGCATTTCTCAGGAAGCACACTCTCCTGAAAGGGCTTCTCCAGTGTCAGCTGGCATAATAAAAAAAACATGACTTCCGGGCAGGTATGTTCGCTCCAGGCTCCTGGCTCCTTGTCCGTAACTACCAGCCCACTGATTGTCCTAGCAGGCAGTTTAGACAGTTGACTGTATTTCACTTTAAGATGGGTTGTCTTTTTGTCCTTTATTATTTTAACCAATTAATTAATTCTTTTTTTTGGTCCCAGACCCTCAGTTGCACACAAACTACAGAGGAAGAGAACATGTCTGCCATGACCGTTATCATTCGTGATTAGAACTAGACTCAAATAGGGTAGACTCCCAGGTTGTTGAAACACTCTCTCCTCCCTCTCAATTACCATGTGGGCAAAAGAGTAAGAATGAAATATTACTCTGAGGAGGGGGCTCTGGGGTGACCCCTGGAGTGATGTGGTTCTAAAGGGAGCTGCTTACAAGGGCAGGTGATGAAATCACACACATGGCCTTTCCTGGGAGTGACCTAGACTTGTATCCTGGCTTCCTTTAGCATGCATGGGTGTAGATTTCCCCCTTCACATTTGTTTCAGTTTTTTTTTTTTTATTGGAAGGGTTTCCTGGTTTGCCAATTATACTGAGAAACACCTGGATCTTCATTTTTTGTACAGTGACCATTCCGCATTAAGTAGTTGGATTTAGCAGGGGATTTTAATTCTTTCTGAGCTGTAGTGCATAATTGAAGGCTCAGAAGAAGTGGTCTTTTATTGATAAAAGGATAAAACTTAACAATTAATCTTTTGTGCTATTTGCAGATGCTCCTCTGCCCTTAGGAGGAGCTGTACCATGTTCAGGTTCAGGGTCTGGTCGCACAGCCCTACACTGACTGGCCCTCATCCCCATTCTCTCACTTTTCTCTGTAAGAATGCACGACAAGAGGAAATACAGTTCTGAGTTTATAGTTTCTATTTCTGTTTAACTTTATGCTGATATTTCTGGGGCATTTATTGAGGCCTTGCTGCAGACAGGGAATTGCTCCCTCTTCCTGGATTCAGGCCTGAGAAGAATTGAGTCAGGAGCAAATGCGAAAGTTGGAAATGCAAATCTTGCTGCTGGGCCATGACACACAAACGGCAGGGTGGATGGGAAGTGGAGCGAAGAGATTTAAAAACAATCTCTTTAATGGTTACCCGAACTTCTAGAAAATCCACACTGAGTGAGGTTTAGAACTGATGAGGAGAGATGAATTTTTAGCCTCCTGTTTTAAAGGAGCTTTACTTAGCTGACCACCATGTTGACTCATTGCAATGTCTTTCAGTCTATGTAGCAGTGAGAAAAGACTTGAGGCTGGCAGCCTACCATATCAGAAGGGATTTTACATCATAGAACAGATGAAACTGGCCATCCGCAGCGAGATAATGTTCCCTGACGTGATAGTTGAAATTGATCACACAAAATGCCATTCACCCAGGTGACCCAAACCTGAAAGTTACGATCTCTGGTGGGTTTGTTCATTTTTTTCCTTCTAGCTCTTCTCTTTCTTGTAATTTATGCTCAAATATTTGCAGGCATAACCAGACCCTGAGGAGTATGTATATTCCCACTTGCATGATTTTTATGTGGCTGTACGGACCTGAGGTATTGAGAATCCTCTGCTTAATTTTTAGCTTTCATGTTTAATGTCAGTAGGCTGAGATCTGTAATGACCGTCTTTTGCTGGAGTCGTTAAAGATGACATTGCGTGTCTAAGGTTTCAAGTTAGAAAACCGATCATCTTCCCCGGATCTGATTTCAAGCTGTGGAAGCAAAATGTGCAAAGTGATAGAATTTCCCTTGGCGGCCGGTGAGTTAGTTATCTCAGGTATCTCACAGACTTGCCCTCTGCATTTCTTGAATTATGATGCTCTGGGATCTTCACAGGTAAACTCATGCGTCACTGCTTATCCCAGAGGGATCTGGGCATTGTTGGTGGCTGCTAGACCTTAGTATACGGGGCATGTTTGAACGGGGGACAGAGGCGCCTGAGCCCCCTTTTTTTTCAGCAGGGAGTCCACTGCATGAGCTGTTAAGCCAACAGAAGAATTTAGGGACCTAGGTGGAGAATTGGTCTAGGCCTGTGGTCAGTGAAGAAAACCAGCTACTCAAACTGCTGGCTTTGCCTGAGTCTTACCTTTGAATCATGTTTAACCTCAAGTTGCAGGGCAGGATGGCAAGCATGGAGTTGGTGAAATACATGCCCCCATCTACCAGGATTGCTGGGTGGAAAGCAGGGGCAGCATGAACTTAAAGGAGAAAAGATGGAATAGGTGCTGTTCCTAAGAGTTCACTTTTCTTGGGGGCAGCCTAGTAACTAAGAGCTTACTACTTACTAGCTGTGTGACTTGGGCAACTAATTAACATTCTCCTGGCCAATCTTTTCATCTCTAAAATGGAGCTAATAATAGTAATTGCCTCATAGGACTGATGTGAGGGTTGATTGAGCCTCGTGTATAGGAAGTGATAGGTTCTTAGTTTTTTTTGCATTTAAAAAATCTAACAAAGCCAGAGATGACTAAGAGACCAGCCTGAGGATGGTCCAAGTTGGGGAAGCAGTGAGTAGTGATGGGACTGGCTGAGTAAAGACTCTAGTCCAGTTCTGAGCCTGAGATGTGACAATTCAGAGAGAGAGACTATGGTGGAAAGGTCGTGGGCTCTGCCCTCAGAGAAGGGAGCTTGATCAAATTACTTTTGCCTCAGTTTCCTTATCTGTTGAATAAAAGACAGACTTTGTCATGAGATGATGTCTGTGTTCCCTTCCAGTTCTAGCATTGTATGAGGCCCAGCCACGCTGGATGGGGATGACCCCCAGTGTCCTGGTGTGAAAGTGCTCCCATACCCCACTGCTCATGTAATTGGGTAATTAATTCCACCTCCTTAAGCCTCAGTTTTCTGAGGTATTAAAATAGGGCTAATCAGAACTTGCATCACGGGGTTATTGTGAGGGTTAAGTGAGGTCATCTACTAAAGCAGTGAACACAGAACAGGCACACGGTAGACACCAAAATGTTAGCTAAAAATCATAATTACAGATATGAAAGTAAACGTTACACTGTTTGTGTGTTTTTTAATTTCCCGAATAGAAAGGCCTGATAGGGTGGATGTTTGAGGAGGTGGAAAGGGATAGGGGTGGTGATAATATGTGGAAGGCATGGATTTCAAAGTGGAAGCCTGGGGGGGGGGGTGTTCCCGTAAGCTGTACCACTGTGACCTCCTCCTCACCCCTGCGGAATTCTTTTTGCAAACAGTCTGTAGCTCCTGGACATGTTTGGGTACCTCTCTTAGTCAATCCTTCTCTCTTATGATCCAATCTCTGTGGACTCAGAAAACATATTTTTCTTCTTCTAACATTCATATTTCAAAATCCCCTTACCTTTTCCTCCAAACACAGACTTGCATAAATCAAAGTGAACAAGGAATAGCAAGTTGAGGCATATTTTATAAACCATCATTATGTTCTGCTTCCTGGATTTATTTTTACTTCAAAGACAGTTACTCTGCCCTCTTTTTGATTTCTCCCTGCGTGGAAGATGTTTTCAGTTCACGTGTCACTGAGAGAACTCTCAGACTGAAGGCTTTTGAGTGAGCAGCACTCTGATGCAAGAAGCAGTCGGGCAGCTTCAGAGACAGGGCTTTCGCGTTGGTCGCCAGTCACCAGAGCCCAGCCCCGGGCCCGACTGCCTGGGTTTGAATCCTGGCTCCAAAGCTTATTACCCAGTCAACTCTCTGTGCCTTAGTTTCCTTCTCTGGAAAGTGGCGATGCTGTAATATCCACCTGTTAGAACAAACACCCTGTACTTTTCATGGAGGCAGTCACTGTCCCAGTAATCCTTTCTTTCCGTGCTCACACCGCAACAGGCCATAATTTTTTTGAGGGCAGTGATCAGATCTTGTTCTTACTTAACACTGTTCCCAGCACCCTCCTCGATGCCCAGCATTTCGTGAGCACTCAGGAAATCTATGCTGAATGAATAAATGGTCACTTTCCTCTGACATTTTGAACACCAGGTCTTAAGAGCAGAATGTTCGGATATTTTGAGCTGGCAGCTGCGTGGTCTCTCTGTAGCATGCACTGACACATTGTTGCTGGAGGGGTGCCAGGCACAGGTGTGACCACTGTCCATAACCGTTCTCTCTCTCGTTTTCTCATTGAGTGTTATTACAGGGTGTGCCAAAATGTTGTGTCTGCTAGGGTTTTCTTGGGAATGAATCTGCCTTAGAAGGAATGAGGAGTGTACACCTTTCTTAATTACTATCATTATTTTATCAGACACTGCGCTACTTCTTTGATGTCAGATGAAGGAGAAAGTTGCAGACTTAAAAGAAAAAAAGAGATTCAATTCATATGTTGATATGAAAGAGGAGTTTGACAGCTGTTTGTCTTCAGACATGGGATTTTTCTGAGAAAGGTGCTGAAAGAAGATCCCAGTCGCTTACACTGGAAGATGAGGAACCTGGGTACAGACTGGGAGTAAAGCCCTTCTATTAGTACTCTTACTGTTATTGCTGTGAAGATATGTCCTCACAACAATAATGGTAAGAGTATTAATAGAAATAATAACAGCAGCTCTGGCAGCTGCAGCAGCAAACACATAGTGCTTACATTGTGTCAGGCACTTTTCTAAGTGCTTTTACGTATTTCATTTATTTAATCCTCGCAACAGTCCTATGACGTAAGTACTGTGATCCCCACTTTACAGATGATGAAACTGAGGCACAGAGAGGTTGAGTAACTCTCCTTAAATCACACAGCTGGTAAGTGGTGGGGCTGGGATTTGAAGGCAGGCATGTGGTTCTAGAGTCTGTGCTCATAATCACTACCTGTTCTGTTTGTCTCGTGAAGTGGAACTGAAGCGAGCTCCTCCTCTGGGGTCTGGAGTGTGAAGCTTGTGTGACAGGGTCTGGAACTTCGGGGTACCTGAGAATGATGATGGCGTTCGACTCTCTAGAAGGGGCGATGGTGCAGGGAGTGGTGGGGAAGGGGTGCAGTCGGGCAGTGCGGGGCTTCTGTGTCCCAAGGGATGAGGAGAAAGGGAGTTGCCACTTGACATTGAGTAACTGAGTGGGAGGTGTGAGGTTAGTGGAGCTTCTGTTCTTATGCTACCTTCCTTACAGTTGCAAATTGCAATCCAGAAACAGCTGCCCCTCTGGAGGTGGGAAGCGGGGCTTCACCTGGTGTCCACATAGAAACTTGACTTTGTTTCTCCTGCCATTGTCTCTTCTTGTGTCCCTTTGCTCATGGCCACTTTGATGGCTGTCCTCCCCCACCTATTCTGTCCTTTATCTCACTTCAGGCTGGGTTCAGATCATCTTTGCCAACAAGGATGGCAGATTGCCACACGCCTGCCACTCTTTAAACTTCCGGGCCCCCAGTGCTCTCCTGTTCTAATTCACACCCTCTCCTCAGCAGACTAGTGTTGCCTTTTGCCCCACCTCAGCTCTGAGGAGTAAATACAAGGTGCAACCTGCTATTTCTTTCTCTTAAATGATTAGAGAGGTGTTGCTGCATCAGTCTCACAATTGTATGCAGTTAGGTCTCCTATTCCTTCTCTGTGTAGTTTCTGCCTTGGTGATAAGCTGAGGAAGTCCTTCTTCACCCCATCTGCCATATCTTTATTTTCGTATAGAACAGGAATTCCTAGTTTGGGGACACACGCCACTGAAACAGTGTTACTTTGCTGCTCCCCATAGCGTCCCCATCATCGGGCATGGTGCCTGGCACAGTAGATACTCAACAAACAGATGTTTCCTGAGTGAAAGATAAATGATCCCCCTCACCACCACCCCCACTTTCTTGAAGAGATAAAAGAAAAATTGGGTCACATGTGAAGTTTGGGTCTAACTTAACTTGTTTCCAGTGGTTGCTCTGCCATCCTAACTACATTCATGGTGCTATAAAATGCCATCTTTTGCCATATTATGAATTTCCTAAGTTGTACGTGAGCATCATTGTAAAATGATAAAGTGATGACTTCATCCAGAAGATGTAACACTCCTAAATGACTTGTGCACCCAGTAGCAGAGCTTGAATTTCATAAAGCAGAAATCAAAAAGCCAAATGCCTTAAAATGGTCCCCTGTTCTCTTTGACACTTACTCTTGTTCATTCTTCCCCACCACACTGGCAGCCTTGCTGTTGCTGACACATCCCACATTCACTGTCCTGCTCAGCCCCTTTGCACTCAGTGTACTCATTAAAGAATAACTCCCCATTCCCCCTACCCTCTCCAGCCAATTTCGGGTACGATTAATTTCTTCGTGTAGAACCAAATATTCCATTTGGTATTTTGCTCCCTTCTGCCTGAAGAACTTCCTTAGCCTTCTGGTCTTCTGGCAATGAATTATCTAAACTTTTATTATTGTTTTTTTTCTGAAGACGTCTTTATTTTGCCTTCAATTTTGAAAGCTGCTTTTACTGGATATAAAATTCTATGTTGACAACTATTTTTTTCTTTTAGTATCTTAAAGATGTCTCTCCATTATCTTCTGGCTTGCATAGTTTCTGACTAGAAGCCTGATATAATTCCTCTGTATGTTATGTTTCTTTATTCTCTAGCTACTTTCAAGATTTTCTCTTTAATCTTTGATTTCAGCAGTTAGACTGTGATGTGCCTAGGTGTGTTTTTCTTTGTGTTTGTTCTGCTTGGAGTTTTTTGAGCTTCTTGGATCTGTGGTTTATTGTCTTTCATTAATTTGGGAAAAATTGTGGACATTCTCTCTTCAAATAGTTCTTCCTTCCCATCTCTCTTTTTCTTCAAGGACTCCAATTACACATGTGTTAGACTGTCTGATATTATCCCACAGATCTTTGATACTTGGTTCTATTCCCTCCTAACTCTTTTATTTTTTAATTTTTTTAAATTTATTGGGGTGACAATTGTTAAATGAAATTACATAATTTCAGGTGTACAATTCTGTATTACATCATCTATAAATCCCATTGTGTGTTCACCACCCAGAGTCAGTTCTCCTTCCATCACCATATATTTGATCCCCTTTACCCTCATCTCCCTCTCCCGACCCTTCTTACTCTCTGGTAACCACTAAACTATTGTCTGTGTCTATGAGTTTTTGTTTCTCATTTGTTTGTCTTGTTCCTTTGTTGTTTTTGGTTTATATACCACATATCAGTGAAATCATAGGGTTCTCTGCTTTTTCTGTCTGACTTATTTCGCTTAGCATTATACTCTCAAGATCCTTGTTTGTGTTTCAGTTGAATACTTTATATTGGCTTCAGTTCATTGCTCCCTCCTCCTTTCTTCTGTTGTATCCAGTTTTCTTCTTCAGATCCTAACCTAAAGTAGTAAAGGAAGATGAGGATTGACATTGGAGTTGGCCCCCATGGCGGTAATTGGTGACATTGATAACAACAGTCTTAGTGAAGTGGTGGGGGCAAAAGCCCCATTAAAGTAGGCTCAATGGAGAATGTGGGTCTGATCTCATCCCAGGAACCTGCGTGGGGTTTAACGAGGGGAAAGTGGTGAACATGGCTTGGTTAGAGCCCAGACTTTCTCTTTTCCTGACTTGGCATCACCCCAGTTCTTATTGACTAGGCAGACCCCTTGAGTCTCAACCAGTCTCTTGCAAGACTGTGTACTACACTTGGCAGTGGGATCACTTTCCCATTCATCACAGGTGTCCCTAAACCAGGCTTCCTGGCCCTCATCCTACTGCCTTCCATGTGGGAACTTCTGGATCTCTTCTTGCCATATGGTTGCTGAAGGAGGCTCAGCAGTGCCAACTAGGCTCTCTCCTTCACTGCCTAACTATGTTTATATTAATATGGCCACACTTGGTAAAGAGCAATCCTGCAAGGTGGTCTATCAGAGTTCCAACCAGAAAGTAAAGCCAGAACTTCTCTTCTTGGGTTTACCTTCACTTACATAATAGCCTTCCCTTTTAGGATGTTCTAGGTGGGATTGTGGGAAGGGGAGCCCGGACATATTTCTGAATTCTTTCTTCTTTTAGCTCTTTTTCCCCACAGTTCACTGAGTCCCAGGGACAGGTTTTCTACTTCCTCTTCCTGTCTTCTCTTTTGCCATATTCTTCTTCTCTGGGTCAGGAACCCTTGTGGCCCAGCTCTGTAAGTAGGAGGGGGTGTTCTTTCTGTAATACAGACAAACGTAGCCTAAGATCTGATTCTGTTAGACTTGGTTCTGAATTTGTGGACAGTCTGACAATGAGGAGCTAGGGATTGCTGAGAACAAAATTCATTAGTTTAAAAAATTACCTGTTAATCCTACTGAATGGGAAAATATATTTGCCAATGATATATCCAATAAGGGGTTAATATCACAAATTTATAAAAAACTCACTCAACTCAACTCCAAAAAAACAAACAACCCAATTGAAAAATGGGCAGAGGACATGAAGAGATATTTTTCTAAAAAGGACATACAGATGACAAACAGACATATGAAAAAATGCTCAACCTCACTAACCATCAGAGAAATGCAAATAAAAACCACAATGAGATATCACCTCACCCCAGTCAAAATGGCTATCATCAATAAATCAACAAACGACAAGTACTGGCACGGATGTGGAGAAAAGGGAACCCCTGTGCACTGTTGGTGGGATTGCAGATTGGTGCAGCCACTATGGAAAACAGTATGGAGGTATCTCAAAAATCTGAAAATGGAATTACCTTATGATCCAAGAATTCTACTCCTAGGTATCTATCCGGAGAAATCCAAAACTCCAATTCCAAAATCTTTATGCACTCCTATGTTTACTGCAGCACTATACACAATAGCCAAGTCATGGAAATAACCGAAATGCCCATGGGTAGATGACTGGATTAAGAAACTGGTACATTTATACAATGGAGTATTACACAGCCATAAAGAAGAAAGAAATCTTACCATTTGCAACAACATGGATGGACCTAGAGAACATCTGTTAAGAGAAATAAGCCAGACAGAGAAAGACAAATACCATATGATCTCACTTATATGTGGAATCTAAAGAAGAGAATAAGTGAATGAACTAATCAGAAACAGTTTTGGAGAGGAAAAACTGAGGGTTGCTAGATGGGAGGGAGAGGTGGGGATAGGGGAGAAGGTGAGAGGATTAGAAAGCAGTCAGTAACTACAAGATTGCCACGGGGTTATGAAAGTTAATTTGGGGAATGTAATCAATAATGTTGTAAAGATTTTGTAGGGTATCTGATGGACACTTGTCTTATTAGGGAGACCACCTCAGGGATGATTTAGATGCCTGACCACTGCACTGTACACCTGAGCTGAACAATAATGAATGTCAACTACAAGTTTATATGTGTGTGTGTGTGTATATGTGTGTGTGTATATATATGTATATATATATATATACACACACACACATACATGTATACACTTACAAGAAGCGGAGTACTGCATTAGGAATAGAGACAGCGGAAATGTAATGGCTGTGTGCGATGTCAGAGGGATAGTGGATGGGGGAGAGGGGTTGACATACTGTGAGGTATATAAATGATAAACGTCTAAGTATTACTTTGTTTTGTGCACATGAAACTAATAAAAAAAAGTAAAAAAATTACCTGTTAGAATTAACTTATTGATTCATTTTTTTTTTGTAAAACTTTTTTTTTTTTTATTGGGGAAGGGGAACAGGACTTTATTGGGGAACAGTGTGTACTTCCAGGATTTTTTCCAAGTCAAGTTGTTATCTTTTCTTTTCTTTTCTTTTTTTATCTTTTCAATCATAGTTGTGGAGGGCGCAGCTCAGCTCCAGGTCCAGTTGCGGTTGTTAGTTGCAGGGGGCACAGCCCACCATCTCTTGTGGGGGTCAAACCGGCAACCTTGTGGTTGAGAGGACGCGCTCCAACCAACTGAGCCATCCGGGAGCTCAGTGGCAGCTCAGCTCAAAGTGCCGTGTTCAATCTTAGTTGCAGGGGGCAGAGCCCACCATCCCCTGTGGGAGTAAAGGAGTCTAACCGGCAACCTTGTGGTTGAGAGCCCACTGGCCCATGTGGGAATCGAAACAGCAGCTTTTGACGTCAGGAGCACAGAGCTCCAACTGCCTGAGCCACTGGGCTGGCCCCAACTTATTGATTCTCATAATACTGTTGTTCAGTAAAGATTTAGATATCATCATTACTATCTAAGAACCAGAGAGATAAGTGATGTTTCCAAGGGCACATAGGTAGCACATTCTAACTACATTAAAATCTAAATCCTAATTCTTAGTAAGAAAGGCTTAGATGCATAAATGTATTTGCTTGTAGATGAGTATTAAAAATTTATGCATTCAGTAGCACCATAGGTGAATAATTTTTCTCTTCCTGTGATACCTAGAATAAAGGCAAAAATATTTGGTGTCGTCCACTTTGTGAGTGATGAGATTTTAGACTCCTACTTTAGCGATAGGTACCTTACATTCTGATCCTCCTGTCTGTAGTAGACATTCAGAGCCTTTTTTCTTGGAATGCTAACACAATTCTCTGTCCAACGGTTTACCTAATGAATAAGATGAATACTCTGTCTCCTACTAAGTGCTGTAAACTATAGTTAACCTACAGGGTACAAGTTAAGACTAAGTCTTTGCCTGCCACGCTTGGAAATAATGTTTTATTCTTAAGCATAGCAGACCAACCCTGGCTCCAAGCTACCGTTTTCACGTGCTCCTCACTCACCTTACACTGCAGTGGTGCAGAGCTAGTCCTTGTTCCTCAGTCCGGCCTGTGTAGTTCTTTCACAGACCTCCATGACTTTGGTGCTGACGTCCTCATCCTCAGGACTCACTGATTGCTCCTCCTGGATCAGGCAAAGTACCCCTGACTCTTCCAGTGAGTCCCAGCAGTGGTGTCACCTTTTCTGTTGAGCTGTGCTCAACTCCCCAGGCAGAAGGAAAGCGTATTCCTCTTGGCTCCATGGTACTTGGCACGTTCATGTATTTTAATACTTAAGTGTTAATACAGTCACTGTGTCTAGCTCACTGACCTGTTGGAGGCCACACCTTACTTATCTTCTGCTTGGTATGTTGCTTTAATGTAGCAAATGTCTGTCTTTGGCAAGAGCCTTGCTATGCCAAGTATGATCTGAGGAGCAGCAGCAGCAGCCTGTCCTAGGAGCTTGTTAGAAGAAAGGACCTTGGGTCCCACCCCAGACCTACTGAATCAGAATCTGCTTTTTAACAAGATCTCCTGCATATTAAAATTTGAGAGGCACTGGATGGGGCTAGAGGATTCCTCAGGACTCCTCCCTGACATGCCATGACTCTAGACTCCCTGGATGACAGCCATGTGTGACTGTGTGTTTGAGTATTCAGTGTCTCACAGGGACTGGGCCTCAGAAGAACTTCAGTGGGAGCTTTTACTGATGTTCCAAGGAGGAGGGGTCCCAGAGGGACTGAAGAGATAGGGAAAGGATGAACTCAACCAGCTCCAAGACAGGAAGGGGGCTGGAGGGTAGCTTTTTGATGAGAAAGCAATCAGGCAAGCCAGACTTAGTTCATGACATCCAAACCAGATGGGGGTCACTGGTCTACAGTCACAAAAACCTAGGAAAAGGAATTGCCCTTGTTTGTTGTCCCTAAGATGCATTTATCCTCCAACTTATTTCCTGTCATGTGGACTGCTCCACTTCTCTGCCCTCTTCCCTTGGTTTCCCTAGAGTTGCTCCTTGTGGGTAAGAATCTCATAGATGAGGGACTCTGCCATCCAGAAAGGAATGCCCAACCTCTCCTGGGAGCTGACTGTGACCCACAAACAACCTTCCTTGGATTTTGGAGGACTGCCCTCCTGATCCCCTCTGGAGGGCGGTGTATAGCTCCCCCTGAGACTGTTTAGATAGGAGATCTGGCCCTCCAGACTCTGGAAAGCAATGCCTACAGATATGACCTTACTGTTGAAGTAAAAATGGCAGATACAAGGAGTCATTAGATTTCTGGGAAATGTTCCAGCTACAGTATATAGGGGATTTGCTAAGAAGTTAATTAAAATATACATCATGGGTATCCTACAGGTGCCAACTGGATTGTGATTAATGAGTGAGTTAGTGGCAGTCAGGTGAGGTTGCTTGCTATATTATTACAGCCAAGGATCTTCAGCTGGGAGTGCGGAGCAGAGTTGTTATCATGGGACTCAGGAAAATGGATTCACTGAGGCTTGGTGGCAGTAGCCCAAATCCCTTTATGACACATTGTCATCATAATGTAAATTTGCATGTAATAATATTACTTGTCTAGTGGGCAACTGACTTAATTGGTAGCAGTAATTATCGTAGCAGTATACTTCAGTTGGGATCAGTTATCCTTGCAGTGTGTGATTTTACTGTAAAAATCGAGGACTAAAATCTTAGATTCCCAGGATTTCTCAAGTGAGTTTCTACAACGGGGTGAGATGTGGTATGTTTGAGATCGGGTGTATTTCCTCCAAATAGTTCCATGAGATTGATCCACAGAGAAATCTGAAGGGCTGGTTTTGCATGATATGTTTTCTGGATTTCGTTTGACAACAGATATAATTTTCCCCAAATTACTAATAAGATCACCTGCCAAAATTTTGCCTTTGAGTCAAAATCATTGGTGACTAAAATGTGGTCTGTGTGCTTCTCTTCCTCAAGGCCATCGGTTACTTGAATCCTATCAGGGAAGCCAAGAAACTGTGCCAGCACCTCTTGTGGGTTTGAGTGGAGACCTCAATTTGAGTTATCTGTGGGATTTGGCTGTAATCCTTGGCTCTTGGGATGCCGACACAGGACTGTTAGGTCTACCTCTTAGAATCTGGGAAAATCCTTAGTATCCTGAGGGTTCCAGGTCTGAGGGGTCAGAGGAGAGGACAGGGGAGGGTGTGAGGTGAAGTGGGGAGTGTGATTCTCTCCACTCTATAAAAGCGCTTCCCTAATGGAGCCTTGAGCACAAGGGACTCAGTTGTGTTTCAGTATAACGTGGGTAGGAAGGACTTTTTCTAAGACATGTAGGTCCAGGAGCTGCCCTTGAGAAATCCACACAGGTAGCTATTGCATGAGTTTCTCATACGTGAACTCAATCATGCTGCTTCTCCAAACACTAAAGGATACTGGAGCTGCTCGCAGCAGGGAGTGTGCCTTGAGATGCTTTCCTGGTGTTGGGAATGGCCGCCTGGAGCCCATCCCTCCATAAGGAGAGAGAGGCTGAGAGCAGTATCAGGGTGGAGCAGTCTCTGTGCCGCACCTCCTACCCTTTGCAGGGTGAAACTCATCTCATGGCTCTATGCTCTGAACACTGAGCAGCTGGCAGAGGTGCCCAGCAATAGGGGTGGTGAAAAATCTGTCTGCTTTCCTAGGGCAAGTTTTGTCAACCTCTCACTAAGCAGAGTATCCCTATTGTATGGCCTCTTCCCAAACTGTTCTGCATCTTCCTATTTGATTCTCAAGTGGTCTAGATTATTTTCATTATTAGCCTTTTACTATTTTAGACTATTAGACTATTTAGACAAATTATAAACATTACCTTAAGAGATTATGCCTGAAAGTCCAAATTCTCTTTGGGCAGTGAGTATTTATTGAGCACCTACTATGTGCCAATCATCAAATGATGGATGCAGAGCTGAATAGGGGAGTCTCTGCGTGCAGGAAATTCATGCCAACAAGTAATGTATCCTAAGACTGGCAAGACCATCACTGAGCCTATATAGCACCTGACTATTTAAAATCACTTCCACAGCTCTTGTCTTATTTGTTGGTTCAATGGGTTAGAGAAAGTCGCATTTTTATTATCCCCATTATATTGATGAGTAAAATAAAAGTCAGAACGTTAAATAATTTGCCCAAAGAGGTAAGTGGTAGAGCTGGGACAATACCATGACATCTCGCAATGTGTCCTAATTTACTGAATGTTAGCTTCCTTAGCATTTTAGCAATAATTAGCTTTCACTGTCATGTCTTTAAAATGCAAACATTATAGAGTCATAATCCCCATCTTACTCCTTGTTTTTCTGGATACCCTCATGTGTGACTTGTGCTTCAGGAATATACTTGTCTAGACCACCGCTTCAGGGAAAGTTCTAACTCTCCGTCCATCTGTTCATTCATTCATTGATCCAACAAATATTTGCGGAATGCCTGTTATAAACCAGAAAGTGTGCTAGGTGCTAGAGATGGAGTAGTGAAGAACACAAGCAAAAGCATGCACTCTCACAGAGTTTACTTTCTAGCTGGTGAGACGGATAATAATTAACATAATAAATGAGTGAGGAAGATGATGTGTTAGGACAGAATAAGTTCTGTGGAAAAAAGTAGAGCCAGGTAAGTGAAATCTGGAGTTCTGAGGGAAGGGTTGTAGTATTTAGTCTATAAATAAAGTTTCTCCAAACAATGAATTAATGAATCCTGAGCCATTTCTCCCAGGCAAAATACGGGGTGAGATTGCTGTGAGTCTTTAGTCACAAGATTTTTGTCAACCAGTCAGTACCCAAGGTTGTTTCACTGTGTGTTTCTGTTTGAAGACACTTATTTAATAGACATTGTTGATTCATTGATATTAAACTCAAGGCTGACAGCACTGTAACTCATGCCTGAGTGAAGCATATCAAACATATATGTTTTCTCTGTGAGGCACATCACAGGCTTCTTGTGCTTAGGAACACCAGATGGCACTTTAGCAGTATGCTTAGGGCCATTTTACAAAGTGAAATCACCAGCAAAAAGCACCAAAGTACAGGAAAGATGACACTAGGTAGACTGTGAAAAAACACTTGTTTGCAGTATGAGAGCTGGAATGAGAAGGTGGAGTGCTGCTTTGCACCACCTCAGATGGACAGGTAGATGATGAGTGACTCAAATGTTTTGCTTCTCTGTGCTTGTCTGTGAGTGACTGAAAAAGTGTCTCAAGTATTGATTTTGAGGTTACAAATACATTTTAGTGAGTAGGTAAATTCACAAATACAGAATCAGCAAAGAATGATTGACTGTAAAAAGAAAGATTGACTGGAAGTAGGGTGATGAGGGTAGGCCTCAGTGAGCTGGTGACATTTGGTGAAGACTCGAATGAGAGGATGTGAGTCATGTCAGAAGGTATCTGAAGAAGTGTTCCAGGAAGAGGCTTCACTGATGAATTCTACCAAATATGCAAAGAAGATTTAATACCTATTCTTCTTAAAGTCTTGCAAAAATTTAAGAGGAGGGAGTGCTTCCTAACTCATTTTATGAGGCCAACATTACCCTGATACCAAAACCAGATAAGGACAATACACACACACAAATTACAGGTCAATATCTCTGATGAACATAGATGCAAAAATCCTCAACAAAATATTAGCAAACTGAATACAATACGTTAAAAAGATTGTACAGCACAATCGAGTGGGATTTATTCCAGGAATGCAAGGATGTTTCAACATGTGCAAATCAATCAACATGATACACCACATTAACAAGAGGATGGATAAAAATCATACAATCATCTCAGAAAAAAACATTTGACAAGATACAACATGCATTAATGATAAAAACTCTCAATAAAATGGGTATAGAAGGAAAGTACCTCAACATAATAAAAGTTATATATGACAAACCCACAGCTAATATCATACTCAATGTTGAAAAATGGAAAGCTTTTCCTCTGAGATCAGGAGTAAGACAAGGAGGCCCACTCTAGCCACTAGTATTAGAAGTCATAGCCTGAGCATTTAGGTAAATAAATAAATAAATAAATAAATAAATAAATAAATAAATATCACTTTGGAAAGGAAGAAGTAAAACTGTTATTAGTTGTAGATGACATAATTTTATATGTAGAAAACCCTAAAGACTCCACCAAAAAACTATTTATTACAAACAATAAACAAATGCAATAAAGTTCCAGGGTACAAAACCTATATACAGAAATCTATTGTGTTTTTATATACTAACAGCAAACTATCAGCGAAATCAAGAAAACAATCTTATTTACAATCGCAACAAAAAGAATAAAATACCTAGGAATAAACTTAACAAAGGAGGTGGAAGACCTGTACACTGAAAAGTATAAAATATTGTTGAAAGAAGTTGAAGAAGACACAAAGAAATGCAAAGATATTCTGTGCTCATGGATTGGAAGAATTAACGTTGTTAAAATGTCCAGATTATGTAAAGCAATCTATGGATTCAGCGCAATCCCTATCAAAATCCCAATGTCATTTTCCACAGAACTACTGTAGAACAAATAATCCTAAAATTTGTATGGAACCACAAAAGACTCCAAATAGCCAAAACAATCCTGAGAAAGAAGAACAAAGCTGGAGGTAGCACACTCCCTCATTTCAAACTATACTAAAGAGCTAAAACAGTGTGGTATTGGCAGAAAAACAGACACACAGACCAATGGAACAGAATTGAGAGCCAAGAAATAAACCCACATATATATGGTCAACTAATTTACAATAAAGGAGCCAAGAACATACAATGGAGAAAGAAAAGCCTGTTCAAAAAATGATGTTGGGAAAACTGGACAGCCACATGCACAAGAATGAAACTAGACTACCATCCTTACACCATACACAAAATCAACTCAAAATGGATTAAAGACTTCATCAAATATAAAACCTGAAACCATAAAATACATAGAAGAAAATATAGTCATTAAGCTTTTGGACGTTGGTCTGAATGATGTTTTTGTGGATTTGACTGCAACAGCAAGGGAAACAAAAATAAATAAATGGGACTTTAGTAGTACCTCCCTTTTTGAACGTCTCCGATTACGAACGCCGTAAACCTGGAAGTAAATGCTTCGGTTTTCGAACACGCCTCAGAAGTCGAACACGTCACACGCCTTCTGCTGAGTGCAAGATCCTGAGGCCTCGCTGTTGGCTGTTTTCAAACGTTTCAGAACTCGAACGGTCTTCCAGAACGGATTACGTTAGAAGACCGAGGTACCACTATACATCAAACTAAAAAGCACAGCGCAGGAAATCATCAACAAAATAAAAAGGAAACGACCCAAATGGGAGGAGATGCTTGCAAATGATATTTCTGACAAGGAGTTAATATCCAATATATATAAAAAAAACTCATACAACTCCACCACCACAACAAAACTCTATTAAAAAATGGGCAGAAGATCTGACTAGACATTTCTCCTAGGAAGGCATAGAGATAGCCGAAAGGCACGTGAAAAGATGTTCAACATCACTAACTATTAGGGAAATGCAAGTCAAACCCACAATGAGGTGTCACCTCAAACCTATTAGAATGGCTATTATCAAAAAGATAAGAAGTAACAAGGGTTCAGAGGATGTGGAATACTAACCAGCCATAAAAAATGAAATATTCCTATTTGCAACAATGTGGAAGAGCTGAGTTGTATGAAAAAAGACAAAAGCTGTGTGATTTCACTCATGTGGAATATTTTAAAAAGTAACAAATGAACAAACAAACAAGAAAAACTCGTCGATACGGACAGCAAATTGGTGGTTACCAGAGGGGGAAGGCAAAATGGGTAAAGGGGGTCAAATGTATGGTGACAGATGGAAACTAGACTTTTGGTGATGAGCACACAGTAGGGTATGCAGATATCAAACTAGAAGGGTGCACACATGAAACTTGTATAATGTTATTAACCAATGTTACCTCAATAAAACAAACAAACAAACAAACAAATAAAGAAAAACTTTCCAGCATCGCCCCTGCCCCTACACCACTCTCACTTCACAAATGGAGCACACTCCTGCACCTGCTTTGTTTGCAGCGTCTAAAAGAGAGCTGGACCCAGCAACACCGTACCCAGGGCTGCCAGTGCCTATCTGACGGTGTGCTCTAGCTTGAAACTGAACTAACTGAAGCTTTACTTTCTATACAGCAATCTGGCATTCTGAATTATTAGTCTTGCACATTCACATTATTTTAAATATAGGGTACCAGTAATTAGATAGAAAAATACTCACTTCATTGTTTTCTCTGAAGAAAAGGTACGTATGTTTCCTTACTAAGTTCTTAGCTTCCCTTTTATAACCGTCATCACAGCCCTGGAGAACCGCATCTCATTCACCTGGACTGGGAAGGGGGAAGTGGCTGAATAGATCTCAAGCATGGAGATATTTGTATCCGAAGTGGAGTGTCAATGTGATTCATGTCACGTTGCCACACTGCTTGAAGGAATGAAGAAAACACTGGAGGTGATGCATTGTTAAAGGTCTACGTGGAACAGATTCCTTGTATACAATTTGAATGTGAACTTACTAGTATTTCAGGTTGATACCTCTTGTAGATCTAATTAGATTTCAGGCTTCAATCGCCTTGTTAAATGAAGTTTTCACTACGTGAAAGGTGTAATAGGTTCATAGCTTTACATCACTCTCTTCTTAATTCCTTATGCGCCCAAGCAGATCTCTGCTCCCGTCTTGGATTCAAAGCTAGAGGTTATTTTCCAAAGACACTGCGCCGTATAAATGTAGCCTCTTTTGTGCTTAGAGACACTGGGGCCACGGGGAGGGTTATTTTTTTTATCCACATTGTCTGACATGAACGCACCTTTTATAGATTTACCACCAGTAAATTTAACTGGTGCACAATAATAACACTCTCTTCTGTTTCGGTTGCCCTTTGTCACTGTGAATCTTTCTGTTATTTTGGCATGAAATCAACAAACTTCTATTTCTGCTGCGATGAGGAGAGCATTGGGATTATTCAAATGGTGGGAAATTAAATGTAATGAATCAAACCATATTAGTGATTCTCAGGATGAGCTGGAGAGCTAGACCATAAAATGCAGTGATGAAGAGTAGAGAGAATGCTTCTCTGAGCCACTGGAGAATCCTAACGCCGTGCTAATGTTGCCTGCGTGAACTTAAGTCAGCTGCTGGACCGCTGGGACATGATTGTCTCATCTGTGAAGTGGGTCTCCTGATAGCTTCTCATCCTAAGGGGAAGTCTGCTTGATTTCTAATGGTCCTTCCAGCTTTAGGTTATGTGTGTGTATGACTGTATGAGAGGTAAGGAAAAGTGGTGTGAAAAATAGGTCAGTTTCTGATTATATTTAATAACCATGATCCAGATAAATAATATCTATAATACAAAGTGGAAGAAGTGATATTATCTGATGTATTTTTAATTTCTAAATGAACGAGGACCTCAGATGAAAAGTCAGCTGTGGCCTGCTCAGTGAAGGAAGGTTGTTTGTTTTTTATTTTTTGTTTTGTTTTGTTTTTTGTATGTATAGTTTATCTCCAACTATATTGCATTTTGAAAGTTCAGTTGGAAAGGGGATTAAAGACTCATGAACTATAGTAGAATAAGTATAAATCCATTTCTATACTATAAAGCTATTTTTGTAGAGTAGGGAGAAGTCTGTTTTTGCCACAGAGCAAAGGCTGTGTTCAGAATGCTGTGAATTCACAATTCAGGGGGAAAAATTTGTTCAGAAGCAAAGCCCAGAGACAAAATGGCATTGTGGCTGCTTTACAAGCTCATCTTTGAGGAGATGGTCAGCGCTTTTTTATTTTATTTTATTTTTTATTTTTGTAAGACTCAGCATGGGCTCGATTAGATAAGAGGTGTGAACTAAAAAAAAAAAAAGACTTCCGATTTTCCACCTGTCCATTATTCATATAAGGAATGCTAAACCCTATTGTTAACACGAGGCCTGATTTCTTCCAGAGGAGAGAATGGAAAGGTGCTGGACTGCCATGGAACTGTCGTTTTAGGGTCTCCTTTAATCTGAAACATTTCCACAGCCTTTCTTTATGACACTGAAGAGTACTGCTCTCCCTTAGTCAATAGAACATTCTCCATTTTGACTTTGTCTCATGTTTCCTCGTGATTAGATTGAAATTATGCCTTCCAAATAGGAATACTACGTAAGAAATGCATCCTTTTTAGGGTATCCCACTGGAGGCACACTGTGTCCAACTGTTGTCATTGGTGATGTTAATTTTTATCAATCTGGAAGACTATACTGCACACCCTTCAGTATAGGCTGATTTACCCACTGCACAGTTACTTTTTTTTTTTTGCCTTGCAGCAAATAAGCATTATATGGGAGACACTTTAAGACCATACACATATCCTATTCTTTGGCACAACTTTCCCCTAGAACATTATGGGTGATCCTTGGCTGAGCCAGTCTTTCCTTTGAAGGTTGCAAAATGATGATTTTTCAACTTTGGCACTTAACAGTCGGCAGTTGGCATTATATGGTAAACAAGAGCCTCTCTGCCACTTATCTATAATCTATATGATTGCACTTCTTTCTATCTTTCAGTGGTTTATATATAATTCATTACGGTACTTAATGTTTTAGTGCTCAAGTTGTCCTAACCTTAGCCAGTGCAGGCCCATTAGCCTGACTGGGACATGCTCAAATGTTTTGGGAAAGGATATATCATTTCTGGAAAACCTTGCCCTGCCATCCACCCTTCTGTGGTCCCTGAAGTTTCTATAAATAAGTTCAGAGTCATGGCTGGCTATGTGCAGAGTACCAGTAAAATGAGTTTTTGGGGATCTCTCTGCTCCTCGTTGAGCCCAAAACGGAACCTCAATATCTGACCTCATTCTGCATAGCTACCAGAAGAACAAGAGAGAGAAGAGAGTATATGGGCATGTGAATGAGGAAGGAGAAGGAACCAAGGGCCCAGTACCCAGATGGGAGTGAGAATGAAGAACGCTCCTGTATGCTTGACGTTTTAACAAAGGCACTCTCCCCTCTAGGACCATGGCTCAGTTTGAGTCCCAGAACCTGACCACCCCGAGGCAAGTCTTTCTCTGGGTGGGCTCAGGGTTAGGCTCTGCAGGTTGTTCACCAGTCTGCCTCCGGTCCGAGCTATGGCTCATCCTTATTTTCACAGATGCGTCAGAACAGGGTTCATTCCATTCTTCCTTTGGTGGTCCCAGCAGAGCTGAAATGTGGACCTCTTCCACCGGCAGCCATTTGTGCTCTGGGATCACTTGGACCTCAGACTGCATGCCTTATGTCATCTTGTGTTTTCAGAGGGCATCTGATAAGCTGTAATACTGGGCCTCAGTTTCCTTGAATGCTCAAAGAGGGAATAGAATTAGGATCATTAAGATCCTCCTCAGCTCTAACATTCTCTAATTCTGAAAATTGAGGCAGGCATTTTATGTGCTTGAATTAGTATTCTCACATATTTGTCCTCACCCATCAACCCTAGAAATTCTGTTCTTGTGTCAAGCAAAATAGGCACTTTGCCTAGGTTATTTTCTATAATAATTCCTTATCCCTACAAATGATCCCTAATGATAGAAGTATAATCAGGATGTTGATTAATACATTTGCTAGCTATAACGTAGAGAGGCGTAGACACCAAGTGTTCTTACAATAAGGGAAATGAATTTCTGTAACAGCCTGTTTAAGGGCATATTTCTGAATTCCTCCTAAGGCGACGTGAAGTTAGTGTTTACCCATAATGAAGGCACTCCAATTAGATTCTCATTTCTTCTTCACTGATTTTGAAGGATTGTTCTGGAGATGCTGAAAGTGCTCTTCACATTATTAATAATTAGAGCTTTTATCTAGAGACTGAATGCTCTTCTAAGTACTCTGACCATCTTCAGCCCTGTGTCCTTATCTGCTAGACACAGGTAGGACTGACCAAGTGTGTGTTCATTTGAATGGACAGTCAGGGTCCACACACAGACCTTCCCTGTGGGGAAAGAACAGTGTTTCCTGTAGATCACGCCGACGTCCAAGGTTGTTCATTATAGAGGATTTGCTCCCCCTATTGACAATTCTTATCCAGTAGTACCTTTTCTGTAATTTGTGTCCTTAGGAAGTTAGGGGCTTCTGCAAACTCAGAATTCAGCTCAGGAACCACTGTCACCTAAGCTCTAGCCTCTTGGTTCTCTTCTGGTCTTCCCTGACAGGCAAGCAGGCAAGTGTCCCTCGCTGTGTCATTGAATCCTGCACAGGCTGCTAGCCTAAAGGAAAGCTTCATTTGCTGATTATACGGTGGCATTGAAAGCCTCTTCAGCTCTCTTTTACAAGGAGGGAAATTTCTGCCTCTGAAGAATGTGAAAAGGAGGGATAATGAAGTCCCCAGTCCCTCTCAACCTAGAGCCCTATAATTATTTTAAATAGTTTCCATCAGATAGTCTTCATTCCTAGGATTTGATTTTTTTTTTTACTCCTACGAAGTCCAGATCTGGTACAGAGGGGCAAAGGGTGGGAAGGACAGAAGAGAATGGGGGCTGCCATGGCTGGGAAATGGCGTGAGTCAGCTCAGATGGCAAGGCAGCAGGTGTGTGGGCAGAGGGAGGGGCTCAGGACCAAGTGTGAGAACAAAGTGGGGCACAGAACTGTGAGGGCGTGGTCGGGGAGGCTATGCCCAGAATTAGTTAATACTGAAAAATAATGAGAAGTAACCAGGAGGGCTTTTTGCCTATGAGAGAGGATGCACTCAATTCCCTGCAGAGCCATACAACATCTGGGTTCTTTCCTGGACTTCAAAGAGAATGGTTGTCAAGGGTATCCGGTTGAAAGAGAAAGGTCAGGAGTGTTCCAAGGGGAGGTTTGTGGCCGTCGCCACAGAACACCATCCTCTTCCACATTTGTTTTGACAACCAGGAAGGACGTGTGTGTTTTATTTTGACGAGAAACAAGAGATGGATAGTGAATGATAGTGAATGGCTTGGAAGAGAGTCCAGAGCTATAGGAGAATCTGATGGATCAGCACAGTAGTTCATAATATAGAAGAGACAACTATAAAAGTCACCTGGCTCTGCCTTTCTTCTTCTCCCCCAGTATATTACTATCACAAATTCCCTCATCTCTTTCAAATCTTGACTCCAGTGTCACCGTCAAAATGAGGTTTACGCTGACCATTCTGTTTAAAATTGCAACCTCCACCCCACCCATCCCCTTAGCCTACTGTACTTTTTTTTCCCCCTAACACACTACATGGTCTTCTTACCTGTAATGTGTATTGTTTAATGTTTCTCTCTTTTCCTGTTGTAACAGAAGCTCCATGTTTGTCTGTTTTATCCACTGATGTGTTTGTAAGAGCCATAACAATGCCTGTCACCTAGTAGGTGTTCAGTTATTATTTGGTAAGTGAATGAATAAAATGAGTAAGAGGTAACGTTCACAGACAACAAAGAAACCACAATGGGATCCTGGAAGAATCCCATTATGAAGTTGGGTATAAGAGAAAAAGGACAATTTCATGGGAGATGTGGACAACGGAAGCAATATTTTTCTGAACGTTATAATAAATTCTGTCAATTGAAAAATCCCAGGTAATGGGTTTTCTATCAGTACTTGTTCATTCAAGATTCAGTCTCTTTGATAAAAAAGTCATTATTTTGATATTCATTTCTGGTGCAACTGAATGCAGTGTATCTTTAAAATGTGATGGTTTTGCAAAAGGTTGTGCTATTATTGTTAAAATAGTTTTCTACTGGCCCTGAAAAGCTAAGAGTGGGAAGTGGGGAGATTAGTCAAGCAGAGGGAAAGGAGTGGAAAAGGAGAAGAAAGTAAACTTGGGGCCAGGGCTAAACTGGGATTCCTTAGGGGGAATAACTGAAAAGTCACTCTGAGGCCCTGTCAGTTCAATTACATAATTGCTCTGTAATTAAATACATAAATGTTGAGTAAACACCAATTAAAGCCTTCGTGAGAGAGAAGCAGGCCTTGTTTGAGGATCTTATTTTGTGTTCCTTTGACTGGTGGTTGCAATTGTCCCCATATCATTATTTTGTACGTTTTCAGCCTCCCCCAAGTATTTTGTCAGTTCTTCTTGACCAGGGCCTCTTTCTGTAGTGTTCTTTTCCTACTTCATAGCAACTGGCTTTCCGTGTAGTCCTAATAACTATGAACTCCTGTGTTTTGATTTCTGATGGGAAGTTTGTAAAGCTGAGGTTGTAGGTCAGGCTGCCTACCTGCTGGTTATCTGGAAAAGCCAGAAAAACTGTACATGACCATAATAACCAGAGCACACACCTCAAATGCATGCCTTGAGCTAAAGAGGGGCTCAGCAGAAAGTTATGTATGCCCCATATACACAGGTCCCTATATATGCATAAACTATCTTTAAACTGAAGGAACCAGGACAGTGGTTGCCTCAGGGTAAGGGAACTAAGAGATGGGGTGAGAGAAAGAGGTTTCACTGTGAATGCCCTTTTGTACGTGCCCTTCTGTACCTTTTCAATTTTAAACCATGTAAGTATTGACCTATTTGAAAAAAAATAAATTAAAAATTCAAAGCAAACAATGTGTGGGAAAATAATAAAAAAATAATCTAGTTTCAGAAAAAAAAAAAGAAAGAAAGTTATGGATGCCCATCCCATGTCACTTCCCGCTCTTTGTCCCCAGTAGTCTATAGTGCCACTCCTTTGGAAGGACATTAATTACATCACTCACTATTGTTTCAAATTGGCTGAGTGGGCTTATCTGTAGGAGGCATAGTCCTTAAAGATTTTTCCATGTTCTAACGTAAAGCCGCTACTAACCACTGAGATGTAGAAGAAAGCAAAGAATCTTACGAGCCGATTTTAATAAGAACACTCTACAAAAGTCCACGATGTGTCTGGAACACAGTTTGGAGCTCTGGTAAACCAGTAGCAGGGCTTCTAAATTACATTTGGCATCCGAGCTTTGCTGGCTGATACCTGACAAAGGGGTCTGGATGCCAGGATCATAGGCTACTAATGCCTTCGAGTTACCTGGACCTGAATGGACCAAGTAGTGTTTTAGAAGAGGGAAGAAGAAGAGACTTGTTAAGTCAGGGGAAATCTCTGGCTTTCAGCACTTTGTTAAGAAAGAAAAAATATCTCTGAGCAGCTCAGAGACATGTCAGCCACCAGCAGAAATAATGACCACAAATTTAAATGAGTGGAGATACGTCTCTACTGATTTCCTTGGATATCGCCATTTGGAGTTGAAACACCCTTCTTTAGCCTTGGTTCCCAGGAGAATTCTGTAGGGGAAGGCCCTGTGGACCAGAAACCTGAGGCTCAAATACCAAACCTAAGAATATCCGTGTTCACCGAATTCTGGCGGAATCAAACACCTCAGAGAACTTCTCAGGTTTGACATCCCTGCGTCTCCTCAGGCAAAAATTCTTAATGAGATTATTAATCAAAACTAATGTTATCACAAAGGGAATGATGTAGGGACCCACTAACCTGATGGTGGCATTATACTACAATTTTAAATTGAGGTTTGTGGCATTTAACCTGGGTGTCATGTCTTAATTTTTTCCAGTGTAAACTCAATAATAGGGATTTTGGAAACTTTATCAACTAAGAAAAAATTCCATAGTAGAAATTTTTACTTTTGACTTAGAAAAATGCTTAAAATATGAAATTACAAAACCATTTTTTTTTCACATCAGAAGACGAAATAACACATCACAAGGAGCACCAGGCAAAAAAAGAAAACAACAACAAAAAAAACAAATGAAAAATGAAAAGAACAACAAAACCCTAGCCAATATGTTTAAGCTTTTTCATTATGAACCCATCTTACATAAAGTGCCCAAAGACACCATTTTTATGAGGTTAAAGAAAAGTCCTTGATTGAAAGTGGGGTGAAATGGGGGTGGGACAGTGATTTCTTTATGTGCTTTTAAATCCTCAGTGACCCTAGTCCGTGCTGGTTCAAGCCTGGTCAGGCCCTTTTTGCTGATCACAGCAGGACAACCACCATCGCTCATGACTGGCCTGCCTATCTCTCTCTTGTCCCCTCCTCCATACCCTTACTGAAGCCAGGTGGGGTCTTCATAGAAGCAAATCTCTGTGCAGTCATTCCTTTGCTTAAAACTGTTGCAGGTTCCCTAGTGCCATTAGGATAAACACAAACTCCTGTGATGTCCAGGCATGCTTGGCGCGACAGTCTGAGGGCAGGGCTGGCTATGCCGGACTCTGAGCCATGCTTTCTGGTTTATGATGCTGCCTTGGCTACTTACGGTGGAAACCCTGAGGGGAGTAATTTAGCTCTCTGGCCTTCAGCTGCCTCAACTGTGAAATGGAGACGAGAGTAATGATACAATCCCAACAGGGTTGTTGTGAGGAATTAATGAGTCCTAACACATACTAACCATCCAGTAAGTATGTACTATTATTGTCGTTATTTCTAGTCTGCTCTCAGGTTGCCTCTGCCCCTGTAGCCTTGCCCTCAGTCATACCAAACTATTTGCAGGTACTTTCCCCACCCCCATTCACCTAATGAGACATATTTCCTTTTGCCTCTATTTCTGTAAGTTGCTTCCTTTGTCTGGAATGTCATCTCACACACACACACACACACACACACACACACACACTCATCTATCTACATCCCCTATATTCAACAGCTATATCCTTTGATTAAATCTTCCACAATCTTCAAAACTCAGTTCAGGTCAACGCTTCTTTATTCTGAGCAGCCTACCTAGATATCACTCTCTCCATTTTACGGTTCCCACTGCTCCAGTTCTTCCTTTTATCCTACCATTTATTGCACAATTGTCACGCAGGGGACCCTGCTTGCTGCGCCATGTGCCATGCAGGGGACCCTGCTCGCTGCGCCATTTGTTGTGCGGGGCGTCCTGCGGGGTCTCAGCTCCCGCTCCCCACATAAGAACACAGGACATGGTGAGGCCAAAAAGGAACACCCACGGAGCCATAGGTAGGGAAGTCATACCACTATGGTCTCACTGGAGGCTGGGTTCACACAACGTTTGACCTGCTGTCCGCTTTGCTGCCAACCGACCGACTTTCCTTGACTCTCCTTCACTCTCCTCCAGTCTCCTCCTTCACTCTCCTCGGCTCCCGTCCGTAGCCGCGGCAGTTATATCAGTGGCCAATGGCTCAATGGCTACAGCTGATGGCCAACCAGCCACAGTGACGGCCATCTACTATCTGAGCCAGCACCTCTCCACATGAGGCCAAGAGCTGGAAACTGCTCTCTGGGTCTCTGTCCCCACAACAATGTATCAATGGCCTATTTACTTGTGGGTCTTTCTTCACTCCCTGATTACCCTTGTGAAAGAGGGAGTATAACTTGGTCATTTCTATATACTCACTGCCTACCTATTGTGTGCTCACAAATGGTGGGTGCCTGGATGGATGGATGGATGGATGGATGGATGGATGGATGGATGGATGGATGGATGGATGGACGGACGGACGGACGGGTGGATGGATGAGTGGGTGGATGGATGTTACCAAGGGAATCTGATCTAGTGACAGGAAACTTCCCAAGGCAGCCCATTTAGTTAACAATCACAATTGCACTAAATGTACCTAAAAATACAATCACTCCATTGTGTTTTCTGATCCATTACTTGTCCATATTAAACTTATCTGGTTCCCTGTGTCACCCTCTCAAACAGTCTGCTTTCAGATCCCATCCTAATCCTGGTTGGCACCCTTTAAAGTAGGCACTTAAAATTAAGAGTGACCCTTCAGGTATGGTGTCTAGTGAGCACAAAGATACATTATCAATCCTTTTGTAATTCTGAAATGGACAAATGCGAGCAATTTTTCCCCCTCATAACATTGTCCATTTGTTGAGCTCACAGTTAGCTACCCCTCCGCCTCAGATTTTAACATGCCTCTGTTGTACCACCTGCTTCCAACCTGTCCGTGCAGGTCTTTGTGGGCTGTAGTAAAAACTTGGGCTGCTTCTCTGAGTTAAATGGGAGTCATTGTAGGGTGTAAGTAGAGGAATGATGTGTCTTGGGTTTTTAAGGGATAGTTCTGACTGCTCTGTTGAGAATGGCCTGTAGGAGAGCAAGGGGAGCCATTAGGAGGTATTGAAGTGGGGGTAGTAAGAAGTCATCAGATTCTGGATATATTTTTGAAAGTAGCACTAACAGGGTTTGCTGATGGATTGGATGTGGGGATTAGAGAGTCAAGGATGACTGCAGGGTTTATGGCCTCAGCAGCTGGAAGGATGGAGTTGCCATTGACTGAGATAAGGAAGGCCATGGGAGGGGGAGAGGCAAGGAGATGCTCAGGAGTGTAGTTCTGGATGTGCTAAGTTGAAATTTCTTTTTGACATCCATGTAGAGATGTTTAAAAATTAGGGAGATATAGAGGTCTGGAATACAAGAGAGGTCTGAGTTATAAATATGCATTTGGGAATTTTTAGGATATAGATAACATTTAAAACCCTGAGACTGGGTGGTGAGACTACCAAGTGAATGAGTATATAGAGAAGAGAAGAGGACCAAGGTCTAATGAGCCCTAGCTCTCTTATATATAAATGGACACATTCTCTATATGTGGAATTCCAGATATTTGGTATATTATTAATGTCTCTTGAATCACTCACGTTATGACCTATTAGCAGGTTATAATTATTTTAGTGAATTACACACAGCACTTTGAAAAATGGAATAGAATAGAAAACATCACAGTGCATTGCTCAGAAGAAAGATACGTACGTTTTCTTGAAACTTTTTTGTTTCAGTTATATATCTGTACAAGTTATCTCTTCCTGTGAAACAAATTACCCCCAAATTTAGCAGTTTAAAACAAGTATCTATTATTCCTGGGGTCCAGGGGCTGCCTAGCTGGATGGGTTAGCTGCCAAGCTGCCGGCCAGGGCTATAGTCTTGAGGAGGCTGGGCTGGGCAGGAGGAGTGGGCATCCAAGCTCACTCTTGTGGCTGCTGACAGCAGGCTCAGCTCCTGGTCATGTGGGTCTTTCCTTAGGGCTACTCCTGATATTATAGCTGGCTTCTACCGGAGCACATGCCTGAGAGAGAGAGAACCAGAGAGCACCCCCAAGACAGAAGCCACAGTCTCTTTTATAAGCGACTCTCAAAAATGAGACATCACCATGTCAATCATGATTCTCTTCTCTCACGATTCTCTTCTCTTCACTTCTGTTAGTCACACAGACCAATCTTGGTACAATGGGATTTATGCAAGGGTGTGAATGCCAGCAGGTGGAGACCATTGATGGCCATCTTGAAGTCTGGTTACCACAACCTCTCTCTCTCTCTATTTGTAAATACTAGGTTGAACTATGACATATCCTTCTTAATGTGGGTCGTATGAAAAAACGCCTGCTCTATAGAGTCTAATGTTATGTGCCGTTGGGCTGAGAGGTACATTCACTGGCAGAAGCCCTCTATTACTAATACTCTTTTACACCCAGGGTTAATTACCAGTGACTTTCATATCATAGGTTTGAACATTAGTGATTTTTACAATGAAACAATCCAATTGAAGTCTAAATGGGCTATGTAGCACTGTTTGTCCCTAAATTAAGTGAGCTTATGCTAATGTCCTTTCAGAGTCCCACTGTCTGATTTCCTGTTGTTTGCATGTCTTACCAATCTGGTCATCTGCTGTTTATGGGTTCTCACTTCAAATCTGTGGCCATATATTGTGCACAGCTGTGGGCCTGGTTTCAGGTTTCTTGGAGAATATAATACATGGGCTTGTGACAGTACTTACACTTCCTACCTTTTTTTCTGCTTGCTTATTGGCTTGTGAGTATGGCCTGAGTAATGAGCTTGTGGGAAATTCTACCTATAGATGAACGGGATATAATTAAACTTTTATGTTTTGTAAAGAGGGGTTATTACATACATAAAAGCGTGCCCTACTTAAGGGAATCTTATAGAATAATAACAGATATGGCTTTCAATGTAATTTGGTATACCCTGCTGTGAAAAACAAATCTGTTTTTAGCTCTCCTAGGTGATATTTTCTTTGTTTTTACTAGCATAAGTGACTGAAAACGAACAAATTATCTTTGAAGTGCTAATAGACTCTAAGCAGGCTAGAAGTCTCTAGTTAAAGACTTGAGAGGCCAGTTGAAAACACAATACTAAGTAAAAACAAAAACATATGGCCATTGGCTTTTAACTTAAAACTGTAGGAGTTTCAAAATGGAATAGTTTCATGGGATAAAGTGAGCACTACCAATTAATTGGAAAGCAACTGTTTTACAAGAAGTTTCTAGTTTGGTGTTGACTGGGTTTCAAAATGCTTATACTGCCTGTCAACCCTGCATCCTCAGGTCTTTTCTGGCTTGTTACAAACTGATCTTGTGACAACTGTCACAGGGAGACCTGGAGGCCTGTTATTCTCAGCAGGCTCCTCAGGGATCGAAGCCCTTTTGTTCTCAAACGCCTGCCCCAATAGCATGCTGGATGCTGGGCTTACTCTGATTTTTTATTTATGACCAGTTGTCTCCCTAAGCTGTAAACTCCTGTGAGCAGAGACTGTTCCTAGCACCTGACGGTGTCTGGCCCTGTCCAAGGTAGGGGCTCGTTACCTATTTGTTGAAAGGAGGAAGGAAGAAATTAGATTCTTTATTCTCTTGTATGGGCTTATGTTCAGGAGAAAAAGGTTTGTGGTACACTATACATATGATACAGATACATATACATATGTGGTACGATACATATGTGGTATGATACATATACATATACATATGTGGTACACTATACATATGATAGGTACACTATACATATGCTTCTTTTTCTCCGTGTTTCTATTAAATGTAGGAAATTTTAAGTTTCCTTGAGATATGTGAACTTTAAAATGTTGGAGACTATTTACAATATAAGTCCTATTTCTCAAAGTAAGATCTCTCTTTCCTTCTTTGCCTATCTCATGTTTTTGTAACATCCAATGGGAGAGGGCCTTCATTTTTATGACACAGATGTGGGGCACCGGCGGCTTGGGTGAGCAGGTTGAGGACTGATGAGTTAGAGAACCTTGAAGCCGTCTTTAGGTTCAAACCTGTTCACATCCCTGAAGGCCAGAGTCCCTTGTAGACCGAGCTGCATCAAGAGGCAGCTGTAAGAAATGATTTTGTCTTTGTCCAGAGCACTGTCTCAACAAAGGACCACTAATGAAGTGGCCGTGGGCTTGTCCCACCGTATTAACTATGTGAAAAACAAAAGCACATGTTTGTGAAAAGCCAAGAGCTTGTGTGTGTATTGGCTCTCTGCCTTGCAGTCTCTTGATTTTGCCTTGCTCTCTCTGCTGTGCTGATCAGCGTTGTGCAGTTGTCCTGTCTTGGCCTGATGAGACCTTCTGTGTCACACCGCTTCAAGCCTCAAGCCTTACAGCATGGTACAGCCCTGTGGAACTCCGTTCTCATCTGTGTGGTCTCTGCTACCTACTCCCTACAGCTGTCTCTGTTGGATGGTGCTGTGGGTTATTTGCTCATTGACCAAATGTTTCTGCATAACCTCCTTTATTTTTTTTCCTTCTAAATTTTAATAAAGAGAATTTGATAGAAACTTATAGAAAGAAAAATGGTTGTATTCACTTGGATTAGCTGGAGCCATCTAGATGAAACAGATGCCCCGGGAGAGACTAAGACATTTTGCGGGTAATTAGTGAGCCTGGGAGAGGCTACAAAGACTTGGGGACTTGGTTGTCTTAAAACGTTGGAGCTCTGCTTGTATCTTGGACAGTCAAGTAGGGAATAAACACCAAAGGGGCATTCTTAGCAAGGCTGCTACATATAATTCGTATGAAAATAAAACTGAGCAGGGAAAGGATGCAATTTGGTGAGGATGACACTAATATTGAATTTATTTTAAAAATGATTAAGTATCACTTTTAGATACAATGACCATTTTATTTGGATTCCAGTTACGGTAAAGAATCTTTTGTTTCACAATAAAAAGAAGGAAAAGCCTATGTACCTCACCCCAGTTCAACACTTGAGTCTTATTTCTGTTTTTTCAAACCAGTTGGCCTTGGATTGCTAATAGCTGCAGAACCAAATGTTCATCTATTCCGAGGGGTGAAACGATCATGTGATGGCAGTTTTGCAACCCATCGTGAACAACTGCATCAAACACAAATCGTGAATAATTGCTCATTGTAATATTGTATCCACAAGAGAAATGCTGTATGGTGGTATGAGATTTTAAGATGAGTGATCATAAATACATATGTTCAGGGAATACATTATTCAACTTTTAAGATTGTGTTAACATTTCTTTGTGTTCAACTCTTGTGACCTGGTAGCATTTTTTTTCTCGGATTTGACTTGTTTAATTGCCCAGTTCCCAGTCCCCAACCTTTTGAGATCTGACCTACTTTATGGTGGTTCCTGAAGCACTGGGTATCTTGGGCCCAGTTTACTTTATAAACAGAAGCTGAGGCCCATGTTTCTAGATAATCTTTTCAGAGAGGGGAATAAAAGGCAAAAGCCAGATATTCTTCTTCTCTATTTGGAGACAATTCAGTAGTCGAGTTGTCAAAGGCAACCTGGTCAGAAAGATCAGCAGGGCCTTATCAGTAGTTCTGTTAGGCATATGGATTTCTTTCCCTTTAGCTTGCTGCTTCTGGTTGCCTTCTGGGCATCATTGCTGCAAGTGCTGCCTGGGAGAAAGAAGAGAGCATCTCCCCCTGTCTCCTATGGCTCTGGAGCCAGTTCTCCTTCGTCTCAGTAACACTTTAAATTCCAACCCAAGTGATGTTTTGTGGGGGTCACTGCCAGCTGGCTTCCAGTGGGAGGAGCCTAAGTTTTATCCACTTTTCTCTCATCTGATGACCCTATTAAATTCTTCCCTCTACTAAATCTGCTGGCATCTGTACCCATCTTCTGTTACATCTTTCGTACCCATCACCTGTCACAGTGGAAAATTCCTCCACCCCCTTCCAGGATAAACAAAAACAACCTCGCTTGTCTCATTCTTCTGCAGTCACTACCTTTTCTCCTCCCTTTCACAACCAAACTGGTCCTAAGAATTATTTGTGCTCACTGTCTCTGCTTCCTGTCCTTCCCATTCACTCTTCACTTGGCTCTAGTCTGGCTTCCATTTCTGCCACCCAAGGAGACTACTTATCAGAGCTGTCAGTGACCTCCACGTTGACAGATATGTCCAGTAGACATCTTTACATGAAGAGATGAAAAACAAGAGGAATTTAGATCTTACCTAACACTGTGCACAAAAATTTACTTAAAATAGATTATAGATTTATGTATAGGAGCTAAACAAAACTTCTGGAAGAAAACATAGGAGAAAAGTTTTCAAGACCATAGGTTAGGCAAAGATGTCTTAGATATGACACCAAAAGCATGATCCACAATAGAAAAAAATTGATAAAGTGGATTTTAAAAATTGAAAACTTTTGTGCTTCCAATGACCCATGTAGATGAAAATGAAAAGACCATCTACAGATAGATAGAAAATATTTTCAAATCATATATCCGACTAAGGGCTTGTTTCCTGAATATACCTAAGGATAGGAGCTTCTCTCGGTCTCTGTTGTGTCTTAAGCATCTGTTGCAGTGTCTGACATCAAGAAGGTGCTCAGTAAATATTTGTTGGATAGATGAATGAACACAGCATTAATGTAGTTTGGAGAAGAGCCTTCAGGAACTTAATAAAGTCTAAGGAGGGGAGAAAAGAATCTGGAACATGTTTATGAAGCACCTGTACACACTACATTTGTTCCTTTTTACACTGTACATGTCATTATCTCCATGCTGCAGTTAAGAAAAATGAGGCATGGAGGGATGATTTTGTTTGGCCCAAGGTCAAATACTATTAAGTGGGAGAGCAGGAGCTCAGACCATGAATTGCTATATTCACTTCCAGTGAGATGTGGGTTCTACTGTCGTTTAGGGAAAGCGCTTTCCTTCTGAGCCTTACAGCTGGTGCTGGCATTCCTCTTCTTTCTCCAACACCGTGAGATGTCCAGATCTCCAGGCGTTTGGGCTGTTTTCCCAGAATTTGCTCCCTAGTAACCTGATGGCAGACACACTTGGCTGCTGCAGTGAAGAGGATGCCATGTGAATGCCCAAAACTATTTTTCACCGTGTTTGCTCTTTAGAAGTTGTCTTCCCAGGGCTATAATTCTTATTTTCTGCTTTCCTTTCAGACTTTGGTATTTTACCAAATGTGGCTTGACTGCCAATGGGTGTCTGTCTTCCTGACCTAAATTCACTTTCACTCTTCCCTGTTTTTCCAGCATCACTTTTTATTTTTGATTGTCATCCATCTCCAAATCTCAAATTGATACGCAGGTGAGATCCAGCCATGGCCAGACTGGAGTGTACGAAAGTGAGGGAATGGCGTCCTGCAGACGATACTCACATGATTTCTATGGATGGAGGTGGAGATGGTGTGACATGATGCCAGTTATGTACGATGTCCTCAGGCAGCATGTTCCAAGCATCGTGTCTGCAGCGTTCACAGAAGATAAGACGTTGATCGAAGCTGAGAGGAGGGCAGTGTTGTGACACTGAATAAAGAGCTGGGCTCGAAGGGACCTGGACTGTTAGCCTCAGCTCTGCCGCTAGTTACCGTGTTTCCCTGAAAATAAGACCTGGCCGGACCATCAGCTCTAATGCGTCTTTGGGAGCAAAAATTAATATAAGACCTGGTCATATATATGTATATATACATATACATATATATATGTACATATACATGTACATATATATATGTATGTATACATACCTATGTATATGTATATATATATGTATATATATATAATATTATAAAAGACCCGGTCTTACATTATATAAGACCAGGTATTATGTTATATTATATTACATATATTACATTATATTACGTTATATCCAGTCTCACATTAAATTATATAAGACCTGGTCTTACATTGTATTATGTTATATAAGACCCGGTCTTATATTGAAATAAGACTGGGTCTTATATTAACTTTTGCTCCAAAAGACGCATTAGCGCTGATAGTCTGGCTAAGTCTTATTTTCTGGAAACACAGTATGTAGTTGTGTTTCAAATTATTTCATCTTCCTTATCCTCTATTTTTTAATTTTTCAAGTAAAGAGGTTAGAGCAGATAAACTTTAAGATCTTTACTGCTATCTGAAATTAAGTGAGGTAGCCCAGCCAGAACTAATGAGGGCTTCTTGAATCTAGGTATGAACTTTGTTCCCATAGTGATCTGACTTGGTTTTCACTTTCAACTCTCTTAGTCAGTTTTCAAACTTCCTGGGCAGAATATGAGAGCCAAAGTTTGGCAGTCCACTAATGGGATAAATGGTCTGGAGGTGAACAACTGTGAAGATTGCCAATTGAAGAAGTAGAGGCAAGGATTGAGAACTGAATATAGTACCTCATATAATACTGTCCTGGCCTGTGTCATGCTAAGCGGCTGTTAACCACTGTGGTTCGGAAACTTACCTCCCTGGTTGTATGGCAGGTGCAATTTCTGGCCACAGTTCATTAACTTTTATCGCCCTAGCTCCAAAACAGCCAAGATCAGCCTGGGAGAAAGGACCAGGACCCCGAAAGGCAGGCAGCCTGGCAGAGCAGGACAAGTCCTGGGACCACCTGTGGGTTCTGGCCTGCATTCTGCCACGACACGCTGTGTGGGTCTGACCCCGCTGTCAAAGAGGGAACTAAATGCGAGGATATAGAAATATCTGTGCTTGGTGAGTAACCATGGGCAGCACCACATTGTCAGGCGCAAGGAGCCTAATTTTGATGCATGGTGAGGCTCTAACAAGAGTAGCAGTCGTAATCGTAATAAAGAAACCATCAGGGCTGCAATGGAAGCATTAGCTCAGGCACAGCCCGCTGATTTGCTGATGGTTACCAGACAAGAGCGGCTGCTATGGGAGTGAGAATTCACACTTAGAGATGCTTCCTGAAAGTGACTAAAACAGAGTTGGAAGCCTGAGGCTAGGTGGAACATTTAAGGTCATCCATTCCAGTTTTCTGTCTGATGGTTCAGTGTCCTCTAAATACCCTTTTAACCCAGGCTTGCACTCATCCCATGGTCGGAAATTACCTGCCTTGTTAGGGCATTGCAACTTGTTAGAAAATTCCTTTTTATATGTATGTCAATCAAGCAGGAAACCACCTCCTGTTATTGCTGTCAGTTGATATTCAGACAACAAAAACTTTTACATCACATAGACACATAAAAGAGTCCGTATTTTTTATTTCTGGAAGGAACCAAGAATGATATGCACGGGATCACTGTTTCTGATGTGTCCTCCTAAGGAAATCCTGGCTTCCTGTGGGCTGGTAGCTGTGAGAGATTATTTTCTTAAAAGGTAGTAAGAGTAATTGCGCTATAGTTTGATAGCTATCTGATTTCAGACGAGAAGCCCCATTTCTCTCTGTGGGTGTTTATCTTACATATTCGCATATAATAATAGTTGATGTATTCAATGACTGCTTGAGAGCATCTCCTATCTGCAGTGGACGGTGGTGAGTTCCAGAGCACACAGAGGTACTGTCGCCTTGTCACAGCACGTCATTCACATGTTGATTCACTCAACACACATTTCGTGAGAAGCGGCTTGGTGGCCGGCTCTGGCTCTGCCCTCGTGGAGTGTGCAGTCCATGAAGGGAGAGCATGTTTGATATTGGTCACACTCTACTGAAATCATTGCTGACTTGGCTGTGTCTTCGTCTGCAGTTACGTGCTGTGTGTGACGGGCTTGCCACTGCCTGGCTCGTTGTCACCAGGGTAAACATTTGTGAAGTGAGTCAGTGGCTGGATACGTGAAGGGAAAAGGCCGAGACTTGGGCATTTGGTACTCTGAGCTAGATCCTGACTCAGCAATTAATTAGCTGTGTGACTGGGGATAAGACCATGTGGCTTGGTAAAATAGGGACCTCCTTTGCAGGGTGTGTTGTGAGGATTGAAAGAGATAGTGCAATGGTGCCTAGCACAGGGCCTGGTACACAATTCTTTAAAAAAAACCCACAGGCTTAGTCCATTTCTACCGGAGCTCCCTAAGGTGCCTTATCCATCTGTACAGGAAAACTAATGAGAACATATTTCTATAGACGTCACTGGTTTGCTCATGTTTTGAAATGAAAGATGTAGCCTCATGGAAGAGGCCCCACCCTTGAACCCTTTGAAATGGGCCTACATCAGCTTTACCATGGTAGGGAGGAAACCCAGAGTTTCATTTGAGGAAGACGAAAAAGTTCTGGAGATAGATGGTGGTGATGGTTGCACAACAATATGAGTGTACTTCATGCCGCTGAACTGTATATACTTCAAAATTGTTAAAGTGGTAAATTTTATGTTTGGCTTCGTTTCTCTATTCTCGCCTTCCCTGTGTCCATGATCTGTAAACACATGCTTAAGTACATGAAAGAACCTCGTCACGTAAAGGTGCCCCACAAGGAATCCTATTTTAATGCCAGTCACCGCCTGTCATATGTCTGATGGGGTAGCTGGGCATGCTGGGTGCTCCTGGGACAGGGTGGGGGTGGAGCTGGAAGCAGGAGAGAGGCACGACCTGGGCAGTCGGACCCCACTGTAGGGTGAGTCTCTGCGTCTGTTGTTCATTGTCTCTGTAGGGACAGAATTAACTCAGGCTTCACTCAGGCAGATCGCTAGCCCAGGAGGCCAGTGGGTGTGGGGCACACAGCACTCACCATCTAGGCTACGACAATGCCGGTGGCCGGCAGCATCATGATTCCGGCTACCGAGTCTGTTTACTCAGAGACAGACCCAAAGGGAGAGAAGCGGCTGGAGTTCAGCGGGAACAAACACACTAACGAGGGAAATCAAGGCAGTACCCTTCATAAGGATGATGCCAGTCTGGTGGTGTCAGGGGTGTGCTGTGGCTGGAAGGGCTCACCACTGCCCAGGACTTACTGGTGCCTGGCGTGAGGCTCCAGCTCACCAGCGAGCATGGAGCTGCTCTGCTCCCTTCCCTGCTAGGGCAGACCCAGACAGGGACAGGGGTGCTCTCTCTGGTGAAAAGCTGCAGGGACTTGCGCTGGGAGTAGTGGGGAAGGCCCGAGCTGACCCTTCCCCACCCCTTTGCTTCCCTTAGGCCACTGCGGTTTTGTGCTTTGAAAACACACTTCATTTATTTTTGAGACACTTAGTGTTATAAAAGGACTCACCAATTAGAAAAATGGAAGGTACCTGGGAAATCCATCCTTAGGTCTTTATTTCTAGAGCGAGAGCTTAGACTTGCCAAATCACTTTTGCTATCATAGAGCAGTGGTTCAATCCATTGCTGGGCCCATCCCCAGAATTTCTGAATCTCTGTGTCTAAGGGGCCTGGGAATTTGCTTTTCCAGTAAGTTCCCAGGGAATGCTGCTGTGACTGCCCAGGGGCCATACTTTGAGAACCACAATCATAGAGTAATCCATTTATTCACCATGCTCTGAATGTAAATTACCTATTTTTTGTCAAGTCCACCATTTCAGTAAATATCTTCTATTGATATGCTTGTCTGTGTCTCCTTTGAACAGGTATTTTGACGTTGGACTGCATGATTTCTTAATCCGGTAAGCCAATAATTTTTATTTTCGATATCATTGAATAGCATGTCTGTTAGGGAAGACTGAGAATTAAAAATAAAATCCTTGTTCAATATCTTGAAAAGTAATGACAGCTGTATACGTGTCAAGAAAACCCATTAGCACTATGTTTTTGTGCCCCCCAGAATCACACGAGATTATCCTTCTTAAATAATCAAAGGAAATTATATTTAAGGGGGTTTGTATATGAACTGATAGCTACCCAAGAGCTTGGACAAGCTTAATTCCACCTGTTGGGCATCTGGAAAGACAAATAGAGAAGAGTGCCTGCTTCCATTCATATGTTAAACAACCCACTTACCCAATTTTCCCTCCATTGAATTTAAGCTTTTTAAATTGAATCTATTGGTTGTTTTATAGTCATTAAGATACAACCTGTTCATAATTGAAAGAGATTACAGATGGTAGTTTATATTCTAGTTTATTGATGATTTTTACCAGAGTTGGCTTATGGGACATACTCATTCCAAGTAGCTGTGAAATCTCACAGAGCTTAAATGGAAATATTCCAGAATATTAACAATGTTGGTAAGAATATGCGTGATATTTTTCTGGTATCAACTTTGCTTCATTTTCTAGATTTTTTTAATACTGAGCGTGCATTATTCTAATGATGGTAAAAATTATCATTAAAATGCCTGTCAGAAATACATGTGGGAAGCAATCATGGTTGCTGAAGGACTGGTTGCTGAAGATTACAAGGAAACCAGAAATCATGTAGAGCTGATGTGCTTTCTGCAATCATGTGCCTCTAAATGTGAATTAATTCTAAGAGTCTGCTATTAAACAATCTGTAAATTACATGTGATTTCTGGATAAGGTGGTTCCATTCTCCACATGCATGACCATCTCCCTGTGGGTAAGATGCTCTCGAGGGGAGGTGGTCATAATTGGCATCACCTTTATCCTAAACCAACAGCATTTCCTCTGTGCTAGGTTATATATGGCAGTGTTCCATGAGAGGCCCTACGTACCTGTCCTTTCTCCAGGGCCTTATCCAGGGCTGTGCATTGCAGTCTCTTTGGTCTACCCCAGACCCAAGGACTATGGGTTGCCTGGCTTTCTCCAGGATGCCCCACATAGATGGTAGGTGTGTAAACTGCTACCTCTGACACAGCCTGCATAGCAGGAGGGATAAAGGACCAACTGTCTTGGGAAAGGCAGACACGAGAATTCCGTATCTAAACTGATCCGAAAAAGCTGTCTGGGAATATTTCAGGGAGTAGTTTAGAGTTTTGAGTTAATGTTTTGGTACTTTGTACCACTGCCATGCTACTGTTCGCATCATTTCCTGTGGTAGATGCAAGTTTGTACTTTTCTGATTTTTTCTAGTAACTTTCTTAGGGAAGGGAACATGTCTTAATCACGTTTCTATGATTAAATTGTATAGAATCAACCTTCAACACACACTTGTGGTACCAGTGAACGAATGAGTGAATGAATGAAATGAGATAAAAAGGACAAGAAGGGTGAGGATTAAGAAGAATCTGTTCAGTCATTTATGCAACAAATAATTATTAAGCCTACTGTGTGCTACTTACTTGGATATGTCTGGAAATAATATCGTGAGAAAAACAGACATTTGATTTAAAGCTTTCCGAGCTTATCACTTCCCAGGTTTGTGGCGGGCGACTTGAAATGGGGAGGAGGGGTGGTCTGCCTCTGGGATCCCTCCTCCTTTCCCTTTTGGGCTCCAACTGTGTCTCCTGTGTTGCATGGGGAGTGGTTAAGTGCCTTTAATGTAACTGGTGCTAGGATCCTCTTGCTCTTTTGGGTGCATACTGGTGAGAAGCTCTAACTAGCCTCCTTAGTCCGTGTTCTGTGAAACAAGCAGAAGTGGCAAAGTAAGGCTTCTTTCTGTCTTGCCATCTCTTGATAGTTTTCCCCTTCCTTAATCTGGTAGGCACAGAGCAAATAACATGTTTCTTGCTTATCCGGTTGGGGAATGGGAGGTCCCCTTCTTGCCTCCACGCCCAGTCTGTGTGACAGGGTTCCTTCATCTCCCTTCACATGACAGCTCTCCCTAAGCCAAGATGTTAAAGATTCTAAGAATCCCCTCCCTCTTTTGTCTTCCCAACTTAGAAGTAGAGTGAGGGTGGGGGAGGGGTTCCTGGGAGCAGACAGTCCTCTATCACTTAGTAATGCCAGGGTGAGGTGGGGGTATCACCTCTTAATTTGCAGCCCTCCTTAGAAAATAAGTCCTTTCTGCTCCCAGTTTGGAAGGTGAAGCCTGGTGGGGACTGAGCACTGATTATCACTGGGCGCCTATGGGGAACTGTTTCATTAGAACCATGATCCAGTGGCCAGGTTGAAGAGGGTGGGGACGCGTGCAAGTGGGAGGTGAGGGAATGGCAGCAATAACACTTTGGAGAAGTTAAGCTGTGAAGGGGAGAAGGAAAGACAGGGCAGCTGGTGGAGAGGAAGGTTTGAGTGGGGATTTTTTCCTTTTTAATTGGAGGGACTCTTGTTGTTTAGCCACTAGCAGGTCTTAAGTGCCCTTTAGACTTAGAGAAAGTGGTCTCAGTTGGCTGGAGAGAAGCAGAGTGTGATTGCTAGGAGAATGAGGGAGCAGAGTCAGTGAGTGGTGCCCTTGTAACCCCAGAGAGTGATGGCATTTTCCTGTAAGCTTATCACTAGTGAAAACTGTAGCGGGTTGGAGGAGCGAGGGGGGTGATACTTGAGGAATCCTTCTCATTCTGTGATGGCCAAGAGAAGAAAACATTTCCCCTCGTAAAAGAGGAGACGATGGAGAAATGGGCATAGATTAAAAAAAATAATAAACTCCGTTTATTGACTCTAACAAACTCTTACCATGTAATTTGGTTTATTAGGCTATGTTGAATGCTTAGTGTTTGGCATAGAAGAAACTGCAGCATGCCGGAAATTAATCAGCTGCATCTTTTACGCTGATGGAAGTAATGTTGACTTCTCTGGAATGACATAAATTTCCACAAAGCCAAGAGCCCTATCTGTGATCTCAGCCTAGGCAACTGCAAGGGGAGACATGCTTCCTTTTAAGTGGTTGGAGTATTTCATTGAGCTCTGGGGCAGAAAGGAAATGTCCCGTTTATTGATAAAGGTGAGCATTTTTGGTATTGGTGTTTTACGATGACTGTGGGAAAATCCAGTGAGCACCATCCTTCTGCATCTTATAGAAATGAAAACGACTTCTAGGAAACAGTAATTGCTGCTCACCTAAAGAATCACCTCAGAAGAAAGAAGACTGTAGTTGACTGGAGTTCTTAAATGTGACATTACAAAAGAAAAGGGGAAAAAAGTGATCGGCCTGGGAAAAAAAGATGACAGAAGAAAACAGCTCTGTTTCATTTTAGATAATTAGGGTGGCTCTTGCGATTGCTATGTCTTAGGCAAATTTGAAAAAGGTGATGACCCTCTGGGATGGCCCTAAAACTATGTGAGAAGATCTCTGGAGTTAATATGGTTGTTAGAAGAGAAATTCCTCTCTAGAAGTAAACAGATTCTGCTTATAGAGTGCTGATCAAGTTCTGTACAAGTGCTAACATTTATATGAAACAGTGTGTGCCTTTTCAAAGCATGAGTTTGTTCTGGTGAGAGAGAAGGTAGAATGGCGACAGTCGTTCATTTCTTGTTGCGTCTTTTGTGCTTCTTCTGGAGTTGAGCCTGTGAGTCCACCATGGTCTGGAGTGTCTTTGAATTAATTGCCGGATGGCAATGAATTTCAGTCGTGTGTGAATTAATGGCTCACATAATTCTGAAGTGAGCAGAACTGTTTCTGGCTTTCCCTTGGTGACACCCTATCCCTGACCCATTCGTAAAGCTAGCCCTACACAGACTAGAAGTGTTTGGAGCTTCCTGAATCACAGGGTAGTTTTTAATGTCCTTTGTTCTGAATGCCACCACATTGGCTGTATTTAATTGTGGCGTTCACGGTGTTGAAGATGTCTGCTCACCATCATTTGAAATATGTCTTGGAGTGTGTGGTGTCTGATATTTTCAAAGGAGTCCTCCCCCAAGCCGTCCAATGAAGGATTAATTCGGGCTAAAGAACCCCTTCTGAAAAGGAGAAAGAAGAGAACTGGGGGTACCCCTCTTTCTTTTCTATATATCCTTAGGGCTATTGAGACCTGGTTGGGCTCCGAGCTGCTCTGGCAACAAAGAAGTTGGGGAGAGAGTGGGTACCGGGAGTAAGAACCAGATAGTAATAGGAAGGCAATTAGCATCTGTATTCCATCTAGCAGTTTAGAAACAGCTAAAATACATGCATGAAACCATTATGTATATTTTCATAGATAAATATAAAAGAAAAGGTAAAACCATTATGTATATATTTCTAAACACACACATGCACAGAGGTGATAACTGAGAGGCAAGATACCTGAATTGTCTTATAGGATTTTGAATTTTTTATTTTGTAAATGTAACCTGGAAATCGACTTTTGTTTAAGTAGATAGTTTTTAATAGCGGTATAAGAAGCAAATGAGCTGATTAGAAAGCTGCTCCCACCTGAAGTGAGCCCTAAACTCTGTGTCTTTGCAGTTCTAATTAGGCACTGCTGATGTCTTTTTGTGGCAACTGGAGGGGAGAAAGTGCCACCTGGGAGGAGCCACCAGGTCTCTTTTGTCCCTGCCTGCTGCAGACTCACAACACAGCATTCTTGTTTAAACTTCCTTTCATTCCACGTGTGGTATATGAAAACCAGCAGCTAATGATCTGTGTGTTGTCCAAGTAACAAAGTAGCTTAAATAAAAAGTGGAGAACATGTGAATGAGGAAAACCAGACATCAAAACAGGCTGCACAGAGGCAGTTAGTGAAGATGGAAGCAGGATACTGAGGAGCAGCCAGTACACTTCTGTGGGGCTTCCCCCTCCACCGGGCGTCCCCCCTTCCACGGGACGTCCCCTCTTCCGCAGGGCTGTCCACCCTTACATGGGGTGTCCCCCCTTCCACGGGGCTGTCCCCCCTTCCATGGGGCTGTCCCCCCCGTCCACGGGGCTGTCCTCCCTGACCCCCAAACCAGTCAGTTTCCAAATCGTGTTGAATCTGTCTCCTTACCATCTTTCACATCACCCTTTCCTTTCTGTTTCTAGAGAAAGAATATGCACCTTTGTCTGCAATTTGGGCTTCTTACCTCACAGAGCTGTAATGAAGTTTAATAATAAATGTAAATCACTCAGCTCTGTGCCTAGAAACAGTGGGGACTCAATAAGGGCTAGTTTTGTCCCTTCCCTTCCCCACTTTGCCTCTGGAATCACAGTAATGGAGTTTGAGCCCCGGCCTCTCTCCTTCCACCTCTGTGACTTTCGGTAGCTTAGCTCACTAACCCTTTCTGAGCCCTTATCTGTCAATTGACTACCTATCTGATGCCCTCACTCCTGACTAGAATCAGTCAGTGATTCCTTTCCCTTCTGTCAAAACCAGCCCCATGTCCTGGGCTCACCACAGTGAGGCTTCAGGCTACTTTTTCATGTCATCTCACCATTATTCCCCTTTGTGCCACTGACAAATGGGACCAAATACGTTCTGTCCCTCCCCCACTTCCTGGCTTCGTTCCATATGCCCGAAGTGCCCACCTTTCCCCCATATCCCCTCGTGCCCCTCTCAAGTCCATCTCAGATGCTGCCTCCTCCATGCCACCTTCCTCTTTGCCTCCCAGACTTTCTAGGTCATGGGCATCTGCCAGGATGTCTTAGAGCCCCAAGCTCTACTCCTGGGGATATAGTGGATTCGGGTGGAGCCCAGGAATTAGTATAATTACCACTTGCCCCACGTGACGCGCTTGCTCCGGGACATTTGGAACCTGTAGCTTTATGCAGAGTTCTTTTTGTGCATGTCACACATCTCTCCTGGACAGTGAGCTTTTTGAGGGCAGGATCTGATTCGTCCGTGTATTTCCCCATCATACCCCATAGCATCAGATGTCTAGTGGGCCCTCAAGTATGTTTGAATGAATACATTTCAATTTTCAAAAATATGAAAAGACTTAGTAACCATGTCCTTTTCTTTTAATTTATTCCATTTGTTTATGAAACCAATTAAGTGGACTAAGCACTATTTCAACGCTCCAGGGTATGAACACAGAACGTAAACAGGCAAACAAGTCTTTTTGTTCTGGTGAGAGAGAAGGTAGAATGGCGACAGTTGTTCGTTTCTTGTTGCGTCTTTTGTGCGTCTTCTGGAGTTGATCCCGTGCGTCCACTGTGGTCTGGAGTGTCTTTGAATTGCCAGATGGCAGCGAATTTCAGGTCATGTGTGAATTAATGGCTCACATAATTCTGAAGTGAGCAAAATTGTTTCTGACTTTTCCCTGCTTTCCCTACCCCTGACCCATTTGTAAAGCTATAATTCCCATGATGTGATGGAAGGGCAAGGTGTGAGAGCCACTTCTGAAAGGATGGGCAGGAAGGGCCTTTTTGATGCTGTAGGTGACAGGTTGAGAGGTGGGTGAGGAGGAGGAGGCGGCCAGGGGAAGATCTGGGGCTGGCCTGAGTCAGGCAGAGGGAAGGGCAAGCACCAAGACCTTGAGATGAAAAGGAGCATGTTTGAGGACTAGAGGGGAAGGAAATTCATGGGGATGAGAATGCGGGGCAAGCAGTCCAGCCAGACTGAAGAGGATTGGGTTTTCTTTCAAATGCAATAGGAACCATTGGAGGGTTAAGTAGGGGAGTGATATGATCTGATTTATATTTTTCAAGGCTCACTGTGACAGGCTTAGCTGGGACTTTGGTGAAATTGGGTTTTTTGAATCTCAGCCATTACCCGGCTATTCCTACCGTGAGCTGGAGCTCAGTGACCCAGGTCTGTCCTTGCTCCTCAGGGAAGTTTCTTTGACAACCAGCTGCTAGGACAGCTACCCTGTATTGAGTAACAATAGCCCTAAATGATCCTTTTCTTTCCTCCTCTCTATGCTTGCCTGGCGTATTATAAAAGATACAATGATACGTGTGGACTGGGAGGCAGTTAAATGGCGGTGGACATGGCAGTAGGCTCTCTCTGGAAGCTGGGCAGCTGGAGAGAGTGGGGTTGGTGCGGGGAAGTCACTGGGGATGGAGGTTTGCAGCCTTGTCATGGTGACAGCTAACTGTCTAGTCTTCTGAGATCTCAGCAAGCCAAGCCTCTCCCTCCTTCACTGGCACTTTATCTGTGGGGTCTCTGAAGGCCCAGTTCATAGCCCTCAGTGCTCCTGTTTTGGGGCTGCTCCCCCTGGATGTCAGCCACCCTTAGGACAGGAGCCTCCTAAGTCCTCAAGGCCTGTTCCCTCTCCAGGGATGCCTAGAGTAGAACTCCATCCAGTTTGCTCTGAGAGCTGTTGCATAATGTGTTGGTGTCATCTCCATTTTCTCGTCAAAAGCCAAACCCCCTTTAACATCATGGTCACTGTTAAAGACAGCATTTCTTGCCCCCTCAACCCCCCACACACATGCTCTCAAACACTAGTAGTGATTTTCGCTTTGTAGATTTTTAGGACGGAAGGGCCTTGGTGTCAGGCCCTACATTACATTAACTCTCAGTTCTTAGGAGATTTCTCAGATCTACGCTTGCTTCAATCCTACTGCTACCACTTTTGAGGAGAAACTTTCTGGAATTATTCATCCTCATGACTGTGCTATATTGAGTTTGTTAATTAGAAAATCCAGATTAAAAAACAAAACTGAAAGAAACCCTTTCTGAGAGTTGAAATGCCTAATTCACTTCCCACCATACATGACATCTATCAATACAGATGTTCCAGTGAATAAAGAATCTTTTTTTAAAAAAATAAGAGAAATTAATTGAGAAAATGTATAATGTAGAGACATAATTTTCTGTAAGATCCATGTCTAAACCAGTGCAGATGGGTTATTTACTTGATAGAACGTTGGTTAAGTAGTAGTGGTGTTGATTTTTTTTTTTTAAGATTCCCTTCCTAATGCCTGTGGATCTTTCTGCCTTATGGGGCTAGAGCACTGGGTGGAAGCCAGAAACTTGCTTTCCTTTCTTACAGTGAGGGTTTCAGATTCCCACCTCCCCTCGATTTAGGGTCTCCTGAGAATGACATGTGGGCTGGCGGAGGTGGGACCTGGAATACCTTCTGGTGAGTCTAGCAGCAGTGATGTCCAGCTCTGAGACGCAGAGGTCCTGGGGTGGAGCCCCTCGTCCAGCCCTGCTGATTGGCAGGCACAGTAGAATCCCCACTGGAGCAGTGGCGGTGTCATCTGTCAGCAGCTTGTGATTGTGTAGCCTCTGAGCTGGGCTTTGAGACTCTTTCTCAGAGATTGTGCAAACTGCTGAAACTTCTCTAATAAATTTCTTTCGTATTAAAACTAGCTAGAGTAGGTTCTGTTATTTGCAACTAAAATACCTAAGATAGTTACTTATCCGATGATGTTTGGGATGCCTCGCTCAGCAGGAGAGTACATGATTTTTCGTTGGCTTTGCCCATGAGCGGGGTCCAATCCACACACTAGAATTAAACAAAACTGCAGCCGTTTTTGCATCAGGAGCAGAAGCAGCCTGTGAAATGGAAAGGGCATTGGATCAGATACAGAAGACCATGGCTTTAGTCTGCTTTACCGCTTTCTTGCTGCAGTTATTTTGTGCAAGTCACTTCTGTTTGGGCCTTGGTTTTCTTTCCTGTGAATTATACCTGATAATTATACCTGATATACTCTAAGTTCTCTTCCAATCTCAGCAGCCTCTGATGAGCAGCATTAGTGTTTTTATTAGAGAGCAGCTTCTGTTATTCAGATTTACGCTATTCAGTATAGTAGCTACAAGCTACATGTGGCTTTTTAAATTTAAATTGATTAAAATTTAATAAAATTAAAAATTCAGTTGCTTAGTTTCACTAGCCACATTTTAAATGCTCAGTCGCTAATGTAACTGCTGGCAATCACATTGGGCAGTGCAGTTATAGAATATTCCCACCATCACAGAACATTCTCTTGGCTAACACTGCTCTACATGACAATGCCATTTGTCTGCTTCTTTTGTAGAGATGCTGGGTGTCCTGTTGTATTTGTCCCTGTCTGCTTGAATGATCAGCAGCTACCTTAGCCACTCAGCTTGCCCCAAATGGAACTCATTATCTACCCTTTTCCCCTGCTTAACCCTACTCTTCCCCCACCTTAGAGAGTTGAGTCATGCAAATAAATACCAAGTGGTGAGATCAGTCATTCTAAATTCATGAGTCCTTTCATTTATTCATCATAGAGGTTTAGTATCTTCTCTGGGCTGGAAACTCTACTCGGTACTTGGAACACAGTAGTGAGCAGAAGCATAGTTCCTACTCTCATGGAGCTTCTGGTTTAGCAGCAGAGAGGTATTTGTCAGAGATCATACACATATCTGGAAAAGTATAGCAGCCAGTAATGCCAAGAGGGAGACATGCATGGGCCTACATGTGTGTGTCACAGGGCACCTGGCCCAGACATGCGGCAGGAGCTGACCATGTGGAAGGTTCTGCAGGAGGCAGTACTTGCGCTGGAGGGTGGAGGGAAAAGCCCTGTGGTGGAGGAGCAGGGTGCATTCTTGGAGGAAGAACAGAAAGAAGGTTTTCGTGACTGGAGTACAGAGTGAAAGTGGGTACAGTGAGCCTGGGTGATTGTCCTGGTGCAGCTGAGGTCTTGAATGCCATCTTAAAGATCAAAGTCAGGCTTAATTCTAAGCAGTATCTTAGAAATGAATGATTAAGGAGTTTGCGGGGTAGTGTAACTGTAGTTAAAAATTATATACGCATATGCAGGCTAACATGTCTAGAATCCTCACTTAGACAATGGAATTGCCATATTGATGGGAAGAAACTTTCAAGAGAAAATGCTTTTAATAAATAAAACAAAAATGCTTTAATTAATTGTTATAGTAGAATGGAAGGCTCCATCGTGAGAAATATTATAACTAATATGTTAATAATAATACCAATATTTGCAATGATGTACACTTTTGCATAAATCAGAGCAGATTCATGTGTATCCAGATCCCCTTTCCTGAATGGGAAAAGTGTATGACAGTATAATTAGTGGGCCGCGAATCGGGCATACCCTGCTATGTGTAGAGATGAGGAGTTGCTCATACACCAGGAAATGGTGTGATGCTGTGAGTCAGTGCAGTGATTTGTGCCTCCATCATTTGTTGGCGGGGATTGGCATACTCCTGATGTGCTAATGGGAATACGTCACTCCTTCAAACATAACCCATTGGACAGCCTTGGAACCTGTGGCTGGCTCCAAATGTAAATCAACATACAAGATCAAGTTCTGCTACAATGAGGACACGTGCTGTTAAGCTGGTGCCTCAGACAGAGGACTGAAGGAAGCTGGTTGTGCGGAGTGGGAGCAGCTTGCTACGGGACAGGAGCTCGGTAGGGCACCAGCCTAGTTCCAAGAGGTTGGTATTTGCTGAGAGTTGTGTAAAACTTGCTTCCTAAGTATAGTGGACGTTTGCTCCATCCTCTGGCTATTCAGTACCTTTTGAACACCTTTCTGGCTTTGGGGCAATTTCTGACCTTATCAACTCTCCCTCCTCACAGTACAAGTCAGAAGTCACTTTCTGGGTCTCCCTTGCAGCTAGTGCCAGAACATGTCCCAGGCGCTGCCAATCAAAGAGGTAACTTTGATTCAGAAGAGAGTAGGAGAACAAGAGGGCATCCGCAAAAGTGTTTCCAGTGAGGGTGATAGACAGACATCAGCTTTCAGATGCAGCCTGGGCAGGGGTTCCCAGCTCTGCATATGAGCCACAGCACTGCTGGCAGAGGCACCCACAGTAGGGTCTGCCGCGGGGTCTGGGGGAGGAATCGTCTCCCAGCCTGATATGCTGGCCCACCCAGTATTGTGACCTAATGTCCTTTAAAAAGGTCCCTGTCTGCCTCAGTTGGCTAGAGTGGATTCTGTTGTTTGTAACCCCAAACTCTGAATGATATATTAGATTATGTGAATGAGCACGGCCGAGGTAGTAACTAGCTCTGTTCTCACGGCATCTCAGTGCTGAAGAGGGCTACAGGAATCTTGAGGTAATTGGATAAAATTTAATCCTTTTGGTCGTGCTGCCAATTCTGGTGTTTCTTCAAGGCACAAAAACTTGGAAAACCTCAGGCTGTATAAAATTGCACACACAAAAAGAACAGGACTTATGGAAAAATAGAGGTAGATAGATCACTCAAAACCTACCCAACTACATCCAGAGCATAATAAAAATAATAACAACTCCAATAAGAATATCAGCACAACTGGAAAATCACCACGAATTTCTGGGAAATCAATATTCTAGTAAGTCTCAGCCTTCACCTTAAAAGGTGACAGTATCTTGGTGAAAGGGATTGTAAGGAGGTCTCGAGGATGCTGAGTTCTGGAAACAAGGGCAGAGGGAGGTGGAGGAAAAGCTCTTGCAGGTTTTGCACAAACGTGAGTGATGACTGAGATGGATGGCTTTGGATCCTTGTTTTGTGTTGTTCTTTTACACAGGATCTTGTGCCCTGTGTGCTTCTCTCATAGAGCCTGTGGCTCAACTAAGCAGGCAGGAAAAAGGGGAGGGTGAATGGTCTCTGGAACGATAATGTAGTCAGCTGTTAGTGAAGTTTATGTTCAGGTGTTTTTCCTTGGAGGCTAGGTATTAACATACTAAGAAAAAAATACAAACCGGCACAATTGTTCTTTTATTATATTAGGACATTCTTCTCCTATTTACTGAATACATATGAACTATGGTATTTAAAGAAGCATGTGTTGTAGTAGACCAGGCTGTACTTGAAAATGTTCTGTAAACCTGAAAAGGTGGAGAACTCTTGGCCTGTGGATAAATGGTCCCCAGCTTTGTCTAAGACAAGGGAGTCCAAACTTTTTTCAACGTTTTTCACCAAGGGCCATTATGCGGTACAATACACAAACAGCCAGGCCACTCACTCAAGGTAAAGTACGCATTGCCTCACCTGGTTTATTTAAGTAAACTAAATATTTTTGGAATTTGCTGTGGGCCAATAAAAAATGGATCGCGGGCCACAGTTGGCCCACGGGCGGCAGTTTGGACACCCCTGGTCTAAGAGGAGGAAGCCCAATAGAAGAATAGACTCTTATTGCTGCAGGCTAGCGAGCTGGAATTGCACAGCAGTTAGAGACACAGGCTGTAGAGGAGACCACCTGGGTTTGAATCCCTGCTCCACCACTACTAGGTCTAAGCCCTGGATTTATTATTTGTACAACAGATAATGTTACCATTTTCAATTTGTTAATAATGCGTGTGAAATATTTAAGACAGTTCCCTAAGTGATTTGTTGTTGACTTCTCTTCCATCTCTCTACCATACCATCTGCTTCAAGGGTGAAGGAGATAAAATGTCCTTGAAGTACCTCTCATGGGGACTCACACATAATATTTGTTGAATTTGAATCCAAGAAGAAATATCCACATGGACTGCAATCCACACTGTTCCTTTCTTCCTGCTAAGTCAGTGTGGAAACTGCTTGGTGGCAAGGGTGGGATGATCTTTATTGAGAGGACAGATTCAGGAGCATGTTCTGGGCTGTTGAGGCTGTGAAGTCCAGGAGCTTGGGACTAACATGAAATCCAAGGGAACATCAGACTTCAAAATGGATCCCAAGTAGAAAGAGCAATGTGCTCCAGCCTCGTTTCAATTGTGACCAGGCCGTTTAAAATACAAACACTTTAGAATCTGAAAGCCCCAGTGTCTGTTTGTAATCGAAAGGTTATTTGCAGACAATATGGTTTTCCACAGGGTGACATTTATATGTGTCTATTAACATATTGAGTCTATTGCAGTGAAATCCATTTGGGAAATGGAAATAGATAATTACTTCTGAAACTTTTAATCATTTTTTAAGCAAACTAATGAACTAGAAAGCATTTAGCTGAGAAAATACATCTGGTTACACAAACAAATTATTCAGTTGGCATGAGATGCAAATGTACATTATCTCATAGGCCCATGATTCTAGTCCTGGCATTTCCATTCATTTCATGGCCTTGGGAAAGTCACTTTAAGTTTCACTCGACTGTAAAGCACCATCTGATTTAAAAGGTCTTCTACATCTGAACTTACATGTATCTGTAGGATTCTGTGGCTCGATGAACGTAGACAAATTCCTATAAGCATCTGAACAAGCCAAGAGCTCTGGTCTTCTCGAGGCTCCATACTAGAGTTTAAAATACAAGATTTTCTGTTTCATTCAGGACTATGCACAGAATTCCTACCACATGCAGGACACACTAAGGCCACTGTGGGGATAGAAAAGTGAGCAACTGCTTAATTTTTCCATGGTCTAGGTAGACAGGGAAAGTGAACATTTTTGACATAATCAAAAAGATTAAGCTACCGGGAAATGTCAGAGCTCAAGCTTTCTCTAATTGCTGTGGAATATGAAAGAAAGGAGGAGTCCTAATAGGGAATGTGCAGAATGGGACAAATTCCTAAGGACAATATTTGTAATTGAATAATGGGACTTGGATTTGTACTCTATTTGCTGAGCCAAAGCTGGACTATTTTTTTCTTTCCACCTATTTTTTTTGGGGGGGGGGGTGTGTGGGGGAGAATATAGTTGGGTGAATCTCTCTCACTGGTTGGGGTATGAGGGCTTTGGACACGCCTCTTTTTAATTCATGTTTGAAAACCCCATGACATCTAGTATAGCACTTTGTTTAGTATAAATATTTTGATGGTGGAAGTCCCTGATTTTCACCTTTGGCCCTTCCATTGTCCCCTGGCACCTGAACTAGAGCCAGACCAGGAGCAGTAATTGGATGAGATGGAGGTGAACGGCACAGAGGAGCTTGACTCGCTTGTTGGTAGCTTTGCCGTTTTAGTATTGCAGGTGCTGGCTGCTTCAGAAGATAGCATCTCTGTCATTTCCAGGGAAGCAGGTGTGGTTGAAATAGCTGCATCACTGGAGGCCACCTTTGGTTTATGTTTGGAGATGGTCTTTGCAATGCTTAACTACATTTGTAATTACCTCTGAGATTGATAGACAACCTAAAGCCTTCCCCGGCTAAGAGTTTCACTATCCTGTTGCTGATGCAGCTTGCTGGGCGGACAGGTGAGTGGCAGCTTTCTTACCAGGTGTGTGTAGTGTACCCTAGGTGTGTTTTCGCGGATAACGGAATCTAGCTATGCCATCGCTACCTTAAATTGGGATCTCTAAAAGGGTCTGTAGTCCTGCCAAGGAAGCTACTGGATAAAACGAGATTTAGGGATTTTCAGTGATTTTGACATTTCTGACTTTCTCTAATAAGGAAGTTACGAGTTTGATAATTTAATTTGCTTTCACTAAATTTTGTTAAATTTCTGAGAAATCAACCCTGACTCTATGAAAAAAAAAAAGACCTAGCTTAAGTGATTCTGTGTTAGCACCTGGCAGCTCGGTATGTTGTCACAGGCCGAGCCCTCGCTGTCTCCTAACGTCACCGTGGGAGACAGGTTTAGGAAGAGACTAGGGGAGAAGGAGGATGGGAAAACTTGCTGCCTTTCAACCCCATAGGGACACTGTACTGAGAGTTCAGCCTGTGGGAAGTGGAAGAGTGTCTTTCCACACCTGCTGGCTGCCCCAGCACTGGGCCATTACACCTTTGCTTGCTGAATGCTCTTCTGGGTACTCCTCTTAGCACTGCTGCGAGCAGGCACCTGTGGGCCCAGCGTGTCATCCCACTCCTTCCTGGCCCTGACCGTTCCTTTAGAGACTAACGCTTTTTCTTTTCACACTTCATACTGTGTCAGTGCACTGATGCCCTACTGCCTTTGTACACTCCTGCTGTATTTAACCTGCTTACCTGAGCACTGGGGGTGATGAACATTCACACCACACGGAGTGGAGATAGATACATTTTCCCCCAGGGTTTTGTTTTAATCTATGTATGTGTTTGTTTATTTAATTGCATGCTCATTTTGTAAAACAATCCTCCACCCCACTCCACAAATCTACTTCCTGTACATCCAAGCAATGATGGAATTCCTAGAGAAGGACTATATCTGGGATATAGATTTCCTGATCACGTCAGTTTTAAGATATTTACAAAATTGTACCCGCTGTCTAACTTTCTGGCCATCTGCAAGGACTGTCTGGTGGATTGGGTTAGTTCCTCTTTGCTTTCTTTCCCTGGATGTACTACTAGTAGGATGCATTGTTGGAAGTCACTCTTTGGTAGAGGGTTGGCTTTGCATTTACAGGTTCTTAACCAGTCTTCCTGACCAGCCCCCTGCTTTTTGTAGGATTTCCTAGCTCTGTTGGGGTGCAACGGAGGGGGCATACCAGCCTGTCTGGGGCAGAACCGATGGAGAGATGGAATTCTAGCCCCGAGGAGGGCCGCTGTTGTGCCCAGAGCTCTGGATTACAGGACTTGGCCTCACTTGCCAGCATCTCTGCCACCCGGCCATGTAAATGTGCCTATGTCGGCCTCCCTTCCTCGTCTACCAAGGGAAAATGGGGACCAAATCAGAGATCCGTGAGGATTGGGTTAGAGTATGTATGTGGAAGAACTTGGTACCATGGTACAATATTGTAAGGTTAATCACCAGCCTGTTGCTCTAACCCTCTGTGCTGTAATTCTGTGGGGGCCCGGGATGGGAAACGTGGTGATCCCTTCTTGCTGTTTCCTCAGGCTGGAAAAAAATGTACCATTTTTGAGGATTAAGAGACACTCGGAGAAGTAAGAAAGGATTACAGGAAAAATAATGATGCAGTCATATAATTAAAATCCACTTTGGAGAATATAAAGATCAGAATTGACATTCTAGAATATTAGCTAATGCGGAAAACAGTCTTGAGATGTACTTCCATGTTGTAAAAAAAACAAAGGGGAGATAATAAATATGAGAGAAAATAATAAATATGAGGAATAACCATAGAATTATTGAAGTTCCTGAAGATGAAACCAGAATAATGAGAGCAGAAGCAATTAAAAAAAAAAAAAGAAAAGAAAAATTTTCTGGGCTTGAAAAGACTCAGCATATTACAGACAAAATACACAGAAAGGGAGCCAGATGAAGGTACATCCTGCCATAATTTAAAAATTACTGAACGAAGGGAGATGCTGTACCAGGATCCAAGCAGAAAACAGGGTTACTTATAAGGAGTAAAAAGATGTCAGACGTGTATTTGGTAACACCTCATGCTAGACAGAGTGAAATGATGTTTATTGAGTCTGAAAGGAAAAGATAGTGATTTAAGAATTTTCTGTTCAGTGGAATTGTTTTAATGTGTGAAGGCCACAGAAGGACTGCTCTAAAAATGCTTTGGGGGTGCCTGCTGTGGTCAAGCCCCTTCTCATAGGATCACCTTCACCTAAAATTACCCATGGCATAGGTAAGTGGTTGAGCCCTGTGCCTTGCCACCTCCAGCTAACCTAATTGTACTAGGAGTGGACGTCGCTAGGAAGTAACCTGTAACTTACCAGCTGGCAAGTAGAGATGAGCTGGGCCAACGGGATTCTTCAAGGATTTTGGAATAGAGGAAATACTGTGGTTGGTATTGAGAACTGGAGTGGGAAAGTCACAGAAATGAGGGTATTGTGAGCACCATGACGAGTTAAACCATGTACAAACCAACTTTCCTGGAGAAGCGGAAACTCTGATGAGGCAGAGAAGCTGGCTGGGGGAGAGAGAGAGGAAAAGAGAGCAGGGTCAGAGAGAAGCAGAGAAAGCCATGAAAGGAGAGAGTATCTCAATTCTTTTCTTGTTCCTGTGAAGTCCTTTCATCCTTTGACTTTTGTCCTGTGTCTTTACAATAGTAAGTCCTCTTGGACATGAGTATATATCTGTACCTTCCAGTCAAGAAAAGTTCTTACTACAAGGGCATTTACAGATAATCAAGGACTTATGAAGTATACTGCCTTGCAACCTTTAATTGAAAAAGTTGCTTGAAGAAGAATAAAAACAGTAAGTCAAATAATGAAGTATGAAGAGATTGGATTGCTCTGTGGGCCCCTCATCAGGCTTACTCCTCAATTTATGACTAAAATCTTGAGGTGACTCATCACCTAGTGAAATACTATGACATAGAAGATGGCGGAGGGTTTGATGTTTCTTTTCACAAGGGCATCTGAATGAAACTTAAAAGTAAAGAATGTTGTTAGGGATCATTACTCCTAGTTTAGGCAATAATCCTGTAATGTGACATAAAAGATGGTCTGGAACAGCCTGTCTCCCAGGTAGCATTTATCATCAGAATTATAATTGAATTTAAATATGACTACAATAATGTAGCAAACATGTAAGCATCCACAGTGTTGCTTAGGAAGAAAATGTGGGAAAAATATACCCAAATATTATATTGACATGGTTTTCTTTGATGGTGGGCTGAGAGGTGATTTTTTTCCTCCCCTCCCGTCCACTCTTCTCCTCTCTCCTTTTCTCTCCCTTTCTCTTGCCTCACCACCACACAGTAGGTGTCTGTGTATGTTTGCTTCAATGACTATCGATGTTTTAAATGAAAAGATAAACTTTATATTAAAAAATTAGAGATAATACCGAGCAACGTTACCCCCCTCCCCCACACACTCACACGCACAAAGAAAATATCTCAATGATGACTTACTAAGACCCTACTATGTGTCGGGTACTATGCTCAGGTTCTTTACAGGCAATGTCTCCAAAGCTTTTTGTGAATCCAGTAAAGAGAGTGTGGGTTATTGCCATTTCTAACTGAGGAAACTCAAGCCCTTTGTGGTTAAAGACTTGACAAGGCAGTACGTGGCAGATGTGGGGATCTGAATCCAGATCCATTCCACTCCTAAGAGACTTCTCTCTACCCTACTGCATTGCCTCTTTTGAAGAAGCCAGGGATTGAGATGGTACCCGGCAAGACTGTGCCACAGCACTGGGGTTAATCATTATGAAGAAAAGTAGATGTTAGGGAGAATTCCTTTATGTATTTGAAGAAGGATTATTTAGAGAAACCACCAGTTATATGATATAGAGTAAGTCATTCCCTTTCCCCTCTTTTAAGCTTCCATTTCTTTGTGAAGCCAGGGGCTTTGACTGCCCAGTTCCCGCCTCTTGTCACTTTTATGTTTTGGGGCTCACCTAAGCAAACAAGCCAGCGGGAACTGGGCTTCTTTGTTTTTTTGTTTTTGTTTTTGTTTTTTTTGCTTTAGTCTGGATTTGAGATGGGAATGAAATACCGAGGGGCAAGGTTGTAAAGCACAGTAAAATCCAATGAGAGGGCATTGTGGGTTAAGTCCCAGGAAGCAGTAATGAGTATATAATATGTCATATAGGTTGATCGGTGATTTGGAAACATGGGGTAACTTTTTCATCTGCGTTTTACATTTTCATAGAAAATTCTATTTTTTTCATTCTAACCTGGAATCATAACACTTGCTCCATAAGTTACAGACATATTCACACTATAATTGCGAATGAGTCAGTTGACCCTGATCACAGGTGACTAATGATGCCCTACACTGAGGCAGTCACCAGCGTGTCTCTGGACCCTTCCAAATGGTCCCAAGTAGCTTTAGTGGTCAGGAGATGGCAGGCTGGGTTGAAATGTAATACAGAGAATTAAATTTAATAGATTACAAGAAAAAATATTTAGATTCATAATGTGAGTACAACCTGAGCAGAAATTTGAATTAATTCTCTATGAAAAAGAAAATTTCTAGACTTTTTAGTTGTATTAACAGAAAATTATAAGGGCGTGTGTGTTCCTGTTAAGAAAATAGATCCGTGGCCCCTAAGTGGCACTGTCTTTAGTTGTGATAAGGGCCTCTATTTGGCACTGTAATAATCTAGTTACTATTTTTATTCTCTAAAACTTATTGGACACCCACTGTGTGCATAAACATTAAGTCTGGAGCTGTGAGGAAAATGCTTGAATCGTGAAAATCTCATTTCTTCTATAGGCTCTAATAACTCAGACGTCCAGCCTCTCCCCAAATAGCTTTCATTTGTAAATTTGACCAAATCCTCCATTGACTCTGGAACCTTGGACTCAAGGGCCCATTTCCCGCTGCGCATCCTGAACCAGGGCTATTTGAGCCAGCCTGTCACACCACACAGGTGATAGTTCTCTAGTGTGTGTAGAGAGCATAGCAGGTTGACATTGAAGTGTTGAAGGCTTTAAAAAGTCAAAATGTGAAACTATTCATGTAGGGTAGATGTAAACAACTGTATGACAAGGTTGCGTTTACATGAAATAGAATCCAAGAAGGTTTTGGGGAAGATGCTGAGGAGACACTTGCATTTGCTCTTTCCTTTCATACCCTGCTTTCCTTTCATACCCTGTACTCACAGCTGTCGGAAATGATGGCCCCTCCTCAGGAGTGGCCATTGTGTTATTGAGTGTTTCCATTCTGTTCTCATTGCTCACTCATGGGCACCAAGCCAAAGGAAGCTTGGGCAAAGCACCTACAAACACCCAGGAAAGGGGCCTGGTCCAATTACCTAGGCCAAGTAAGCAACTGTGAACTCAGGCCTAATCATGGCCTGTGTGGGTGTCCTCAAGATGGGTGCTGGCAGACAAGAGGAGCCCCATGATGCAGAGGTTAACAGAGACAGTAGGCAGAGCCCATAAACAAGGCCTAGAAAAGAGTAATTGTTTAACAACTTTTTGTAAGTTGAATGAATGAATGAATGAATGAACAATTGAACGAACAAATGGATAAATGGGTGAATCAGGGTCCAAGCTAAGGATCTAGAGAAGGAAATAGGAGACTTGCTGGAACTAGGGAGGCAGGTGGGTAAAGAAGGTTGGGGTCAGGGGCCCAGATGCAGCTTGATCTCATGCCATATCCCAGGCCTCTGGTTCTCCTTGGGGTCTTGGGGATCAGGCAGTAGGCTGTTCTCGACCTCACTCACCAGTGGGAAGGTTTTGAACTTTATTGCCAGGCTCTCATTGGTTCAGTATTGAGGCATTGGCAGTGAAGCCTTTTAGGGAATGCATTTTGTTGATTATATACGAAGAATGGACTGGCAGAATCTTTGGTAGGGTTTATTTTCAGAGTCCGTGGTCCTCTAGGAAGTCGAGGGTAGCTTGACAGGGCTCCCTGAACTTGTGAAATTGCATAAAGAAGAGTATGAGGGAGGGAGAGAATCTGTAACTCTAGACAGTTCTCCACAGCCGTTAAAGGGAAGACATCTATCCCCTGAAGGGTCTGGCAATCAGACTTGAGTTTTAGGTTCACCATTAACTTGCAGTAGTTCCGGGCAAGTTAGACCTCATTTTTCCTCCGTGTAAATTGAGCAGAATAAAGCATGCCCTGTTTACCCTATGGAATTATTAATGGTTTGGAAAAAATAAGGTATCAATAAATGCAATAAATTATTATTGTTAAATTGGATCCCACTACTCACTTGCATGCTGCCTTTAAAAATTGTATAATGTGTCATCATTTATCCTGGAACACATGTACTAAAGGCTCATCAGGGCCAATGATAAGGAAATTTACCGTCTGCACCCATCCCCCACCCGACACTCTTCCCTTGCACCACACTGATTCCCAAGGGCTGGTTCCTGAAGTGTTTATTCTTCCTGCTTCCCATTATCTAAATGTCAGTCTCCCTTCAAGCCCAGCTTTTTTCTCACCTCTTCCTCAAGGCTAGTTGATTTTTTCAGCCACAGGGAGTTCTCTCTTTTCTGAAACCCACAAATCAGGACTGACTGATTCCTCAGCCAGCTTGTGTTTCTAACCATCTCACAGGTGACTTGAGTATGACAGCCATGGTTAAAATGTATACTTGCAAAAGTACATTGGAAAAAGATCTGTCCACACAGTAGAAAAAGCACTGTGGAGCTTGAGATTAGAATCTTATCCCTTCCGTTTCCAATCTGGATGTCCTTGAGTAAATTATTTGCGCTCTCTGAACCTCAATTTTTCTCAACTGTAAAATGTTGACGTTAATACCTACCTCAGGATTGTTGTGCTGTTTAGATGATATAAAGCTGTGAGCACATGGTAGTCTTTCAGTAAATGTTTCAATTCCATTCTCCTCTAGGGGAAGGCTGAGGGTCAAGGAAGATAGTGTGGTGGGGAAAGAGATATGTTCATCTCCGCTGAAACACAACATTTCATTCTCGTTGGCTTGTCTAATCTTCAGAAGTCATGATTTCTCAAACAGGAATAAGAACTTTTTCTAGAGACTGATAGAGAGCTAATGCACACAGGTGGTGGTAAGAATCTTGACATTAGCAAGAGCTGGGGTTTCGGCAGGAACGTGCTGGCTCTTCTCAGAAGGCTTGGGTTCCTTGTAGGATGTGATGGAAGTACTCCAGCAACTCAATGTAAGTGCCTGCAGAGGTTCATAATGCCGCCCCTACCCACAACACCCAGCGGAAGTGCCAGCAATGCAACAAAAATCAGACCCTTAGCCCTCCGCCTACCCTCCTCCAGCTTGAAGGAGGGGACCCAGAATTGCTTGTGAGTCTAATGATTCTGTCCCATTTTAGAGGTAGCTCAGATTTAGTATTTATTCTGAAAATTCTAATCCTGCGGGAAGATTGGTAGTTTGTTTTTTGTTGTTTTCCAAAAATGTGTGTTTCTGAGTAATCCCCTGAGAGGCCGCGGGGCTGTTGGCTCCTGAGACCAGCCACTGGTGACTCTGCAGTGATTAATGCTTTCCCCCTTCATTATTCAAGATAAAACTTTATCATCACAAGGAACTACTTCATCAAAATGCCAGGAATCCTCTCGGTTATAAGAAATTTATTGGAATGATTCTTTTTTAATCTCAAGTCATAAAACCATTTTAAACTTTAAATGTCATAGCAACATTAATGAACGATTTATTGAGGGGAAAACAAATTGGTTTATCGGCTCCCAGGCTGCCTGGTAACAAAGGCACTTCGGCAAAGCTTTTGCCTTTATAGATGTGCAAGCTTTGCAGAAAGGAGGAGCCCTGAAGAATTTTGTAATGTTGAGGTTGCAAAGTGAACCTAATATTTTTACTCACTCAAGGCCATTTCAGTTTTGCCTGAGCTATGATTTTTCTGTAAAGTGGCTAAAAGAGAGTCTGCTAGGGAAGAAAGCTTTTCTTACAAACAGTCAACTATAATGCAAAGAATTGAATTTCCTTTCTTTCTCCTTCATAATCCATGACCAGCAGTTCAAAATTTTTTTTAAAGTTTGCAGTCATATTGTCCACTTAGCATTAATAATTGCCTTGAGAGTAACCTTCTCCCCCTTTATATTCCTGATGGCAGCTCTAACATTGTGTTGCTCTGGATAAACTGGGTTGTGAAGAATGAGGATGATGTGCAGGGAAGCAGGTGGCAAGAATAAATTTCGAGAAAACTCAGGGCATTTACTATGGAATTTTCCATATGGATTCTTCTGGACCTCTCACGACTTTCAGAGTGCTTTGGGAGACAGTTTGCATCTTTGGCAAATAGCTGGTGCTTTGATTGCTTGAAGGTAAATAACTTCTGCGTCAGATTGATCTCGTCTTGAGATGCCTTTCTCAAAAACCTCTGCCTATGCCCTGAGTCTGGCTGAGATACTGGATTATTTGGGAAACAGACCTGAGATGGAGATTTGAGTGCAGATCTTACTGGCAGGTGCTCTTGGGACAAATCCATTTGGAGGCATGAGGAAAGCAGGATTAAGCAAAGGGAAGATCTGTCAGTTGCAAAGAGGCCTCTCTTAGTGGGCCCCTCGGCAGCTCGAAAGGGAGCTGGGATGCCCTTCACAGTTGACTCATCTTGAGACGAGGAGGCTGGACCTCAATAACTGTCTCCCTCTTGAGCAGTTAATGGATGCAGCTGCCTCCTGGAAGGGGCTGGGCCCTTGGATGAGGCGACTATCTGACTGAGGGCAGTTTCTGGGGAGGGATGTGGCTACCTGGTATCAAGCAGGAAAGTAAGTGGATGTGGTCATCATATACTTCTCACCCTCATCATGCCCTTTGAGAAGCCCTGCCTTGACTTTCTCCCCACACAGGATGATTCTTACTCTCCTTTGGGCTTGCCCCCTGTGTGAACATGGCTGTCTCTCTCTCTGTGGGATGGTGAGCCTCTTGAGGGCAGGGAGCAGGGTTCCTTCACCTCATGTCCCCACATTTAGTGCAGTACCTGGGCTCAGTATGCCCGGGTTGAGTGAATGTAGCTCCTCCCTTATTGCTTGTTCCATAGCAACCATCCCTCTGTCCTAAGGCTTCAGCATCTTCCTATGGCCACGGCAGACTGAGGGGCTGAGGAGGGGAGAAGAAGAGAGAAGAGAGACAGCTATGGAAGCTTCTTGCCCCAAGTGGCTTGAGTGCTGCCCAGAAAGAGGGTACCAAGGCTGTCTTTTTGGCCCACAGCAAGAAGGGCCAAGTTTTGTGATGCTGAACCCCACTCTGAAGTTTCAGAGTGTGGCAGCCCCTGCTGCTCGTTCTTCTTCACTTCTCAGCCTGGGCCCCTCTTCGTGCTCTACCTTTCGAGGCTCCCAGAGTGGGTGGGGCTGACAGAGGTTACACAGCTTCCCTTTCCTCAGGAGCCTTTCACACGGAGGAGAGGGACATTATTTCTTTAGTTGGAAATCTTCTAGGATCATGGAGCTGGACACATACCTATAAGATCAGAAGACAGGGACCTCAGAAACACGAGCACAGCAGGGTAATAAGGCCCAACGCCCATCTGCATTTTGGAGTTGGCAGCTCCAGGGTGTCACGGTCTTCTTCACGTTTCATCCCTACCCTTGCTAAATGCTCACAGAGCATTTTACAGTATTCTCCTCTGAGGCCAGAGTTAGGGTTCAGGAATGAATGGCTTAGTCCCCTGTGATATGACCTTCCCAGGTCACTTCCTGGTGAGCCTTGATTTCTTTCTCTGCAAACGGGCTGGGCTCAGAGCTCTTGCACTTTCTCTCTCTCTCTCTCTCTCTCTCTCTCTCTCTCTCTCTCTCTCTCTCTCTCTCTCTCTCGTTTTTCGGAGCCCTGGCTTCTCCCTTTTTTATCTGTCTTGTTACTCTCCAGCTCCCACCCACCCCTGTCTGTGGTTGACACGTTATTAGAAATGGCCCTGAAGTTGTTTTCTTCCCTGGATAAAATATTTATCACTTAGATCTGTATTTTTATTGAAAATTTCAAGTGGAGCATGCTCTGTTTATGTTGTCATACATCATGGGCATCCAAAGCCTTGCCGTGAGCCCGCGGTAACACAGGCTGATGGGTGTGTGACTGCTGTGTGGGGTGAATGCCCAAGATCCACGATTATCTAGCAGGTGTTTTCAGAAAGAGAGACTAGTACTACTAGTAGTAATAGAAATAATAGTAATAGCAGTAATAATATAAATAATAGATAGGTTAACAATTTTAGGATGAAGGCACCTACTGTTATAATTGTGTAATTAGAGATTTATTCATCACTGCACCTTTAGTGTCCTCTAGAGTATTTATGATAATGTAGGGGTTCAAAAGTACTTGTTGAATTACTTAATTACTTCCAGGAAAACCATAGCTCTCTATTCTAATTCAACTAGGGCATCCCTCAGCTGGCTGCTTTGTCCCGCTGGCTTTGGAAGATGAGCTTTGCTTTGGTGTTGTGCTTCAACGATGCTGTAACTCTGAGGGCTGAGGGAGTGATTTCACCATTCAGAGCTCAGTGAAGGGTTTGGGCCTTAAAGGTTGAGATTTGGATTTTGAGACAAAGATACCATTCTCCACCGAGAGACCTGGCCATCCTCCCTGTGTGTGAGTTGTGTGTGTGTGTGTGTGTGTGTGTGTGTGTGTGTGTGAAGGTGCCATGAGCGTGTGTGTGAGTGCACATGTCGGTGTGTGGGGGCAGATGTTGGGGAGAAAGGGGGTAGATTTCAGCCTAAGTGCATAAAGGTGCTGAGTTTTAAATGGGAAGATGCTATCCCTAAATCATGGCCAGGACAGTGGGTTTTCCTGATTTCCTGTCTTTAGGGGCAGATTTCTATGGAACCATCCAGTCTTTCTCAAGGTACCCCTTGTGGTCAGCTAACAGTGAGTAATTGATGGAACATGATGCCAAGAGAGATTTTTCTTGTTCTCCTGGAAAGCTATGAAGACCCACACCTGGGACAAGAGGCAATTAACCCCACATTCTATGTTCAGACTGTGCTGCCATGGCTTGTTGGAAGTCCTGAGTCAGAGAAGCAGCGTCCTGAGAAGTCCTGGAATTGGGCTGAGATCCTGTGAAGGGAGTGGCCACCCATTGGTGGGAGTCCCTTGGAGGGTAGAGATGACATAGAACAGCTGGGGCAGTTAGGGAAATGTCAGAGAGGCCATCATTAAATCACCGTCAGAAGAAGAAACCTAGCATTTTCTTATTTTCAGAGGGGAAGATTGTGTTATTTCAAACCAGCCAGTCTTTCACACACTATACTCATAACCGTTAGATAACAGGATTCAGCACTGTGTAGCGAATGAACATGTGGGTTGAAACCTTTAGGGGTCAATCAACAAACCAATTGAACTAAGGGCACGAGTTTCATATATTGGTTGATAGGCACTCGGGGACAGGAATGGTACCCATCGGGCCCCCTTGGAAGCCTAGAAATAAATTCTACACTGGTGGCCTGGCCTCATTAGCATGCATGTGTGTGGACTCCAATCAGATAAGGGCTGGCAAGTGCTATTAAACCCAGCAAGGAAAAGTGGGCCAGCTGTGCCTGATTGTTATTGATTGAAATTTCTTCCCACCAATAAATTTGCTTATTAATGTCTATACTTGGAGTCCCTGTTTCCATAAGAGCAGCCATCTTTGTTCCTTTCTCTTTTACCCTTCCTTCCCCCTGATTTCTTTTTTTTTTTTCAATGACAGTTTCCATTTGATAGAATATTTTGTGAAGAATCAGAACCATGGTCTTGCAGAGGGTTTGGTCTTTTCCACTTTCTTGCTTCTCTTCCTTCTCACCTGTTTTTCCTCAGCTAGTCTCCAGCACGTGGAAGCGGAGATGGGGGGCTGCAAATCACAGTCCCACTGGCCTCTTCCAGTACTCTCTCATGTTGCCTGGCCTTTGGAGAGAGTTTCCTCTTCAGTGGTATCATTCGCCTGCTTTTCTTAAAACAGAGAAGGAAACAAATCAAAAGCTTCTATAATGTGACTCCATCCTTACTAAATGTTACCTCTAGCAGGACAAGTGCTGTCTCCTTTGCTTGTCACTATATGCCCTAGTTACAGTCAGCCCACAGACATTTGCGAAGTGCATAAATACATAAAAGCATGCACGCCCATTGGTTTCCCATCTCCCTGCCACTCACCTGGACACTGGGGGCTGCTCTCCCTACAGTCTTGCCAACACATGGTGGCGCTTTCCTCTCATGGCCTTCCTATCCCTGCATACACTTTCCTTCCACTGACACCCACATATACCATCCCACAGGCCCAGGAGCAGTCTGAAGCCTGACATCACAGCGCTACTTTCTTGCCCTGTGTGATTGGTTGCAGTTTGGTAGATGTTGTTGATTGGCTGTTTGAGTTGGAGGTTTGTACTGATGAGACTAAGATTATGGAATTTAACTTCATATAATTTGCCCAAGAATAGCAATGTGTTGACCACAGATTTCACCCCTAACCTGGTCAGCCCCTCACAAATGAGTATGATTTATTCTGGGAGAGTAAGTATATCAAATTCAGCATCATTCCAAACCACTGGAAAAATAGCTCAAAGCCAATGATCTCCCGAAGGACCAGATAGGCATTTTGTCCTTTTACATGAAGGAGGGTGTAGCGTTATGGCTGTAGGGGCATTGGACCCAAATACACTCGAGACTTCCGACAGACTCTGCTGGTTTTCAGTCATACTCAATCCTTACCCTCAACTATGTTGAAAGTGCATGGAGAAGGCGCAGTGGAACCAAAGACTCATGGGATGAGGAAGAGGCCTCGGGAAGAGAGACTGTTTGTTGCTGGGACCAACTTTGAATACATAGTTTATATAAGGAATGAAATGTATTGTATTAGGAACTAAAAGTTGGTAAATTGCTAGATAAATGATGCAGAAAGCAGATCTTTATTATCAGTCAAGGCCTGGTTCATTATGATAAGTACCCCTACAAATGTCAGATGACAGATGAATCCCAGATGGGCCAACCTCCCCTCCCCACCTTTCCAACTCCACAAATCCCTGGTTCAGAGAGTTGAGAAGCTAGAATCTTCCCAGCCCGATGATGATAACCCAAGTCACATTTCTGCATGAATGTCTCCTTTCTGGGTAGCAGATACCCACGGCCAATCATTTGTTGGCTACTTTCAGACAAGAAGTGGGCAAGATACTGGGTGATTATTTGGGTGGCCAGGAGAATATGGGTTGAGCAGGCCAGATGACACTGCCCACCTGGGCATTTGGACACATTTCCTCGAGGGCCAGAAGCACAGTCTTCCAAATAGGAAGGCCAAGTAGGCTTCCAACTGTGTCCTGGGCAAGTGGCTGCACTTTGTAGGGAGCTGGATCCCTACAAATGTTTTCTTCAGCTTGGTTGGTGGTGAGCTGTATTTGGTGGTAATTGGGGGGTAATACTGTATTGCAAGTAACTTGGTGGCAAAGATTTTCTTACTCAGGTTTGAATTTCCTATAGCACCGAACATAGGGTCTTCTACTAGAAAATATCCAACAAATGGTCATGGGATGAAAGCTAAATGAACATAAAATGTGCTTCACAAAACATGGTGGCCCCTAATGCTACAGGTGGAATCGGGAGTGGCAGTTTTAACCCAAGGCCGGTGACTTGCTTTTTCAGAGCATTGCAACAGAGTTCTCCTACCTGGCTGACCCTGTGTTTCTTTCTCTTGTTACTTGACTTGGAGACAGAGGATGCAATTGTCCCAAAGGTCCAACACTTGCCACCTGCCAGGACTTGCTTTTGGGTCTTGTATATCTGTTTTTGTTGATTTGAATGGTTAGTAGTGTTTAGTGATTCTAATGGGAGAGTTGCTTGGGAGATGGGACAGGGAAGGGAAAATAAGCTTTCCAGTGTTAGGAAATAGATTTGGTAACGTTTTTCCTTACTGCTTTTTCTGGTCAATTTTGAGGTATTTTGGTTGAAAGGGCTTACAAGCTTTGGCAAAGTAGGAAAGGAAAATGTTTTCATTTCCAAATGGGTAAATAACCTCTGCCCTTGTCTTCATACCTCTAAAACAACTCTATAGGAAAGAAGCTGTGAATCCATTCAGAATTGTGCCAATTATTGTTAGGGCCAGGCATCCATCGGTTGGAATCAGATGGCTGGTGTGTGGTATAACAGGCATCCTTGGGAAAGGTGCCCAGATAAATTGAAATCGAAGGTTTGGGATTGTCCTGAGGTCAGATTAGCTGCAAGGATGAGCAGTACATAAGATACTTCGTACATAAGTACATAAGACACAGACCTGGAAGGAGTGAGAAGACTGCCTTTGTAAAGTTGCTATTTATTTCATAATGAGGCCAAGTATTACTCATGGAATTAGATGATGTCTCTCTTGTCAGAATCTTCTTTAGTCAATTCAGTCTTGATCACATGCTAGGAATTCGCTGAACATTTGCTGTGTACTTGGCACTCTAATAGATGTCATGGGGAACAAAGACTTAGAAGGCAGGATTTGTATGCCCAAGAAGTTGTAGCTCCTTGTTCAGGGGATGGATTAACATACAGGAAAAAGTAATGCATAACACAGTGTCATCAATGGTGAGATCTTAAATTATGTGGGGAGACTCTTGCACCTGATCTTGCTTTATTTTTGTACAGAAATTATTAATCAATGTGTATGACCTATTTATTTCTTTACCTCCACTCAAATGCTTCATGAAAGCAGAGGCCTTGTGTGTTCTGTTCACAATTTGAAATTAATAATTTAATCTCTGTCTGTTTGCCCTATATTAGGTGCTCAGTAAATCGCTATTGAATCAGTGGAGAGGATTCTAAGTGCTAGAGGAGAGGTTTATCAGTAAAGGTTCATGTGAAACAGAATTCAGTAATAGGTCCAATTTTAACTACATTCAGCATATATTATTCAGCATCATTATATAGAGATTTTAGCTCGCTTTGCAGAGTCACGCTGATAATCTAAGTAGTGGAGCCAGGATTGGGACCCAGGCCTGTCTGGCTGCTAAACCCACATCTTTCCACTACAGCCTGCTGCCACCTACAAAAATGGCCAGGTGTTCCCAGCGAATGTCCCGGGGACACAGGTCAGAGGCAGAGATCCAGATCCAGTCTGCATGTTCTCAGCCAGGATTTAATTTTATTGTGATGCTGTGTGGCCGCTTTGTGTGACTTAAGTAGATGTGTCGATGTGGTCCCTCTTTTGGCCATCCAGTCATTGTGCTACCCAGGAAAATGAGGGGTGTGTGTGTGACATTAGTGAAACAATGTATACTAGACTTCATAATGTATTGAATGAAAAATTAGAACATTTCACCCAGAAATATTTCTCATGAGGCCAAGAACCTGATTAGTCTGAAATAATTTGGGAGTAACCCTCTCTGATGGTGGTTACGGGGTCAGGGCTTTGGTCCATTATAACATTAGAAGGTCCTACAAGATCTATCCAGGGCCGTGAAAATGTGAGAGACATCATTGATGTGCGTGTGTCCTCAGTACTTAGCCCAGTGCCTGGTGCACAGTGGCTACCCATAGTAGTTATTTAATTAATAAATGAGTGATTATGACAGAGACTAACTGAGTATGATGTAAACTTCATCATATTATATCAACCTATATTACAGAGACCTGGCACTGTAGGAAATAAGGAAGCTTTAATTATAGGATTACAACTCTCAAATATTGTGCAGTAAGGCAGTTCAATTGTAGGTAGCTGTTGAACACTTAGGAGGTAGGAAATTTGCTGCTATTTTTAAAACATCCATTAGTGTAACATATATTAGCTATACAAATCATACAAACGCTAATTAGAGAAGGTATTTGGGAATAGTGTGTATTTTTCTAATCTGAAATATTGAACTGAGGGCTTCCGCTTATCTAGCTTATTAAGGAATATGATGTTCACAAAGAAAAGAGTGCTTTGTAGACGTTCTTTTTAATCCAGTCGCCAAAGGTTAAGAGGTGGGGCTGGTGTAGAATTCTGAAGACGCTGTGGATGTGAGGACAGCAATGCTTTGGAGAGAGGAGCGAGATCCTTTGCTTTCTCTTCATTGGCTTCTTCTCCAGCTGTTTTCCTTGTCACAGTTGACAGCTGTTAAGTACTTGCTGTGCCAGGCACTGTTCTAAGCTCTTTATAATAATTATCTGCATTCATTTTCATCACAGCTCTATGAGGTGGCTTTTATTACCTCCCCTGTACTGCTCAGGAAGCTAAGGCTCAGAGCCTCACGACTACTAGGGCAAGGTGGGGTTAGAACCCAGGGGAGAACCCATCTCTTAACCACTGTACTTCAAGGGCTCTCTTTACTTTCATGCCCTTGGATCAGGTGATTTCTGCCTGTGGTAAGCCCCCAGAGGGAATACAGAAGTGTAGTGGGCATTTGCGTGTATAGATTCAAGCAACAGACTAGGTCTCAGCCCTGTGATTTTCCAGTATAGTCAAGGAAAGGAAGCAACTGAAAACGTGTATACAGTCGTCCCTCCGTGTCTGTGGGAGATTGCTTCCAGGACCCCCTGCAGACACCCTAATCCATGGATGCTCAAGTCCCTTTTATAAGATGGCGTAGAACAGTCAGCACTCCACATCCATGGATTCCCAACCAGGGATCGAAAATACCATTTTCGACCCACAGTTGGTTGAAGCCAGGGATGAAAACTAAGAATTTCAGAATAGCAGGAAAGATTGGGTTAGAGGTCAGGGGTCATCATTTGGGTTTGGCAGATGAACGATGTCAATCTGGGAAAGGGCTGAAAGAAGAAATTGGAGTGGAGGGAGTACAAGGCACTTCATGTAATGGTGGGAAGCACGGTGGGGAGGCTTCTTCAGTGCAGTGACATCCAGGGAGAACGTCTTCAGGGTCACCTCACAAGGGCACTCATGCCCAGTGACTGCAGTTGGAGCTACTTCTTGTTCATTCAGTAGTGCATTTCAGCAACTGCATGACGGACCCAGCTCTCAGCAAAGGGGTGAAGGAGAGAGTTTGGTTTTCATGCTTCTCTGCCTTTTCCCTTCACCTCCTTCTTCTTTTCCTTGCCCTCACATCGGTCCTCACTTGTGCAGAGTCCCTCCCAGCAGTTCACTTCACTTTCACTGGAGCTCTCCCCTCCCCCTCTTGTCTTCTGATTAGTTTAGCAGATATTCCATGAACACGTTCTGTAGATTAGCAGGACTGTTTACCTGCGCTGTGTGTGGCTGACTAGCCGGCTAAACGTGACAGATGAGCCGACACTCCAGGGATGGCTTTGTTGATGTCCCAGTGTGAGTACAAGGAGGTGCAGGGAGACAGCCCTGAGAGGTTGCTGACATTTTTAGAATGAGGCCAAGAATGAGAAGCTTGTAATAGAGACCAAGGAGAAGCGGTAGTTCTAGAGGCAAAAGGAAAAGAAAAGGGTAGTTTCATTGGAACCAAGGGAGGAAAGAAGAAGAAGAAGGAGGATGAAGATACGGAAGGGTGCTCGTGATAGATTAGGTGAACAGAGCAGTTTCCCAAAATGGTACATTCGTGATTCTATTCTTACAAGAAGTATATTTAGCGAAAAACGTATGTTTAGAGAAAAATGTCATAGAGGACATACAAAAAGGTCATTGGTAGTTATTTCTGGATTTTTTATATGTCTATGCATATTTTTAAATTTTCTATAATGAATGTAAGTAGTACTGTAGTCATAAGACATAAAGCAGAAATTACCAAAAGAAAAATAGAAGGTACAGTCAATGCCAAAGGCAACAGACAAGACAAGTAAGAGAAAGATATAAATACATCCATTGGCTTTGGCAATCTGGAGGCTATTAATGACCTTGCGAAAGTTGTTTGAATGGAATGGAGAGGAGCAGAAGTCAGATTCCATCAGGTTAAGGAGTAAATGGGAGGGGAGGACATAGGGATAAGGTGGAGACTGCTCTTGCAAGGATCTTGAAATACTTGGCTATGAAGAACAGTAGTTAGGATCAAAGCTGAAGAAGTAGAAGTTGTGGGATGAAAGAAAGGTGCGTATAAAATGGGAGGGACTGAAATATGTCTTTATGCTAAGGAGAGGACCAGTTCATATAAGCTGGATAAGATACAGGGTGAGAGGGAGATAATTGATGGAGCATTGTCCCTCAGGAGGCCCCTCAGAAGTTAGTCTCACTTATTGGAACATACAGGAATGAGTGGATAGGTGCCAGTGGAGATAAGCATGTATGTGGTTAGGAAAGAAGGTGCGGGCACTCTTATATGGCGGTCTTGACTTTCTCAGAAAAGCAGGAGGTACAAACTTTGGTAGGAGATAAGCCTGTCCTGAAACAAACATCACCACCACTTTCATCAATGTAACAGGGTGGATGTAAGCTCTCTGAGGACAGTCTTACTTGGCACTTTCCTGTATGTCTCCCATGCTTAGCATGGTACCTGGCACTTAGTAGATGCTTAGAAAATATTTGTCGGTGATGTGGATCTATGGTCAGGAAAAGAATGTGGCATTCCTAGTCTGTTCTTCATGATTCACGTCATTCCATAAATGTTCAATCTTTTTCAAGTACCACGATCCCAGAGGAACGCAGACAAACGAAATATGTAGAGGAAGGGAAGCTATGATGGGAGATTTGGAACAAAGCGTAAAAGAATGGAAACAGGGGATGTTGTGCAAAATTAAGCCTTTGGAGGGAGATGAGAACCGTGACCAGGTATTTGACAGGCTGCCAGTTGGAGTCCTGGTACGTCTGTTCCCTGCTGCTTCAGAGGAGAACCAGGATCAACTGGTGAAAAGTAGCGAGAAGCACATTCTTTCCGATCTACGTTGTCCGGAAAAGACGATTCCAAAAAGTTGGGAATTCCTGGTCACTGAGAGGGTTGAGGTGTGTGCTGGGTGCTTTCTGGCGGTGGGGATGGTACAGGGAATCCAGACATAGGATGGCCTCTCACATCCCGTCTCTCTCTGGGGTCCTTGGTGCTGACAATAGAGGATTGTTCTTGTCCTCTGAACTTCGAGGTGTTGTAATGAGTTTCTACCAGATTTATTTGGGTGGAAGTACAATAGATTTTTTTGCCATCTCATAGTGATTGGGACACTCTGTTATCCAGAACCGCCATGCTTTGGTGCTACGATGATAAGTTAGGTTCACAAAAATGATTCTGAGGCACAAAAAACATGCTAAAGTCCACCTAAGTCAAATGAAACACTGTATAAAGCACCGACCATGGTGATGGGTACCTACTAGGGACTCAGTAGGTGTTTTTCAAAGCTAAGATATATTAAATATTAACTCTCTTTTAAATATTAAGCATGCAGGTTATCTATGCCTGATATCATAGTTATTGTAGGGAACCCACGTGAGTTAGTGAGAAAAGCATGTTTTTCGAAATCTCAGTCTCCTCTTTTCTACTTCTAGGCAGCTCAGGTTGAGGAGAACGTGCTGCGTTGTAATTTTCAGCAGTTGGTCTGGGTTCTGCTCTCTGATGCAACATGGAACACATCTGCCAGCTCTTTGGGGAAATAAAGAATCTTTATTTTCCTCACCTGTAAACTGGGGGGAAATTCCCAGGATAGTTTTGAAAATTGAATAACATCTGTAAAATGTTTAGCACAATTCCTGGCTCACAGTGAGCAATCAACATTTTCTCTTTCTCCCCCTTCTTAAGAAAAATATTTAATTCAATGGAAATTCCTTCCTTGATTATTAAGGATAATAGTAGCCCTACTATACTATTATTTGTATACTATTAGTATAATAATCATTTGTTTTGCATTAATTTTTAGTTCCTTTCCGTTCCTTTTGCCATATTTAATCATATCGACTCCTATGAGGTAAGGTGAACATGGATTATACTTTTATCTCCTAAATGGAGACTCCGTGGCCCTCCCTGAGTTACAGCAGTTAAGGGTTATGAAGGCGAAGATGAAGCCTGGCTTGTACCCACAGCCCCTCATTCACTCCTAGGTCAGCTTCATTAACCGCCAGATGTGACGTCGAGATGCCTTGGTTCCCTTTAAGAAAGCCTCATTTCATTACATGTATCATGTGCCCACAGGTTTCTTTGTAGCCTACCACTTAGATTTTCCAAAGTGAAATGTCAGTCGTGTTTTTTTAACATTTGTCAATTTTTAGGATTTTTTTTCCTCGAAAGATTGAAGGAGGCAATGATAAACCTTTTCCCTCTGACACTGGCTTTGATAAGAGTTTCTCAGTGTTATTAGGGTTAAATTGGAATTGAAGTCAACCTGCCAATAAAGACAAAATGGAGCCCACCCCTTCTCTCCATATTCTCTCCTCCCTCCGTCTCAGACGTGGTCTTCTCTGTGGACTCCTTTCCTGGGGGCATCCCTTTCTTCCCCGCATATTGCAGCACATGCGTGTTGTTTATATCCCGAGGCTGCATTTATTTCTGCTTTGATTTGCAGTTTGTAACTTCACCTCTAGACGTCCAACTCTGCCTCTAGACTGGCCACTCCAGGCAGGCACAGTACGTTTCTATTCACCTTATTATTTTAGTGTCTGTCACAGCACCTAGCCCAGAGTTGGTACTCAGCACAGTTTTCTAGGCACATTCCTTTCACAAACACAGATGCACACAAGCATGATTGGGGAGCAAGGAGTCACTTCATCTGATTCTAGCGGACAGTCACCATACAGTTAAATGATACCAGGTTATGCGGGTGTAACGCAGAGTCACCGTTAGAGCTTTGTGTGCCATTTCTAGAAACCTGTGCCCTTAAAGGGAGACAGTTCACCTTCAGCACTGCGTGCTGCCCTGGGAGTACACCTTTTGGAAGTATTTGAGCTCGTCAGCATCATGGAAAGGGACCCGGTCCCTTGTGCAGGCCTGGGCTCTGCTCAGAATGTGATGCTGTGACATCTCTCACTCCAAGGGGACTTTGGGCTAGGGTCCTCCAAAGAGCGGTGCAGCCCTGTGGGCTCCTTTCAAGAGCAGTGCTGGGCACATGACGTTGTGCAGTGTAGCCCGTGGGGACTAGGGGTTCTCAGAGAGTATGGCAGATGCCAGAGACAACACTGAGGATTCTGCAGCTGTGCCCGAGGCAGCCATGTGTGCCGGCGCTGGTGCGGCTAAGGAGGTGAATAAGCCACAGGCCCACTGCCCAGGACTGTGTGTTGAGGGGAACAGCAGAAGGGGCCCCAGGCTGGGGAGACCTTTTGGCCAACGTGAGTGGAGAGCCACCCTTGACATCAGTGTGCTGGAGAGATTCCTATTTTCCCAGCAAACCCCTCGCTGAGCGGCTAGAACACTGATGTCGGAAGTGACTGAGCCTTGGGGAGCCGGACTCCCAGGAAAGGTCATTTAAGGCAGTGCCCTCGAGTCCAGCCTGAGACTTCAGGGGTGTTGTCATGACCGTGACACAGGAGGAAGTTGTGGCAGACATGATGATAACCAGATGGGCTGGGAATGTTGGCCCCCCAGTTGAACTCTGAATAATAGATTGATTGCCAAGTCTGTCTGGCCCATTCCAGCATCTCCTTGGATGGCTCTTGGCTCCTGGACCCCTAAGAGGAGTTGGTGTTTAAAGCCCACAGCTGTACCTTAGCGCCTCCATGCTTTGCAGCCTGGGCAGGCACCCCTCTGTCCTGGGAAGTTCCAGAGACGCCTTCTAGGAAGGGAGGACATGTTGTGGAAGAGGGCTACAGCCTTGGCCATGTTTATTGAGCTCTCAAAATGAACTTCCTTATCTCTGCCACCCAAGAAAAGATGGTAAACTCTGAGTCGGTTCTCTCCTGCCCTCCACCTTGCGTGACCCAGATAGATTGTATCCCTCCATGCCCTTTCCTTCCTGCTCTGGAACGCTGATGGTGTTGGAAGCCCAGACTTGTTCGATTGGTTACTGAACCTTAAATTTGTGTTAGTGCATGTAGCCTGGGCCAGTGAGACTGCAAGGCATACAGGAAGTCAGAGGGGATCTCTTTGTTCTTTGACCTCCATGAAATGGCTCCTCTTGGGAGCTGCCCCTTGTGTGCAGTTTCACTGGCTATGATCTTGGAAGGCAGAATGGTGGGAGGGAAGAGCTGGGAACAGCACTTATTTCGTTTGAACGCCAGCTGCCTCTCTGCTTCCCCAGACTCAAGACATGGCTTCTCTCTGCAGCCACATGAACCACCTGTTGCGGGTGAGGTCTTGATTACCACTCATCCTCTCTGCCTTCTCAGGGACAAGGCAAAAGTCAAGCACAGGACTCTCCAGCCCTTAGAAGATCTTTCCTCATCTTGACCCTACTTGAGAGGGAGCGGAGAGAGCAAGTAAAATGCCATTCTTGTGGGCCACTTCTTTCCTCAACATCTGGGAAGCGACTGTTTCCCAGCATGGATTACCATGTTAATATCTAGTTCCATGGCTGACATCTCTGGATTTTGTATGATTTTTTTGCATGAGCAGTGGAATTTTTAATCTACCGAAGACTCTACCTTTTATGACATATATTGAATGTCGTCCTTAGACTGTCGCTGTAAAATGCTACCTCTTAAAATATGCATCTCTGATGTGCACTCAAGAGTTCATTCAATTACCATGGGGTCTTTAGTGAAGCAGCGTCATCCAGGTGGCTCTCACAGCATTAAGGGAACAGTGCTCACCAGAGCATTGTTCCCCAGACTTGGGAGGATGTTCCTGCTTTGTTTCAGTGAATGTTTTGCTGGCCTGGTTGTGTTGAATGCTGCTGCAGACTGATTGTCATTCATGCCCCAAACTGAGCATGATCAGTTTTCCCTTCCAGTGCCCAGCCTTAGAAGGTATCAAGTCTGATAGGGACTGTGGCCCACTGTGATAAATGAGAGGCAGTTGAAACAGTTCTGTCAAAACTGATTTGTCAGAGTGCTGATTTCAGTCCAGAGAGGGAACAACCTCATTATTACCTCCAGCAGCCATTTGGCTTTGATTATTTTTTGAAAATCACTTCGACGCCTGAGACTCTTTTTTTTTTTTTTTTGCTTCCTGCAAACAGTCTTGAACGGCAGTGTTTTGAGAGTGGTGCCTATATGATACCTGCTGGCATTTTCTCCTTTTCTGGGCATTGAATCCCATCTATGGCCACCCCAGAAAAGCATTTTTATTGCCAATGGGCTGCCACGCTTTAAGAAAGTCCAGACTGTTTGAATTGACAAAGCAGATAAACTGGGATGGGGGGGAGGGGTGGTGGTGGTGGATGGTGGTGGTGGTGGTGGTGGTGGTGGTGGTGGTGGAAATTTGCTATTAGGAAACAATTATTCACCTTCACTCAAGATTCACCATGGGCTCCCTTCAGATGCAAGTTTCCTGGTGCATTTCATGTTAATTCATGAGTTAGCTTCATGGCAGCAGAGGGGTGGGGAATTAGGGAACTCAGGAATATGAGCTAATGTCTCAGGAGCTCCATGTCCTGCAAATCCCGTAGAGAAGACAGGTCCTCTCTGCTTTAGCAGAAACCAGTAGCAAAGCAGCACACCATTGTCATTGATCCTAACTATTCAAGAACGTTCACGCTTATGTCCCAAATGTTTAAGGCTATAGAGACCACACCCCACTAGCTCCCCACTAGCTCTTAAACTCTTCCCAGTCACTAACCAAGGCCCAGAGAAGGGGCCATCACAGAAATCCATGACCCTGGCTTATCAATCCTCACTCCTATCCTTCTCTGTGCTCTGAAGTGCTGTGCGTGCGTGTGTGTGTGTGTGTGTGTGTGTGTGTGTGTGTGTGTGTATGTATTCATTCGTTCATGTCCATGAATGGTCCTGACTCCTCACCACTTCTCTTGTGGACAAAATACATGTTGGACTTACAAGTGACATTCATGGTAGAAGAAGAGATTTTGTTGGAAAAGTTAAGCCAACAAAGGGTCAAAGCCACACACACTCCTATTGGCCTCGTGAACACCCTCCCCTCATATGTATCCAATATTGACGGGCACCACCATGGTTTCCTTTGAGGCTTTTAAAGTTAACATCACAAATCTTAAAACTCCCAACTTGGGTGCTTTAATTTTTTTAACCATTCAACGCTGAAGTTTTGCTTTTGGACAGTTCTGGCAGTTTCCTACGGAAGTTGGAGTTGGCACATGTCCCATCTCTCAGTCCTTGCCACGCTGTCCCCTTGCTCAGGGCACCTCCTGTTGGTGTCTGATTTAGTCTGACTTTGTAAATATTACCCTCCAACCCCCCACAGCACTTTAGAGGACAATGTGGAGAGAGCAGATGTGAACAATGACATTTACTTATGGAGCCACATTTTTAGCTGGAGAATCAATCACCTTTTGTTTACAGAGAGTGCCATTCAAAGAAAAGGAGAACGGAGAGGAAAATGAATCAGGGAAATGAGGAGGATGAGGGAAAGAGCAAGAAAAGAAGGACGTTGATCAGGATTTATTGAGCACCCCCTGAATTCAGAGTCTGAGTTAGACTCTGGGGGAAATAAAAAGAGAAATGTTCCAATTCCCTGTGCCGTGTCTTCACTGTCAGGAGGGGAATCCTACATACGCTCAGACCTGAAATGCAGCTCAGAAATGCTAAAGAACAGCACATCAACATCTGAAGAAATAACTTAGGCCAAGAGGAATATGTGAATTCTGAAGAGAGAAGAATTAACGGGCCACCAGTATGCAGTTAGATCGGCTGGGGAAATTTTCCTTCAAATGAATGTTGAACCTATTTTGAAAGTTCAAATGTTGGAAAAGACAACCTGGGGGTGAAGGCTGTGTTCCATGATTGGGGGATAGGGCCCAGATTGTGCAAGAATGAAGTTCATTGACTCATAAGGAGAAGTTGGCATAGGAGGGGGAGCCAGTTGGAAAATGACTTGGACAAAGCCAGTGTTTTCATTTAGGACTTAGTGCAATGGGAATCCACTTTAGGTGTGACCTCCTGAGGGTAAGCACTTGGCTCCTATTGTGAGACTAGATGCTTCTTAAGGACGAAGAATTTGCCTCTTCTTTTCTTCAGCTGTTAATTTTTGGCTTTGCCTGAATGACCAACCAGTTGGACTTTATGTATGAGATAGTGTGTCACCGTGAGGATGTAGAGTATACACTCGTCATGGCCATGGGCTCTGTGGGATCCTGTCCAGAAGGTTTACGTCTTGGTGACACACGAGTCTCTGCAGTATTACAATCTTCACACTACAGCTGTCTCTAAATCATTACACCATACACCCCGATGGAGAATGAAATGCCTTGGCGGTCAGTTAGGCGTTTCTTTATATACTTGTCTTCAGAGCACTTTCTTCGAGAGACCCCCAAGGCATTGTTCCAACGCAGTAACTTTTGAGTTGTACAAGTTCATTTTATAGTAAACATTTTCCTAACAGCCGTGATAAATGAGTTAGAAGATTAGGACCAGCAGGGGTGGCGTTGAACAGAATGTGGGTGAGAGGCAGAGATCAAAAGGAAGCATCCAGGAGAAACAAACAACACAATTGCTTGTAAGAGGAGGGAAATGCCCAGAACAGTCATAATTTTGATCCCCAAGTTGGATGAAACAAAGGATGAGAAATGTGTTAGGAGCAAGGGAGGGGTGGTTCTTTCTCCAGAACCTTCACTCTCTGACGACGAGATGGGAGATCACACATACCTACATCATACGTACGTCTGAGTTTGCCCCTTTCACTTCTGGCTTTTCATATACTCTCCGTTTCCATCTGGCCTAGGGCGGCTTATAAATGCTTTTAGCATTCTCCCGGGAAGCAGGTGGGAAGACAGGCAGGCAGCCAGGAAATCTTGGTGGTTATTAAACTGAGGCTTCCAGGACCTTTTTATTAGCGATTAGACTCAGCTCCATAGCACTAAAGAGCATAAACTCCCGCTCTGTCTCTTTTGCTCAAACCTCCCAAGAATCTGTTTTATATGCTGTTTATTTATAACCCAAAATAGACATAGGCCTGGGAGCCCTGGGGATTGCGAGGCTTCAGTGTGCTCTCAAGAAGGGGGTTAGCAGCCCCCGAGGGAAATAGTGCGTACTCCTTTCTGGTGTCACCTCCCCCTGGGCCTTCCCAACCCACCTTGTGACTGGAAGCTAGTGTTGAAGTATGGCGTCTTAAAGAGGTATCTGTTCAGTTTTTGTTTTTTCAGTCTGTAGTGTGAAGATTGCAATACTGCAGAGACTCGTGTGTCACCAAGACACAAACCTTCTGGAGCATGATTAGGCTGCTTTAAACTGGTTGAATGAATAAACAAACCTGTCTAGGCACTTTCTTTGGGCCTTCCCACACAGCAGTCACCAATTACAAAGAAAGGACTTGGTCAGGTGACTTTTCTACTCGTAGATAAGGGGAAACCCGAGTGGAAGGGCTACAGTGATTTAAAGGTGAAATGTTGGTGGTGATGGACCCCTGTGTGGTGGGGCCTGCTGACCCACCCGCATGCCCTCTACAGGCCCCTTCTAGCCAATAGCAGATGTTTGGAGAACAGCTGGCTGCCATCTAGGTTAAGCATAATCAACAGGCCTGCAAGGGTGCTGAATCCATATCTTGGATCCCTTAGCCCTAAGCCAATTGGTTCTGAGGGGGACATATTTAAGGCTAATGGTTTTAAGTAAAGAACATCTCTGAGCAAGCAGGCCCGAGGTCTCAGTGCCTTCAAATGCTTATGAAAGAAATAGAAATGCTAATCATTATGATAACAGCATCTTGTTTTCCCCTGAATGCAAGCGTGCCACTGCTGGCCCATTTTTAGTAAGTATGCATTTATATGGAGTGTTAAAATCTCCAAGCTCCTTACATATATATAGAGGGTGCCCCAAAACCATATACACATTTTAAGAAAGGAAAAAACTGTGAAAATTACGCTGATGGTAACCACTTTGAGCACCTCTTGTAATTGCCGAAGTCAAACGTGACTTGTATTCCTCTTTTGTTATCGGTATATATTATTACAATTTTTTTTGCATTTTCATTTTATTTATTTATTTATTTATTTATTTATTTATTATTAGTTTCAGGTGCACAAGACAAAGTAATACTTAGATGTTTATCTTTTATATGCCTCACACTGTGTGAACCTCCCTCCCCCCATCCACTATCCCTCTGACATCACACACAGCCATTACATTTCCACTGTCTCTACTCCTAATGCTGTACTCCGCTTTTTGTAACTTTATACATACATATATATACATATATATATAAAATTATAGTTGGCATTCATTATTGTTCAGCTTCAGGTGTACAGTGCAGTGATCAGGCATTGAGTATTACAATCTTCATGCAGTTTTTTCCTTTCTTAAATTGTGTATACCTCTTTGGGCACCCTCTGTATTGTCTCATCTGATCTTCATAGCAAGTCATACCCAAGAAGTTTGAGTGCTCCCAGAATAAACTCATTGAACACACTTACCCTGACCAGGCTTAATTGACAAGCTCAAGGTTACAGAGACTGGTCCTTGGCCAAGGCCACACCTCTAGCTCTCAGGTGCTGCCTGCCTTCTTGTCCTGTGCTTTGCTGCTGTTGCTACTTGGCCTGGTTCTAGTGACGTGATGGCTGTGCTCAGCCATTCATACCCTTTCAGCCTCTTGCATAGTGAGGAAAATGGGGCTTTGGGGGAGCTAGACTTTGGGTTTTGGTCTATAAAGGTAGAGCTGATTCTTTCTCTAGGATGGAAGTTGTAGGCTGGAGTTCATCCACACAATACTTCAACCCACCCAACTCTTGGCATCGTGGAATTAAAAGATGATTTTTTAAAAATGTTGGCATTCAATTACATGAAGCTAGAACTTTAAATGTAGACTAAATACAGCCTGAGTTTAATCTCTGTTTTATAAATGACACAGTGTTCAGTTGCCAAACAGGGCATGGCATTTTTAATAGGTAATTTTTCAGAGTTGCACATGAAACTTCTATGTAGCATCTTTTGGTAAAAGGGTTGAGAGTTAGCCCAGCTCAAAATGTGCCCTCTGCTTTGAAAGTAGACCTCTCTTAGCCTTCTGGAGAAGATAAAGTCTATAGTTGCTCATTAACCAACTGCTGCTTTTTACCATGTTTTCCTGAAAATAAGACCGGGTCTTATATTAAGTTTTGCTCCAAAAGATCCATTAGGGCTTGTGTTAAGGGGATATCATCCTGAAAAATCATGGTAGGGCTTAATTTCCAGTTAGGTCTTATTTTCGGGGAAACGTGGTACTTATTAAAATTCCATTATGACCCATACTAAACAGAAAGATATTACATGTAAATTATATTGTTTTCTGTGTGCAGCTTTCTTTGCAAACTTTTCATAAGTAGATCTGTAGCTTCCTGCGTGAAAACTAAACACCTTTAGTGAGAAGGAGAACTCAAATGTGGGCCAAGGCAAAAGCCAGAGCCTGGGGTGGGCCAGGGGAGCCACTGCCTGTGAGAGCTGGGTGTTGGACATCACGGTCAGCCCAGCAAGGACTATAAGCAGGATTCATCTCAGAGCCCAGCTGAAGCCAAGGTGAGGTCCCCTCACCACCAGTGTAAGGCAGCCAGAAGCCTTGCCCTTCCCATCTTCTAAAGCCTCTAGTCTTTAATGGGTAGTACTTTTCAATTTTGAAATCTCTTGAGGTGAGGGTAGTCCTAGAAGTTTGGGGCCAAATCCCTTTGACTTTACAGGGGTAAATAGGATTATAAAGTGTGGAGAGACTTCAGGGTACTTCAGATGTCTGTAGTCTGGGGGAATGGCTGTCTTTTGAAGTGTCTCCCAATAACTGGGGAAGGACCTTATAATCATCCCTTGGTTCCTGATTGTTCATAATGGGTCTGTGACAATGGTGACAATTTATCTCCAGTTTAAAAGCTGTTGGAGGCTATGAAAAGTAAATGAAAATTATGTTGTTAGATGTATAAATACTGTTGACTAGTAACTATATAATAGCATGTGTATGTGCACACACACACACACACACACACACACACAGTATTACCTGAAGGAATTTTACAATTCAGTTAAAATGACAACCATAATAGAAAAGACATCTTTTGGTGAAGGACTGTTCAATCAGTGGCACAAGCAGTAGGTTCTCTGGGTTAAATAGAGAGTTGGAGTATTGAAAAAAGACTTCCTAGAGGAGGTGGAAAATCAACTGGACTTTGTAGACTGAATAGGAGTTGGAAAATCAGAGAGGATAGATGAATTTTAAAATAGTACGACCAGAGGCATGGAAGTGTGAGAGCCCCATTTGTTCAGAATTTCAGGATTTGTCAAGAGAACTAGTGGGAAATAAGGGTGGATAAGGCAGAACTGGTATAGGATGTCAGCCATTGCCTGCTCCAGCTCTGCCAACCTGTAGGTACTTGAAGGCTGGGATTCTGCAAGCCTACCTTGACTCAGTCCATGGGACAGAAAAACCAACTGCCTCATCCTCTTATTTTGAGGGGTCTCGGATTAGTCCTCAGCCAAGAGTTTGAAGATAATGTGGCAAACCAGGGAGCTATTGTGGAGGTCCTGAAAAAATGGAGTGTTGTGGCTTTAAGCTTAATGTATTTACCATATGGATTCTCACCACCCCTGTCCCCAACTGTAGGCGTATTCCTGAGTTGTTTTTCATAGTGGATATGAGGAAAAGAGATATTTTCTTTTCCTTTCACATATACCCACTCAACAACAACCCTCAACCATCAGCTTCTTATGCTCCACTTCTTACATAGTCAGACAGCTGCATGATGCCAGCCTGGTCAAGATGGCAGGTGTAATCTCCTCTTGTAGGACAGAAGGACGCTAGTTTGTTTAAAAATTGAACTTATGGGGGATAGGAAAAAAATGGCGGCGTGAGGTGAGCCTCTGTAACGCTCCCCTGGAATTTACAACGAATCGGACAGCAATAACTCCACAAAGGACTCCTTGCACAGCAGACAGGCAAGACGAAGAGGTCCACTGGTGAATTCACCTCCAGGTGGGTGAATCGCGCGAGCGGGGGAGGAGGGAGAGGAGAAGTGAGGAGACGGAGCCGCGCGGGCGCAGGACACAGACCTAGCTCAGTGCTCGGAGCCCGCTGCTCCCGGATCTTCTGCAGCTGCGGGAGAGGGAAGGACTCGGACTGCTAGGGCTCCGATTACGGCCCACAGGGCTGAGGGGGCAGCATACAAAACCGCTGAACCCAACGCTCGCTTACGGCAGACCTCGGAGCAAAGACTGAGGGAAGAGGGCTGAAATCGGTGGTTTAAGCCCTCACTGCCGAGCTGAGAACGGAAGCCTTAGGCACGGAGACTAGCCGCCCCCTCCCTACCCTCCCAGAGCTCGCCCCGCCCCCACCTGCTCGGTGCTAAAGCGATAAAGTAGCAGTGTCGGATCAAAGGACAGAATATTTGCTGCTCTGAGAACTGTGGACCGCAGACACAGATTGGCAGCTCAACTAGTTCCGGCAAAGGGGAGGGAGCTGTGGAAGCAGGACTGGCTGTGGTGGTGGTCGCCGCCATTGCTCTGGGCCACCTCTCACAACTCACCCCGCCCCTGGCCCCACCTATCTGGGCAGATCCCTGCAGGAGTAAACAGAACTGCTGAAACATACGGGCTCTGAATCTGGTGCAGAAAGAGCTTTGGAACTTCAAAAGCTCTTCGCATACCTATCAACCTGTTGCAGAAGCCACTCCTGTAGATGTCTAGGAAGAGAAATAGTAAATCAGTGATTGCCATGAATAACCAAGGCAACAAGATAGCTCAGAAAGAAAGTGAAAAGTCTCCAGAAAAGGAACTTAGAGATATGGACCTTTGTGATTTAAATGACAGAGAATTCAAGATCGCAATTCTGAAAAAACTGAACGAGATGCAAGAAAACACAGAAAGGCAGTTTAATGAACTCAGAAACACAATCAAAGAACACCATGAGCATTTTACAAAAGAGATTGAAATCTTGAAAAAGAACCAAATAGAATTTCTGGAGATTAAGAACTCAATAGAAGAAATTAACAATAAAATATCCAGCTTAGGTAGTAGAGTTGACCAGATGGAGGAAAGAATCAGTGACATCGAAGATAGGAACCTGGAATTTACACAGAGGGAAGAAGAAAGAGACTTGAGACTTAAAAGAAATGAAAGAACTCTACAAGAACTTTCTCCATCAGAAAGAGCAATGTAAGAATAATGGGCATACAAGAAGGAGAAGAAAGAGGGAAGGGAACAGAGAATATATTCAAACAAATCGTCGATGAGAACTTCCCAAACTTGTGGACAGAACTGGATCCTCGAATCCAAGAAGCAAATAGAACACCTAATTACCTCAATCCCAACAGGCCTTCAACAAGGCACATTGTATTGAAGCTGTCTAAAATCAATGACAAAGAAAGAATCCTCAAGGCAGCCAGGGAAAAGAAGACGGTAACTTACAAAGGAAAGCCCATTAGATTATCATCAGATTTTTCAGCAGAAACTCTACAAGCTAGGAGGGAATGGAACCAAATATTCAAACTATTGAAAGAGAGAAATCATGAGCCAAGAATAATATATCCAGCAAAGATCTCCTTTAGATATGAAGGAGGAATAAAGACCTTTCCAGACATCCAGAAGCTGAGGGAATTTTCTAATACACGACCTGCACTACAAGAAATACTAAAGGAGGCTATTAGACCACCATCAACAGGGACAACTTGTGGCAACCGAAACATAAAAAGGGGGAGCGTAAAGGCCTGAACTGGAATATGGGAATAGAGAAAGTAAGCGTACTGAAGAAACTGGAATACTCTAAATATCAAACTTTCTTTTACATAAACTCAAGGGTAACCACTCAAAAAACATCCAAATCTGAAATATATACTGTAATAAAAGAAGAAACAGAGGGAAACATCATAGAATACCACCACACAGAAATAACAGACAACAACAAAAAGGCAAAGAAACAATAGAGACACAGCCTTACCAGAAAACTAAAGACAGAATGACAGGAAATCCTCACATATCAATAATCACCCTAAATGTATATGGACTGAACTCACCAATAAAGAGACACAGAGTAGCAGATTGGATCAAAAAACTAAACCCAACCATATGCTGCCTACAAGAGACACATCTCAGCTACAAGGACAAGCATAGACTCAAAGTGAAAGGGTGGAAATTGACACTCCAAGCAAATGGTACCCAGAGAAAATCAGGTGTAGCCATAATGATTTCCGATGAAACAGACTTCAGGGTGAAAAAGATAACAAGAGACAAAGATGGACATTTCATAATGGTAAAGGGAACTATACAACAAGAAGACATAACAGTCATCAATATTTACGCCCCCAATCAGGGAGCACCGAAATATACCAAGCAACTACTAACAGAACTAAAGGGAGAAATTGACCAAAACACAATTATACTAGGGGACTTAAATACATCATTGACAGCTATGGATAGATCATCCAAACAGAAGATAAATAACGAAATCGCAGACCTAAATGACACATTAGATGAAATGGACATAATTGACATATATAGAGCACTTCATCCTAAAACATCAGACTATACATTCTTTTCTAGTGTACATGGAACATTCTCAACGATAGACCATATATTGGGACACAAAATCAGCCTCAGCAAATTTAAGAAGATTGAAATCATACCAAGCATATTCTATGATCACAAAGCTTTGAAATTGGATATCAACTGCAAAAAGAAAGCAAGAAAAAACACAAATACATGGAGATTAAACAACATACTTTTAAAGAACGACTGGGTCAAAGAAGAAATCAGAGGAGAGCTCAAAAGATACATAGAAACAAATGACAATGAAAATACATCCTACCAAAATTTTTGGGATGCCGCGAAAGCAGTTTTAAGAGGGAAATTTATATCATTACAGGCCTAACTCAAGAAACAAGAAAAATCCCAAATAAATAACCTCATGTTACACCTTAAAAAACTAGAAAAAGAAGAACAAGCGAAACCCAAGGTCAGCAGAAGAAAGGAAATAACAAAAATCAGAGCAGAACTAAATGAAATAGAGAACAAAAAGACAATAGAAAAAATTAATGTGACAAAAAGCTGGTTCTTTGAAAAGATTAACAAAATCGACAAACCCTTGGCTAGACTCACTAAGATAAAAAGAGAGAAGACACTAATTAACAAAATCAGAAATGAAAAACGGGAAGTTATCACGGACACCACAGAAATACAAAGGATCATGCAAGAATACTATGAAGGACTATATGCCACCAAATTCAGTAACCTAGAAGAAATGGACAAGTTCTTAGAAACATATAGCCTTCCAAGGCTGAATCATGAAGAATTGGAAAATCTTAACAGGCCGATCACCAGTAACGAAATTGAATCAGTCATCAAAAACCTTCCCAAAATCAAAAGTCCTGGACCAGATGGCTTCACCAGTGAATTCTACCAAACCTTCAAAGAGGATCTAATACCAATCCTGCTCAAACTCTTCCAAAAAATTGAAGAAGAGTCAGTACTCCCTAACTCATTTTATGAGGCCAACATTACCCTGATACCAAAACCTGGTAAGGACAACACAAAAAAAGAAAACTACAGACCTATATCTCTGATGAATACAGATGCTAAAATCCTAAACAAAATTCTAGCAAATCGAATACAACAATGCATTAAAAAGATTATTCATCACGACCAAGTGGGGTTCATTCCCGGGGCACAAGGATGGTTCAACATTCGCAAATCCATCAATGTGATACATCACATAAACAAAATAAAGGACAAAAATCATATGACTCTATCAATTGATGCAGAAAAAGCGTTTGATAAGATACAACATCCATTTATGATTAAAACACTTACTAAAATTGGTATAGAAGGAAAATACCTCAACATAATAAAGGCCATATACGACAAGCCCTCAGCTAATCTCATAATTAATGGTGAAAAACTGAAGCCCTTTGCTTTATGTTCAGGAACACGACAAGGTTGTCCCCTATCACCTCTGCTTTTCAACATAGTGTTGGAAGTCCTCGCCAGAGCTATCAGGCAAGAGAAAGAAATAAAAGGCATCCAAATTGGGAATGAAGAAGTAAAATTGTCACTCTTTGCAGATGACATGATGCTATATATAGAAAACCCTAAAGACTCCACCAAAAAGGTATTAGAAACAATCAATGAATACAGTAAAGTTGCTGGCTACAAAATCAACGTACAAAAGTCCATTGCTTTCCTATATACCAACAATGAAATCTCAGAAAAAGAGATAGAAAAAACAATTCCTTTTGCAATTGCAGCAAAAAGAATAAAATACCTAGGAATAAATTTAACCAAGGATGTGAAGGATTTATATGCTGAAAACTATAAGACATTTTTGAAAGAAATTGAAGAAGACACAAAGAAATGGAAAGACATTCAGTGCTCATGGATTGGAAGAATCAACATAGTTAAAATGGCCATATTACCCAAAGCCATATACAGATTTAATGCAATTCCCATTAAAATCCCAATGGCATTTTTTAAAGAAATAGAACAAAAAGTCATCAGATTTGTTTGGAACCACAAAAGACCCCGAATAGCCAAAGCAATATTAAAAAAAAAGAACAATACTGGAGGTATCACACTCCCTGAATTTTGCTTGTACTACAGGGCTACAATAATCAAAACAGCTTGGTATTGGCGGAAAAACAGACACATAGACCAATGGAATAGAATTGAGAACCGAGAAATAAAACCACATAAATATGGACAGATAATTTTTGACAAAGAAGCTAAAAACATACAATGGAGGAAAGACAGCCTCTTCAATAAATGGTGCTGGCAGAATTGGATAGCTACGTGCAAAAGAATGAAACTGGACTGCTATCTGTCACCATGTACCAAAATTAATTCAAAATGGATCAAAGACTTAAGCATAAGACCTGACACAATAAACTGCATTGAAGAAAACATAGGTACTAAACTTATGGACTTTGGGTTCAAAGAGCATTTTATGAATCTGACTCCAAAGGCAATGGAAGTAAAAACTAAAATAAACGAATGGGATTATATGAAACTGAAAAGCTTCTGCACAGCAAAAGAAACTATTGACAAAATAATGAGGCAACCAACTGAATGGGAGAAGATTTTCGCAAACAGTTCCTCTGATAAGGGGCTAATATCCAAAATATACAAGGAATTCATGAAACTCAACAACAAAAAAACAAACAACCCAATTGAAAAATGGACAGAGGACCTAAGGAGACATTTCTCCAAAAAGGATATACAAATGGCAAATAGACATATGAAAAAATGCTCAACATCGCTAATCATTAGAGAAATGCAAATGAAAACCACAATGAGATATCACCTCACCCCAGTCAGAATGGCTTTCATCAACAAAACAAATAGTAACAAGTGTTGGAGAGGCTGTGGAGAAAAAGGAACTCTCATTCACTGTTGGTGGGAAGGCAGTGTGGAGGTTCCTCAAGAAATTACGAATAGAATTACCATATGACCCAGCAATCGCTCTCCTGGGTATCTACCCCAAAAATATAAAAGCATTTCTCTATAGAGACACGTGTACTCCAATGTTCATTGCAGCTTTGTTTACGGTGGCCAAGACATGGAAACAACCAAAATGTCCTTCGATAGATGAATGGATAAAGAAGTTGTGGTATATATACACAATGGAATACTATTTGGCGTTAAGGAAAGATGATATAGGAGCATTTGTGACAACATGGATGGATCTTGAGAGTATAATGCTAAGTGAAATAAGTCAGACAAGAAAAGCAGAGAACCCTATGATTTCACTGATATGTGGTATATAAACTAAAAAGAACAAGACAAACAAATGAGAAACAAAAACTCATAGACACAGACAATAATTTAGTGGTTACCAGAGGGTAAGGGGGTGGGGGGTGGATGATGAGGGTAAAGGGGATCAAATATATGGTGATGGAAGGAGAACTGACTCTGGGTGGTGAACACGCAATGGGATTTATAGACGATGTAATACAGATTTGTACACCTGAAATCTATGTAAATTTACTAACAATTGTCACCCCAATAAATTTAATTAAAAAAGAAAAAAAAATTGAACTTACCATATTTTGCCATGTATAATTTACACCCATGTTTTTGGCCCAAACTTACAGGGGAAAAAATCATTTTTTTAAATTAAAGTTTATTGGGGTGACAATTGTTAGTAAAGTTACAATTGTTAGTAAAAGTTAGTAAAGTTAGATTTCAGGTGTACAATTCTGTATTACATCATCTATAAATCCCATTGTGTGTTCACCACCCAGAGTCAGTTCTCCTTCCATCACCATATATTTGATCCCCTTTCCCCTAATCTACCACTCCCTCCCCGCTGACCCTCTGGTAACCACTAAACAATTGTCTGTGTCTATGAGTTTTTGTTTCTCATTTGTTTGTCTTGTTCTTTCATTGTTTTTGATTTATATATCACATATCAGTGAAATCATATGGTTCTCTGCTTTTTCTGTCTGACTTATTTTGCTTAGTATTATAATCTCAAGATCCATCCATGTTGTCACAAATGGTACTATTTCATCTTTTCTTACCACCAAATAGCATTCCATTGTGTATATGTACCACAACTTCTTTATGCATTTATCTGTCAAAGGACATTCTGGTTGTTTCCATGTCTTGGCCACTGTAAGTAAAGCTGTGTTGAACATTGGAGCACACTTGTCTTTATGTATAAATATTTTCAGATTTTTTGGGTAGATACCCAGGAGAGGGATTACTGGGTCATACTGTAATTCTATTCATAATTTTTTGAGGAACCTCCACACTGCCTTCCATAATGGCTACACCAGTCTGCATTCCCACCAACAGTGTATGAAGGTTCCTTTTTCTCCACAGCCTCTCCAACACTTATGATTTGTCTTGTTGATGATAGCCATTCTGACTATCATTCTGACTATGGGGTGAGGTGATATCTCATTGTGGTTTTTATTTGCATTTCTCTGATAATTAGTGATGTTGAGCATTTTTTCACATGTCTATTTGCCATTTGTATGTCCTCTTTGGAGAAATGTCTCTTCAGGTGCTCTGCCCATTTTTCAATTGGGTTGTTTTTTTGTTATTGAGTTGTATGAGTTCCTTGTATATTTTGGATATTAGCCCCTTTTCAGAGACACTGTTTGCAAAAATCTTCTCCCATTCAGTTGGTTGCCTCTTTATTTTGTCAATGTTTTCTTTTGCTGTGCAGAAGCTTTTAAGTTTCATATAGTCCCATTCATTTACTTTAGCGTTTACTTCCCTTGCTTTTGGAGTCAAATTCATAAAACGCTCTTTGAACCCAAGGTTCATAAGTTTAGTACTTATGTTTTCTTCTATGTAGTTTATTGTTTCAGGTGTTATGCTTAAGTCTTTGATCCATTTTGAATTAATTTTGGTACATGGTGACAGATAGCAGTCCAGTTTCATTCTTTTGCACGTGGCTTTCCAGTTCTGCCAGCACCATTTATTGAAGAGGCTGTCTTTTCTCCATTGTATGTTTTTAGCTTCTTTGTCAAAAATTATATGTCCGTATTTATGTGGTTTTATTTCTGGGTTCTCAGTTCTATTCCATTGGTCTACGTGTCTGTTTTTCTGCCAATACCATGCTGTTTTGATTATTGTAACCCTGTAGTACAAGCTAAAGTCAGGGAGCGTGATACCTCCAGCATTGTTCTTTTTTCTTAAGATAGCTTTGGCTATTCCGGGTCTTTTGTAGTTCCAAACAAATCTGATGATTTTTTTGTTCTATTTCTTTAAAAAATGCCATTGGGATTTTGATGGGGATTGCATTAAATCTGTATATTTCTTTGGGTAATATGGCCATTTTAACTATGTTTATTCTTCCAATCCATGAGCACAGAATGCCTTTCCATTTCTTTGTGTATTCAATTTCTTTTAAAAAATGTCTTATACTTTTCAGCGTATAGGTCTTTCACATTCTTGTTTAAGTTTATTCCTAGGTATTTTATTCTTTTTGCTGCAATTGCAAAATGAACTGTTTTTTTTTAAAATTTCTTTTTCTGAGATTTCATTGTTAGTATATAGGAATGTAATGGACTTTTTAAAAAAATTTTATTGGGGAAGGGGAACAGGACTTTATTGGGGAAAAGTATGTACTTCCAGGACTTTTTCCAAGTCAAGTTATTGTCCTTTCAGTCTTAGTTGTGGAGGACGCAGCTCACTTCCAGGTTCAGTTGCCATTGCCAGTTGCAGGGGGCGCAGCCCACCATCACTTGTGGGAGTCGAGGAATAAAACTGGCAACCTTGTGGTTGAGAGGACGTGCTCCAACCAACTGAACCATCAGGAAGCTCAGCGGCAGCTCAGCTTCAAGGTGCTGTGTTCAATCTTGTTTGCAGAGGGCGCTGCCCACCATCCCTTGTGGGACTCCAGGAATTGAACTGGCAACCTTGTGGTTGAGAGCCCACTGGCCCATGTGGAAATTGATCCGGCAGCCTTCGTAGTTAACTCTAACCGCCTGAGACACCGGGCTGGCCTGCAATGGACGTTTGTACGTTGATTTTGTAGCCGTCAACTTTACAGTATTCATTGATTGTTTCTAATAGCTTTTTGGTTGAGTCTGTAGGGTTTTCTATGTATAGCATCAGAGCATCTGCAAAGAGTGACAATTTAACTTCTTCATTCCCAATTTAGATGCCTTTTATTTCCGTCTCTTGCCTGATTACTCTGGCGAGGACTTCCAACACTATGTTGAAAAGCAGAGGTGATAGGGGACAACCCTGTTGTGTTCCTGAACGTAGAGCAAAGGGCTTCAGTTTTTCACCGCTAATTATGAGATTAGCATATAAGGCCTTTATTATGCTAAGGTATTTTCCTTCCATACCTATTTTATTAAGTATTTTAATCATAAATGGATGTTATATCTTGTCAAATGCTTTTTCTGCATCAATTGATATAATCATATGATTTTTGTCCTTTATTTTGTTTATGTGATGTATCACATTGATGGATTTGCTGATGTTGAACCCTCCTTGTGCCCCTGGGGTAAACCCCACTTGGTCGTGATGAATAGTCTTTTTAATGTATTGCTGCATTCGATTTGCTAGAATTTTGTTTAGGATTTTTGCATCTGTATTCATCAGAGATATTGGTCTGTAGTTTTCTTTTTTTGTGTTATCCTTACCAAAAATCTTTCATTTAAAAATTTTTAGTTCCAATTTTTATTTGTTTACATTTAGGTACTTGTTTTTTGTATTATAAAGGAATTTTAGCATTTATTTTTTTAACATATTATGGTACAAGAAAATTTATGTAACAAATAATTACAAAACACAAGAACAGATACAAGGGTCAAGAACTTTTATGTACCAGTAACAAATTTATGGTATTTACGCTTTATAGAGGGCCAAGAACTCTTCATCGTCATTGCAAGTTCGTCGTAAGGTCAACAAAACCAATTATGGTTTTCCAGGGTATTACTCTGCATACAGATATTGTTATTGATTTCTAGAGTTACACTTTTAACTCATAAGCAGAAATAAAAGAATTAAAAACATTTATATAGACATGGAATTAGTGCTGCCCATGTATAATGCACATCCTTATTTTTCCCTTAAAAATTTGGGTAAAATAGTGCACATTATACATGGTAAAATACGGTATACCTCTGAGCTCCTTGGCCCAGACTCCTTTGTAAATAATAAGCATCTTTCTCCCCAGCAAGATTCCTTTCCTACAAAGGACATTTCTTTAGTTATAAAATACGAGTGGATGTTTCTGTGGAGACTACGTGGAAGATTTGCTTAAATAAGAGGAGCATATCATCAAGAAATGGTCCCATTATAATAAATGGCATAATAGCACGCAGGCCGGGGAGTTCTGAAACCAGAACAGTCTAGGTTCAGATTTCACCTCTCCTGTGTAAAATGGGCCTAGTCATTAGTTCCTTGCAAGCTTGTTTTAATGGTTAGAAATGGTATATATAAAGCACCTGGCTTATGGACATTCAATAAAGCACAGATATTATTAATAACATCTACATTTTATGCAGGTTACTCTCCTGAGTTGGGAGTTGGCTGTGTTGCATTGATTCTGTGAGAGGGTTTTAAATTAAGAAGGTGGCTGCAGATGGTGCCAACTTTGTAAGTAGCATTCTCTGCAGGCAGTGACCACATGAAGCTGGCCTGTCAGGGGCAGGCCTTGGGTCAACTCAAGCTCGTACAGTCACTGACAAGAAGAAATCTTTTATTTTTGCTTTGCTGAGAAGGTGGTGCTTTCTTCCTTTGGGAAATCAATTTCACTGTGCAGTGGAATGCAGTAAGTGGGGTCATACTACTGCTTTTCTAAAAGAAAGACATATTTCTGTTTTTGTTAATCACGGAACAATAGTTGTAGCATCTATAAAAGGAAATCTCCCATTCCCTCTCCTTGCCGAACCTGCTGCCTTTTAGAAAGTAAGAGTAGAGAAGGGATTTTTATCTTCCAGTATGGAAACCATACCCTCTTCTGGTTTAAAACAAGCAGCCTCGTGTCCTTGGAGACCTGCCATATATGAATTTCTACAATGAAAGGATTCTTGTCGGCTGTCATTTCCAAGGCAAAGTAACAAAGCCATAGTGCCAAGATGCCTAAAATAACTGAGCATGTAATTATGGGGTTTGCTGCTTCCTCATTACAAGCTTGAAAACACATCCTTTTTGGAGTATTGGATCCAATACTTAGAACCATTGGTATGGATGGATGATGACAGGTTTTTATTCTACGACTTTCTGATACATAGTATATGTAGTGCAGCTCATTTTAACATTAGCAAGATACAATAAAAATCTCAACGTGAAACGTGTCATGTTAGGTGAGAAGAGTATTCATACTAGTATTAACTTGTCTTGTAAAACAATTATCTGCAAAGTTTCTGTAAACAGCAGTCATTCCTCATACCTTTGAAATTGGTTTGACCACCCCACCTTTTCTTTACATGCAGTTTTCTGCCGAGGACGGTAGTCTTCCCCAATAACAAAGTAGCCCCTAGGCGGCAGCAGAACACCAAATAAAACCACTGTGCCTGGGGCTGTCAGATTTTTCTGGCTCATTGCCCAGCCCTTCTAAGTCAGGTGGTGGTACCCATCCTTCTCCCCTTTGCCTAGCAAAACTCATCCTCTCAGCCTTGCCAAGGTGGGGACTTTTGCAGTTAAGCCTCCCCTGTCCCACTTGCCAACACTCACTCCCCTTCTTCTCCCCGCTCTTAAACCCTCCTGCTCTACTTAGTACCATATCATGTAGCTTTTAATGTTCTTGTTTGTCACTGTTTCTCAACTTGCTATACCTGTCCTTTTGGCAGGAACAATATCTTAAGACTCTGTGTTTCCCGGTAATGCCAGGACTGCCCAGAGGTCTAAATAAATGCTCAACAGCAGATGGAGGATCCCTTCACCTGTAATATGTGCTTGATACGTTTGCTAATTTGATTGTCAAGATGGTCTTTTTTTGCACAAGAGAAAATATTTTCTTTGCTTCACTTATTTCTGAAGTGGCTACCTTCTCCCATGCTTTCTGGTATGTTTCAGATTGGGGTGTTGCATAGAGAGTTTTCAATATAAACCCAGAGGCCTAATGGAAAACATTAACTTTGGTACCATAGATGCAGCAAGGTGGCTCTTCCCCTTCCTGGCTGTGAGCCTGGGTCCAGTTAACTTCTCAGCCTCAGTTTTCTCACCCATAAAATGGGGCTATCAAGCTGCTTGTATAATTTATTATCTGAACTGGAGTATATTTGAGAAGGAGGACATTTTAAAGTCATTAAAATCATGTGGGTTTTTTGAAATATTTATTGATTGAGGAGTGGTTTTTATTTTTATATTTTGGGCTTACCTATAATATTATTCTGCTTGAAAATGATTTTCAAAATACAATTTCCCACAAAAAATAACATATAAACAGGAAAAATTGTAAAGGGTGTATGCTTAGGTCTCCAGATCCTACCAACCCACAGTGTGAGTTTTATCCAACTCCAGCAGAAAAATACTGATGGAAGAACATGGTCATGCTTATATGCAGTCAGAGAGCCTTCTCAGCAGTAGAGAACAGACCCAGGGGATGGCTGTGCAGTTCGGGTGACAATTTGGCTGACCTGTGAGACAGAGCTTTTCTCTTCACTTGCAAATTCACTGCTGCTTCTGGGCAACTTGCCTGGAATGCTGGAGGAACCGGACTTGCACCCCTCTTCTGTGCCCAGCTCTCGCTATTTCAGCAATTGTGCTTAAATACTGGGTTTACCATAAACTTAATAGTTTGAGCTGTTAAATACGTACCTGCCTTGAATGTTGGTGTCCCCATGGAGCCAGAAGCTTAATTGCCATTCTGTAATTGGGTTTCCAGGGTTGGGCGCATCCCTTTGAAAAACTCTTAAGTTCATTCCTCCTCACCCTGCCTCTTGTAAGTGCTGTTTGGTTTGGTGATGAGAGTTCTTTCGCCTGTGTGTTCATTTAACCTAAACCCCTGCAGAGCTGAGGCTTGCGTTTTTTGCCAGCTCCTTGCGTGATGTGATGAAGAATTCAAGGAGTGCCCTGTGGCCTCTTGGAAGTGGGGAAGGATCTGCACACAGTGAATATCAAGTCTGGGGACAGATTTTATTGTGGGGACAGCCCTCTGCATGGCTCCTAACAGCCTCTTCTTTCTCTAGGTATGTGTACATTCCAGTGGGCGGGTCCCAGCATGGCCTGCTGGGGACACTGTTTTCCACTGCAATGACTTTTGCATTTGTGAGCTACTGGCATGGTGGGTACGACTATCTGTGGAGCTGGGCCGCACTCAACTGGCTGGGAGTCACCGTGGAGAACGGAGTCCGGAGGCTTGTGGAGACCCCATGCATCCAGGATAGCTTGGTGAGCAGGAACCTTGCTCGTGGTAGGGGACACCTGAGCCAGGTGGACTAGGTTTGGGAGGGGAGGTGGTCATCACATTCAGTGCACCGTATGTCATTCTTGCCAGATTGGTTCAAAGCCCCTGTGCCTAGAGGTAGGATAGTAAAAACGAGACTTCTGCAGCTATTTTTTAAAAATAAATGTTTTAACAAGAGTTTTATTTTTATTGTATAAAAATTAGAACATTCAGACAAGAATTGAAAGAAGAGAAAAATGCCTCAACAGAAGCCACAGTGAATACCCATTCTTCTAAATATTTTCTACATATAGACACACATACGCACACGGGTGCATGTGCATATATATATATAAAACATTTAAAACAAATGCTATTATTCCAGAGATATGATTCTATCAGGACCACCTTTCTATGTCACCAAATCTATTTCTAACTCTACTATTTCTAATGGCCATGTGGAATTTCATTATTGGATGTGCCATAATGTATTTAGTCTCCTGTTATTAACAGTCAGAGTGTTCTGTTTTTTTTTCCACTTATCAACTGCATTAAGGTGAATATCAAAACCAGTATGAATTCTTGTATGTAAAATTGCTAAGTTCAAGGTTTTTCTCACTTTTAAGTGTTGCCATACATACTGTTTAACTCTTTCTTAACTGCCCTGTAGACAGGGTGTGCCAATTTCCATCCCTACCAACAGTGCATGGGAATGCCCTCACCAATACTGAGTAGTACTGGTATTTTAATCTGTGCTAATTTGATAGGTAGGTACTGTTACAGTAGCATATAAAACAGCTAAGGGTTTCAGACACATTCCAACTCTGCAGAAAAATGATTTGGAAAATTAATTAAGCACTTTTCTTTACACATTTTAAGTGGTTTTAAACTATAAATGTTTTATCATGTAAATGTGGCATGTGATGTATTAGAACCTTGTAGGAAATCATCAGTTCTGAGTATGCAGCAATATTCTATAACCCTGAAAAAAGTAGCTAAAAAGAAATATGCTGGCATAAGCATTCACGGCAGGCAATAAAACACAAGAAATTTACTGGGAAATGATTAATGTGGATAAATTTCCCCAGCAACAAAAGCGAATATATTTTTTTAAACCAACACTACCAAAATAGGATTCACTTGAGTGTTTTTCTATAAGGCTAGCCATAGTACAGGTGGAAAGTTGTTTCAATAAAATCTGATACAAAGTACATAGCAAAATAACACATCTGAAGGAATTTAAATATGCTTATGCATGTTTAAAGATAAATATTTTATTCAGGAGTAGTACCCAGCAATCAGCAGAAAAGAAATGTCAGTGAATTCTAATAGAAAATGGAATTTCAATGAAAATCATGGCTACAAGTACGGAACAGGGAGAAAAGCCGTAAAAGGTGGTATCATAAAGGTTTCAAACTTCATCCTGAAATCTGAGCAGTCTTCCCTAAAGTCTGAAACCTAGTGACCACCTGTGAAAGCCAGAGATTTCTTTTAAGCCCAGGCTAAAACACTTCCATGTTCCTTCATGGAGGTCTAACATTGACCTTGAACTTCATGTTAGGCAGTGCTCTGCAAACTTTGAGTCCTGGCTTACGTTATGGATACATTTTAAAAATCAAAAATGTTTTAAAAAAGTAACCCAAACTGTGTTATGTAGCCTATGGCTTGGTAATTTTGGTTAAAAATGAATGAAGACAGTGAAAACACTTACTCACAGGTGAAGTCCTTGAAAGTCTGCTCTGTCCCATCATAGCCCATTCCAGGACCCTCACGTGTTTACCTCAGTTGAGCTTCTACCCACAAGTAAGGCACCTAAGAGTGCAGTACTTTTTGAATATGCATTTTTGAGTGAGATGTATGTCCTGTGTATTGCAAATATGTTTAGTTTACATATTTACTGAGCAAGAACATATTTTGTAAAACCTGTTTTTATGACCTGCCATTCATCATAACAGCCTGGGGGTTGGTGATAGCTGTTTAGATTAGGAGCTCCTCCAGCCGGGGTTGAGATTCCATTACTATTTATATCCCTAATGGTTAGCTCCGTGTCTGAATTAGCTGCTGTAATAAGTCCGTACACAATTAGTGCTTCCAAACTGGGTTGATTCTTCTCTTTTTGTTTTTTTTCCCTCTTAGTTTCTGGTGCACAAAGCGATGTAATACTTAGACATTTACACCCCTCACAAAGTGACAACCCCCCGCCCCCACCTACTACCCCTCTGACGTCGTTTATAGCTGTTACAATACCATTGACTATATACCTTATGCTGTACTTTACATCCTGTGAAATATATATGTATATATTTGGCATTCAAACTGGGTTGATTCTTAAGTTGTACTTAACCTGTTCACCCAAGGACTCTCCCTCCATTCACTCTGCTTCTTATACATTTCAGCACAGATTTTTTTTCCTTCAGAAACACATAACTGGCATTCCAAAGGTACATAACCTTTCAAGTAAACTGTTTCCTCACTTGAGTTACCCTCTTTCTCTCTCTCTCTTTTCATGACTCCATTTCCCATTCTTTTGTCAAAATCCAAATAAAGACTTCCTGCCTCCTTGGCTCCTACTTTCAGCTGACTTCAGTCTCCCTCATTGACCTGATAGTGTGTTTACACTGTGAGTTCACTCCCCACGCACCTCATGCGCTCTCTCCATGGTATTCGTCCTTCATCTGCTTTTTAAAGATAGATTGAAAGACATCTGAATAACAAGGATTATCCTTCCTTCTTTCTCATATCTTCTCCATCTTCGGCCTCAAAGCTTTGTCTGGGGCATCAAGTCCAGTACGGTTCTGTTTCTTGGTATTGTTAGGATAATAGTTGAACACTCATGGAAAGACTAGTCAGCGCTGTGCTGTGAATGGAAAGCCCTCTGATGTTCTAGGCGGGGCTATTTGATCGAATGTCCTTCTATAATGGAAATGTCCATTGCACGTCCAGTGCAGTAGCCATGTTGAGAAACTGAGAAACTAATTTTTAAATTTATCTCATTTTAATTCACCTAAATCTAAGTAGACCCCCATGTGGCTAGCTACTTCCATTTTGAGCAGTGCAGTTCTAGAATATGCCCCTTTTCTAGAAAAAAATAAAAGGAATGTCGAGTGTTGGACTCTGCTATAATTTAGAATGATCTTCATTAATGGCATATATATCCAACTGGCTACTGAATGTCTCCGCTGAAATATGTCACAGATGTCTCAGACTTAGCATGTCTAATACTGAACTCGTGTGCCCTTAGCCCTCAGTCATTCTCACTAGCTCCTTTCCCTCAAGCATTCTGTTTCTACAGATGGCACCATCATCTTTGTAGTTACTCAAGGCCCAAATCATCAAGGTATCCTCTGTGCCCCCTCTGTTTCAGTTCTTCCTGTGTGTACTGTACATTCTACCTCCTAAGTAGATCTTAATGATTATTATTTTTTTTTGCATTTGCATTTGCATTTCTATTTCCACTGAGTCATTCTCATCCAACTGTTCTCATTTCTTGCCAGGTCTACCAAATAGCTTCTAACTTGTTTCCCTGCTTCCCCCTTTTCTCTTCTTCTGTTCATTACCGTCATAGTGCTGAATGAATGCTTCTCAACAGAAACCTGACCATGTTCATGTCCTTCTTAAAATCCTTAGTGGCATCCCATTTTCTCAGGACTAAGTTCACAATATTTAAGATGACTTATATGAGGTCTTGCCTGACCTGGTTCTTGTCACCTTTCCTCATCCTTGATGCCCCTCCTCCCCCACATGCCTGGCCCCTCCCGCCTTAGCTCCCACACACAGCTTCCATCTCCTAGGATGCTCTCTCTCCTTTTACTCCACCCTATTCATCCTTCAGATTTCAGCTTGAATGGCACCTTGTTTGTGTGCCCTTCCCTGACGCTGTTAAGTTGATCCGGTCTCATTTAATAACTCACGTGGGGCACCTTGTACGTGGTCTCTTCTGCTGTACTTGTCACAGTTGCAATGAAACATTTTTGTACAATGTTTATACAATGTATACAACTTGTTTAATCTTTAGCTCCTTTACTGAAACGTAAGCCTCATGAGGCCAGAGATCTGTATCCTTGATATTTACCACATTGCCAGGCCCAGAGTAAGCATGCAGTAAATATTTGTTGAATGAGGGAATGAATGAATCAAATGATATTCTGTGACTTCACTGAGGGGAGTACAAGAGGAAATCGGATTGTGCAGCAGCATGAAGACTATAGATTGAATACTGGAACAACTTACTAAAGTGAGGCTTGTTAAGCATTATACAGGGAGATTATTTTACTTTGTAGCAGAGTTGATACTAATTGGTCTAGTTATGGCAGAATGCTATTTTAATGTTCAGAGCACAACACATATTCGGTAAAGAAACTGGGTAGCAAGGAATTAGCCTTCCTGGTACCCTGCTGCTTTGGGAGAGGGGGATTATCAGTTGTGACTCATTGAGGACCAGGGCAGTGGGGAGCTGACCAAAGGCATTTTCACAAAGCCCCAAGCTGGGTGGGCAAAGAGGACTGACTGCTGAAGCAACATGCTTTTTCTCTAGACAAACAAGTGCTCTCCCGGGAAGTTAGAATTTGTGTTCTGCATGGAAATCTTTTAATAAGTGGAAACATTTTGAAGCATCAGTAGAGTGACACTGCTTCTTGCCAATTCTCAGTTTGATCTCTCCTTTGAACGAAGACACACCTTCAGGCTGCATGTCAGTTATTCCTACACAAAAGAGAGTCTGCATCTCAGGCTGTTCACCCACCCCTACCCTGATTTCCGTTTCATTGAATAATTGAAATATGTCTCCCTCCCCCTGCTCTTGTCCCCTCTTCTTTGCCCCTAGAGTGTCCTGCTAAGCTGATTTATATCCTCTCTGAAGCAGGGAAACTTCTATTTCTAGACTTCATTGAGCAAACGGGCCTCCAGTGAAAATCACGGAGGGTGAGAGTGAGTCTGATGGTTCTGGGAAGGGATTTGATGCTCTGGTGTGTCAGAAAGAACCCAGAGACCCTGGCTTTGTGCTGATAGCCATTTATTTTATCAGCTGAATTGATCAGTTTGGTGTTTAAAGCTGTAGCTACAGAAATCCCAAGAGTTGGAGAGGTCAGTCCATTTAAAAGGATGATTGTAAAATTATCCACATAAGTCAACCAATGGTTACTTAGCTCTTTGGAGTCCTAACTCACTGACTGGCAAAACGTGCACGTTAGTTGGCCTGAGTAGAAAACCCTTTCACTAGAGGTCAGTGATCCAGCCCAGCTAACTCACTGGGGGAACACAAAGCAGACTGGCCTGAGAAGCGTTGATCTGTTTGGATCTATTCCTCCATTGCTTGGATTCATTTCCACAAGTGGAGATCAAGTGCTCACTGTAGGTAAGCCACTTTCTCCAGATCAGACCCCTTTCTAGCCTGGGCCCACTTAGGCAGTCAACCTGGTCCTTCATTTCTTAATTTGCTCATTTATGAAGAGAAAACTTTCAATGCCCTGTGTGGGAGACAATTTGCAGAGCACTGGAGAACTCTGAGCAGAAGACATGATTCCTTCCTTCTAATTCCTTTTGTTTTTTTTTTCTTTTTTTGTGTCCTCCTTCAGGGCTTTAGGTCAGACAGTATGTATAATTGTAGCATCTACGATTACTCCATTTCCCGCATGAATAAAGTTATCTTGCCCGGCCTCCTATCAGGATGGTCATATTGACGGGGGCTGCTTTGGATTAAAGAGGCACTACAACCATGGAACAAGAGCTTTTCTCTATGAAGAGCTAAATGATCTCTATGAAAAATAGACTTGTCTTCACAAACATTAAGAATCCTGACTGGGCTAGCCTTCACAGGCATTGCTCAGGAGAAAGGTCCAAGCGCCAGGTAGATACTGGAGATCATGTTGATGATCTTTTGAGCCATGGGAATGTTTGAGACTTTCTGGAGAGAGAGGGAGTATGCAGAAAGAGAAGAAAAGGCAGTGGCCTAGGACTGAACCAACATTTAGAAATTGGATGGAGGAGGAGAGGCCAGGAAGTGGGAGGAAAATCTAGAGGGTGATTTACCAGAAACCAAGCAAAAGGGTATTTCGTGGAGGGAGTGGTCAATGGTATTGAAGCTCTCAGGGGGCCGAGTAAGGTGAAGTGAAAGGATGGTGTGTCACCTTGTCAGTGTGCCGTCAGTGGGAGATGGAGCTGTGAGTCATCTTCTCTGTCCCCCAGAAGTTTGTGGTCTAGTTGGAGAGGCAACCCGTGCACAGACCAGGTGAGGACCAGGGTAAGGCATTATGTGCAGAGACCAGAATGAGCCATGGAGGCAGCTGATGTTCGTGGGGGGGCGGGGGGGGTCAGTGTGAGCTAAGCTTTTAGAAACGGTTTATTTAAAGAGCTGGGGCTTGAGTAGGACTCTGAAGAATTAACAGTGGGATTTGGATAGGTCAGTAGAGAGGAGCAGACAGGCCAGGAGAAGAGCACACGCACACACCTGAAGTCAGGGATGGAAGTGCCATGTGCAGTGATGAGGCTGACGTGACAGACAGGGGCTGTCACACGAGACAATGAAGGAAAGGAGATGAGAGAGGCCAAAGCATCCTTCCTAGAAAGGGATTCGAATGCCAAATTTAGAAATACAGAAATGCAAGCCACTTAACCTAACAGGAGAGCATTAAATGAACATATTAATCCTACACGTCACTTTCGCCTGCTGTGCCAGTTTGGTAGCGCTCACCGGGGCCTCTCCGTCTGGAAACAGCAGTGCCCGTGGTTATGAACAGTGTGTTCCTTGGTGGGTGACGACCTGTTGGTGCCCACCCCCCTGCCGTTGTCTCCCCTCCGAAGGCTCATTAAAGACGCAGGAAACACACTGTGCAATACATTTTCTTCTCTGTGGGGATCCCAACCCGGGCCTTAGCCCTCTGGTCCCAGAGGTAGAACTCTGTAAATACGTCTACCTTTTAGTTCAAGTATGTTTAGTATAGCAAAAGTATTGCCAAGATCTTTTTAACTTTCCATTACTGAGTCTGCTATCTGACCGAGGGAAGGCTTTGAAAGAGACTTCATTTTCAGTTACTTGTGGACTGACCAGCCCCCGGGCCTGGCCAGCTCTGGGAATTCTGCTGCCCTTCCAAGCTCTCTCACTTTAGGTTTGAGCAAAGCAGGGGTCACTCTCTCATCGTTTGCTGCTTGCCCACTCTCCCTGCTAAGTGCACAGCATACTTTCACCCTGGGGAACTGTAACCCGGGAAAAAATACTAAGCCAAAGATGAGAGCCATGGCTTGAATGTAAATGGTTGAAAGTGGCTTTTCTAGGTGGCTTGTGGGATTAGCCTCTTTACCTGACAGTCCCTGATTTCTGCTTCTACAGCACAGACAAGTGGTGGTTACTCTAATCACAGTCTGGTGCTGAGCAGTTTTCCACAGATGAACTTAGGAAAAAGCAAAAGCCAAACTTTACCATGTACATATTGAAGCTTTCCAGATCTGGGTGTCATGTCTCTCCCAGAAAGTCCAAATTACCCGTTGGAGGTAGCAGAGCTTGGGTTTCCAGTGTTCCTGTTATCAGTGGAAGAGTGAGATGGTCCCTTCTTCTCAAAGTAATGTGCACATACTTAGTGCAAAATATTTTTACAGTATGTATTTATTTACAGTGTGTGTTTACGTATTATGTACAATGTGTATTATGTATGTATGCTGTGACCATGTTGCATGTACTTATACAGCTATGTACATTTGTGTGTACATACACATATATACATACACAACATAGATGTGTGTATGTATATATGCATGTATATATATTCATTTCTTAAAGCCCTGAGAAGTCAGAGATATGCAGAACTTCCAAAATATCTCACATTTCTCCCAAGTCCTAGAAATAAACACTGCTTAAAAAAGCTTGTGGAGCAGCTGCTGGCCTTGTTTGCGATGAGCTGGGTTGGCGTCAATGCACTTGTGATTACCAGCATGTATTGAACACACACAATTTAAGGTGGCTTTTCCTTAAAGAGGAAGTCAACCCAACAGCCCACCCAATAAGCTGGAGTAAATGCTGGCACCGCCACTGTCTGTCCCCTGAGGGGTGACAGGAAAGAGGACACTACAAAAGGTTCAGGACATCTGTCAGGCCGACTCTGCCTCTCTTCAAAGTTGGCGATGTTGAAATAATTTCACTATGAGGAAAGATGAAAATGAAGACCAAAGAATAATACATAAAATAAAAATTTATTTTTATTCACCATTACACGCAAACACAGAAAAGTGTATGGAAAGTTATACACTAAAACATTAATGGCGGTTAACTCTTACTGGTGGGATAATTTGTGACACATAGTTCCTTGTTTTTGCTCGTTTATATTTTCATCCTTTTCTACAGTAAAGAACATATTATTGTCAAATAAAGGTTATTGCTAGAAAAGAGAACAGGATAGACTTACGCTCAGGAGGCTTTGATTGGCTGGCTCTCGATGCTTGATTTATGTTACAAATCGCAGGTTAGAGTTGTCATTCTCAGGAGCAAACGCATGGGGGGCTGTTGCAGCTGCCAACCTTTGCCAAAGAAGAAAATGTATCAACTCCTGCAAAAGATCTTTCACATTTCTTATTTTATTTAACCTTCACAACAGCCCTTCGGGGCAGGTGTGATTACCTCCAATTTTACAGATGAGGAAACTAGAGACTGGAGCAAGTTATTTGTCTAAGAACACACGGTTAGTTCAATTAGCAAGGGAGTCAAACTGAGTTAACCCATGACCTGTTCTAAGCTTCCTGGATTTCAGACTAGAGGAGAAGTCTTTCTTGATAAACCCCATACACTTAGATCACTCATTCACTTCATGTCTCCTTGCTGCTTGTGCACATCTGGCGTTCGATTAATTGACATCCCAGCTGTGGGCAACTTGTGTTTCACTTGTGGCTCCACTTACCCTGTCTGTGGAATAACTCTTCTTAAAAAGCAGTCCAAGTGAAGTGGGAATGTTCACGAAAGCATTTTTACCCTATTATCTCATGTTATTTTAATAGGAGCTTTATAGGTAAGGGTTATCATTATCCCTGATTTACAGTGGAAAGAACTGAAACCAGAAAGTTTCAGAAATACATGTTCAGGGCTCAGAAGTCCACAAGGCTTCATTTAGATGAGTAAGTAGGAGAGCCGTCTCCATTCCTCCCACTCCTGTGTTCTTCTCCCCATCAACAACTTCCAGTTCTCTTAGTTATTTCTGATATCTACCTGTTTCTAAAATGTATTCTGTAATTTCTTTATTAATTACATATAATAACTACTCGAAAGCTACATGAGGTTTTTGCATCTTAGACCTACTTCTTACTTCTCCTCCACATATAATAATATCTTTATTTTTGGTTAAATCAGTACTCAGTGTTTATAGTGTTATCACTATGTTGTGTGACTCACTGCCAAACCAGTTAATATAGAAAGAAATAAATAATTTTTAAAATATACCATAATCCCCATTTCGCTTCTCAATCCACTGTTTCTCCCACCCCCTCAGATTAAGAATTGCCTTGCCTTTTTTTTTGTTTGTTTGATTAGTAGTTTACTGTCACCATTGCTTTCCAATCTCTCCAGTAAAACTGAAAAGTCCTTAGAAGTATTTTCTACGTGGTCAGATATATCTGGTCATCTGTCAGCTCTTTTCTTTTCCTGGAGAATCTCTCTTGAAGCCCTGCCATCCTTCTTTCTCATCTGGTTCATTTCTATTTAGATCTGCTGTACAGCTGTTGTCCTGACACTTCCCTTCTTCTCTTTCCTGTGTCTTGGGCCCCAGATTTCCTTCTTGTTTTTCCCCACTCACTTTAATTTGGTGGAGCACATCCTTTAGTAGCTTCCTTAGAAAAGGACCATGGTGATAATTTGTTTTTTTGAGACCTTGTATTTTCAAAACTGCCTTTATTCTACCTTCATGATTAATTGAACATCAGAGCACTGAATTTTAGGTTGAAAAGTAATTTCTCCTGAACAATTTGAAGATATGATTTGTCTTTCAGTTTTCAGCTTTACTGTTGCCATTTTGATCCTTGATTCTTTGTATATAATCTGTTTTTTTTTTCCCTCTAGAAGTTTAATTCAAATATCTTTGGTATTTGTATTCTGAAATGTCACTGTAAATGTTGTCTCTGAGTGTATAGTCTCTCTGATGCAATTTAGTCATGAAAAAAAACACATCATGGGAGTGGAGAAAAAGGGAAACCTGGGGTCTGTATGCTCATTACCTGAATTTTTAACCAATCTCCCTGTTTTTTTCCTACATGGTTTACTGTTGCCATCTGTGGTATATGGTGCCGCCAATGGCTGGGCCCTCTGGGGACCTGGTGTATGAATGACTTTCTTCTCTTTGGTATTCAGGTATCTCAGCTCTGCTAATTCCTCTACCTACTTTCTCTTTTACAAAAATGGGTTGATTTTGTTCACCTGCTATTCATCTCTCTTCCATTCCTTGTCTGTGGATTTCTATCTTTTCAAATGTTTACTTGTATTTTACAGGGGTTTATGAAGGGAGCAGAGAATGTCTCATCTACTGTGTTTAACTGGATGTCACTAGAAGAGTTTTCTGTGCTATCACTTGGTGAACCATTTTGCAGTGCTTTACCTGTTTGTCAGTTTTAGATTTTTAAATATTAAGTTTGGTCAAAAAGCAGGCTTCGCCCTATGCTATTGTTTTTATTTTTGAACAGCATATAGCTTAGGCCAGAGCTGTCACGTCCTAGGCTTATTTAATAGTCCCATGGGACCTCAGGGCTGCCTGGAGAGGGAGACCCAAGTACCACGAGCAGCCATAACTTGGGTATGATAGTCATCTGGCTTCCATCTTCCCACCCATGTGCCTTGACTCTTTATACTCAGGGGAGGTGGCTAAGGTCTAAGGTCATTTAGTGGAAAGATTCCTAGATTTCCTTTTTTGTTATTCTTTTTAATTGATGAAGTCATTCATGACCACATGCTCTTAAAAAAATGCAGGTAAGACTGCAGTCATATAAGATACCCATCCCCCCAAACAAACACACCTCACTAATTTTCCTCCCATAAGAGGTAACCATTGTTACCAGATTGGAGTATAGCCTTCCATAATTTACTACTATGTGTAGTAGTAAATTATGGAAGTGTGTGTGTGTGTGTGTGTGTGTGTGTGTGCGCGCGCGAAAGGTATGATATTCTGAAAATTTGTACTTTTTTTCCTTTTCCTGGTATGTTTTGAAAATGTTTCTATGTTAGTGTAGATCTGCATAATTGCACGTGGTATGGATATATCATAATTTGTTTAGCCATTCTTCTATTGTTGAAAATGTAGTTGTTTTTCTAATTTTTTTCTTCTGCAAATACAGCTGCAATGAAGATGTCTATTCATGCCTCCTTGTGCATATGTATGTGTTCCTTTAAGGCAGATACCAAAAATAGAATAGAGCAGGAGTTGGTGAACTATGGCCCGTGGTCCAAATCTGAACTATTCCCTGTTTTTGTGTGGCCTACAACTAAGAATTGTTTTTACATTTTAAAATAATTTTATTCAATGGTCCATACTTTCCCCAGTGGGTTGAAAGATCTCCTTTAATATATAATAAACATCTAAATATACATGGGTTCATTTGGGGGATCTATTCTGTTGCATTGATCTATTTGATTATTCCTATTTTAAGTACTTTCTGTTAGTAAGATGTGTCATCTGTATATCTTAAGTTACTGGTATTTCTTCCACCAGTTTTCATTCCTCCTTCCTCTTAGTCTAGCCCAGTTTTTCATATATGTTTATATACAGATTAAACAAATAAGGAGGTAAATACACCCCTGTCTGACACCTTTGCCTAGAGGAGACCATTATGTCTCTTTACATTCTGTCCTGACAGTGGTTTCCTTTCCACAATACAGCCTCTGCTGTTTTCAAGTAAGCTGGACATCTAGACTATAGAGCAGGTGCCTTGTCCATGTAAGTAAAACTGGCTTTGCCTTCATCACTGTAGATATTTGATTCTCTCTCAGGAGAATGCATTGCTTAGATCTAAGTAGCAACCAGAGTTTGGAAAATGTAACTTCATTGACCAGATATTTTTTGAAGCTCCGTACACTTACAAGAAGGAAGGAAGCATGGCTTTCTGAGTGCCTTCAGGTAGCCATTTGGCTTGGACATAGGATGGGATGGAACCTTAAGGAAGTCAGGAGGTTCTGTAGCTTATTTAGGGCAAAGAGAGAGACAGGATGATCACAGAGCATGCACAGAATATGCGTGGGTCGCGTGATGCAGATTGAAGAATAAGCCGCCCCATCCTTCAGGAACTTACCGTGCTGCTAGGAATACGAGGGAGACGCGTAACTGGTAAACCAGAGACTTCTAAACAGAAATGACCAGAGTGTCTTGAGAAAGGAAGCAAGGGAAGCATTGCCCTGGCAGGTTGGTACAGAGATGGCACAGGGGGACCTGGAATGACTTTGGAGTTGGAGTCCTCCTGACCCTGAGTGTTTCACTCTGGCCACACTTCTCATTCATAAGAGCTGGAAGTGTTTTGTTGGTGGTGGCCTCATCTTTACAGCCCATGGGGTCATCTCCCGCCTTGCCATTTCCTTCCTCATCCTCTCTTACCCTCTGGTGAGCATTTGTATTAGAAAATGAAAAGTTTCAGTGATTGTTTGGAAGAACTCTGTCCAGCTGCTCAAACCCACCCAGTTTCTTTTTTTAGCTTCTCCCCCACTTAAAAATAAACTGTATCAGGTCCCACTTGCCAAGCCTTTGTCACCATCTCCAGCAGCCATTTCTCCGGCCCATCTGCTCCCCCAGATGCTCAGCCCATCCCCTCTTCCTGGCTTGGCCCCGCGTGCAGCCCATCCGTGGACAAGTGTGGGGCCCACCGAGCACCACAGCCAGCAGCCCCACCATCTGCCTTCCCCTCCCGGGCTGTTCTGAGTATCACTTCTGACCCAGATTCAGCAGACCACCCCCACCCCCGCCCTTAGGCCTGGCTTGTTTGCCCCAGCCAGTCCTATGATTTACAGGGACAGGATGTTGACTGGAAACGATAAAGGAGTTGCCATGGAGATATGAACAAACACACACGAGCTGTGGACACGAGCCATGGACACCTCACAGCAGGAAATTCAGACTAGTTTGACAGAAGTTTAGTTCAGTCCTGGTTTACTCGGTGTGGGTTCCATGCCTCACCTTTGGAATCAGTGTCTTAGAGGGAAGTTTAAAGCCGCTGCTGAACTATCATTATAACATTCCCATATTCCACCGCTTGTTTCTTCCGTCAGAGACAGCGTACTTGTATCGAGGGGTTAGAGGTCTGCCTGTACTTCCGGAAGTTCTGAGGGGCTTGCTGTATCCAGGCCCAAAGCCCAGTACCTGCCCTTGGGCCTGCAGGAGGGGTTATAGTGACATGAATGTGGAGAGAAATTGCCCCAACTTGTCCTGTAGGTCAGAGTCCATGCCGGAAAACTGGTCACCCTGCACAGGAGCAGTGATGTGTTCTAACCTGCTCCACCTCCCGTTCTTCCTCCGGGTTCCAGGGGTGTGGGGGTGACAGGGCTTGGAACTGATGGTACATCGTGCCTGAACCTGACTGGGGCACAGGAGGCTCCTCCACGCTCACATTTGAGGCCAGGTGGTAAGGCGTGGGGTGGGAGGGGCTAGCACTGGGGCCCTGTAAGGAGCCCTTTCCCTGCCATGAGAGGCACTTTTCTGGGGCCCAAGGGAAAGGGGGAATGGTTTTGGCATTGCTTCTAATGAGAGAAGAAGGGCTCTTCTGTGCCCCCATAGGCCGAGAGGGACGTCAGCTCTATAATGAATGTGGAAGAAAACATTTCACCCTCTCTCCAGAGGGTGCTGTTGGCATTTCGAGCAGGACAGTTCTGCCCAACAAATTCCCAAACGTCCTCCGGGGGACAGTGCCAGCCCAGCTCCTTGCTGCCAGGGTACTGGATTGCCACTATTCTCTGGGAAGAGACCAGACCAGAGCTCCTTTTTATCTTGATATATTCATGTTAATGCACATGAAATTCTGTTTACCAGTTGTTGCCTTATCTGATCAAGTTTCCGATTCTTATTTTCATACCTGAAGGCTCTTCACTGTACACCGATCTATTTCCCCATTTAGTTTACAACTCCTCAACTTGAGTTCTCCTACCAAGGGGGGTTTTCAAGCACCTAAGCCATGAGGATGGATGACTAACATACAAGGTCCCTTGCTCATGGACAGCCAGCATCCAAGATGTAAATGACCACAGGAATGATGACAATAATTACAATAGGACTTCAGAGGAGAGAATAGAAAAGCAAAGAGTTTAAAGTGTGGACTTTGGCCCAATGGCTCTAGAGATTCAGAAAGTCATATTTATAAATGGAGCTGGCTGGGCCAAGGGAATATGTTCTTCCAGCATTGCTCATATGGCATTTTTCCTCTTGGAACCCCCTAGGTATGGAAATTTCCTCTAGAGTTCCTGTAAACCAATGACTGAGGCCAACTGGTTCCCAAGACAGAGAAAGAAATCCCTAACGTTAAAAGTGTCATCTTGTACAGTGTGTCTGGGGGATTTGAAGAGGAGAGATGATTGCAGCCGAGACTTAACATCTGCTTTGCTGTTACTTATTACCCTCTTGTGGACTCTCCAGACAGGCCCTCTCTTCCTTCCTTGTGGTCCATAATTCTGCTCTCCCACTGACTCCCAATGAAGAGAAACAATGCTTTGTCAAGTTCACTACTTATTGGCAAGGCTAATTTTGTCAGTTCAGAGGATGGACTATTAGTTAAAATTAGGTTTTTGAATTTTCTTTATCATCATCTATTTTGTCTTCCACCCACTCACCTTGAGGGATAATCAAGCATTGCCCATGAGCATCTTGATTTCTCCTTTAAGTCTTTCTAGCTTATTGATTTCAATAGCCTGTGTCTTTAACGTTCTTGCTTAAAAAAAAAACAAACAAAAAAAACTATTTCTAAAAACTGAATTGTCATCAGTCATTTCAGATTTTAGGTGCCTTCCCTCCTAGCTCTGAGAGCAGAGGCTCCTTCATATTTGCTATTATTTAGACTTTTCCCCCCTAAGCAGAAATGGGCATTTATTGACTCATGTAGCCGAGAGAGATACTGGGGTAATCGGAGAATGAAGGGCACTAGGGCCTCAGGTGCTTTAGAGGAGCCCTGTACCTCCCGCATTCATTCTCCCTCACCTCCTCCCTTGCTCTACCCTTTTCTCCTCAGCTCTGCCTCCCACTGGAGCCTACCCTTACCCTGTATCACGTAACCTGGCACCGCCGCCCTGCTTAGCAACCCAATGCAAAGAGCATTTCCTTTCTCAGTTTCTCTGTTGATTATTTAATAATTGTAATCATTTGTCACAAAAGGAGAACCACTTTGAGCTTAAGCAAGCTATTTGTGCTCTCTGTAACTGACATCGATAAAAGATCACATGGCGACTTTGAATTCACAAAACAGGATGTAAGGTGTAGGGAGACTGATGGGGTTAGAACAGAAGTGGCAGAGTACTCATTAGAAATCAAATGTGTTACCAGTGTCCCTGTACCTGGAGAGAATTATTTGGACACATTTATGCCAATTAAGACAATTCATATTCTCTTGATTTATTATTCTGGATTTTTCCCCCTTATCTCCCTGCTTCCTCTCACCCTGCCTCCCCAGTTATTGCTAATTATGTCAGTAATACCCAGAAAAATACCTTCCTCTGCTGTACAATACAGAAACTGGGAGATTAATGTCTCCTTATCCTCAGAGGTGAAGACTGCTGAATTACAAGCCTGCTTTGTCCCCGTTTCTCTTTAATTACCGTTTTTGAGACCGTGTCGTTTTCTCATAGCTGGTCTTGTTTGACAGCATCCTGTGTACGGGCTGGTGGCCTCTTAGAGCAGGGGGAGAGACGAGAGGTCATCTTGTCTGGTGGCCTCTCACCAAGAACATGTCAGCAGCACTGGAGAGGTTTCCAGAACCATCAGGCCCAGGCAGACAACTCAGTCAGTGCCTGCTGAACAGCTTGTCATGTATGGTGGCAGTAGAGCTATGGTCCAATGTGATGCTGGAGGAGAGAGCCATGGAAGGGGAGATGTGTGGTAGCAGCTATGCCTGAGCATACAGAACAGGTGCGGGGACTGGCGGGACAGAAAAGGGGAGGGTGCTGGGAATTCATTTCTCTAGACTTTCAGAGGACACTGCCCAGGCTTACAGAATGGCCACCGATGAGCCACAGCAGGGTCCGCCCAAGTAAATAAGCCTCCTGCTGGAGAGTCACCCTCCACCTTAGTCCTTTTTGCCTGCCGTGAATCCGGGTAATTCAGAATTTTGAAGCACAGCTGAAATCAAGGTGCAGGTCACCCCCTAGATGCGCAGGTGTCAGGAGGATGTTCAGGAATTGTCTTAGACCCTTTGCTGCCTCTGTTTTCCATGTCTTGGGATCAGGCTGAGGTACTGGTCAGAAGCCCCGGGGTCCCATGTGTCTGGCTGTTGCACTGTACCTGGTTCTCATTCTGAAGACACAGTCCCAAAGGACAGTCCCTGTGATGTGCTCATGGGCTCACACAGTCCAAACACAGCACTGTGACCTCACTCCCGAGGGCCACCAGAGCAGGCAATGCTGAGGAATAAAGGCTTTGTTGACTTTATGAAATTCTTGAGAAGATAGTAAAAGGGGAGGGAAGAGTACAATGAAGACCTCAGATGGATGAGCAGAGTCCTTTACAATCAATGCTGGAAAACGTCTCTTCCGTTCCTGCCTGTTTCAGGTGCTGTGAGAAGCCGCCATTGTGACACTGCTGCCAGCTCACTGTCAGCGGGGTGTGTGCCCTGGTCTCTGATTCCAGGAACGGAGTCCGCTTGTACTGACTCTCCTGTACCCTCTTAATGGGATTCGTCCTAATAGTGGGCCAGAGTTATGGGGTGGCTTTCCAGGGTCAAGTAAACCGGCTCAGAAGATCAGGATCTTGACCCCATTATACGGAGCTGTGCTTGTTACCATGGAAAGCAGTGCAAAAGCTTCTTGTGCCTATAGATTTACATGCAGAAAATGTGTGGCGACATTCCAGCTACATCTTAACTAGCTTCCCGCCTTGTGTTACCCATGTCCGAGGAAAGCCCATTTTGGTCGTAGGAAGTGGAGGTGTGTGACTTCTCTCCTTAGACCAAAATAAGCGTGTTCCCGGAATAGCAGTTTTGAGACCTGTTTATGTAACAACCTACTTCCGGCTCTTGGTGGGGCATCGCGGGCCCGGGACCGAGGAAGGCTGGACGACGTCCCAGTCTCATTTTTCATCCTTGTGATGAGACGTCTTCTTTCCTTTTCCCCCACAGGTCCAGTTCCTCTCCCCACGAGCTCGCCGTCGGCTCCACGCTGCCCTCGCCTCTTGTTCCACCTCCATGCTGATCCTGTCCAACCTGGTGTTTCTCGGGGGCAATCAAGTTGGGAAAATCTACTGGAATAGGATCTTCATACAAGGTAAGTTGCGGGGGAATGCTGTTTTCAGCCAATTTCTTGTGTTCTACATTTGCCCTTTGTATCTTGACTGGGATGGGGGAGGGGGGCACAGTCATTGTTCTATTCACAGTATGTGACCTGTAAATACCAGCCAGGAACGGTTCCCTGTGTTTAGCTGTGACTTTAAGTGTCCCCTATTTTGATGTCCCTCTTATCTATGACACGTGACACTTAACCTCAAAATAGACTCTCCCAAACTCTCCCATTCCGTTCTGCTGACTTAGCTCTCCAATTCTTTCCTTTTTTCTGATCTCCCCTACTGCCTGTCGATCCCCGCCTTCAGCACACTGCAAAGTCTAACATTTACCATTCTGAAAGTCCTACTAGGATTATGTCCTAGAAGGCCCGTTGTGCTCTCCTGCAGCTGTGGGCATGGCTGCAGCTCTTTCTTAGGGAGGTTTTTGTCTGAACTCTGGGATGCCAGCACGAGTAGCCGACCTTATGTTTAATGTACATGAACGGCTCATCTGAATGTCCACTAGCAGCAGGTAAAATGCTAGTCTGTGGGAATTGTTGTGAAAACATTGCATTAATAATTGACCATCACTTATTTCATGTCCCCATTTCGCTGGGGCTGGAACTAAGAGTTACATCCTTAAGAGAATTGGGAGAAAGGGAACTCCTTACAGTACACACTACTTTAGCCTATTCCCTATGTATTAAAAGCTAAGTTTCCCTGAGCAGTGGCAGGGATTTGTGCTTTGGTTCGGAAGCTTTGCCAAGTGGTAATCACATGACTGCATACTAGGCTGTCATCTCCACCTCTGGCTCCCCAGTGATGCTTTCGCTACGGCTCTTTTCACACCAGAAATAACCCTGACATAGTTTTGTGATCCCAGGATGCCAGGTCATGAATCTACATTGTGGCAGCTTGGGTGAGCCAGGCTCAAAGGGGCCGAGAGAGAGAGCGAGCCCTCTTCTGCTTTCATCTTGTCGCTATAACACCCCTCTTTGATCTTGCCTTCAGAGAAATGGCTTAGCTGATACTTCCTGAAAAGACCATATACTTTCAAAGTAGAGGATGTCCTTTAATAAAGATGGGAGATAAAGGGGTGCTGAGGACCTAAAGATAAAAACTCTTCTAGAGGTGGGTGACAGTGTCTTACTTATCTAGCGTCCTACCACAGTACCCAGCACAAAGCCGAGAATGGTGTGGGAAAATGCTGGCTTGGGGTTTGCTGGTCTCATGAGCGAGAAGGCTCAGATCTTTGCTTCAGTAAAACAAACATATCGGGTGGTTGCTACTCAAAGGCACTGAGACAACAAGGATGGAAGAGGAAGCACACACAAATGTGGGACCCAAGCGTGCAAACAGAAATGTGTCAATAGATTCGAGTCATTACAGTGCCAGACGCATGAGTAAGCTGGTAGAGGTCATAGGATGGAGTGGCTGACCTTCCCGTGGAAGGTGGACTTCACAAAAGAAGTGGCATTTAAATTGGAATTTTGACCACAGAAAGTAGGAACTTGCCAGGTGGAAAAGGCAGGTGTATGGGGTAAGTAACACTCGCTGCTGCTCTGTCAGATAATTCCAAACTCTCAGTAATGTTTCCTCTTAGAAGTTTATTCTTCTCACATTTCAATGCAGAACCAGTGGCTTTTTCTAAGCAGTGACTCCAGGACTTAGAGTGTTTCTGTTTTGATTCTCCACCACCTTGTCCTGCCATCATGGGGGGCAAAGAGACATGGGGATGGAGCACAGGTACTAAATATCCCCACCAGAAGTGACACAAGACGTTTCTGCTCACGTTCCATTGGTCATAACCAGTCATGTGACCAACCTAAGTGCAAAGCAGGGAGATGGGGGAGAGCACACAGGTGTTAGTAAGCTATGGCACAGTGGGAAAGGGTGTACAAGGAAAGCAGCTGGAGCTACCCAAGGGGCAGTTAAAATGTAAGTTGGAGGGGGGAGGAGGGTGGGACTAAATGCTTGAGATATGGGAGTCAAGAGCGTGAAGGTGGTAGGTGAGACCATGGAAACAACTAACCAAGGAACATGCACAGAGTGAGAAGAGAATAGGGTGGGGGTGGAACCTGGGGATGCTGGCATTTAAAGGGGCTGAGAGAAAGACAGAGCTGTAAGACCTTCCTTCTGCTTCTCAAAGGCAGAAAGATCAAAACACGACTTGCCCCATACCCTGTGGAGCTAACAGCAGTCACGTGAGGTCAGGGCTCTGAAAAATCTGGTCTGCTGCTGCAGTGTGGCTCTTACTATGGTCTGTGATTGGATATATATTGTGTCCTCCGTGGAGCCAGGTACAGGAGTCCTGGGGACTGGTTCTCTGAACATGGAGGGCTCTATGGAATTGTTCCTCCCTGGGTTTTGAGGCCAGGGAAGCTCAGCTTCGAAGGCATTTTCTGTGTCAGGGATTCTTCAGATCAGCCTGGCCCCATCTCAGCTGGCTTCCTGAGTCAGGGAATGGCTACTGGGGCTTTGGCACTTGCCCCATTTATCTGGTCTCTGCTGTGGGTCTTTGTCCCAGAGTAATAGAGTTTAGATATGTCTAGGAGGAAAGTGAACCAGATGGTGCCAAATCCCCCATCCTTGAGAACTCTGGATATTTTTTTTCATAACGAATATGATTGACCTGATAGAAAATTAATATGAATATTTATGTTTTGGTACCAAAAAGTATTAATGAGGTTATAGGATGCCTCCTCAGACTTTGCTGCGGTGTTATATTAGCTTTCTAAAATTAAAAAATCAATCTGAATTATGAAACTCCTCTGGCCCCAGAGGTTTCAGATAAGAGGTCGTTGACCTGCTGATGAATGAGCCAGAAGTTTGACATGCTGGTTGTGTCCCTTCAGCCACATAATCAAGACCTGTTGTTCCAAGACCCACCTCTACACACTGAGGAAAATGTGATGAAGTGAGGAAGTCTGTCTTAGGGGATGGAGAGCATTTCAGTGCAGTCTCCAGATTTCCAGGTTTAATGGGAAGGTGACCCTTCCCTGGGGGTAACCACCATTGTCCCTCTCTGCCTTGATGGGCTGGACCTGTCGTAGTGATAATGAGGAACTGTGTCCCCTATCAGATCTCGTCTCAGTGAGTCCTGAAAGAGTAGGAAGAGGGCAGACAGGTGTCTGGAGCGTAGGATTATTGAGATAGAAGATACAGCCTCACTAATTCTCAGAGAGCCTTTCCCAGCTCATGATGTCCCTAGAAGTATCTCAGGATGAGGTCAGTCCCTCTCTGTCACCAGTTCACTGAATTTAGACATGGATCTGTTTGCTTTAAGCTGCAAAGCTTATTTTAGTAGCTTATGTAAAAATCTCTGTCCTGTTCTCTATGGGGTTGGTGATATGAGCTGTAAAACCAGAGCCTTGCTTTTCTGCTGTGCACTCTGCCCTGCTGTCCAGAAGAATGGACAACGCCAGCCAAGGGATGGAAATGCGGAGTTGCCTTCTAGGGCTCTGGTACGCAGGGCACACAAACCATTTCTACCAAGTGTTACCTCTGCTGCAGAGGCTGGAGAGGTAATGTTCAATTGATGCAGTGGAGAATAAAGAATCTTACATCTCTGCTTTAAGAAAAATCCCCAAATTTTTACTACTGAACTTTACTTCAAGCAGCTTGAGGAATGTGAATGTTGAGGGGTGTGTGTGTGTGTGTGTGTGTGTGTGTATGTGTGTGTGTGTGTGTGTGTAGAACCTAGTTGGGTCCAGGGATCTGAGAAGGATGTGGCTGGGGATTTGGTCCCCAAACCTGTTCCAGGAGGCTCCATGCTGTGTCATGCTTTGCAGAAGCAAACACAGCTTATTTCTTATGTAACTCTTTGGCTCTCAGAAGCACTTGTTGATGAATGGAGCTTTCTCATGTCTGCCTTAGAGCCTCAACATTGAACTGTAAGTTAATTTCTTGAACAAATAGTTGATGACTTCTCTGTAACTCACAAATATCAATATGTGATCACTCCAAATCTGTAAGCCCGGTCTCCATAAACCACCTGTGTGTTGTATCTTGACAGTACTCTTAGCTGTGGGACAATGGGAAGAAAAGGCAGACAGTGGGCATGGGGGTCTAGTGGGCATTTATCTGTCCATTGGGTATTTACCTGACGTGGAGCAGGCTGAGAGCTTTATGTTTGTCTGGATGTAGCGTGATGTTCCTTCTGAAAAGTCCATTGCCTTCTGTCACCGGAAGTCCCGGGCTTTGTAAGGAGACCTGATCATTTCCGAGGAGGTGGGCACTGGATTCTGCATCTAGGGATAAGCAGGGATGGGAGCTCAGTAGAAACACGGCAGCTACCAAACATTCCCCTGCCTGACTTCCCGTTACACACACACACACACACACACACACACGTGCGCGCACACACACGTGCACGCACACACACGCACACACACACACACATGCACACACACACACGTGCACACACACACGCATATCCACACGTGCACACACACACATGCACACATACGCACGTGCACGGACACGCACACACACACATGCACGTGCACTCGCGCAAGCGCGCACACACGTTTTCCCTCCTCCTTGTTGCCTGGACTAGTTTGGCAAACTACGTCACAACACTTAGCTGCTGAAGTGGCCCCATGCCAATGCGAGATGAATTTGGTTCTTTTCCCCCGGATTGCAGTGAGAGAGGAACCAGTAATTTTCTTATGCAGGTCAGAACCTTTATGCTCCCCATATTTGCTTGCTATTTCTAGCTGACAATGGAGAAAGTATATTTTCTCCCTGATGACTAGCCTGTCCATGCAGTTTATTCATCTCCTAACTCAAATGGCTCTGGACAGGCCCGTTTTATTTAAAGCTGAACTGGGGCATTGCACTGGAAATTCTGGAAGGCTGTGGTTAAATAGAAACTCATTCCCTCACATTTTGTTAAATTCTTAGTGCTGAAATTTCATTTTTGATGAGAGCAGACAGAGGGCAGGTGTCAATCTCTCCTCTTCCTTTGTGATTACTTTGTTTCACCGTCTTCACTAGCCTTTTCCTTTAAATAGAGATTTCATGTCTCTGATTGATTCTGCTTCTGCCTCACTGGATCCTCTGCAAGTTCTAGAAAAGTCTGAGGAGCAGGAGTTTCCCACCCATTGTTTTGTTGGTAAAGATACGTAGATACAGGGTAAGCAATTCATCCATGGTTATACATTGGTCCATTTATGGACATTCTTGGGATCTGAATTTAAAGACTTTCAGAAGCCTCCGTTTTTTCTTTACTCTATGCTACATGGTCACCCAGACGTCTTGGGCATCAGTTTTCCTAAAAATATTTCAGGCCAAGTCAGCAGACATAGGACGTTAGAAACAGTGAGTGGAAGTTCTTATCCAGCAGTGAGCCTGAGGCCATGTCACACCTGAGAGAATTTCTAAAGTATCTAGGAAGGAGTTTGAATCATAGCGCATTTAAATAAATCCTACTTTCTGTGAAATTGTGTGAAACTTTTTCCTGTTATCTAGGAGCTTTTGTGAATTCATTTGAAATGAGTTTCATGGAATATGAGAACATTTTAAAGTGTTTTTAAATAGACTATCAAGTAAAGACTAATATAGCTTAAATACACTTAACCCAAATAAAAATAAAATAATTTTGATTTTTACTGATTTATTAGCATATAATATTTGACATCTCTATCTCTCCTTGGCTCCCAATCTACCTGCCCCCAATCATATATATTCAGGGTGATATTCAGAAGTATATTGCAAGCAAATCATTATGAGGTGTAACTTAAACTCATACAATGTTACAAGTCAATTATATGTCAATAAAACTGGGAAAGAGTATATTACAAATGTGGTGACAGAAATTGAAATCAAACCACAATATTTTTTATAATTTAGGTAAGTCCCTTTTTTCTCTAACTAAGCTATCTGCATAATAGATCTGCTCACCATGTGATGAATATTCACTATATAAAAGGATATGTGCAGTGAGATCTCTAAGACCTAAACCAGGAAATCACTTGGGGTTATAGTGCATCTGTGGCTTCTGAAATAAGCACACATCCTGAATTTATATTATTCATTTATGTGACTTCTTATCACAGCTATTACTATACTTTTAACCAATGGCTACAGAAATAGTTCGGCACCTGCCGTGCCAGTGCATGCCACCTGAGTGTTACAGGGGAGTCTGAAATGTTTATCAGACACACTAGTAGCCAGGAGCCCCCTTTCACCAGACTGTCTCCTCAAGTCACGACTGAACATTTTTGAAAAGTGTGGAATATTAAGAATATGTAACATTTAATTTTAACATTGTTGTAACAGAAGGGAAATCTAGCAAGAGCCGTCACTATCAAGTGTCTCAGCTTTGGCAGTAAACTCCTTTGTGCAGCAGGACCCATCGTTGTGTTTGCTTCTGTTTACTTGTGCACTGGGCACTGACCGCCCACTTTCTGTTGCCCCCTGTATTTGTTTCCTATGGCTGCTATAACAAATTATTACAAACTTGATGACTTCAAGGAACACAAATTTATCTCTTACTGTTCTGGAGGCCGGAAGTCTGAAATCAGTCTCGTTGGACTAAAGTGCAGACTGGGTCCTTCTCGGGGTCCTAAGGGGGGAGGATCTGTTTCTTTGCTTTTTCCAGCTTCCAGAGGCCAGTTACATCCCTTGGCTCAACGGCTTACCTTCTTCCTCTTCAAAGCCAACAGCATAGCATCTTTAAATCTCTTTCTCTCTGTCCCTCTTCTCCTGTCATCACATCACCTGCTATCTGACTCCTTCTGTGTCTCTTCAATAAGGACCCTGGTGATTACATCAGGCCCACTGGGATAATCCAGGATAATTTCCCCCTCTCAGAATCCTTAACTTGACCACATCTGCAAAATCCCTGTTGCCACATAAACTGACTTGCATGGTTTCCAGGGATTAGGACATGGTCAGGTTTGGAGGAGCCATTATTTAGCAGACCATAGCACGATAAGGGAACAATGCTATTTACACAAAGCATCCCTTCTGTGGCACCACTACAATAGCTTCTTTCTCAAGAGATTTGGTTACAAAATAGCACTGTAGACATGCCACTAGCCTTATTAAAATGAGAATCTACCTGTAAAAAGCAATGGTACTTAAATTTCACAGAAGAAATGTGAGATTTGTTATCTTGAAGGTATGTAGAGAGTAGTATAGGGGAAAGATGCAGTTTTTTTGTTCTTAGTTTTTAATTGGGGAATATTAAGGAACAGTGTGTTTCTCCAGGGCCCATCCGCTCCAAGTCGTTGTCCTTCAATCTAGTTGTGGAGGGTGTGGCTCAGCTCCAAATCCAGTTGCGTTTTCTTTAGTTGCGGAAAGCACAGCCCACCATTTCATGGGGAAATCGAACCCGCGCGACCTGATGTTGAGATTTCGTGCTCTAACCAAATGAGCCATTCAGCTGCCCCTTCGGAAGCTCAGCGGCAGCTCCTTGTCTTCAATCTAGTCGTGGAGGGCGCAGCTCACTGGCCCATGTGGGAATTGAACTGGAAACCCTGCTGTTCAGAGCTCACGCTCTAATCAACTGAGCCATCCAGCTGCCCCAAAAGATGCAGTTTTGCTTGCTCAGCATCTGTTTCCCATTCTTTGGGAAGAAACCTCTTCTACCCCACTCTGAATCTGTGTCATTCTGGTGGGACATACCCTCTATGTGACCAGGATTGGCTAGTCTGTGTGGTCCATCTCCTCATGTGATGCAGTTCCACAGTTTTTGTTAGAACTATTAGGAAGGAGAAGCCCTGTTTCTTCTGTTGTTGCGGAGGTGTCAGAATATTGGGCTGGAGCTGTTGACAGCCCTCTTGCCACCACCAGTGGAAAGCCAAGTAGAGAGGGAAGCCAACTCCGAGGAAAGCAGAGCTGCATTTTGGACAGTGTACTTTTGACACAATATTTTGAGACAACCCACTACCACATATTATTTTTAAGCCCTTAGTCCTTGAAGCCAACATCTCTGTGTACTTTTCAATTATAGGAGTGTTTTTGTTTGGTTGGTTTGTTTTTTACTCACTTCATCAGTTCATGTTAGGAGACAGTTCTCCAGGGCTGTCTTGTGTTTTTGCATGTTTTTTGAAGAGAGACATTGACTGCCTTTGTTCTGAACTGTCTTTCCAAGAATTCTTTCCAAGAATATATGGAAGACATCTTTGGAAGATGAAAATAGTATCTTCCTCCAAAGTAAAAGGTATTTGTTTACTGTCCAGTATAATAAATATTTCTTGCCGGAGGCAAAGTTCAAATAGGCTTAGTGCCCATTATGAAGTATTTGTATGTCCTAAGCTGGGGTATATCTCCTATAACATAACCCACTGCATGTACAGATATCACCTGGCTCTCTTCACATTGCATTGTGGGATCTGAGGCTCAGGGAAATGACACAAATGCTCTGACTACTGTTATTGCTGTAAGTCCTTTGTCTCTGACTCAAGAGTCTTGTGTCTTCCTCCAGCATCCTTAAAACTGACAGGCTAATCTGTTGCTTGTCAGTAAGGTAAAAATCAGAGCCTTCACTTATTGACAGTCCAGTTTGGTTGAGTTTCTGTCATTTGTAATGAAAAGCATCCCGACTAATGTAGATGGAATATACCATTGTGACAGGTTCTTAAGGGAAGGTATTTTAGGAGATTCTATTATAGTGAATCATTTTTTGTATAACTTTTGTTTTGTTTTGTTTTGTTTTGCTTTTGTGCCATAAATAAAGTAACTATGTACTCTGTTGTGCTTTTTAAAGTAGGCATCTAATTCTTCTATTCTAAATTTAAATAATTATGAAAGATCTAATTTTTGCCATATTATATTGACATTTAAAAATAAAACTGAAGCCTTTAAATAGTATAAATTATAAATAACTTAGTGATTTCATATACATACAGCATTATCCTTTCAAAAATATGTATGAGCAAGATCTTCTTTCACAGTAATAGTTCCTTGATCACATATTTCTGTATTATTTTCCCTACAGAATTTTGTCTTATCTAAAAGTGGTTTCCTTTCAGCTATCACACTTCTCTGCAGCGTTGTTGATTTTATTTATTTCATTTGTTTTTCTATTACTATGAAGGTAGTGATGTAAATATTTTTTCCTGGATTGAATTATAATTACAATTATTAGTAACACAAAGATGATACCATTTGATAGCTAATTATTAACACAAAAAATAAAATTGTATTGAAAATACTTTTCTCTTGAGATGGATGGATAAAGGACTTATGGTTATTTGATTAAAGGAATTATCTAATTGTGTCTTTATTTTGCCCCTCTATTTTAAAGCTTTTTATTGAAATATAATGTAGCATAGAAAAGCACATATATCATAAAAATTTTCTTTCAGTGAACCCACATGTATAACCAGCTCTTAGAGGCCCCTTCTTATGACTCTTATCATCTGCTATCTGCCTTTAAGAGTAATCACTATTCTGACTTCCAAGTGCATAGCATTTGTGGGTAAATTGTTTGTTTAAAAATGTACATGAAATTGGAAAACTAAGTTTGCGAACTTGTTGAAATGATGTTGCTAACCTTTTTTGATATTAGAGGGATTATTCATTATGAATTTGTACCAACTTGACAAACAGTTAACCCTGTTTACTATTTGGAAGTGCTGAAAAGGCTACATGAAAAAGTTAGACGACCTGAACTTTTCACCAACAGTTCATGGCTCTTGCATCACGACAATGCACCAGCTCACACAGCACTGTCTGTGAGGGAGTTTTTAGCCAGTAAACAAATAACTGTATTGGAACACCCTCCCTACTCACCTGCTTTGGCCCCCAATGACTTCTTTTTTTGCCAGAAGGTAAAGGAAATATTGAAAGGAAGATGTTTTGATGACATTCAGGACATCAAGGGTAATATGTTGACAGCTCTGATGGCCATTTCATAAAAAGAGTTCCAAAATTGCTTTGAAAGGTAGACTAGGCACTGGTGTCGGTGCATAGGAGAGTACTTTGAAGGTGACCATAGTGATATTCAACAATGAGATATATAGCACTTTTTCTAGGATGAGTTTGCAAACTTAATTGTCTGACCTCGTGTACACACACACACACACACACACACACACACGTATGTATATAGTCACATAGGATGTATTATGTCCAGTTTCCTTTGCTCTATATCATGTTGAGAGATTTGTCCATATTTTTGAGTGTGGTTGTAGATTTTTCCTGCATATTACTGTAAAGTATTCCATTGTGTGAACATGCCACAATTTATTCATTCTACTGATGGTGAACATAATAGCTATTAGGTTCTATGAGCTGTCGTATACATGGCCTGTGGTCAAGATATGTATGCGTTTTTGTTGGGTACATACCTGGGAAGGACTGCCGCATCACAGGGTATGCAGACATTCAGCTTTTGTAGACAGTCTCTCACAGTGTGATGCCAATAGCCTTGACGGTTTTATATCCTGACGTAAGATCAGGATAGGGGAGAGCCTTGCTTTTTCCTTTGGAAAAAGTGGGATAAAGGATATTTTATGAGAGGAAGAGGGGAAAGGAGAACCGTATCCTTAGATACATTTTTAGAGACATACACACACATACACACACACACACACACACACACACACACACACAGAATTTGAGGACCTGGAAATCAATTCTTCTAAAGTTATCCATGTTGTTTATATTACCCAATACACTTTAGAAAGTCCTGCTGTAACCCGAGTGGCATGCATAACCCCGTCTGAAGACTACTGCTCTGTTGGGGAAAGAAGCTCACTCTGTCCTTTGTGTCCGCCCCCCCCCCCCCGCATCTGTTTATTCTGGCCCAAAAGAAAAGGAGTGTTGATCTGAAGAGGACAGTGGTTGGGGTTAGCATGTATCAGTTAGCCACTACTGCATAACAAACCACCACAAGAGTTAATGGCTCAAAAGAACGTGAGTCTAGCTCATGAGTCTCTGTGTCAGTTGGTGTCTAGTTGATCTAGGACAGCCTCATGCATACACCTATGGGTCAGCCATGGCTTGGATTTGCTGATCTTAGCTGGGTCCTTACATTTCTAGGGCCTTGGCTGGGATGAATTGTCCAAGTCAGGTCTGTTCCAGGTTGATTTTTTATTCTTCAGCGGATTTGTCCAGGCTTGTTCACAGGACAGTCATAGTAGTTCGAGAGAGAGAGAGAGAGCAGACTGTGTGCAAGGGCTTTTCAGGCTTTGGCTCAGAACTGACACATGATCACTTTGCTGTACTCTCTTGGCCAAAGCATGTCATAAAGCTAGCCCACATTCAGGGCGAGGGGAAATAAACTCCATCTCCTGATAAGCTGCACAATCATATTACAAAGGGTGTTGATACAGGTCGGAGGGATGGTGTGACCATTTTTGCAATCTGCCTTAGTTGCATATTCAGAGGGGTCCAAAGAGCTGCCCCAAGAGTGTGGCCATTAGATGATCCCATGAGGCTGGAGAGGTAGTAAGAATCGCATTGGTCCCATTCGGCCATCTCTCCCCTTCGCGTCTCCTACTTCTTCTCCTTCTTCTCCCTGCAGAGGCTTGCTCTGCCTCCCATGCAGTGGCTCATAGCCTTATGGTGTTTGGGCTCGCAAAAGCCAGGAGAGGGTCTGGGAGCAAGGCCGAGGCCAGCCGTGCACCTTGTAGTGAAATCATCATAAACACTCTTGCATGTGTGTAAGCATGCATTCGTGTGTATGAGCCACATTGTTAAAATCTGGAACATTGGGACATTCAGGCTGATCTAACTTAAAGAAGCTTCCCTGAGGCCCAGCCTGGCCACGTGGAGTTCTGCATAGGATGTGGGGCCAGAGCCCCAGCTAATAAACAAGTATTCCTTTGTTTTGCTTTGCATAGATGTATATGGCATTCAGATCTTCCTGAGTCCTCTGACTAAATGTAATTCCGTACCTCTTAGTAACATCCATTGTTACTATTTTAACTCTTCGTAGTTTAAAAATTTCTAATTCACTGGTTCAGTCGATCTTCTCCACAGCCCTGCAGCATAGTTCAGACCGATCTGATCTCAGTATTACTAACAGCTCAGAGGCCAGAGAGGTTAGGACACTTGTTCATAGTCACACAGCTAGTAAGCCTTGGAACCAGGTGAGATCGCAAGTCTTTTGACGCTAAATCCCTTATCCTTTACGTTATACTGTTCTGCCCTCTCTGTTCTGTCAGATTTAAATCACAATAAGCAATCAGTTTTCTCTGCAAAATATACCTGGGTTTCACTGTCAGAGACAAAGTCTCAGGCACCTGGTTTATTGTTCTGTTCCTGGTGCTTATCGGTAGGGGTTGGGGTGGTGACAGGAATCAGAGCTTCCAGGCTCGGGGCTTGCAGGCCCCCTGGATTGACCACTGGCTAGTCTGCACCCCAGGGACTGTTTTTAATCTGAGCCTGCTCGATTGGTGAAGGACCCTTGCTCACCTGACAAATCAGCACTCAAGGTATTGGTTTTCCCACTCTTAGCCTTCCTCAGACATTGCATTAGCTTGTTCACAGCCTGGTTTCTTACTCACACCAAGAAAGCAGTAGAAGGAGAAATTGATTTGTTTGGACCTGCTAGCTGAATTACTAGAGAAACAAGATGTTCTCAGGATGGCTGTTGTAAGAGCTGAAGGCCCACGATCACAATGTATTAGATTGGTGCAAAAGTAATTGCAATTTAAAAGGTTAAAAATAATTGCAAAAACCGCAATTACTTTTGCACCAACCTAACATTACGTCGTGTGGGGCTGGAAACGCAGTGGGAGGCAGCAGCGTGGGCTCGTTGTGGTCCTTTTCTTTGCAGTCAAGATCAGAGAGTGGAATCCAGGGAACGTTTGCTTGCCTCAGGCATTTTATCTGACACTGTGGTCACCTCTCTCGCATGTAATTAAGGCTGTCAAGCATTTCAGTGAATATTCAGTAAATGAGAATAAAAACCACAGAGAAAAACGTTTCATTATCTTGAAATAAAGACAGAAAGAAATGAATCTTGTTTCGTGAGCACCTGTTCGGTACCACACAGGATTGTTCAAGGGCTCAGCGCTTTGTGTAGACAGGCATTGGCGCCCATCCAGACCATTTGTGTCTGCACTGATTGGGGTTCTTGCCGCCTCCAGCTGCCACCCTGCTCACCTACCTGCTACTTGGTGTATCCTTTGCAGGGGACCTACTAAGAGAGTAAAGCATGACCAACGGGGGGTTATGGATCGAAATGTGCCCTCCCCCAACATGTTGATATCCTAACCCCATTATCTCAAGATGTGACCTTATTTGGAATTAGGGCCTTTACAGAGGGAATCAAGTTAAAGTGAGGTCAGTAGGGTGGGCCCTAATCCAATGTCCAGTGTGCTTATAAGAAGGGAAAATTTGGGCACACAGACAGATGGTGTGAAGCCACGGGGAGAAGGTGACAGAAATTGGAGTAATGCTGCCTCGGAAAGCCTGGGGCCACCAGAAGCTTGTAGTGGCAAGGAAGGAACCTCCCGTGGAGGCTTCAGAGGGAACATGGCCCTGCTAACACCTTGACTCCAGGCTTGTGGCCTTCAGAACTGTGAGAAAATAAATGTCTGTTGTTTTGAGCCCTTCGTTTTGTAGTACTCTGCTATGGTAGCCCTGGGAAACTCATACAGGTTGTGTGATGGGGGAAGCTCACGGGGTGAGATGAGGTACTGAGGTGAGCTGGCAGTGATTCCTTTCCTACTCTAAGAAACGCAGTTCAGATAGGAGTCCAGAGCTGGAAGGTTGAAAACACCCTTTCTGAGTATGGAAGTCCATACCTCAGCTAGACTTTGCTCTCTGGGCATATGCCATAAGACAGGCATCCCAACGGTGTGCCGTGAGGGTGGGAACAGTCACGTGCCACCACCACAACGTCACAGATTGAATGTGATCATCCAGAGCAGGGTATTGCGAGCCAGAGGCCCCTGAGGGCCCAGTGAAGGTGAGGAGCAAGGAAAGCGGACCTTCTCGTTTCTGGGGAGCCCTGGTCTTTCATGGGTGATCCGGGTCAGTTTAAAGTGCGGTCATGTGGTCAGTGCGGGTGGAGGGCTAGAAACAGAGACCGACAGTGACCGTACAGGGAAGTAGCTGATTTTAAAACAAAGCCAAACTTTCAGTTCCCACCTGCCTTAATATTCATCTTCTCATGTGTCCTTCTCTAACCCATGACGTTGATGATACAGAAAGCAGCAGGTGGAAATGGCTAGTCTGGAAGTGTATGTCACCCCCTGTTGGGCTGGCACCTTGAGGCTTCCTGAGAGAGGAGCCGGCTTATCCTCCACTTGCAGCTCGCTGCCCAGCGTCCAGCCGACCCAGGGCTCGAAGCCTTTGTCACCCTGTGCCAGCCGAGCGGCATGCCTGCAGCGCCTCTCTGCTCCCCTCTGTTCTCCTCTAGGTATTGTCACACTCCAGCTGCTGCCAGCTCTTGCGCAGAGAAGGAGGCAGCTGCTAACTTTAGCCCCATTTAGGTCTCTAGGCAGCATGCCTCAAAACTTTGTTTTTCTGATGGCATTTTCACGTGACCTGGAAGGGGAGAAAACTGAGAAGACTCGCCTGCTATCAGTAAAACAAAAAGGGAAACCTACTATTTTGTTTTAAAAGGTGATTGCATTCCTTTGCTGTTAGAAGTTTTCCAGGGGGCAGGGATATGTCCAAAGGGAGTACCTATAACCTGTGGCTTTTAGGGGAAGAAGAAAACAGATAACTGAGGGCTGAGCCAGGGGAATAATGCCAGAGAGCGTTAGAAAGATGTCTCTGGCTTTCTTGGGTGAGGCCAAGCCACCCAGTTTATGACACAGGGACATGGGTTTTTGCTTGATAAACCTGGTTTCCCTTTTCCCAATTGTTTGTTTATAGATCGGGTGTATGGGACCACTCCCATTTGTCTTATTTCGAAGTTGAGTCTCCTAATGGAGCACATTTGTTGTAATACACAACAGCAGACTATTTGCATTCTGAGGGCTTTCAATCACACAAAATCTAAAAGATGTCAGACAACATAATGGGTTTTGTTATTTGCTGACTTTCAAGGAGCCAAACGATGGTCACACAGGTCTGTTTTGGGAGCCAGGCCTTTCCTTCGAAAGTCATTGTTTTTACTAAACGAGAGGAAACCAGATAACTTTTAACATAAAATTGTTTCCAATTCTGTTTTAATATTCTGTTTGTGTCCACAGTTGCCTATCATTTACTTCTCTCATATTTGAAGCTTGCCTCTTGATTACTTTTCTTATTTCGTGGCTGCCCCAACAAAATTGCTGGAGGGTTGGATCATACCTCTTGCATTGCTATAAAAAATTTCTACCATCAGCAAGGATTTTACTAAAAGAAGCAAAAGTACACAGTAAGGAAATAAGAATTGTGAGAAGCATTCCAAACTATCTGATTCAGGAAAAAGAGGCACAGTGGTCAGGTGAGTCTAGATGAGGCCAAGGTTGTTTTCTACAGAGAAAATTGCTTGAAGGAAAAGGCCTCCCTGTATTCCTGCTGGTGTTTATACTGGGTGCTTATGACACATTGATAATCAAGCATGGAAAAATGTGCTGTAGTGCTTGAAGACAAAATGCTTTGAGGACAAAGAAGTGAATGGTTAAAAAAAAAGAAAGTCAAGAGCTGCAAAACACAAAATACAATGTGATGTGCCGGATTGGATCCCGGAACAGAAGAAGAACTTAAGTAGAAAAATTGGTGCAATCAGAATAAAATCGGGGGTTTAGTGACTAGTAATGTACTTATGTTGCTTTCTTAGTTTTGACAAATGTACTGTTAAGAGAAACTGAGATGACCGGGTCTATGGGAACTCCCTGTGTTATCTTTGCAACTTTTCTGTAAATCTGAAATGATTCCAAAATTAAAAGTTTATTAAAAGAAAAAAAAATGGAAGTGAATGGTTAACTTTGTCTTCTGGATCTGAAAGTCATCGTGGAGGAGGTGACATCAGAGGTGGGGCTAAAGGGTGAGTAAGTACCAGGCATGGGGGATGGGCACCGCATGCACAAAGGCATGGAGTATAAACTTGCACATTGAGGAAAGGGTAAGCATCTCAGGATCATAGCTCGAGAGTATGTGGGGTCTGATGTGGTGAATAGGCTGCTTGGACTAGAGGGTACCCCAATGGTAGCTTGAAGGTGAGATAATGAAGGCCGTAGAGGCCATGCTGTGGGGTGTGGACATCGTCCTTAATAGGCTGGGGAGGGGTGCGTTACAGAAAGGTTTTTGTGAAAGAGTGACAGGAATCTCATGTTTGAAAGATCCCCATAGAGTACTGTGATTTGGAGGGGAGCAGTGCTGGGCCTTTGGGGGGCCAGTCCGGAGACAACATGAGGGATGACAGAGCTCCTGTGTGTGAAAGAACGGGAAGGATGGAAGAAGAAGATTTCTCCCAGGGAAAATTTTAGGGAATCATCTAAGTCTTCATAATTTGTACAGTTCAATGATTTTGATACCTGAGACAGGGGCAAAAATACTTGAGGTTTACGCACTGTTTTTGTAGCTCACATCGATTAATTTCTGAATTTTGGAGAAGGAATGGTCATATAGATTACTGTTTCCTCTGGGATTTGAGGGGACATGCAAGTGCCAAGGAAAGTGCCAAGATGAAAAGGAGGCCTTTGTGGACGTAAGCAGCCTGCTCAATAAACTGCCTGAATTAATGCTTTTTCTAGGACCAAATTTACCCTGGAAGTGGCGTGCTTTGTAGTTTCTTGTTCTTTACATGTATTTTAAAGATATTTTGAGATTTGTCTTTTGTTTCTTAAGTATAGTGAGTATAGCTCTTTATAATCTCTGATATTTTCAGTATCTTAAATCTGTATTTATCTGTATCTACTGTCGTGTGCGCGCGCATGCGTGCGTGTGCTGGGTCTTACGCATAGCACCTCTTTCCTTACATATCTGGTTACCTTTGACTATGTGCTGCTCATTGTCTTACATAATTATACGTGGGGTTTTCCTGAGGTCTAGTACGAAGGTACCTTGCTCCAAATAAAATTTGTGTTGATATCTGACAGATACCCAAGACTGACCCATGGTTCATCCTTTCAGAGACAGATTCACTTCCTTCTCGCTTTTCTCTGTTTACTACTGGTTCACTCTTACCCTGAAGATGGTTTGATTCCTTTTTAGGCCCCAGCTTTTGTGGGCCACCTGTTAGACTCACTGCTTTTATCAGGTCCTGGGATTTTATTCCTGCTTTCTTACCCTAAATACTGAAGCACAGTCTGGACAGACAAATGTTCTTACAACAAAAACATAATTAAGAACTTCCCTTATCTCCCTTGGTTCTCGTTTTCTGTTAGATTTTGGGCTCACAATTCCCCACTGTCATACCAGAACATTGTCAGCTTTTTGAAAAAAGTTTAAAATATTTAACTAGCAATTTTAGTATTTTTTCTTCCAGTGAGAGAAGTGGTCTAAATAACTTACCTGCTATTGCCAGAAACAGAACTCTTTCTTAGATTCTGAAGAACTCCTGGTTTCTCTTTGAGTCAAACATGGCATTGGAAACTTCCTAGAAATGATAAAGAGATTCAGATAGAAATAGGAGGCATCAGATAAATTCTTGATTAGTGAATTTGTTTGGACTGCTAAGAGAAGTTAGGTGTATTTGAGGAATCCCCTTATTTTTAAGAGCTGTGTTTCAGTGATGGTATAGTGTGATCGTAAAGGACTCTGAAGTCAAACACAATTGAGTCATTTACTAGCTATGTGACCGTGGACACGGTACCTAACCTATGTCACATTCAGCTTCACACCTGTAAATAGAGAAAAATACCTACTTCATAAGTGACTGTGGAGATTAAATAAGGTCATGAATATAAAGCCTCGCACAGTCCCTGGTACATTGTAAGCCTTTACTAATGGTAACTTATTATTGGTAACATTATATTAACATTATTCCCACATGACCCCTTTTTCTTCCATCAAAAATAGTTTGGTGGATATCCATATGCAAAAGAATGAAGTTGGACACCTACCTCACTCATACACAAAAATCAGTTCAAAATGCATCAAAGAACTAAAATACAGGAGTAAATTTTTATGACCTTGGTTAACCAATGGTTTCTTGTATATGGCACTAAAAACACAAACAATAAAAGAAAAGAAATAGGTCAACTGGACATTATCAAAGCTAAACGTTTTGTGATTCAAAGGACATCATCAAGAAAATGAAAACATAACTAGAATGCAAGAATAATTTGCAAATCATATATCTGATAAAAAATTTGTATCTAGAATAAAGAATTATTACAACTCAATAATAAAATGACACATAACTCAATTTAAAATTGGCAAGAATCTGAATAGACATTTACCCAAAGAAGATACACAAATGACCAATAGCACATGACAAGGTATTCAACATTTATCATTAGCCATCAGGAAAATGCAAATCAAAATCACAATGAGATATCACTTTATAACCACTAAGATTACTATAGTAACAAACAAACAAAGTCAAAATGAAAGAAAAGTATTGATGAGGATGTGGAAAATTTAAACTCTCATACTCTACCTGTACAAATGTAAAATGAAAAAACAGATACTTTGGAATATAGTCTGGCAGTTCTTCAAAAAGTTAAACAGATAGTTACCATATGCCCCAGCAATTCCACTCCTAAGTATGTTCCCAAGAAAAGTGAAAATATAGGTCCACACAAAAACTCACACACAGATATTCACAGCAGCATTATTCATAATAGTGAAAAAAGTGGGAACAACCCATATGTCCATTGCTGAATGTGGTATATCTCTGCAAAGGAATATTAATTCAGAATAAAAAGGAATGAAGTACTGATAATGCTATAACATAGGTGAACCTTGACAACATTATGGTAAGTGAAAGAAGCCAATCGCAATGGATCACATATCATATGATTCCCTTGCTATGAAATGTCCAGAATAGGCAAATCTATGGAGACAAAAAGTATGTTAGTGGTTGCTTAGGACTGGAAGGGATGGGAGTTTAGAGGGTAATGGCTAATGAGTATGGTGTTCTTTTTTGGGGGGGTGATAAAATGTTTTAAATTTGATTGTGATGATTGCTCAATTCTGTGTGAGTATACTAGAGCCCACTGAATTATACATTTTACATGGGTTTGTATGGTGTTTTAATTATATCTCAATAAATCTGTTAAAAATTATTAATAGCTTGGGGCTTCAAGATCATTGGTCTGGCGTGGTTGTTCTGTTTGTTCCTCAATCCATCCATCCATCCATTTATATGCCCTTCCTTTTATCATTTAATTCTTCCTTCCATCCTCCCATCTTATCCCATCCCATTTTCGCCTTCCTTCCTCACTCTGTAAGTACAAAAACCCAAGTCCAGGAACCATGCTTGTCCCTGCCTTTTATCATGCTAATTTGGCATTTCGGTGTCTTTATGCTTTGTAGCTGCCTAGTGTAAAGTGACTTTTCCAAGCTCCCCAGAGGAAATGCTTTTTATTAATCCATCCAGTAAACAGATGGATACATAGATTTGGGGAGAGTGGGGAGAGAGGGGCATGCTGAAGACCCAGGTCACATCTCACCTCTGATGAATCCTCAGAATGGTGTGTAGGAAATTTTCTGGTTTTGTTTATTTGCTGTAACAGCTCAATATTAAATATGTATGACAGTCTCTCCTGCCTCCGGTCTGTGGGTCAGTGCAGGTTTGATGCCTGGTAGTTGCATTTCTCATTATTAACACAATGTTGAGTGATTTCAAGGTTGACCTGGTCTAACACAGCTTTCTTAATGGGAGTACTCCCCTTTGTGTCATTATTAATCAGTATGATGTCAGCTGTTATCTTGTCCAATCTCATGTATAGTTATTTCCTAACTTTATTGCCCATTAGAATTACCTGAAAAGCTTATTTAAAATGCAGAATCCTGAGCCCCTACCTGTAAGAAATTCTGATTCTGTAACTCTTGGGCAGCACCCAGGAATCTGTATTTTAATGAACGCTCCTAGTGATTCTGATTGAAATGCTCCTTGTATCACCTTTGAGATACTCTACAGTAATTGATCTGTTAATGCTGGCATCAGTTAACAATAGGGAAACTTCTAGTTTCCTTTCTAGTGCCCTCTGGTGCCCATTTCTTCAATCTTGGACGAGTTTCTCCATGATGAGAAGGAGTAAGTATTATTCTGTGAACTCTCCCACTGAGTTTAGTGGGTAGAATCTTCAATATGCTTTAAGGTTTTTGAGGGAGACAAGAACCCAACAGTTCCAGGGAACTTTCACGTGTCCAGTGATTTATTTAGATAATCCAAACTGTAACATATCCAAATAATCAGCATCTGAGTTTAGAGGCATATTGTTAGACATCAGAGTTTTGCACCCTTTTTAATTTGCTTGATTCGATAGGAGAAACAAACTTGGATTTTTGGAGATAAGGTGGAGGAGGAGCCTTTAGGAAGAAGATGATTGGGGCCCCGGGGAGTGGGGTGGGGGCTATGTAAGCTATAATGAAAACTCTACTCTGAACTGAGTGTTGACTCCAATACGGTAGGTAGGAAGTTTTACAATCCCTGTAACTCTGCACATACTCCAAAATGCTGTGTGGACACATGTTTTCCTTATGAAGACATAAATCTGTCAACGTACCAAATCCCTCACCTCCATCAAAACACCTTTGTAAAACCCCTAATTCCCCATAGGGCTGGGTTAAAAAACAACAACAACAACAAAAACTTTAGGCTAATTTCAGCCATCTTTGTTATTTGGGATCTTGACATCCAAGACATCATTGATGTATACCAACAAGGAAAGAGGAAGCTTAAACTCAATTTCAGTTGAAAGTGAGAGAGAAAATCCTGTAGTAGTGTCTTATACCTACATATCTTTTTTGCAAAGCACTTTCATTTGCATTACAGTCCTGTAATGTAGATGGAACAGAATTATTATTCTTTCTTTTTGTTTTTTTAAAGTGTGTTTTTCTAGGACCCATCAGCTCCAAGTCAAGTAGTGGTTTCAATCTCTTGAGGGCACAGCTCACAGTGGCCCATGTGGGGGATCAAACTGGCAACCTTGTTGTTAAGAGCACCGCACTTTAACCAACTGAGCTAACTGGCCGCCCCCATATTCTTATTCAGTGGGTGAGAAAACTAGTTAAGTGACTTGCCAAACTCAGTTACCTGCTAAATGGCAGAGCTGAGACTTAAAACCATGTCCTCTCCTTCCTTCTTCAGTGTCATTTTCACCAAATCACACCGCTAAGAAAATGGTGGGGTTTCTGCTAATTATCTGTCCGGAGCTGATAATTGAGGAATCCTACTTTGTTATTCTTTAAGGCATGAATGATGAAATACTGAACACTACATGAAAAGAACTATATAAATGGTAATTACTGTATTTGTTTTGGGAGGAACTGACTATCCATCCAGCAGAAAAGGAAAATCAAATCATTTACCTTAAAAGCCCTGGAAACAAACCTTCCTTAAAGAGGTAGATTATGTTTTTCAATTTTAAAAGTAACATTCCTTTTTTGAACTTTTATTTAAATACATAACGTGTAAATTAAAGTGCACAAATGTTAAGTATGCAGCCTGATGAATTTTCACAAACTGAACGTACCTGTTTAAGCCACAACCAAGCCCTTAGAAGTTTTTCCGTGTCATCTCTTCTAGTCACAACCCCCTCTAAGGTAACCAGCATCCTGATATCTAATGTCATAGATTAATTTTGCCTGTGTTTGAACTTTATTTAAATAGAGTCACAAGGTACTGTTAGTTCTGTTATAATGCTTGTTTTGAACATGCAAATTTTCATCATGATTGATACATTAGGGAACAATTTGAACATAATGCAATTTAGTGTTTGCTGATTTGCAATTTTGTCCTCAAGAAACACTAGGTGAATGCGGGAAAACTGCACCCAGCTGCACTGAGCCCCCTGGGAATGCGCAACACGCACACCTGCACACTCCTCAAACATCTACTGACACCTCAGTTCCTTGAGCATGTATGAGCCCCAACCACTTCTGGTGTTACAGTCAGACCTGCTGTAACACTCCATCTGATGTCAGCTAGCCCCACTTCCATCACTTCACAATGATTTGCCAGCTGCAACCCCTCTGACGCCCACTTCCATAAATAAACTTCAAATCTTTGTAAACATAAAATACTACTTATTTTAGTACTCATTCATTTCTTAACCATTTTAGATGTCTAAAACCATGCTACCACTTTTGTTAGAGTTCTACTTTTTTATGTATCACTGACAAGGTTTTTGAATGTTATGCCCCCTTTAAGCCCTATGGTTTTAATTGCAAGAGTTTGCATAGTGTGGTGGTTTCTAGGGACACATACATCATGTTGTAGCAGATCTGACTGTAATTTTTGTGTGTGTCTTGTTTCTTTCAACATTGTGTTTGAGAGAGTCATCAATATCATATATAGCAATAGTTTATTCATTTTTATTGCTGCATAGTATTTCATTGTATGAATATACCACAATCCATATATCTATTCAACTGTTGATGGACTTTTTTGGTTTTTAGATTGAAGCTAATACTTTCGCTGCTCTGAAAAGTTTTATACATGTCTTTTAGCTCACATATGTACATATTTCTATTGGGTATGAGCCTAGGAGTGGAATTGTGGGGTCTTAGGGGATGTGTATGATCAATTTCAGTAGAAGTCACCCATCTTCTAATGTAGTTGCACCAATTTATTCTCAAATCAGTGTGATGAAGATTCTAGTGCCCATGAATCCTCTCCCAAATTGTCTTCTTCATTTTAGCTCTTCTCGTTTTTTTTTTGTGTGTGTGTGTGTGTGTGGTATTTCAACATGATTTTAATTTGCATTTCCCTGATGACTAAAGTTTAAGTATCTTTGCATATGTGTATTGCACTTGTAAATTCTGTTTTGTGAAGTGCCTGTAGAAATCTTTTGACAATTTTTAAAAAATTGAGTCAATTGCTTTTTTCTTCTTGATTTATAAGCATTCCAGGTAGAAGTCTTCTGTTGCATTGCAAATGTTTTCCCACTTTGTGGCTTCCATATTTTACTATTTTAATGATGTTTTCTGATGAACAGAAATTTTTAATTTTCATTAAATCCTGTTGATCAGTCTTTTCCTTCATTGTTGATTTCTGTGTCCTCATTTAGAAATGTTTGTTTACCCCAAAGTTATGAAGATATTACTCTACATTGTCCTCTAGAAGCTTTATTTTTTTGCCTTTCTCATTTAGATCTACACCCCATTGGAATTAATTGTTGTGTATGACATGAGATAGGGATCAAGACTTTTTTTTTGTCAATGTAAATATCTAATTGACCTAGCAGCATTTATTGAAAAGATCATCATTTCCCCACTGATGTGCCCTGCAATCGCTGTTGTATATCAGATGTCTAATGGTGTATTTGTCTATTGGGCCACCACTGTCCTGTCTTAATTAGTGAAGTTTTATCGTTCTTATTGGTGGAATATATCTCCACCTTCATTCTCCAAGATTACTTGGGTACTCTTGGATCTTTGACTTTTCATACAAAATTTAGAAACATCTTGCCAATTTCTGCAAAAAAAATAAATAGGATTGGAATTGCATTGACTATGTACATAAATTTGTGAGATTTGACATCTCTTCAATGTGGATATATCCCTTGACTTATTTAGGAAACAAAGAAACATAAATCTAATAGTCAGTGCTAGTCTTTGATCAACCACAAATGCAATCACTATTGATGTAGACGGGAAATAGCTGATATATTGCCACACGTTCTGGAACATATTGCTCATATGGAGGGTGAATCACCCTTCATCTTTTGTGAGGCCTCGTTGTAACCAAGCTAGCTGATGTTGGGCATGCAGAGGTGGCGTGGATCTCAATTTAGCACTGGGCAATGAATCACTTAAGTAAGGGTTTTATGTGGACCAACTGCCTGCCCAGTACAGCTTTCCTGTTGTCCTTTGTTAGTTCCATTGTATTTTGCCACCAGACGGCTTTGTTGGAAGAGAAGAGGGAACATCTTATTCAATTTAGTGGACAGAATTTAAATACAGCAGAGCTAATTGCAGAAGCATCTGGAAACATTACACAGATGAGCCAGTAGTGTTTAGAGCTAGTGGAAAAAGATATGTTCATATGCCAAGAATTGAGTTGTAATACTTCTGGAAATTTTCATGCCATAAAAATTATTATTATTATTATTATTATTATTATTATTGAGATTTGGAGCTGAAAATATGGACATTTTTGAAGAATTATTTGGAAATTTGGAGATCCTCTGGTTGAACCTCCCTCCGATGCGAGATAATGTAGTATATGTTGCAGGAACCGCAGAGTTGTGGCAAGTTAGATCCAAAAAGATCTCAAAGGACAGATTCTGGCCTAACCCTCTAATTTTGGAGAAGGGGACTTGAGGCCCAGAGAGATAAAGTTGCTTGTGTAGGACCAGAACTAGAGGCCAGGTCTTCTGACTCAGTTTCATGTTCATTTCAAGAGGTCAGCATTTCCCAAAGTATTCCCAGAGTTGAATACTTGAAATAATATTCTTTGGAGAGTGAAATGTTCCATCGAAAAAGGGATCCTTGGCAAAATTAGTTGGGAAACTTTTGCATAGCATATCTTTTTTTCTGAAAATCTACCATCTACATTGGCATTTTTGCCATGTAGTAAGGACATTTGTCCAACTTTAATGTAGCATTTCCTAAACATTTAACCATAGAACACTTTTTGCTTAGAACAACTGTTCTAAGGAGGCAGGCAACATAAATCTGTCTGACAGCCTTTGCCACTAGTAAGGCTTTGCCTTGTAACTTGCACTCTGCCCATCACCATGCCCTCCGAGTGGTCATCTGGAGGTAAAAGTCCTCTAATCCCTATTTTACAGGTGAGGAAACAAAGAATCCTAGAGGTTCAGTGACTTCCTCAACGCGTCCCAGCTTAGCAAACGGGATGTGCTTTCTGTCACCTCAGCTGCCTCCTGACCAAATTCTGCCCTCATTGTTATGGGGGCACCTGACACTACCAGATGTTACTATTCTTGTTTTTTCTTTTTATTAATTTAGTTAATTTTTGAAATAAAGAATAATTCAACTTATTTAAACTAAAAAAATAAACAGTTTACTCATTTCTCTTACCCTCCCCCTAACCCCTGCCTCTGGCAACCACCAATCTGTTCTCTGTATCTAGGAGCTTGAGTCACTTATCAATTTATTTATTTTTTAGATTCCACATATGAGAGATCACATGGTATTTGTCTTTCTCTGTCTGACTTACTTCACTTAGCATATGCCCTTAAGGTCCATCCATGTTGTCACAAATGGCAAGATTTCATTCTTTTGCTTATGGCTAAATAATATTTTGATACATAATGCCATAACTTCTTATCCATGGATGAATGGATGTTTGGTTGGACCAAACCAAATAATCTCATGGGCATGTAGGTTTCCATATCTCGGCCATTGTGAATAATGCTACATTGAGCCTGGGGGTGCACATATCTTTTCAAGTTGATGTTTTTATTTTCTTTAGATAAACACCCAGAATTGGAATTGCTGGAGCATATGGTAATACTAGTTTTAATATTTTAAGGAAACTCCATCCTGTTTTTCATATTGGCTGCATAAATTCACATTCCCACCAATAATGCACAAGGGTTCCTTTTCATCCACATCCTTTCAAACCCTTATTTTTTGCCTTGATGCTAGCTATTCTAACAGGTCTGAGTTGATACCTCATTGTGGTTTTGATTTGCATTTCCCTGATGGTTAATGATGTAGAGTATCTTTTCATGTACCTGTTGGCCATCTGTATGTCTTCTTTGGAAAAATATGTATTCAGATCTTGGGCCCATTTTTTAATCAGATTGTTTGTCTTTTTCCTATTGACTTGTATGGGTTCTTCATATATTTAGAATATTAGGCTCTTATCAGAGATGTGATTTGCAAATATATTCTCCCATTCAATAGATTTCCTTTTCATGTTGTGAATGGTTTTCTTTGCTGTGCAGAGGCTCTTTAGTTTGATCTAGTCCAACTTGTTTAGTTTTGCTTTTGTTGCTTTTGCTTTTGGCGTCAGATTCATCACCAAGAACTAGATCAAGGAGCTTATCACCTTTCTTCTAGGAGTTTCATGGATTCAGATTTTATATTCAATTCCTTAATCCATTTTGAATTATCTTTTTGTGTATGGTATAAGGTAATGGTCCAATTTCATTTTTTTGCATGTGACTGTCCAGTTTTCCCAACACTATTTATTGAAGAGACTGTCCTTTCCCCATTGTATATTCCTTACTCCTTTGTCATAAATTAATTAACCATGTACATATGCGTGAATTTATTTCTGGGCTCTCTTGTTTTTATTTTGAAATCAGCTTTATTTAGGTATGATTTACATACAATAAAATGTAGCCATTTTAAGTACTATATAGTGGTCAGTGAATTTTGACATGTTCAGAACAATTAACTTGGTTAGGTTCACACTGCAAGTTCTCTGCTTCCATTCTCAGTTCATTCTTGCTCTTCTGTGGGATTCCCCTTACTCTCTCCAGCCCATAGCACCCCCTTTTTGGTTGCTCTGGGCAGAAAGACAAGATTTCTTTTGGAGTTTTTGCCCCCAATGTGGCTGCTCCACTCTGCAGCTCCACAACCCAGACCAATAGATGAAAGAGGGGGAAAAAAAGGGGGAATCTCATACCTTTTGCCCCACCAAATTTTGACTCCTCCAAAATCTGCTGATTTGTTTACTTTTTTGAGTCCTCAGGTAGTTGCTTGATGTATTTTTGCAGTTTTTAGTTGTGTAGCAGAGAGAGGCTGATTCAGTTTGTGACCTCACAGTGTAATCAGAATTCTCCATTGACTTTTAAATATGTTTGATTTTTGTTACAAAGAGACTTGTAAGCAGCTGGATTTTAAGGCCTATTTGTGAAAACTCCTGAGAATTAGCGGACTATCTATATTATTAAACTAAATCAGAAAAAAAAAAAAACCCACTAGCTCCCTGGCCTGAGCCTCTTGTGCTGGCAGGATAAGTTCATTTTTTTCCAATTTCTAAAGGAACTAATGGATGATTCTGCCATTGCATGCCCTGTTCTAATCCTTTTAGGCCTAATCAGGAGGCTATGAACATATCTCTGAGCCTCAGGATCAAAAGTCAAGACAAAAGCCTATGAGTCAAGGCATTGAATCCTATTTCTTGCTTCTATAAAAATAATAACCTCTCTTGGAAAGTAAAATGTGTTTCTTTTGAGAATATTTTTATTACAATTAGGACAATTTGAAAGTTGTTTTAAAAAGGTAAATTACCTGTAACCCCATAACACAGAGATAATCGTTAATATTTTGTTTTTGCTTACAGATCTTGCAGAAATGCGTCTTTATCTTCTGTTTGCAGATTTGTTATAATATTGACCATGTAGTATAAAAGTTATGAGCCAAAACTCTAGATATCTTATATGAAATATATTCTCATCATATATTTAAAATAATCTTGAGGAATTAAAGGCTAACTGGCAGTACGAGGTATGATCACAAAATACAGTTGATGTTTAAATATAGAAAAATTATTACAGTAAATGACACATTGCCATTAATCTCCCTCAAAATACTTCCCCTCATTTCAAACACATGTATGCTGTCCTTCTTGCCACTCTCCGAAACAGTTCTGGAAGCCCCCTTTCGTGAGTGTCTTTACTTCATCCTCTATCGTGACAGTGCTCCATGTCACACATCGCTTCTGCTGTGTCAGTTGCTGTCAAACAAAACCATTACAGTGTGTCCTCATCTACCTTATTCACCATATCTGGCTCTTCTCCGAAGTCAAAATGGCCATGAAAGGAAAACATTTTGAATTGATTCCGGACACTGAGGCAGCCACGACAGCACAACTAAAGACACTTAGGAAAGAGGACTTCCAGAACTGCTTCAGAAAGTGGCAAGAATGATGGGATAAGTGTGTTTGAAGTGAGGGAGAATATTTTGAGGGGGATTAATGGCAATGTGTCTTTTACTGTAATAATTTTTTTTTAATTTAGACATTCACTGTATTTTGTGATCACACCTCGTATATGGAGATTTGCTATTTGTTCATCATTCTAAAACAAAAAATCTTTAATATCCCCAGTTGCTCCAATTTTGAGTAAAATTATGTACTCAAATTGTCAAAGAAAAAAAAAAGAAAGTAATGGGTGCTCTCTTCTCTACCATGTTAGTTCCCTGAAGCTGCTGTAATAGAGGACCACAGACAGGGTGGCTTAAACAATAGAATTTATCCTCTCAAAAGTTCCGGAGGCTAGAAGTCCAAAATCAGGGTAGCAGGAGGGCCATACTCCTCTGAGACTCTGGGGAGAATCCTTCCTTGCCCCTTCCAGCTTCTGGGAGTGGCTGGCGAGTCTTGGCATTCCTTGACTGCGTCACTGTAATCTCTATCTCTGCGTCACATGTAATCTCGTCACATGGCGTGCTCCCTGACTGTCTGTCTCTGTGTCTCTCATTCCTCTTCTTATAAGGACATCAGTCTTACGGGATTCGGGGCCCACGCTAATTCACTATGACCTCATCTTAACTTGATTTCATCTGCAAAAATAGTATTTGTAAATAACGTCACATTCTGAAGAAGTGGGGGTTAAAGCTTAAACATATTTTGGGGGCAGATATAATTCAACCCATAACACTTACCATTTCCTGTCCTTTACCCCACCTATTGTTTCTCTAGCCAGGACACCTACCTGTCCAATGTGACCAGCAGAGATGCCTTAGACAGACATGTTCTGTGACACATCTTTGGGAGTTCCCTGAGCTGATATCCCCCTCCCTGCGCCACCCCCACCAGCCTTATCACCCCTTCTGCTCTCTTTTTCCCACCCTTTGTCCCAATATCTGGTAAATAATTTCAAGTTTCTTGTGTTGGTGGCCTCTCTATGGTTGTCATAAGAACACAAATTAAGGGTAAAAGTGGAACTATGTGGAGGAAACAGATTTTTTTCCCTTAAATTTCCAGATTGAGACTCAGCAACAATTATTGAGCGTCTGTTACGTACAGGCACGGGGCCAGTTTCCTTTGACATGTGTAACATCGTTTGCTATAAATGTTGTACACCTTTTGCTGATGAGAGTGATTTAAGGAGGCTGAGTCACACAATAGATAAATTTCAGAGTAGGGTTTTACCTTCCTAAATGGAAGCGCAAAGGTAGGAAAATTGTAATCAAGAGTCTGGCTCCCTTTTTGATGTTTGACAGCTGACAGCTCACTCCCCTTGTGTCCCGTCTCTGGGCAAGCCAACAGGAAAACAAACCCACTCCTTCCCCAGGTGCTGGTGGAAAGTTGAAACTGTGCAAACACAGCCATTGCGCATCCTGGCCCCTCCCTCAACCATGATAAAAACCGAAGCCACTTGCCCTTCCCATTGCACAAGCTACTTTGGAATGACTTGAGTGCCTGCTCTCCCTAGACGTCCTCATTATGTGAGCAATAAAACTTCATAGCATCTTGGCACCTAGGCGGCATCATCAGTCTCAACATCAGAACCATTTTTGCATGGGGAGCTGGCGTGCAGGACAACCATAGATAAAAATATTCAAGTAAGGACAGCAGTCCAACATACAGTCAATGAGTCAATGTATGTTTGGCTAAAGGAGGCTGAAAGCCATGCATTTATTATTCAGGCCCTTCCTCCCCTAGCAGTGAACTTGGTGGGGCTGGTGGTGGAGAAAATGTTTCTTCCATTTTAGCAGCATTTTCTTTTTTCCTTCTGCTCTGGGTTCCTTCTTTTTTTTTTTTTTCCTTCTGCTCGTTGTACTGCTCTGGGTTCATTACTCACAGTAGAGTCTTCAATCTTGACCTCAATATCCATCTGCTTATTCAGTGCTATTTGGTTATCATCCCAAGACCCTAAATCCATATACACTTAGAATTAAAGCCCCTTTTGAAAATTAATTTGGGGAAGGTATTCAATAATGTTGTAAAGATTTTGTTGGGTATCCGATGGACATGCGTCCTATTTGGGAGACCACCTCAGGGATACTGTGGATACCTGATCATGGCATTGTACACCAGAAGCTAAACATTAATGAATGCCAACTATAATTTTATATATATAATGTGATGGTTCAGTGTGAGGTCGGAGGGATAGTGGATGGGGGGAGGGGGGTTCACAGTGTGAGGGATATAAATGATGAACGTCTAAGTATTACCTTGTCTTGTACACCTGAAACTAATAAATAAATAAATAAATAAAATAATAATATAATGAAATGATTTTGAATAAAATAACGTTATTTGAAAAAAAAAAAAAGAATTAAAGCCCCATAAGCTGATTGATTATATGCAATACCCTATGCATTCTCCAGCAGTTTTTCTTTCTCCAAGTGAAGATTTACTTATTCTATGGAGAAATTAGTGGTTGCACATGTGTTAATACAAAATGCAGGATTAATTATAAAATTGCACAGAGGTCTAAACGTGCAGTATGCAAAATGCAGAAACTGGTGTATTACCAACATTTGAATTAACATGCCTGCATCTAGAAATGTTCAGGGAATTTGTGGTTCATTTAAAGTGACACCAGAATTGAGCCTTTTAAAAGCAGACCATTCCCAGCATAATGATTCTATAATTTATTCAGACTCAGACATCCAGCACCGTGGAATTTTGTGTTAAATAGCCCAATTGGTGTATAATGAAAACAGCTTCCAGTAATTTCAATCCTTGGAATCGGCCCAAACTGTGCATCTTGGTCTCAGCCAAATACTTGCGAAAGGTAGAAGGGGTAATTAGCATATATTTGGTTATATACTCACCTCTAGTATGTACACATGGGGATTATCCTCACATACAGGGTTGTCTTCAGATCGTGTTTGGAGTCTCATTCTGGGTCCCTCTGACCACCCAGCATATGCAGGAGCCCCATTTCTCCCCATGGTTGAGCTCGGGAATGTAGATTTCTTTTCAGGAGTCTAAGCATAGCATAATGGCAAAGGGGGTCATGAAACAAGTCGTGGATCCACAACTGCTTTCGAAGAGTAACCGAGATAATAGGCCTGAGTGAGTCAGACAGAGGTAGCGCCAGCACAGGGCCACTCACACTGAATCCGCAACAATCGGTAGTCCCGGAGGCCACCCTCACCACGTCGGCGGTAGGCCTGTGTGTACACAGATGACCTCAGACAGTGGGATACGGGTAGTGCAGTATTTTTCCAGTTGGGAGGGTGGGCTGTTTGGAGCCATCCATATGGCCCACACTGGGTCTGAGAGGTGGCTTCTTCAGGTCCCATGTTGTCTCTGGCAGTGATCACCGGGCAGTCAGAGTCGCAGATGACCTTGACCTGTCACATGTGTCACCAGCTTGTCTGGCTTATGGGGAATGAGACAGCAGAATGTTGGAACGTTGGACATGGGAATGCAAGTTACAGAAAGCATGCTACTGACAATCAGCAATGATGACGGATGATGGGTTTAAATGGCAGCAGCCAGTTTAAGGTTAGAAACAACGGAATGGCAAGATGTTTACGCAGCCAGAGCACATGAGGTGCGATCAAACATGGTGAATGTTTAAATAAAATTAAAAAATGATTACAGTAAAAGACATGTTGCCATTAACCCCTCCCCCCACATTCTTAACAAAGGGGAGTATAGTCTGATTAATTTGGGTTTAACAAAGGGGAGTATAGTCTGATTAATTTTTCTTTTTATTAAAAGGACAAGTGTAATACCAAGGGCCTTTTATTTGGAGCTTTGGAATTTAGCCAACTGTAAACACATTTAAGGGGATTCAGCTACAACGCAAACTCTTCATCAGTACAGTTGGAAGCGCTTGGACAGAAGACATTTTTTTTATCTTTCTAGATCAGGTGAATATTCCTGTATAGCTACTAATTTAGATAAGATGAGCCGCTGAATGCTTCCCTCCTTATAAGGTGATGGGGAAAGTAGGGAATGAGCCAGAAGTGTGTGGCCATTGGGCAAGCCTATCCTTTATTGACTAACGTGTTTCATGGCATACCGCTTCCCTAGTTGGTTTAGGAGGGCCAAGTATGTTTTTTTACATATTCGCATTTCATAAATTCAGAAAGAGACAGAGGCGATGATTCACTATATGAAATTTTACTGATTAAATGTCATGTTGGGAAGCCCTGGATAACTGTCTCCAGGGAGCCATAGAGTCTTATCCCTGGGGAGAGAAGGAACCAGCTCAGAGTGGAGCCAGGAGTAATTTTTATAAAACAGATCATGACTCTGACCATTGGAGAAAGAGAATACTTTGATGAGAATCCCAACAAGTAACTCTCTTTAAAGGGCACACCCCAAAGTTACGAGTCCCTCCTCTGTGCATGGCAAACCCCCACTCTTCCTCCAGACTCACATGATTATTGTGTTTCCTTCCCTAATGCTCCTCCCACCACAGAGGCCACTCATTAGGCTCTGGGCAAAAATTGGGAGTTAAGTGATGTACCTGTCAAGGTCTGGTCAGGAAAACAGAGACCATAGTACATATTTCAAACAGAACTCTCACTCTTATACATCTGTAGAAAAATGGGAAAGCATGTGAATAGGCAGTTCAAAGAAGAGGAGGATGAGTGTGAAAGGTGAAGAGATTAAGAAGTACAAACTGGCAGTTACAAAATAGTCATGGGGATGTAAAGTGAAGCACAGGGAATGTAGTCAATGATACGGTAATAACTGTGTGTGGTGCTAGGTGGGTATTAGACTTAACGGGTGATCACTTCATGAGTTATATATCTGTCTAATCACTATGTTGTCCACCTGAAACTAATATAATATTGCATATCAATGATAATTGAAAAATAAATTATTTTTTAAAGAAGAGTACCTGGGAGCAGAAACAAGGACCTGGGAACAGACGCCTCTGGGAAGAGGAATTAGGTCAGTTGGACATGGTGGTGGGAAGATGGAGCTTTACTTTTCCCTGTTTACCCTTCGATACATTTGAATTTCTTATTATGCATTAACTGGTCAAAAACAAACAGATTAAAATTTGGGGGGAATAATTCCTTCTAAGCCTTGTTGGAGGGCACATGAGACGGACAGTGTTACTGGAGGGCAGACCTTCTTCTACTGAGGGGGGATTTATCCAGAGGATGGAAACTACTGGAAGTGTGTGTGCAGGAGAATGGATTAGCCAGCCATGGCTGGCCCATTCTGCTCACGCACTGGTGATGGTCAGAGTCAAGTCAGTCCACGTTTCCTTAGCTCTGCCTGCTCCTGTGTCCTCCCAGGGCCAGGCGCTCATTGCTCGTAGTCCCCCACCACAAATGCCACCCTCCTTTTCCACAATGGAGCTCTTTGAGGTCAGAGGCCAATTTTTCCTGTCCCATTTTCCCCAGCCCTTGACATTATGTCCAGCGCGTAGAAAAAGCTTAACAAATGTTGAATTCTGACTCATGTATTCATTCTGGGGAAACACCCTGAGGCCATGATTTATGTTTTTACATCTAATTCCTGTCTCCCAAACCTGCAACAGCTTTTCTGTCTCTGTTGTCCTCAGCACTTTGCCCAGTGCCCTGTATACAGTAGGAGCTCAGTAGGTGCTGAACAATGAGAGTCACAAGGGTGGTTAGTTTATCTTCAGAACAGATCTTTCCCGGTCCTTACAGTAAGAACAGAGCCGAATCTTCCCAAATGGAACACACTGCAGCCGCTGAGAAAAGAGAAGTGGGAGGCTCTTCAATGTGAAAGGTGCCAACAGCCTAGGTCATTACTCCACCCAAGGGTGTCGGCAGAGGTGACACCAGTAGGCATGAGGAGACGGGATTGTCACAATGCCTTTTATCGCTACCACTTCAAGCTCTGTTGCTGGTCTACAAGTTAGGAAGAACTAGCCCAATCGTACTGGTAGGACAGGGAGAAGTCCAGATCCATGTCCCAGAGCTGCCTCGCGTATCTCCCTGTCGCTTCAGCAGAATCCAAGAAAGCACACTAAGGCCTGGTTCCACGCCTCGAGTTGACCCACAGGGAGGGAGCAGCTGGGAACTCGGCACGGAGTCCAGAGTGTAAATATTGTGCTCTGAGGTCACAGACACAGCCCAGCCAGAAGCGGCAGCAGTTGAGATGGCTTCCCTGGAGGCCAACAACGAACATCACGTGAAGACTACCGGGAAGGGAGTAAAGAGCAGTCCAAGTTTCCCAAAGGATCTTAGCCTCCCTGCCGGTCCTGCCAGCTGAATGGGAAGCCCAGAGCAGCAGGGGAGGGTGCTAATACCTTCCTGGTAACTACTGCTAACATGAATTAACTCCTGACACCCCTGAGAGACCCCTGCTGCCTTTGATTTCTCCTCCTTGGCTCCATTTCAACAGCGTCCAGCTGCGTTCTCTCTGCCCCTGTAGAAAATGGGTTGGAAGTGTTTGCTTCTGAGCAGATTGGCAGATGAGAAAGAGCTCCCTTGTGAGATCGCTGAACTGAACGTTTGCTCCCTACAAAGGCCTGCTCAGCACCAGGACATCCAGGCTGCCCAAGTGAGCAGGGTGAGCTAAAGGGACCCTTGGCAGGGGAAAATCCCGGCCTGGAATCAGAGCATCCTGCCTGCTGTCCCAAGCAGACATTGGCCTGAGGCGGGAGCCTGAGGGGAACAGGTTTTCAGAATGGGAGTTTTTATGTTTTTGTTTTTTGTTAGTTTCAGGTGTATAAAACAAGGTAACAGTTAGACATTTATACCCCTCACAAAGTGATAACCCCCTCCCCCAATCTACTATCCCTCTAATATCGTATATCGGTGTTATAATTCCACTGACTCTATTCCCTATGCTGTACTCCACATCCTGTGACTATATATATTAAATTATAGTGGACATTCATTGTTATTCAGCTTCAGGTATACAGTGCAGTGGTCAGGCATCTACACCGTCCCTGAAGTGGTCTCCCTAATAAGACAAGTGTCCATTGAATACCCTGTGAAATTTACAACATTATTGATTGTATTCCCCAAACTGTCTTTCTTATCCGCATCAGAATGGGAGTTTTAACGCACAGAAACATCTTTCCCTAACCCGAGTCCGAAAAAGCATCAGAGTCACTTTATACGTCAGATACATGTCCTCATAAGCACTTTGCTAAAATCCTGCTGTATCTTGTGACGTTTCCACAGCTTGCTGGGACACGGCCTTCTGTTCCCAGTACAGAGGGGACGTCCGTTTCCTGGGGTTTTGGGGAGGGGAAGGTGCTTTGAGGACTTGGTCTTTATGGACTGTAATCTCTAAGATTTGGAACAGGCCTTGTGGGGGTCATCTGGTCCCACCTCCCAGGGGAGGCAGCCACCCTCAATAGCTGTCTTCTGGAAATCTGCCTGAATGCTGACAGGGGTGGGAACCCAGGAGGTCGCTGGCCTTGTGGGGAGGCTGCTGTCAGTGGTACAGGCTCCTTTCAGTAGTAGCCAAAATCTGCCTCCGCTAACCTCCATCTGTTGGCCCCAGTTCTGTCTTCTGGAGTGACGTAAATAAGTCTAATTCCCTTTCCATGTGACCTCGTGGCCTTTTTCCAGGCTAAACTTTGACTTATCAGCATGCGCACACTGGGGAGCCCTTCTGCACCCTCCTCGAAATGGCTTCTTCGTGACGGTGTCTTTTGTAAAACATGGTGCCTGGAATTGGTCAACCTCCCTTGAGTCTACACTCATGTGCATATGTTTTCTGTTACTCTCAGGCTGAACACGCAGCCCCTTCCCCCACCCCTGCTGGCAACCTGCTTGCCATATGGCCTGAGATGACAGCAGCAGTGGCCTTGGCTGCCATCCAGGGCCAGGCAGCTGTGCTTGTCTGTGCACGCATGTGGTCCCACAGCCTTGTGTCCCTGCAGGAGAAGAGCAGCTGTGCTGTGGGGCAGCTCTGTGCCTCAGCTCACCCTCAGCAGAGCCCTGGGTCACCAGCAGGGGTGGGTCTGATGGGAGGGTTCTGTGGGGTCTTCTGCATTCCTTTTCCCTTTCTGGAACAGTGACCTAAGAGCCCCTGCCCATCTCAGGGGAGCGCTGATGCTTCTTAGCAAAGAAGGGCCTCGGACTCCCTGAGACCGCCATTGGCTGCTCCCTGTGCAGAAGTCCCCTGGCACCCAGGACCACCCCGGTGCTCTGAGTACCTATAGGATGAGCAAGCTGCTTTCCCCCTCCACCCAGCTGGCTGGAGGGCAGTGTGTGGACACCGCTGCTGCCACAGCAGCCCCTGAACTTGGACGTTCTTCTTACCTGTTTCCCATGCCCCTCCTTACACCAGCACCAAGGAGGTAAGATGCCTTTTCGAAATACTATTTGTAAGTGTTGGAGCCACATTTTTGTGAATTAATCTCAGAGCCGCTTTGTGCTGCTGTCGGTCAAGTTCCTTGTCAGGAAGACAAGGGGCGAGTAGGTGCTGACGGTCAGCAGTGATGAGGCGAAGCCTGTGGGCTCAGTCTCCTTAGAGAGAAATGGCTCTGTGGCCACCACCTGCACCCTGGCACATCCAGCCTGCCTTCCTGGTGACAGGAGCAGCAGGGAGAGTAGGGACAGCTCCTGGAGGAAGAGCAGCAGCCGCTGAAAGGTGGTGCACAGACAGGCTCTTGGCTCCACGGTACCTCCAGCCCTCAAACCCGTCCGTGCCGCAGCATGGACATGAGTAAACCAGACCTGCAGACACAGAGAGTGGGAGCAGCAAGGTGAGAACAAAGCCGTCTCTGGCAGGCAGGAACACCTCCTTCTCTTCCCGGGGGGTAGCTGGTGTTCATAACCCACCGTTACTTCTGAGAGCTCAGGGAAGAGCTGCTGCCGCTGCTGCCGCGGCTGCCCGGAGCGTGGTTCTATCATTCTGTTCTTTGCTGGGGAATTGAAGTCAAGTTATTTGGAGTCTTTTATCTAACAACTGCTTTAGGAAAAGAATATGTCAGATGCATCTGCTGACATCACCTTTTCAGGTGTTCCCATGGCTTAGGCGCCGCTCTCTCTCTCTAGCTCTCTCTGGTATATTCACTGGAGTGGCATTCATGCCCTGCTGTCCCTTGGGAAAGTCCAGGTGTTGACTGCCAGTACGTGCCAGATGCCTCTTCTCCCAGTCACACCCCCAGTGTGGATGACGCTTAAAGTATGGGCACGTCTCTCAGTGGGCTTCATGTCCCCTGGGGTGGGAAAATGGCGGCCAAATGTACATACATGTGGTTTCTTGTTCAGGGGTTTTGAAATAACGGTTATTTTTAATCACCTGCAGTAGAGATTTAGGAGTCTTGTGAATGAGTACTCTCGCGAACAAGCAGTATCTGTGCTCCTCCAGTCTCATTTTGATTTATTTATTGACCATTCTACCAGGTGTGCCCTGGTCCCAGTGACCTGAGTAGAAACCAGCAGACTCATAGATTCTCACACCTGGTTCTACCTCCACCAACCGTGTTCCGGCCAGAGGAGGCTTGGTGTCCGCTGAGCCTGTTGCAGTGTTGCAGGGCTGCAGCTGCCAGTGTCCCTCTGCCTCCCCGAGTGTCTCCTCTCTCCCACCCTCTGGGATGGCAGCCATCTTCTCATCCTTCTTCCAAAAGAGTAGACTTTTACATACCTGCAGGCAGAACCTTCTCTTCTTCAGTCTTCACTTTTCCAGATAAACGTTGCCAAGTCTGTCAACCACTCCTCTGTGATGTGGTTCCCAGACCTGTGCCATTCCATATTTGTACAGTTAGATTAGAAAACAAAACAAAAACTGTTAAAGCTCAGCTGTTTTTATCATCGTGAAATTCTAACTTAGTGTCAGCCCATCATCCCAGCCTGGCTGCCTGTTTGAGACTCTTGTCTCTGTCATCCATGCTTTCTGCACGCTTGGCGAACAGAGCTGTGGAGCGGAACCTAAAGGTGAAGGTGAAGCTCTCTTGGCCCTTAGTGGCGTATCCTCACAGGCTTCAGATGAAGGCGTACACGGTTCGAATGAAAAATACCAAGGCCGCCTGTCTAAATGCACACAATAGGTCCTTCATAAGTATGAGTGTGGGTGAGTGATTGTCAGGGCCGTGTGCCAGCGAGCCTGGCCCACACCGTGCACATCCCTTTGTTTGAGGGGAGTGGCTTTTGTGAGCTCATTCGCTGGGCAGAAGCTGCTGTGTTACCGTAGCGCGATCAGGGATGAACGGTGAACAGAGTCCTAACGAGGCTGTATTAACACACAGGTTATGAGAGAGAAACAGCTGGAAGCATGTTCTGAAGGTGCAGCCTCTAGCACCAGCAACAGGAGTTGGGGCTGTGGCACCAAGTGCAGGAACAGTTTCCTGGGAAGCCGGTTGCCCCCCCCCCCACCATTTGGCCCCGGAGAGAAAATATGTATATGTGTTATCTCAGCACTGCCTTCAGCTCTGCGCTGACAGAATTAAAAAAAAAAAAAAAAAAAGTGGCTCTGGCTTGTTCTCTCTGCTTCCCCAGTGGCACATGAAATGATTGTACTTTATGGCAGTGAGTTCTTCAGTAAGTGCCTGCCTGCAGGGCCGGAGGTGGGGAAGGATGAAAAATGCCGCATAGGTTGGCTTCATCAGGATATGAAATTAACTGTGAACAACGTGATTTACTGAAGACCACTGCTTGTGCCAGACGCAATATGCGTGCAACACCAAGCAAGCAACTCTTGCCCAGGAAGGCAGGAAGCTCCCTGAGGGTGGTCGGAGCCACCCCTCCTCTGTGTCACCCTGCTAAATGCCCTGTAGAGGCTCAGCTTGTGGTAGGGGCCAACTAACCGGGGCTCTGACACACAATAAAAAAGTTCACAGGCACTGATCACATGCTCTTCCATGCCCAGAGTCTAAATTAGGCACCAAGACACAGGATATAAACGTGCTCGTAGATGCTTTATTCATTCCCCTTTACAAAGATGGAGAAACTGAGGTCTCTGGAGGTGGGGTGACCGAGTGATGGATGACTCTTAATAACCTGCTGCTTCCCCCTTCCTCTTACCTTCGACACCATGAGTAAGGGGAGGAAATTAGGATTTAAACAAAAGGGAGAGGCCAGGAGGCAGGGGCCTGGTGTGAGCTATTCCTGCGTGTGGCAGAGGCCACTGGTAACTGCTTTGGGAGTTTAGGGGGCCCAGTGCACTTAGACTTACACACCCTTGTCCAAGTGTGGTCTGATGACCGGTTAGCTGTTAGACCTTGGAAAAGTTACTGTAGTTCGCTGAGCCTTGGTTTCCTTTTCTATGAAGTAGGGTTAATCATACCTCACTGGTAAGGTCGTTGAGAATATGGAAGGCACTCAGCAAAGTATCTGGCAACATGTGATGCCCAGTAATTATCTGTTTTCTCCAGTCCATGAACAATTCATGAACAACCTTTAGTAGAAAGCTCTTCTCTCAGCTTCCTGCAGAGCTCCCCCAGAACAGTAGTTCCCAAAGGGTCCACATCACCTGAGGATGTGTTAGAAATGCAAATCGTAGGCCCACTGCAGACCTCCTGGGTCAAACTGGGGAGTGGGGGCCCTACCTTCTGTTTTAACATGTCCCCCAGCGACTCTGAGGTGGGCTCATGTTTGAGAACCAGTGCCCCAAGATTTTATCCTTCAATTTTGAATCAATTAGAACCATCCAATCCTTCTCCCTCAGCATTTAAAAGAACAAAACAAACAAAACACCCAAAACACAGAGGCCTCAAACCCAAAACCCAGGTTTGAGTTTTGTAACCTGTATGGAGATTTGTAACCTGTATGGATTTGTAACCTGTATGGAGGCAAAATATCATGATTACAAACCTGAAGTAACATGAGCCTGTCCTTCAGACCTTCTGTCCGTATTCCCAGCAGTCTGAAAATAGACCCAGCAGTGCACAGGCTTCAAAGCCCCTGCAGCTTTGCTTCTGCTGTGTATCCTTCGAGAAGGTGGCCCTTTGACAGGAAAAGGCTCCCGCTTTATAGCTTTATTTAGATTAAAGCTCTAAATTTAGCTCTGAAGGAAGGTCTGCATACTCAGAACCATTTGATGAATGGCTTCACAATATCTGCAGCTGGGACTAAAGTCGTTCTGAATAATTAATGGAATGATAGTAGTGAAGCTGGTGGCGAAGAGAGTGCCAGGGCGGGGGGAGTGCTGTCTTTCAGGTCTTGAGCCAGCATCTTAGTTCTAGGGTCTGATGCACAAGCTGGTTCTCTAAGGAAAGACACACTCAACCCCCCACAGGCCTCGGAGTGGAAAATGCCCCCGATGCAGAAGGACATATGCATAGGGTCAGGTGCTGCTCTTCAAAATACCTAACACATGGTAAGACACGGGCACAGACCAATTAGTCCAAAAATATGGCAGCCATGTGCTGGAGCAGGTCGTGGAGGCCCCTACAGAACTGGCTGTTACTCTTTCGTTGTATCAGAAAACAGACCTGAGCGAGAAGTTGGGACCATGGCTTTTAATAACTGGTAGGGAAGCATCTCAGTCTTTTAACGTCAGGTATCGTCTCTCTGATGGGCACCAGCTGGATGTCAGCCCTGAAGATGACGTCTGAGGCAATGCTCAGGGTCAGTGAGAAGTAACATCCCCTTTGACCCCCAAATCCAACAGTCACCAAGTCCTATGACTCGGTTCTGTAGCATCTCCTAGAATCACCTTTTCCTTCCATTTCCACATTGAATGTCTGTGGGGACAGAGCCAGGAGTGCAGTTCCCAGGCTCTCGTCTCATGTGGAAAGGTGTGGCGTCCTGGCATGACGTGGTGGAGTGCGGGTTGTGGATCATGTGGCTCCTGCTTCCTGTGTCTCCAACCCAGTCGCCAGCAAGAATATAGTGGTGTGACTCCCCTATAGTGGTCTATGGACCCATGGGTGTTCCCTTTTGGCCTCACCATATCCTGTCTTCTTCTGTGGGGAGCGGGGCCAGAGACCCCGCATGACACCCTGCATGACAATGTCCTTCTCCGAGCCTGCCCATTTGCAAAGGCCCTCTCTGAAGGTTGGAGTCCATCAGCCCCACCCACATTGCTCTTTCCCCGGATGTGGGCTGTTCCATATGCACTTTCATACCCAGGGCATATGGGTAGATATGTGGGTGGCATTTAATGATCATACTACATCCATCACATTAGCAGATTTAAGCTCCAACCAAGGAGAGTTTGTCTGGGGAGGTGAGACTTATTTCCTTTATAGCCTGATGGCTCTCAGATATAATGGGAAACTCCTCTTATTCCTTTCTTAGAATGGCTTTGAGTCACTGAGTGACATGGGACCAGAAAGTGAGAGTCCATCTGTCCAGCTGAAGGGACACAAGAGCCACGCTGGCAGGGTCATGGTGTTACTCCACAGTAGAAGTGTGACCCAGAAAGGTGACAAATGAGCAATGGATGAGTAACAGGAACAACAGGACACAGAGCGCAAAGCCTCTGGCTAGGAAACTTGCCTGGATGGATGGAGGAAGAAGGCTAGGGCATTATTAATGATTGATAAATGATAGGTAATTGTAGATAAAGACTAAAGGACAGATTGAAGTCCTTCAGTCTGTTATCCAAATAGGATCCAATCTGACACTCTGGGATTGGGATTGTAATTGGGATGTGGACTCTGGGCCCTTTCGAGACAGGATGGCTTCAAGAAAGAATATTGGTATAGGTTGGGCATTTCTATCTCAGAGCGTTGTGAGGATTCACGAAGATTGTGTGTTCTTTGAACACCGTATAGTAGGTTGCGTGTTCTTCCTAAACCACTCATATGCAAACGGACGATGGTGCTGGCTGACTGGGTAGAAGCGCAGGAAGATAGCTTCCCTGTAAAGTTTGTCCATGTGCTGGTCGCTGGCTGTTTTCTTCTAAAAATGGTCAACAGAGTAGGATGTAGCCTTTGAAAAAGCCATTAGAGCCAAGATGGCGGCCCCAGGCTCAGGCGTGTCTCCCTTCCTGACAGCCCAGTGAGCTTGTGATGGGGTAATTGAGAGCAACTCAATTAACTCCTCTCCCATTGGGAATGATTGATTTCTTCCCTAGGATCAGGGTTTGTGCTGATTCAGCTGCCGAATGCGTCTGCATGGTTAAGAAAGAACTACTGTTGTCCTCAGAGGCCCCAGTGGGAGAAAGTATAATTAGGGGAGCCTGGTGTTCAGACCTAAACATGGCAAGTCCTCCTGCTCCTAGGGAGATGAAGGGCTGAAGACCCATTCTCATTCAAAAAATGAATGGTAACAGAAGGAAACTATCGTGTTTCCCGGAAAATAAGACCTAGCCGGACAATCAGCTCTAATGCATCTTTTGGAGCAAAAATTAATATAAGACCCAGTCTTATTTGACTATAATAGAAGACCAGGTTTTATATAATGTAATATAATATAACATAATGTAATGTAATGTAATATATACAATATAATGTAATACTGGGTTTCATATTAATTTTTGCTCCAAAAGACACATTAGAACTGACTGTCCAGCTAGGTCTTATTTTTGGGGAAACAAGGTAGATTTTTGGAGGTGAGCACACTAGCATATATACAGATACTGAATTATAATGTATGCCTGAAATTTATATAAGGTTATGTTATTAACTAACGTTACATCAATAAATTTAATTAAAAAATAATAAAAATTAATTGTATCTACCTGCATTTTTTGTTTGAACACCTTGAGACATATATAGCCTAGGACATTGTAGCATAATACAGCAAATCTGTGATTTGCTAATGTTGTTGCTTTAAAAAAATTTTTTTCCAACTTTATCGAGAAATAATTTGTGCTTAAAAAATGCATCCATTTAAGGTATTTTACAGTTGTATGTAACCTTGAAAATATTCCCATAATCAAGATAGAAAACATTTTCATTATCCCCAAAGATTCCTAGCGCCCCTTTGTTGGCTATCCCTCCCTCCGCTCCAGGTCCAGGGAACGACTGACATGCTCTCAATTTGAATTTTACATAAATGGAGTAATATGGTGCATATTATTTTGCCAGTGGCTTCTTTCACTCAGCATAAATATTTTTATTGTGGCAAATTATACGTAACATAAAATTTACCACCTTAACCATTTTTAAGTGTATAGTTCAGTGATGTTACGTACATTCACAGTGCTATGCAACCATCACCAACATCCATCTCCAGAACTTTTCTCATCTTGCAAAACTGAAATCCATTAAACTATAACTTCCTTCTCTTTCTAGTTCCTGGAAACTACTATTTTACTTTCTGTCTCTACGAATTTGACTACTCTAGGTACCTCACATAAGTGGAAATCATACAATACTTGTCATTTTTGTGATTGGCTTATTTCATTTAGCACAGTGTCTTCAAGGTTCATCAGTGTTGTAGCATGTGTCAGAATTTCCTTTTTAAGGCTGAAAAATATTCTGTTATATTAGGATAGAACACATTTTCTTTATTCATTCATCAGTCAATGGCCACTTGGGTTGCTTCCACCTTTTGGCTATTGTTAAGTAATGCTGCTGTGAATATGGGTGTCCCGATATCTCTTCTATCATTCTTTTTCAATCTTTTGGGTATATATGTGGTAATTCTGAGTTTAATTTTTTTCAGGAACCTCCAAACTGTGGCTGCATCATTTTACAATGTTACCTTTTGAAGTTTTGCGTTAGACCTGCTTCTTGCTCTGATGATCCCTGCACCTCCCAGAAAAGCAATTCGTCATGTCCTGTGACTTCTCATGGCCCTGCCTGAGGATCGCCTTTTCCTTCACTATCTCGAGTCTCTGCCTTTGCAGTCCTTTCAGACTGATGTAATTGCTTGGAGAAGTGCTTAGCCATGATAACCTCGCTTTCTACTAGCTGTAGCCATTTCCTTCTCTGTCCTACATGCTTCTCATTAGCTGTAGTTTTTAATACAACTTACCAATATCCTGTTAACAATATGCCACAACCAACTACATCCTATTAGCTCCATCTGTTACACCATCTACATTGGTCCTCTTAATTGAGTCTGTTGTGCTATACATCCCACTTCCTGCATTTAGCTGTATCTGCCAAATAATCTGTCCGACTTACTGTATTACCTAATCTTTTGCAACTGTTGTCTGATTTGCTGGCATCCTGTTCATAATACATTCACTGCTGCCTCGCTGTCATCTGTTAAAACTGTTTACCTGTTTAGCTCTCGTTAGGTCCAGGTATCAAAAGCCCACTGGGAAGCTACGCACCTCATTGGCTCTGGTGGTCCAGCTGTGAATGTGCAGGGGGCTTCAACTTTAAAGTACACTCTTACAAAGGATCTTTCCCTTTGGCCAATACCATATTGCCCACCAGGCTTTATGAACCATGTTAATGGAGTGTGTGTGTGTGTGTGTGTGTGTGTGTGTGTGTGTGTGTGTGCACGCGCGCACATGCACGGTGGCTGGGATGTGGGAATATGGGAGTTGGCTGGACCCTGAGCACTGAAATCCTGGTGAGAAGAGAGAGCATGGACGGAGAATGCAGAATGGAGGAAGGCCAGGGGGAGGGAGGACTGCAGGATGAGGTCAGTGTTCATTTGGCAGGACGGAACCCTTTTGACACCATCTTTTTTGTTAATGGCTGACAAGCCTGGATGACTGTGCAACATGGCAATCCTTGGAATGTTGCCAGAGGGACAGTCCATCCTAGGTTCTTTTCACTTTATGATCCCAGGCTCATCTGAGCCCTGATGAAGAGGAGACTCTGCTCCAATCAACTCTCCTCTCCCACCCCCACCTCATACACACACACGCACACTTGGGCCACATCAGTGGTTGGTTAGCAGCCACCATAGTCAAAGACCTTGTACCTCTAGGCAACCTACAGAGGGTGAAGTCGACATGGGGGACAGGGCCTAGCACACGGCAGGAAGTACCGGTGGAATATTGTAAAAGGGTGACTTATGGAGTCTGTGTTTTCTTTGTCATCACATATCTTACACTTGAGGTCAAGAAAGGATGGGGGTCCTTGGCAGCCATCCAGTACACACTGGGGTTACTGTCCAGAGGAACACTTGTGCATTGAAAAGGCTGGCTAGGGGTGGCCAGTTAGCTCAGTTGGTTAAAGCGTGGTGCTAATAACACCAAGGTGGCCGGTCAATCCCCACATGGGCCAGTGTGAGGTGCACCCTCTTTAAAAAATAAACAAATAAATAAAAATAAAAAGCTGGTTACCTGTGTGTTTGCAATAGAATTCTCGAGTGGTCCTATAGTAATCCTTTGCGTTTCTTTGAAACACTTTTTTAAAGCACTACCAAAATTGTGATCTTATTTTGTTTCACGTGCTTCTATTTATTTTTGACCTCCCATTGTGTAAATGGAGAAACTGAGACCCTACTAGAGTCTCAAAGTAGAGTCGGTAGTACAAGTCTTCCAACTGATGTTTAGCTGCCTCTGTACATGGCACCCAGTAATACTGGGGAGAATTTTCAGGGTCCCTCTGTTCCCTCAAACTGAACATGTGTATGCCTTACCTCTGGGCAGTTTTGGGGATATTTCTCCTTATAATTCTGTGTGCTGGGCAGACGCTTTCACCGATGTCCCAGCACAGCTGTGCAAGCCCCCAGGCCCAGCTTTGTGTAAATGAAACATCCCCAACTCCCAGCTCCACAGCCAGCCTCTGGGTTCTGTGTTTACCAAACCCCTGCTGATGCCTTACCCTAAACACAGCTGAAGTCTGGGACCATTTCCTGTACCGGAAGTCCCCTCCCTTCTTCCTGCTCCCTGAGCCCCCTGAAAAGCAGGTGTTGATAGGTCCCCTGGCATCTGTGTCTGAGCCACAGGGGTGAGGGATCTGTGGGCCTCCAGGTAGGATGGGTCCATCCTGAAGCTTGAAGAAGTATCTGGCTGTCCTGTGCGGAATAGTGTCCCCTAAAGTCATGTGTACCTAGAATCTCAGAAGGGGACTTCATTTGGAAATAGGGTCTTTGCAGATGTAATCAGTTAAGGATCCTGTGAGGAAATCATCCTGGATTTAGGATGGGCCTAAATCCAACAACTGGAATCCTTATAAGAGGAGAGGACACAGAGACACACAGGGAAGGAGGCCATGTGAAGATAGAGGCAGAGATGAGAGTGATTCTGCCATAAGTCAGGGAAGGCCTGGGGTCACCGGAAGCTGGAAGAGGTGAGGAAGGATTCTCCCTTGGAGCCTTCCGAGAGAAGGAGGCCCTGCCAACACATTAATTTCAGACTTCTGGCCTCTAAGAGTGTGAGAGAATATGAGGTCTGACTATTAAGTTCACAAACTTGTTGCAACAAATGTTGCTAACCTTTTTTGATATCAGAGGGATTATTCATTATGAATTTGTACCAACTGGACAAATAATTAACCAAGGTTATTATTTGCAAGTGCTGAAAAGGCTGCATGAAGAAGTTAGACGACCTGAACTTTTCGCCAACAATTCATGGCTCCTGCATCACGACAATGCACCAGCTCACACGGCACTGTCTGTGAGGGAGTTTTTAGCCAGTAAACAAATAACTGTATTGGAACACCCTCCCTACTCATCTCATCTGGCCCCCAGTGACTTCTTTCTTTATCCGAAGATAAAGGAAATATTGAAAGGAAGACATTTTAATGACATTCAGGACATCAAGTGTAATATGACAACAGCTCTGATGGCCATTCCAGAAAAAGAGTTCCCAAATTGCTTTGAAGGGTGGACTAGGCACTGGCGTCGATGCATAGCTTCCCAGGGGGAGTACTTGGAAGGTGACCATAGTGATATTCAGCAATGAGGTATGTAGCACTTTTTCTAGGATGATTGACCTCATACATTTCTGTTACTTGAAGCCACTAAATTTATTCCAATTTATTCTGGTCATTTATTCCAGCTGCCGCAGGAAACTAATATACCTGCTGACTAGCAGATAGGAGGTGAGACATTACAGCTGGTCCCAGGGCCAGGTTGTTGGGGTTCACTGCTCCCCTCACTTGTCTTACCTTCAGGACCTAGGAGAATTCTTGGGCCCAGCTAGTCTAAGTAGCACGTTGAAAACGAGCTAGGAGGAAGACCATGACTTCACTCCCTGTCGTCATCCTAATCTTGTTGGAGAAAGACTTCTGTGCCCTCTCGCCACCATTACTACCTTTGTTTAGTGCCCACCATAGGCCAAGGACCATGTGGCTCTTTACGTCGTTTCACACCATCCTTGTCTTAGGTCATGCTGCCATAACAAAATCCCATAGACTGGGTGGCTTAGATAACAGACATTGATTTCTCACATTTCTGCAGGCTGGAAAGTCCAAGATCAAGGTGTTGACTAATTTGGTTCCTGGTAAGGACCCCGTTCCTGACTCACAGTGGGCTGGCTCCCTTCTCACTGTGTCCTTGTACAGCAAAGAGAAAGAAGAAGCAGACTCTCTGGTGTCTCTTCTTATATGGCCAGTGACCCCATCATCAGAGCCCCACCCTCATGACCTCACCTTACCTTGTTTACCTCCCAAAGGCTCCACCTCCAAATATCATCATTTTGGGGGTTAGAGCTCCAGCATATGAATTTGGGTAGGGGACACAGTTCACTCCATGGTACCTTATGAGGACACCATTAAGTAAGTTGTTCTATCTCTCCTAGGTTTACATTTGCTATTTCTTAAGTTGCTCAAGGGCACGCAGCTGGCAAGTAGCAGAGCCAGGATTAGAATTTGTGTCTAATCCCACTTCAGAGCCTGCACACTTAATCACTATGCTACACGGATTGAACCTGTGTCATATTAATAATAATAGTAGCAACTAATGGCTGACGTAGCAAGAAGAAAGCCTGCCGGAGTTCTAATAACCCTCATTGGCTCCCCACCGCCTTCCCCCTACCCTCCCCTTTTCCCTCCCCTGCCTGCCCCTCCCTGGGTGGTAGCCACATCACATGATCCCTGTTCCTTGGGTGGCCCGTGATGGGAGAGACCACTCAGGTGGTCTCTCGGGTAGCTAGCTCATCCCTGTCCCTTTCCATCTGACATTCTTGCTCATCCCACGTGGCCCATTTTAAATGTGCTCTATACACATTGTTCTCTAGCACATATTACATGGCTTCTAAACCCTACGGTGTGTGTTTGTTTTTTCCAAGCTAGAGTGGGAGCACCTTTGACACAGGACTAGATCTTTCTATTTTGGAATCTGGTAACTTGCACAGCACCTCTGGCTCTCCAAAGCCCCTCGTAAATATTTGAAGAAGTGAAACATGTAGAAGACACAGATATTATTAAGTAATAAATACTCAGCAGAAAGGGCTGTTAATTTTTAAAAAAGAATATCAGATATTCTAAGGCTAGTACTTTTAGAAGGAACCACTAAAAGTATTGAGTTTTGGAAGCAAATGTTTAATTTAGCCTCTCCCTTCTGTGTGCTTGCCCATGACACTCAATTCAATATAATGGTCAATCTATATTTTGGGATTTTCTCTGATTCTTATGGCCTTTTTTTCTTTTTTGCTTATCTTCTTTACTCTCCTAAATATGTATTCTTTGAAAGCTCGTCCTATTCCTAAACATAATTTGCATTTGTGATAGCACAGTCTTCATTTTATGCTGGCCCCAATGGGAATGTAGGGTTCAACTTGCTGGCATTTCATTTAAAGCAAACTTTGCAGGAGGCATGTGTCTTAATGCATAAACCAAGGCCCATGTTGTTTCTTGGGTTGCCTTATCAAAAGGGGGACAGTGTGTCTCTGTGGGAGATCCCACTCCAGGTATTTCTAACCACTCTTCCATCTCTGTCCTCCCATTGCAGGCTGGCCGTGGGTGACCCTCTCTGTCCTGGGATTTCTGTACTGCTACTCCCACGTGGGCATTGCCTGGGCTCAGACATACTCCATGAACTAATGCTGCTGGGCCCCAGTCAGCCCTGTCGCTGGCCTCCAAGGCAAATGGTGCTTCTCCCTGACCTCACACCCCAAGATAACCGCCAGCGGACCACCTGCTCATCTTTTGTTGAAGTTACCTCACTCCAAAACTGGAAGCTTGAGCTCGTAGGAAATTGACAACCGGAGAGTCTTCTAACTTTGGGGACTTAGAGATCATCTCCCCACATCATCATTTCCTGTTGAGTAAGCTGGGCTCCAGAGCAGTAGAGGGTCTTGCCCAGCTGCCCATGGTGACATTATGGCCCAGAACCCACCCAGTCCCAAGGGCCCTTTGGGTTCTTTCTCCTTTACCAAGAATTAAATGTAATGCACATTTCTTGATTAAGGCACAGAAATCCTGACTAGTGCTAGGCCCGTCCTCCACTGGGCAGTATTTCCGAAACATTTTGGGGAGAGTTATGTGACCCCTTCCCCATGTCCTGCAGTGTGCTCACTAGAACCAGTACTGGGGTTTGAGCTGCACACTCCAGCTCCTCAGCAGGGAGGTGACAAAGCCACAGCTGTTTCTAATTATCCAATCAGAGAAGATAGAATACATTCTGTCACATTCCGAGGCGTCGGTACCCAGGAGACCTGGTATTTGAGCTTCATCAGTACGGTCTACATCTGGCTGCCTGTTCCCTAGATTTGCGGAGCAGTATAAACATGGCAGTGCCTCCACCTGACAGTTCATTGTTTCCACATAAAGAAGCAGGATTAACAAACCGAGCAATAGCGTATCCACAGGCAGGTGCTACCAGGCAAATCACGGAGAGTAAGGATGGCTTCCCATGGTCTTCTCCCCATGCAACTGGTTTACCTTCAGTGGTCTACACTGTTTTGTTTTGAATAAAATGGAGCCTTTTCTATCGTATAAGTAATACACATTTTTATAGAATTGTTTTGAATATTTTTGAGGAACATCTTTAAAATCTAAATACACTTACATAACTCTTTCTTCACTCCTCTGGAAAGATGCTGACAGGCCCGTAATGGCCCCAAGTGGTAGATAATTCAGAATACTTTCTTTTGGCTGTGGATTTTTGTTGAAGGGGTGGTGCGGGGGGAGTAAGTGAAAACGCTTTAAAATTTGAATCCATAGTGTACCCAATTATGGGAGAACTTAGAACATCTCAAGCACATAAATTAAATTGTTATGAGGTTCACTTAGTTCTGGTCTCTGTCACACTGTCTCATGTTTGTTATTTGTTATTGTCCCTGTATCCTGGCTGTGGGATGGTGACAGGGATAAACTCCTAGAGCGCAGTACCAGTTATTTGGCTGATGTCCTTTCTTCCAAACAGCCATTCTGTTTGGAAGAGGAAGGGAGGGGGCCAGAATGTGGATGGCCCGGGGTGGGCACACACCATGTTAGCCGCAGCAAAGGGCAGAGGTCAGAAGGCCAGGCAGATCAGGGCAGCAGTGGCCGCAGCAGCCAGCGTGGTAAAGGAAGAGACACAGGCAGGCGGTTCCAAGGTGCTGATTAGTTTTCAGGAGGGGATGAGGCTAGGGAAGAGTCACCACGCAAATGAATACAGTAAAACTTCATGGACTAACACTAATTTGGAAATTGTGGTCACCCAGAGGGAGTTTGGCTGAAGTTTACATGGAAGGGGTTTGCCAAGGAAAAAAAAGGGAGTGTGGAGATTGTAGGGAAGTGTTTATATATGTATAGATTTATATATAGATATATAGATATATATCTATATATATCAAATGATTTTAAACTCTTAAAAGACACCATTTATATAAAAATAGGCTGGTTCATTCATTAAACTATATTAGAATAGTCAATGACTGTATTCAAAAGTAATAATCCTGAATTTGTTTTAAGCTATTAGTGATTTAGACTGGTTCTCAGGAATTAGTAAAGGATGACTGCAGTTAGCTATGTATTTGAGGCCTGATTAACCAATGTGTGGCTTATCCAGGGTCATTGTTTTCTTTAGCTTCTTGCTATCCCCCACCTGTAATATGAAAATGATAACATATCTCTTCATGCATATGAACTAAAATCTTAAAGTTGCTTTAAATGAAAGACTCTTGAGGGCACACAGAGGAATTCCAGCTGAGGAACATCTGACATGTCACTTTCCATAGTCATCAGCTCTGGGCAACTTCAGGCACAGGGCTGTGAAATAACTAGACAAGGTCCCAAGGTCTCTTCCAAGCACAGGATCCTCTGACCCCAACGTAGAAAAAGCCGAACAGCTATAAGCACGATCCCTAAGGAGGCAAGCAAGACATCTAAAGGACAGCCAAATCTTGCTCATTTTTGACTAATTCTTGGGACCATGCAAGAAGACTTAAAAGTATTTTATAATTTCTTCAGATTAATTTTTTTGAAGTGACAGCAGAAAACCTTTTGTTCTACTCAAGACTGCTGACCTAGAAATAAAATATATCAATTACATGTGTAATGATCTATATATTGGGAGAATTTAGTGGGAGGGTGTTATTCTTAGAGACATTAAGACTGCTCACTTGCTTACTTAAAAATAATAATTGTTGACTAAGTGTTAGGTAATTAACAATAATATAACGAGTTTGTTTTCTAGCAAATGTACCAGAACGTATCCATTCAATTGTTGAAGAGCCAGATTATCTTAATTGTGCTGGCCTTTCTCAGTGCATGTTGAGAAGCTTCTCTGAGGCCTTTTTTCAGGCGAATTGTTTTATTTTAAAACCAATGAAATCCCTCTTTTTTTATTGTTTAAATCCATTTGGCACCCACATGTTCTATCACTTGGCTCTGTATTACTGGTCCTTTTGATTAATTATAAAAATCATATTCACAGATAGAGTTTTTTCACCAGTGAGGATATCTAAAGAACGTAATGTTTAGTGCTTTACTAGGTGAGACCTTTGAAATGAATATCAATCATTTGGAATTTTAAGCAGTATACCCTTCAATTATTTGTATTCTGTTTTGCTGCAATGTAATTAAATAATAGAATGTGGGGAGAACGTCACTGAAAATACTGTATTCATACTGTGGCCCTATGAGATCAAGCAGAGGTCTGAATATGGATTGCGGATCAGAGGCTCCATCCCTGAAGTGCTACTGTCTATAAAAAGAAAAGTGTCATTTTTGATATGTGGTCCATTGGTATTAAATAACAACTCAGATTGGCAGTATTATAGAGAGTCTTGCCATGCGCAGAAAGCAATATCTATTAAAATCACAGCAGAACTGAAACAGTGCTGGTGTATAGTGGTAATTTAGGGCCAAGCAATCGTCCGCCTTAATAGCTTCTGAGACCATCAATGAATTCAAGCATAGGTCAAACTTATATTGTTGATATTGAGTCATTCTGAAAAGATTCAGTTGTTTTTTTTTTTTTTACAGTATATTTTAAAAGGCAAGGAAGCATTCACATATCTCTTGCAAATTTCAGTCCAATATGTTCAAAATTAAAAAGTTCACTTCTACGTGAAGGTCAGTTTCAGATACGTGTTAAGTCAATGTGTACCCCAGTGTTCCAGGGATGCCAGGTTTCAAAGGCATCTGACACTGGTTTAGCTCATACAGTTCTGTTCCAAATGCTACTGCAAAGCACCTTCGTAACTGTTCTCTTGCTGGGCAGTACTCTGACACACAGGCTTGGTGTCTCTATAGTTTTAAGTTCTCCACAAACCACAATTACTGGTGCTCTCTGAATTAGAGCTCCCCAAGCTCTTGAAAAGAAATAAAAAGCACCATCCTTGTTCTGTCATCTTAGGTCAGAACACCCAAGGCCATGTCCTGGAAATTATAGAAGGAAAGGCAAAAGTAAGTATCATGTATAAAATAGTTTATTACCATAATAAATAAAATTAAACTTTTTTTTTTTTTTTACAAATATCATTTGTGCTTGTTTAAAAATGTTAAGAAGGGACTATCATCAATGGAGGGGCCCACATGTTCTTCTTAACATTCCCAGTTGCAGACATACAGTGACGTTCCTGGCAGCATCCTTCACTGGCCACAAAAGCTCATTTGCACTTCTGTTTATTCATGCTCACCTGAACAAAGTGGCAGATGCGAAGGAAAAAGGAAAACCCAGTGAAGGATTTGGCAGGACTCAAGTGGAAAGTATGTTAATATAAGAAGTCCCAGGATGACAAATTGCTTATGAGTGGAAGTGTCCTTGCAGTGTCGGCAAAATGTCGGATGTGGACAGTCTCCAACTGATGCACAAATACAGTGTCTGAATATTAAGAGAATACATTCATTAGAGGGAGGTTTCATCTTTCTTCACATAAAAGCAATTCATATCCTGATACAAGATCCGTGAACTTCTCGTTGAACAGCTAATGGATCCGGAAGTCACAGATAAAGAGACACTGGCTCTAAGAGAAGTTTAATGGCATGCGGGGAGGGCACCCACCCAGTCCGGCACCTGCAGGGTATTCAAATCCAGTTCTAGAGGTTCCAGAAGAAGGCAGACATGCTCTCATGAAAATGAAGTTTCATGTGAAACTAAGCTTCAGGCAAATTCACATTGATTCTTTTGAACTGTGAGGGATGGAAATTGAACCTTCTCCATAGGAACATTTTGGGTGAGAAAATGGTGTTTTGATGGCTGAAGTAGGTGCGAAGGGGACAGTGAAATCTCCAGTTGGAGGGCACAAGAGCTGGTGAAGGTAATTTTTATTGAAGCAAGAGAGAGAAGACAGTACAATGATTCCGTGACAGAAGAGAGGCTGTCCAGGGCTGAGTGTGCCCTCAGCAGGCCTCCTCTTTAAGCAACACTGTGTGAGGAGGGAGGAGAGGGGGAAGAGTGTTGGCAGCTCCATCACAGTTGGAGTTCCATTCAAGGGTCTTAAGGCTAAACATCTTATTGCAACACACTGTACAATCTATTCATCCAATGCACATCAACTTGTATGTCCACCAGGGCTCCTAAAATTCCTCAGAGGGTGCATATGCTGTCTGGCAGTCAATGCAACAAGTGGGCGGGGAGATGAGGCCCTTCCTACACCCGGTATTTCTAAGGCATTCATTTGTTCCCCACACAGGCTTGGACAAAAGTTTGAAAGTTTGAAGTTTGGTCTATCTTAATAAAGAGGCAAGCTCAAAATTGTCAAAGAAGATGAGTTTTTGGAAATAGAAGAGGAATTCAGGACTCACCTATTGCTTGCTACAGTTTGTCCTGAATTGCAATTCTTCTGCTCTACGCAAATAAACTCTTGGTTTATTTATTTATTTATTTGTTTGTTTGTTTATTTATTTATTTATATTTATTTTAACAATTTTGAGCTTGCCTCTTTATTTAGGTGACAGTCCTTGGTGTCAGAAGTAGGAGCCGAAGGAAAAGACTCCCAAAGGCCAAGGACACTCAGAATGGGGCTCTTTGTGCTCATCGCTTCCATGAGTCTCCTCTTGGATTCTGAGCTTCCTCCCTTTGGTTGAGCTCTCCGAATTTAATCGGCACCTATTTAAATGTTTCATTCTTTCTGTTTAAGGGTTTCTCCTTTTTGGTATTTTTTTTCTTGTTAGAAGTGCACTGAGTTTGGGTATAATTACTTTGGAATTCTTGAGAGCAAAAATTAAAAATAGTATCAGTGGGCATGGGTGGAGCAAATAAATCTACCCACGCACTCGCCACCCCTCCTTATGAGACTGATCGCTGAAACAAAAGACTGAGAGGATAAATTGGTCACAGACAGGCCAGATTGACAGTAGGTTGCCTGTCAACTGCCAGAAACATTTCTGTGCCACAGGGGACACCTGATCATGGGTTGGACACTAGGGCAAAGGCCTTCAACCCCAAGAAAAACGTGTCCTGTGAACAGGCACACTGTCGCAGTAAAACCAAATACACCTACCAACCCCAGAAGTGCCCCCTTTACACTATGTAGGGATTTTTCTTTTGCTCTCAAAACCTGTGGAAAATGATAACTCAGTCATCTAAATACCTAAGAATAACCCTCCCTCAGGGACCCCAGCTGGCTCTATGTTAAAAAATTATAGTTCTGCTTCACGTGTATGTTTGACTAAATGGACCAACCATACTAAAGATAGTTTAGAACTTCAGTGGCCATGAAGCAGACTCTTCATCTCCCCAAATTTGTTTTCCTCCGGACTAAATTAGAAGACCGCCGCAATAAACTAAAGAACCTGAACGGGAGGGCTATTTTAATTGGTACCTAGAGACTTCTAAACATAGTCAGGATTCTAAAATTGCTTCTTTACGAAGTACTCTTTCTAAGTTAACTGAAGAAAATAAATAACTTAAAGGAGATTTAAAACCATCTGAAGCCTCTTTCTTGGCAGGACCAGCCGTGGTTTGCCCTAACACTATATTTGCCTCACCCCCTCTATATCTACCTTTGCCCTAAAGGAAGGTTACCCTTCCTTTGTACGTCCCTTCTTTAGTGCTAATACTTGACCAACGGAGCCTGTTAAAACTCTCCCTTTTAACATTAGGCCCTCTGAGACTCCTGCTAAACCATTAATTTCTAACATCCTGTGGACCAAAGCTGAGCTTAGAGCTATAGTAAAAGATTTTCCCAAGGTAATTGAGGGTCCTCATAGATTTGCTGAAGAATTCAATAGTGTCATCCAAACTTCACAACATGGCTCGTCTCCCCTTTATCAATTAGCCCACGCCTTTGCTGGGGAACACTGCATTACATGGTGGACAGTGGACGGCTCCATAGTGGCACCTGTAGCTTGTGGTCCTTGCTTGGGAACCCAGGGCAGCGAGCGTCCAGGTAAGAGTAGGTAGCAAGAAGCAGCCTGTGGTCAGGTGCACGTCATACAAATGAAAGAAGAGGTTTGGCTCATTTAAGAACTTGTTTGTTTGTTTTTCTCAGAGAAAACAATTATAGCAAAAATCCCTACAGTCCTTAACTGGCGAGCAAGAGCTCATACAGCCACTCTCATGGTGCTCTCACCGTCGCCCACGGGAGCACATGTTGTGGGCCCTGTGACCCCGAGATGAACAGATCCGGGCTCCATGAAGCCCAGTTTGATCCTAGGAGTCAATCCCAGGAGTACATTCATGAAGCTTTACCCCCCCCCGCCCCAAACAAGTCTAGACTGCGTGCCTCACACATCAGCATTGTTGCCCCTCAGACCCAGATGGGGAGTCCTCTCTGAATGACCTGTGCCCCGCAGGCAGAGCTGAAGGGAACGGGAAGGGCCTCGCTCCATTGGCCTGCAGGCTGCTGGACAGGAGCCTGGCATCATGTCCCTGGAGAGTCGGGCAGGTGCTTTGGGACACTGGAGTGATCAGGGCCCTTGCCCTGCCTTCAACGTAGTGGGTCCAAAACTTTACAAGCAGGTAAAGGAGCATGTGTAAGGAATGGCAAACTAGAACGTTGCCGGGACAGCTGGTAGATGGGATTCCAGAGAGGTTACAGCTTCTGCTCCAAGAACTGGTTGGCAGCTTCTCAAATTAAACAGGCTGGAAGCCCCACGGCTCTATCCAGAATCATAGTCACGACGGGGAATTTCACTTCCTCTTCTTTGTATGCTGCCACCTGCAGCTGAATCTAATTTCTCAGCCTCAGGAAGCCAGGGGCCACCCTGTAAGCCTCCAGCGAGCAGCTGCATAAGTGTACGGGGTCTCTGCTCCCCAGGGCCATCTGGGCCAAGCCTGGGAGCCAGGAGAGGACAGCCCCATTCTGCACAGACAACTGAGGGCCAAGTCCTAGGTCATATGGTCACTGAGCAGGTGGGTGGTGGGTCTAGGCAGGTGGCTTTCAGAAACACTGACTGTCTTTGGTAGGGTAAGGCCTGACTTGTCAGGTTCCTTTCAGCACTGAGGGAAATCAGCACTGGGATCCAGACTCTCTCTAACAAAGCAATTCCAGGCAGAGGTGCTAAGAATGGAGTCGCTGCCATTACATGGTGCATTATGTGGTTGATAGTAGATGGTTGCAAAGGTCAGTGCCCTGGATGATTCCATCCTGTCACTCATGGTCCAGATCACCTGCACTGCTAATTTCACTCTCTCAAAGCTGAGTGCTTAGAGCTGAACTTCTCACCTTGCTCAACAACTTCTAGAGTCCTGATTCCTCTCTATGGGGCACACACCCAGGCTAGCCCCAATTGCCTGGGAGAGACCTCCTCTCTCCTTTTTCAGAAGCCATTGAAAGAAGCCCAAGCGCACAAATGACCTGACCCCAGGAGACTAGGAGACAGTGGCATGTCCCTGAGCACCATGGCATAGGGACTGGGATGGCCCACAGGTGGCTCCGTCATCACCGTTCTGAGTTCAGACCTTCCCCATGGATCACAGCTGCACAGCCACCTCTCTCGATCACCATAAAGAGACAGCTGGAAAACCACTGCCTCATTCTCTTTGTCCAGCTCCCGAAGCAAGTACATTGCAGTCCTGCAATCTTTTCACATTTTCTCTTCAAGTCCTATTGACTTTAGTAGGAGATACAAAGATTAGCTTTAAAGTAAGGCCAAGCCTGGCTCCCACGTGTCCTCTGAGGACACCCTGAAGTGGACAAAAATACAAACTTCTGAAGGGCAATCCCCGTGAGAATTATAATATAAACATAGCACTTGCTACAATCATTTTTCTGAGGTTGTATGTGTGTGTCTGTGTCTACTTTGCTAATAAAGCAACTCTGGGCTCATCACCCTTTCTGCTGATGCCCCATACCCTGAGGAATGTCACAGGAACACGTGGGAGAGAGACTGAGAGGGAAAAGAAGCAAAGGGGCTTGCGTGATGAGGCCAGTGGCATGGAGCAAGGCCAGAGGTTCATCTGGGGCCTCCAGGGCCCTCCCCGCTGGCCATCCCATAGGAGCAGTCTGTGGAGAATCTCTGGATCCCAAGGGACCCACTCCAGCTCTCACACTTGGCTCACCTCTTTGGGGAAAGGAGACCTGAGGATTCCCGGCTCTCAGTGTCCATGGGAGGCACCCACAGCACCTCAGCTGCTTTTTGGCCTTAACCATGGGAGACAGAAAGTTGAAAGGCGCTACACTCCCTGTCCCTCCATCTCCCCTTATCCCAAACTTGTTACAATTATGACTGTAGGAAAATATGAAGTGACATCAGACATAGGCTGTACAAGGACAGGGAATGCTGGGAAATCCCTGTGCTCGCGGCAGTCTTTGGGGGTCTTGGAAAAGTTGCCCAGCATGGTATATCCATGAGGAGTTCTTGGTGCTCTCCCACCCATCCCCAAATGGCTGCTACTCTTTTCTGGTAGTTTTCATCTTTTACAAATATCATGGGAGTAAAAAATTAAAAATGAAGGAAAATACTCTTTAGACAGCATGCCCCCTCTTCCAAAATTGTGCAAAGACAGTTCAGGTGTAGCTGCCGTCTTGCAGGGTGGCAGCACGCTCCTCTTCCCGTATCTTTTCCCAGATGGAGGAATAGAGAGAGTGTGTGCCTAAGCGACTGGTCCCACTTAGATTTTCTATCAGGAAAAGCCTACTTTTAAAGTTGTTGGTCATGTAGGTTTATGTGGTGGGGTGGTGTCTAGGGCAGGGAGGTTGGGTTTTGTCTTTGACTTTTCTTTTTTTTTCCCCACAAACCTCTCAGCTCGCTCCAAAAATGTCTCTCTCTGATTCTGGGGACTGGGGCCTCGATATTTCAAATAGCTCCTGAGGAGACTGCGAGGATCTTCTGGAAGTTAATATCCTGAGTATCTCAGAGAGCTGTTTCTCGATACTGGTCATTTTGGTATTCAAGGCCTTGATGTCCTCCTTCAGCTCGTGTTTCACCTCCAGGATGGTGGCCTGCAGCGTCTGCTCGGGGATGGGGTAGAAAGAATGTTTGACCTCCGCCAGGATGGGGCTCCGGTCCTGGGGGCTCCTGGCCTCGCCAGCGTTGTCCAGACGCAAGTCGCTCTTGGTGATGCCGCTGTCGCACGAGTCTGTCTTCTTCAGTGTGGTCTCCCCTGATGTCTTGGTCCTCTCGGGAAGCGTCTCCATGGACTCGGCCTTGGACACTTTGTTCCAGTCCTCAGGCTTCCCGCAAGCATCTTTGAAGCGGGCCCAGCCTTTGCGCTTGGCACAGTCGCCCCCACTGCCCTTGGGGCCCAGGCACTCGGAGCCGGGCGCATGCAGCTTGGCGTGGTCCGACACCCCTGAGGGGCAGGCCGCTGGGAAGGACACAGGTGTGGCGGGGCTCTCGCGGACAGTGACCACACTGGCCTTCACGAGGCTGTGGTTGGCCGAGGCATGCTCTGCGAGGACACTGCCCTTCTCCACGTCCAGGTCATCCAGATCCCGGACCCCCCTCTCCGCCGCCAGCCTGGCCTCCTTCTGCTGTCGGAACCTCTGGAAGAGTCGCCGGACTGGGTGGTCCGGAGGCAAGATGAGGGGGGCCTCATTCTTCCGTTTCCTGCGCTCTTCCTCTTCCCGCTTCACGTCGCTGATCTTCCGGAATACGATCTGGAGTGAGACAGAATGACATGCTGTGTATATGGGCTGCTCAGCCACCCTGCCTGTCACAGCTCTCAGCTCCCAGCCCCCTGTCCCCAAGAACTGAGGCTCAGAGTCCTTTCACATCCCTGGGCTTTCCTCAGTGACTGCCGTCACTCCCTTTTCTTGACATTCTTACCTGCCTTCCAACATCAAGAAATTGACCCTTGCTGTTGTCCTCTTCAAGAGAAACAAACCCCCAGCCTCTGCATCCCCACGTGCCAGGAGGCTGGAGATACAAAATGGCCTTTTCTTGGCCTCTGGACTGGGGCCGCCTTTAACCCCCCCATGCCTACACTGCAGCATCACCTGGTATGTGTTTTCAAAACGCATTTTTCTGACCCCAGCTCAGACCTACTGCATTAGAATCTGCGGACAGGAAGTCCCTGAGCCTATAACTTAAGCTCTCCAGGTGATCTGAGCACCTGTGCTCTAAACCACACTCCAGGGGAAGAAAGTTCGGCCGAGTCCACAGACTGCCATTGCCACGTGAAGATCTGGTCCCTGAGTGAATGCGGTTGGCTGTGAGAAGTAAAAGCTCGTCTCACAGGGAAGCCCTCCTTGTCCTTAGGGAGCTTACAGGGAAGAAAGGCCCATGACCTTGAACACGATCTCGTCCTAACAGTAACAAACATTGGATGGAGCTTCGTAGTTTATAAGGCACTTTAATGTTATTTCACGCATTCCTTACAACAGAATTATCAAGGTCACTGGGAGACATACGCGTGTTATTATCCCCATTTTAGAGAAGCAGAAATCAAGGCTCAGAGTAGTAAAGGTCACATAACAGGTAATTTTCCTATAAGGAACTTGTACCCAAGCCATCGAACCCCAGATCCATTTGATGTCCAACAGGTACTTCCTGACGATGACAATGGTTCATGCAGAGGACAGACAGACAGCAACACAGTCTCATGAGTCTGGCTCTGAGTGCAGAGGACTCATGTTACAGGGCTTTCCCCTGGGCTTACATCAGATTATAAGAAAGCCTGTCATTTCTGGCTTATACTGCGTGTGGCAGGTACACTCGGGGACATGTTTCAATCGTCCCATACCTGCACTTATAGGAAACAACCTGCAAGAGGTCGTCTTTTTTATGTAAATCACAGGTTTGAGGACTAGGGGCATTGAGCTCATTGAGGAGTAGCGGAGAAGCCTGTGGAAGGGACAGTGGCAGCTTTTCCATCACCACGATCTGGAAATCCGTGTGCCCTGTGTGGGTAGCCTCAGACCAACCCCGAACCAGCTCCAAGGACTTGTCACAGGACCCCCAGGTCTTGGGGAGGCACATATGGTTGGCTTGCCAGGAGGATGGGCTTTGGGTTCAGACAGAATAGGTCCCAGCTCTGCCACCTAGCTCCATGACCTCAGACAGGTATCTCAACTCCTGAGTCTCAGTTTCCTCCTTAAAAAGTGGGGAAAATCCTCACTTTTCTGACTTGGTGTAAACCAGCACAAGATTGCTTATGTGAAAGCACTGGCCCCTTGTAGATGCTTAAAATGAATCCTCCTGCCCCCAGTAAAAAAGGAAGAGCCTTGATAAGGCTCTTTCTTTTCTATTTTTGCTTCTAGGTGCAGATGATACTTAACTACATATAACGTGCTCTACCTTCTCTAGGAAGCCCCCCTGCCCAGAGCTGTCTGAGGGCACCACCCATGTCCTCAGATATGACTGACAAGAACGGTCATTTTATAGTGCCAAAAAATACAGAGGAACCCAACAAACACTGCATTGCCCGATGCCAGCAATCAATCAGCAAATTGCAATCCGACTGGAGGCTCACACCTGTCATCCATCTTCTCCGTCAAAACTGTCACTGCATGACTTTACACTCGGGTCACTAACAGGTGCGTGGGATAGTGCGGTCACCGCTCTCACCACCTGGTTAAATCTTCAAGCCCCATTACTTGGCTTTCTGACCTCCACTGGGCAGCATTTCTCCCATCCCTGCCCTGCCCTGCCCAGCTGTGATTATGTAACCCTGCCTCTGCTGGTCCCCATCAGCGACACCCCATCTGTTCCTGCAGTCTAGCCTCTCAAGTGGCAGTCTTTCCCCTCCATACGTCCCTCTGCTCATGTGGTTCTCTGTTCCGGGAAAAGTCTTGCTCTCCACCGGACATCCAACTCCTCCTCACACCAAGGCTCCAAACAGCACTTCTGCCAGAAAGCCCTCCCTGATTCTACGGAGCTCTAAGTCATGCCCCCAACGCTAGCGACCCCTCTGTGCTCACACCACACTACTGCCCGAATCACACTCTATCTTGTGTCCATTTGTAGTAGAGATGCCAACTCTTTCTTCCCCCAGTCACATCCCTTCTTAGAGAAGGGAGGATGGACGAAGGGAACAAGGAAGGAAGGCGGAACAGAGAGGAGGAATGAGAAAAAGAGGGAGGAAGGGGAAAGGAGGAAGGAATGAGAAGGTGAATGTACGCAAAAGAGATGGCTCTGGCTCCTCCCCTTTATTCGTGGGACATCTGACTCTTAACAGTACCTGCCCTTTTTTCTACTTGAGCTAGTTTGAGTGCGGTTGTTTCTTATATGCAACAATCCTCAAACAAGATATTAGTTCTTTGCATCTTATTCGCCCTGAAAGCTCCCTGAGGGCCCAACACAGCACTTTGCATATCACACCTGTGTCTATTACTTTAAAACATATATATTATCTACCCTAACAGAGCAGGGGTCGTCTGTTTGGTTCACTTAGAAAATGCCTGGTACTTAGGGGACCCTCAATAAATATTTATGGAATGAATGAGTAACAGATAAATAGGAGCTAATGCATCAATGGGAGAATGTCTTCTGCCTGGAAAGGGTGATCGTAGAGATCATAATCAATGTTATAAAAGGAAGCGATTGGCTCAGAACACACATGGTCCTGTTCCCAACTCGAAATATCGCAGGTCAGATGCAGCCCTTGAGACTGGAAATGAAATGTTTTAAGACTAAAGAAAAGGAAGAACGTCTTCAGATATTGAGGCATCGACACAAAATCTCTCCCAAGGGGCAGCACACCAGTGGGTTAACAAGGGCTTAATACACATTCACGGTGGACACTTGTGCGGGGAAGTGGTAGCTCCTGTTTGATGGACTGGATGTGCTTTTCAACCAAATGCCCACGGGGGGCAGAATCCTGGGGTGGGGCTGACCTGACACGGGTGGCATATTCAGACCGAGTCGTGAACGAGGGCAGCCTTGCACTCACGGCCTGGGGCTCTCCTTGGGTGGGGGGACGTGGTGCTTGGGTCTGTGCTGACTCTTCTGAAGCCTCTTGGCTTTTCTCAAAGTGTCACCTTAGCTCTGTCCTCAGTCATCCTGTATCCCACTGGCAGCCCCACCTGAGCAGCATTGGCCCCTTCAATGGGCAGGTGAACCAAGGGAGAGCTTCTTGCCCTGCAGAAGTGCCTGAGCCCTCCTGTGAAAATCAGCGTAAAACCAGCAACACCCTCCCCCCACGCCCCGCCCCCAAAGGACATAGAGCTGACGTGGCCTGACAGTTGCTCTGGGATCCAGGGCTCTGCTAACTAACCTCAGCCACGTTTTTGGAGAAGTTGGTCATGGACTCTTCATGTCAGAGGCCTCCATGACCAAGCATTTGGCCAAGGATTTTAGGTCCAAGTGGGCAGGGGTGCCTGCCTGACTCACAACAGTGAGGCCGTGCTGCCAGCACCAGCCACGGCAGCTCTCGTCTGCTCAGAGGTGCTCCATAGTTCCTACCGCAGGAACGATGGGCCAGACCCCAAGCCCTAAAACCCAGGATGCTCTCTGCTCTCAACAGTCTCTAGCTGGAGGCCTGGGGAAGTCCGTCCAGCTTTTCTAAGTGTTCCATGAAGTTTTAACAGGTACCAGGAGGGGGTAAAGTTTTAAAATGAAATAAATTTGAGCCGCATGACAATGTTAAATTGGTTGCTTTACTGCAGAGCCTTAACACGCTAATGCACCTTACAAATGTCTCAGTAGCATTTCTTAAACACTTTCCCCCATACTCTCTCTTTGCAAAGGGTAGTATTCCCCAGAATCCCCTCTGGCAAACACTGAAATTACATCAATGTGGGGGGGGGCATGGAGCACCCTCTATATTTGTGATTAGCCCTAATAGGTGGGAAGGCAGTTTCCTATTCCATGTGCCAGCTAAATGGTGCCTCCTCTCTCCAACCCTACTGCTGAGGCCCTGGAGTACGGGGTTTGGGGGTCTCCATTGCTGGTACACTACCCCCTAGTGGATAGACCTGGATCAATGCAATTCTGTGACCCGACTGACGAAGCAGTACCTTCAGCTCTCCTTCCTCCTTCTACACACTCCATCTGTACTGAGCAATTTCAAGTCCTGAAAATCCCCTGTTCACTCTGCCTGAAACTCCCTTCAATCTCATCTTCCACCCCATCCCTTCAACCTGACTCCTGACCTTCAGGATTCGGCTCAGGAGTCATCCACTCCACCGAGCTTCCCTGACTCTCCCTCACCTCCTGGGTCAGAAGACCCCCTTCCTGGGGGTAACAAGCCTGGGGCAGCCACGTGTACTTCCCTCAAAGGTCACTGCAACCACTGTCAGGGAGCAGCATTTTGCTTATTTGTCTTCTCCTTTAGGCAGCAGCTTTATTCAGTGTTTTTCCACCTTCAGTATCATGCCTGGCCTATATAGTGCTCAATCAATGGCCAATAAATCAATAAATATGTCAGTTAATAAATTATGACCATCCCTCTGTTTGTGAGGCCCATGCTAGGATGAAAGAAGTGATGTCTGTGCCCCTACAAGCACACACACACACACACACACACAATTTATTTCTGATGTTTGTGGTCTATTGGGGAGAGAGAGAAACCACAGGTGAAGTTCTCTATACACAACATACAGGCTCCTGAAGAGAACTATGTAAATAGAATCCTAAGAGACTTCCATTTTCACTCATCTTCATTTCAGTGACCTGACCAATTTTCATTTTTCCAATCACTTACTTGAGCTCAGGGAGCTGCTATTTCAAAGTGCCTTGCGACGAGTCTCTTTGCAAGGAGGACAACTCTCGAATTTGTTTGTATAAACGCGGATCTTCCTGTGGCGGGCAAGCCGATGCAACAACCCTGGACTGGGCCTCTGAACACCAGAGGGCTCATTTCAGCCCTGCTACCCTGTGCGGCTGGGCCCTGAGCAAGCTGCCTCTCACACCTGCCTGCACCTGGGTATCTCCCCGAGCTCCCATCAGAGCAGAGCCAGGCTTTCTTCTTTTGTTTTCCTGTCTTATGTATTGGGCTTCGTTGGGAGAGTTCTCTCTGGGAAAAGATTCTGTGGTCAAAAACAATCATTTTGAAACCCACTGGATGTCCTCATCCCTAAAGCCCCCTCGGGAATGAAAATTAATGATTACAATAACATAGCACTCTGTATTGTGCTTTACTTCTTATTCCACATATTCAAGTGCATTGTTTCATTTAAGCCAAACATCCCGGGAGACGTGCAGGGGCCTTCTCCACAATGTGACAGCAGAGGAGACTGGGGCTTAGCTAGTAGAGTGACCTGCTCAAGGTCACACAGCTAGGTAGAGGCAGAACTTCAGGGTTTGGACCAGTGCTCTTGCCTTGATGTCACCTTCTTCACGCTAGCAATTATAGACAGCGACCACACCAACAGAGAGGTGCCGGCGTCTGCCTGGACAGGTGACCAGGGGCCTCTAATCACCCATTGGAAAGGCCCCACCGTGGACACAGGCTGACCCACATCCAGGCCCCAGCAATGGGGTAAGTCCGGATCCTCCCTGGCCAACCAGGGTCCTTCCAGCCCACAGAGGGGCCTGACATATTGGGCATGCGAGGTCCACACAGAATGCTGAACAGCTCATGACTTACTGGAACAGGGGGAGCCAGAGGACGCCCGAGGGCAGGAGTGGCTGCTGTGCCTCATTCATCCATCTCCACATCCCTCTGAGGGCTCACCAAGCTACAGCCCTGAGCCTGGAGGCCTTTAATGAAAGGTTGTTGAGCTGAACAGAATTGACACCCAGCTCTCAAGCTGCAGGGCTTTCTGAGAAGCTATTCTCAAGTTTGTTTGAAAACGGGATCCCCCTGGGACCTGAGGTGAGTCAGGAGCATTGATTGCCTCTTTTGGGGGCATTCCAGGAGGGCCTGGCCCCTCTCCACCCTCATCAAGACCAGGCCAAGGGGAGCAGGAGTCCCCTCAAGGTCCCTGAGCAAGACGGTCCCGCAGCACATGTCAGGGAAAGATAGCTCTGGGAGGGGAATGGACGACCAGAGTCCTGACAGTACAGAGAATGGGAGCCCAGTTGCTTACAAAAGCTCAAATTGGGGAGTAAAAATATATACATAATCTCAATTCTCCAGTGGTTTGCATAAAGGAACAGAGACTGAAGTATGAATCATAGAAAACCACTAGATAAACTGAAAGGGATTTATTTTGGTTTTCATTGGACTTAGACACATGTCCCAAATCTGCAACACACAGAGCAGTGGAAGGAACACAGGCTTGGCGTAGCCTCAACTCTGCTGCTGACCGGCCGCTGAGCGACCTTGGGCAAGCCGTGTCTTTCCTTGGCTGGACCACATCAACACCTCAAATCTGGCTGTACTTCAGAACCACCTAGAGAGTTTGTTCTCTACTGAGTGAGACATTCCTACAGCAAGGTCAGAAACTGGCATCTGCAACAAGCTCCCAGGTGGTTCTGATGCAGGCAGCCTGACCCAGCTCTGCTGACGGGGCTCAGCATTCCCGGCGCGGTGAGGGGTGTGATCGCTGCCACTCTGCTGTCCTGTGTGTGTGCACACGCTCACCTCCCTGCCTGAGCTGCATGTCCAGCCTGGCTCAGCCTCCTGTGCTGCCTGAGATTGAGCAGTGGGGAGGGAAAGGGAGAGGGGATATCAGGGAGAGGTGAGGGGCTGACCCCAAAGGGCTCCTGGTCCCTAAAGGGGACTGAAAGGGGACGGGTCCGCCCTGCCATCACTTTTGTCTTTCATCCTTTGATCTGACAAAAAGCTGGTTTGCTGTCTGGAGTGGAGGACACAAGCCAAGCAAACACTTACTGAGCACCTACTGTATGCAGGGCATGCACACAGCGTCTCTCCAGGACAGGGGAAGGCCAGGCCTCTTCTCCTCCCAAAGCTGGGCCCATGCTGGCACTGCCTCAAGCCACTTTGAGGGACACAGCAGTATCAGGGGAGCGGGGCCCCATCCCACTCTCCCTATAGGCCTGGGTGCCGTTGCCTCCCTCACAGTTTCCACACCCACCAGTCCCCGGCACCAGTAGCCCTGCCTGGTTTTGTGGCAGAGCACATAACAGAGAGATTAACAAACTGGGCCACTGAAGAAACTGAAAACATGAAAAAAACAAACTGGAGATGGACTGGTACAGTAAGGCAGTTGGTTGGGTTTTGTTTTTTGAAAAGGCTGCCCCTCAGAACAGCCACTTCTGCGGCTGCTGGAATCAAATGCTACATTTTGCTCTCAACAGCATCACGGACATGGGGAGCACCCAGAACACGGGCGATCCTGAGGCTCAGGGAGGGGGTGGGGTTCCCAAAGGGACAAGGCCAGGCCAGGTCAGTAATCACTCCCTGAGCTCAGACCACCAGAGCCTGAAGCTAGAAGGTCATATGGTACAGCTCTGCCCTCCAAAGAGATGGGCTGGCAAACTCTCAGCTCAAGTTCAAGCCGCTAAGTGGCCCCAGGATGGGCGGGAGTTGGGGGAGACAGCAAGGGGTGATAGACAGCATGAGCACAGGCTTTGGAAATCCGACAGACTGGGGATCATGTTCTCTAAGGCTCAGTTTCCTCACCTGTAAAAGCAGACAGTACTATTGATTTGGTAAGGCCACCAGGAGAATTAAGCTGGGTAATATCAGTAAACCTTTAAGAAGAGTGCTTGACATTTAATAGTTGCCGAGTACATGTATTATATACCATTCTTTGAGGGGCCACAGGAGGTGACTCTAGAAGGATGAGCTGTCATTAGTCAGGTATAAAAGGTGAAGCATTTGGGCAAAGGTACTCACACACGCACAGCACATGGGACATGTAACGTCACCAAGGCAGAAATGCCACCCAAGATAGAGAAATGTCTTTGTAGTCATAGTCCGGGTGGGAAGCGTAGAGGCTGATGGAGAACCTCCCATGTGTCAAGCACCGATGTTAAACGTTGGACATGTGCCATCTCATGCCCTCCTCACAGCAGCCCCAGCAGGTGGACACAATCACTGTCCTCATTTTTCAAACAAAGCAACTGAGCTTAGAAAGGATGACTGCAAAGACAGTGGAGCTAAGACTCAAACCATGGCCACCCGAGTCCCCTCCCATGCCCATGCTTGCAGCCATTCTGCTAGGGAAAGTGCCTTGGTTTCAGGGAAAAGGACAATTTTCCCTCAGTATACGTTGATAACCTCTATCCTGCCCTAGCACCCTCTCTGTCCATCAGCAGCAATTTCTGTATAAAGCTGCGCCCTCCACAACTAGATTGAAGGACAACTACTTGGAGCTGATAGGCTCTGGAGAAACACACTGTCCCCCAATATTCCCCAACGAAATTAAAAAAAAGAAAATTCAGGGACAGAACAGTGAAGCAGAGAGATCTGGCCAAGGGGACGACAGAGATCAAGAAGCCGAGACTCCTGGAGCAGTTATGGAGAAAAGGACTCACTAGATACATTAGGCTATGGGGGGAATGACGTCACCTGAGAAGCAGACTTTGATTGGTTGAGGCAGGAAAGGGGCTGTGCAACACAGGAGTCCAGTGTTTTGGTTATTGGGAAAATCTTGCCTCCCTGGAGAATGCCGAGGTTCCTGGTGACCCTCAGGGCACGGCACTGGGTAGGAAGAGCAGGAATGCAGAGGTCCCAGTGGACTTTACCCAGGAAGAACCTGGAGGCTAGGTTCCTGGTCCAGTGGCTCTCATGGGCTGGTCCCTGCCACCACCACACTGCTCTTCCTTCTGGCATGAATCAAGAATGATCTGGTCAGATCCCTTAGTGACATCCTCTCATTCACTCTTGTAAGGGTCCCCCACCGAGAGCGGGAAGGTCAGCAAGATCTTCTTTTGCAGACAAACAGGGGCCTGCAAGACTCCTACAGACACACCTATTCCTGTCTTTGGGAAGATTCAAACCCAAGGAGGAGGATGACCTTTGTGCTCAGCGCCACCCAGCAAAGAAGATGCTTCCCTTCTTTGCTGCTCGGGGAAGAGATGACACTGCTGTGTGGGAGCCATTGACCTCTGGCACTTCACTAGGGCCATATTTGTCACTCTTTGTGCTCCCTCAGTGTCATGGATTAAATTGTGGAGACCAAAATTGTGGAGACCAAAACATATGTCCACCCAGAACCTCAAATGCGACCTATTTGGCATCAGAGTCTTGCAGATGTGATAAGGTAAGGATCTTGAGATGAGATCCTTCTGCATTAGGGTGGGTCCTCAATCCAAAGATGAGTGTCCTTATAAGAAACAGAAAAGAGGAGACAGGAAACACAGTGCAACAGGTCATGTAAAGATGGGGTGGATCCTGGAGTTACGCTGCTACAAGCCAAGAAGCGCCAAGCACTGCTGTCAGCAACCAGAAGCCAGGAGAGAGGCATGGAACGCATTCTGCCCCAGAGCTCCCAGGAGGAACCAACCCTACAGACACCTGGATTCCAAACTTGTAGCCTCCAGAACTGTGACAGAATAAATTACTGTTGCTTTAATATTGTTTGCAGTCCAGTTTTGGCAGCCACAGGAAACTAGGACTCGGTTTCCCTTACTGCTGCTGCTTCTTCCGGTCCCCTAAGTGTGGCCCTTCCAAAGCCCTGCCCTTTGCTCTGTCCTCACAGGGTCCTTCTGTGTCAGTGGTCACGTGACCTTCATGCAGCTAAGGGCCAGCGAGACGCTGACAAGACGTGGTGGAAATGCGCACCCTGCTATGTGGTGGTATACACCCCGAGGGCAGCTCCTGATCTTTCTAAGCTTTCGTTGTCTCACCTACAAAATACCTACTTCCAGCTTTGCTGTAATGACGCAATGCAATGACATTTGTGAGAAGCCCCTCCCTCCCTTCACATTTATAATTCAATGCCATTTTTTTTTTTACTAGCCCCAACAATATAACCTGAAACTTCCCACACTGAGTATGGCTACATCAACCTCCACTCTCCTAGCCAGAGCAGGCCCTCTTCCCACCCCATCTTTCCTCTGTGTGGGCCAAGCTGCCAGTCAGACAGGAGGAAATGGAGCCAAATATGGAGCTGCTGACCCCTCTCCATCAGAGATGCCCCGGGGCTGAGGCAGGTGGACCAGCGTTCAGCCTCCAGCACACACTGAATAATGCCTCCCTCCTGTCTAGGGAAGCTCTAATTGTGACTTCTGAAATCACATTAACACTATACTGTCTCATTATTCCATGGGTGAAGGTGACCCGTGATGTGCAGAAATCAAACCCATGAAACACTGCTCTGACTGAGCATTCAGCTCCTTCCCCTCACCCCTTTCAGCCCGATACCCCTGCACAATTGTGCTCACCATGGCTCTGCAGGATTGGCACCATGTTTTCTCCACCCTGGGCATAGTCTTCTGAACATTCCTTTTGCCTTCTGGCTTGAGATGGAGAAAAATGGAAAATAGGGGAAAGCTGTCCTGGAGACAGCAGCAAGGGTGCCCATGAGAGGAAGGAGAGCTCAGGCCCTGGAGGGTCAACATTTCACTACCACCACCTTACATCTGAGGGACTCTCCAGTGCATCTGCTCCCTTCCTCATCGGAATCTCCCACCCCAATGGCAGCTAACACCAATCAGCCACTCAACGAAGGACCAGATACTGGGCTACGCAAATTGAACACGACTCATTTGTTCACCTCCTCCCCGTCAGAAGGATACAGAACTCATTCCCCCAGGTAAGTCTGCCCCTGAGGTTCTCTGCAGCTTGTACTCCCTATCACCAAGACAGGACAATAATTAGAGAAAGATTCATCCATCCCCAACATCTTCCGCTGGTTACATTCTCTTCATTTTTTTTCTGGATTTAAGAATATGCTACAAAGCATATATTTGCATAATTATAATTCTACTCTGAAGCAAACAACTGAGGATTCTGGCAACTTATATGTTACTGGAGAGTTGGTTCTGACATCAGTGGTCCTTGCTAATCCATGCCACCCTGTCTGTGACACTCACCATTTCAGCCGGCAGATCACACCATCTCACGCACAAAGCACCAGAGCAAATTAAATCACTCTTCGATTCATGCAACTGACTAGTTTTGAAAAATAACAATGTCACTGCTTGGAATATTCTAGAGGTTGACTCTCCCTAATAAGTAATTTTTTGTTGTACCGTTAAAATCCCCATTTCTCATGTTAGGACACAGAATTGCAGAGCCATCACATAATGAGTTCGAGCTGGGTGCCTTCCCACTGATTCCTCAGGGTACAGCCACTCAGCTGCCAAGGAAATTGCCGCTTCTGCTCTCCTGGGGAAAGTGTCACCATCATCCCACTCACATCTAAACTACAGACATATCCTCAGAATTGGTCTACACAGTAAGTGTCTCACACCCAGGACGGGGTACAGGTGAGAGAGGGTCTGGGACAAGCTAAGAGTGAGGGCCACTTCTCTCTCTGACGTGCACTCCAGCTCCCGTGCCTTCCTGGGAGCTGTCAGGACGGCAGCCTGAATGAGCTGTGTGGACTCATCTGGAGAGCTCGTCCGGCTTGCCCCATCCCTGCAGGGTGTTTCAGTTTTACGGACAAGGTGGGGAGGACCTGGGAGCTGGGCTGGAAGGAATCCTGCCTCCTCCATAGCACTGGTCGTGCAGAACCACGAGTGCAGAATCGGGGGTGGGGGTGGGAGTGGGAGGACTGGCCCTGAGATGGGTCCTCAGAGGCAAAGGGCTCTTTTAATGATAAGGGAGAGAGATACTGGCTGCCTGAGCTTTTCCTTTCGGGACTTTAGTCTCCTTCCCTGGGGAATATGGGGTGCATACATGAGGGGGGCACTAGAAGGTGTCTTCCATTCTCCCCCTTCCATTCTCTGCCCATTGTTGAGCTCCTTTAGAGATTGGAGTGGGGCCCCTGACCCAGTAGCCTCACTGCTTCCCGGGACAGGGCAGAGGTCTCACTGTCCCTGCTAAAATGTCGGCACCATAGCCCAACTCCAGAGTCACACCTCGCCCCACACTGACCACCAAGAATCAGGGCTGCAGGAAGGAGGGGTGTGTAGGTGAGAGCAGCCCTTAACAAGCTCTTAACAAGGTATGAGCCGGGTAGAATGAAAGGCAAACTCAAGCAGCCTTCTCTGCAAACACTGCCAGAAGTAGAGAAGGCCAGAAGTTCAGTCTGTCTTCCGTTTTTATCCCAGAACCGCTTTCGGCCCTGTACCTAGAGTCCTACCCTGCCACAGCTAGCTGAGTGATGAGTCAGTTGCCTTGCTGCTCTGAGCCTTGCTTTTCCATCTGCAAGCGGAGGGTGCCCGTGCCTGCTTTGGCTCTCAGAACAGCTGGGGCACATACCAGCTACATTGTGGTTATTCCCACATAACCTCCCAGCAGGGAAGGCATCACCCAGCTTCGCCCCAGGGACCAGAAGAGCCTTTCTATCCAGGCAGAGCACAAAAGACAACAAGGCCTGAGGACCAACTGGGGTGGGGGTGGAGGGATCAACTGAAGGAAGGGAGGCCAGGTAGAAGGCGGCGATCACAGCTAGAGACAGACATGGAGTCAGTGACTCAGGGAAGCAGAAGAGTGGCAGATGAAACACAACATGAACACAGCCTGCTTCTAGAAGTGCATGCTAAGTCATGGGATAAGAGGAATGGACACGATCTGAAAACTCAGAGCCTCAACCTCAGGACTCATCTGCGCCAGGTTCTCCAGGAGCATTTGCAGCACGTGGGCATCTCAGGGACACACACTGCTAATTGCCCCGGGATTTTGGCCCCTATGGGGTCTCCCACCCCAGGAAGCCAGGTGGAACGATTTACAAGCCATGAGGTGCCCTTAGCCCTTCCAGAGGCAGTTTTCGTAGCCTGCCTGTCTATGTCTTCACTTCCGGGGTGGGGAGGTGGAGAACACTCCAGTCCCCTTAGCCTGGGGGAGGAGCACAGTGGGCTCATTCTCAGGAGAAATCATTAGAGAAGAAGAAATCTAGGAGGGACCAGTTCTAAATGGCACCTCTTGGAGATTGGAGAGCTCCTCCCACTTCTCATCTAAAGCTCCATCCTGAGCTTATGGCCCAACTGTGTGACTTGGGGCTCCCTCCCGTTGGCACTACATTATGGGAGGAAGCCTCCCTTCCCCCAGCTGTGATTGTCAACCGTGGAGAGGGACAGATCACCTGGGAATTTTCTGTGTCATCAAGAGCGCCACATAGGCAGGTATTTCACACCCGTGTTTAGAGGACACGCTTGTGCACATGCTCAGGAGCCAAGATGCCCTGCGAGTATCCCAGCTGCACACAGGTGGCTCCTCAACTGCTACACCAGCCCTCTCTCTCACTCTGTGCTTCTCTCCAGGGCACCAGGCATCACTACCCAGTGCCTTCCCACTCCCAAGTCCCTCCTGGCCAGAGACCTGAGGCGCTGGCTCTGAAGACAAAATAGCTCTGCCTGGGCCTCAGGTCATTTACGTCTGTCTTGTCTGATCCCTCTGCCTGCAGGGCGTGTGCGTGGGGTAGGAAGGGACTCAGCCAAGGGTCTGTAGCTGTAGGCACCCTGGGGTCCCAGGGTCGGAAAGGGGCCCATTCCTTTGACACCAGAAGACTGCAGGGAAACACCCCTGGAGTTGGGCAGCCCCACCCCCACCCACACAGGCAGGAGAGCAGCCTGAGGACTCCATGCTCAGCGCATCTTTTCATAACCTGAAGTCCTTGCTGGGTTTTAAACCTCTTGTTTTATCTTAGGGAGAGGTGACACTCTCCAAAACCTCACTCCACAAGGAAACAGCTCTGATGAGCCATTCGAGTCTTTATGCAGTGCCTACTGAATACAGAGGGATGGGACAAATGTCTGAGATGGTTGGTCCACATTGAAAGGAGCCTTCCCTTGGGAGTTGGTGGTCCAGGGGCTTTCCTAGCCTGAGCGGACCTGAAACAGCTGCGTTTCACAGGAGGACCCATGAAGAATGAGAAAGAGAGAAGGCGACCGGGGCCGTCACAGTGTGTGCTGGGGTCCGAGACGGTTTACACCCTGTGAGCTTTATCACCTCCACACCATCCAGAGCTGCCAGCTTCTTATGAGGCTCGCACTGGACTGGGTGACACTGCTCTGCTCCTCAGCCGTGGATTGGCCCACGGGCCATGACACTACTGTCTTGCGAGAGAAGCTCTGGCCCTGCGCTGACTGCTCAAGCCCTGGGCTTCACCACGACAGCAACAGCCACAGCCTCCTCTGCCTGTGTCATCAGCACCTTAGTTTCTCTCTCTGGAGCCTGTGAGGGTTATAGTCAAGGCCTGACGTTCTCTTGGTTCTCCTGGCAGCAAAGATGGGGGGGGTCCCTCTCCTTCCTCCTCTCTCAGTCTATACCTGCCCTTCCAAGGCTCTGCTATTCCTCAGGCTTCCAGAGAACGGTGTGCTCGGAGGCCTGCGCCTGGGAGGAGGAGGCAGGTCTTTACCCCAGTGTGTCTTAGAAATACCCTGTCTTTGGTTGAATCATGGACCAGCTGTGGCTTTGGGTGAAGCAGTGTGATTTACAGGTGGCTGCTTGGCCTAATGCTAAACATTTACTGGCCTTATCTTAACTCTCAACCACAAGCCTGTGTTGAAGGTGAGAGACTCAGGCTCAGAGAGGGTAGGGCCTTTGCTGACAATTTACTCAACCAACTAATCTACAGAACTGGGACCAGAGCCCAAGCTGGCTGAGATCTCTCTGCCATCAGGCAGGGCTGGGATCTCTGAAGACTCCAGAGCGAGGGCTTTGGGAAGAGGAGACGTTCATGCTTCTCTGCTTGGGAAGCGGCCCTGGGAAAGTCTGCAGGGCCCTGAAGAGAGCTGAGCCCCTGGGGCCTGGTAGGCTTCTCCTGCTAGACTGAATACAAGGAACAGGGGCAGGACTCCGACTTGCCTGGGCTTCAAGCTTGTCCTGGGCTCAGCACTGGCCACCGCTGAAGATGAATAATGTAATGAGAACGTACAACCAACGTCAATTACCAAGACCCGGTGCCGCCTCCTGCACCGGGACAGCACTCCAGGCCTGGGGGCTGAGAAGTCAGGTCAGCCCTCAGGAGGACTCATGGGCCTCTCTTGCAGCTCCGTGAGGCCGTTTTGCCAAATGCACACACAGACTGTGTTTGTTTCAATCCCAGATGTCTCCTCATTCCTAGGGAGCAAGTGTAATAATTTGTCTCCCAAACTGTACATTCCCGCAAAACCCCACGCTGCTGCCACTCACTGCCACAGAGGGAGGAGGGGGTGCCCTCCTTCTGGCCCATGAGCCTGTGCTGGGCTCAGGGACCAGCTCCTCACCAAAGGCTGTGCAAACCGCCAAAGGCCATCGTTTCTAAGGACCTTCTTCTTGCCCCCATCAGCCACACCCCCATATGAAGGAGCCTGTTTCTGGTAGAGTAACCCACATCAATGCATCTGGGAAAGTGATATTTTAATTTTCAGGAAACAGCTGATGCAGAATTAGGAGGCTTGTGGTGCATATTAAGTGGCTGCATCCCTTCCATCTCTTTTACTCTGTATTACTTTCCACACAGCACCCCTGCAAGCCCACGGTGCAGGGCAGACAGCTTACAGACGACATTTCTCTCCTCCTTTCCATATGCAGGTGGCAGAAGCTGGTCCTGAACCCAGGACAGAATAGGAAGGCTGGTTTGTTGGGCCGCAGAATCTGGCCTTTGGTTTCTCAGCGTTTTTCTGACCAAGTTCTCACTCTAGAAATAACCATTGGGATTTTGAGTTGAGCCAGATGCTGAGCATCTGGACAATTTGTCCTTCCCATCCCACGGTGATATTCAGTGCACAGACGGAGGGCAAGACTGCTGCAGCATTCTTGGTTTTCATGGCGGGGCAGAGGCAAAGGAACATAAGCGCTGCAAACTGGTCCCACTTGTCTGTTCTGACCACCTAAGCCTGGTGCCTCCCACAGCATACTCTTGAGGGAAATCCCTATGGAGCAATAAAGGGGCTGTGGGGGCTGGAGGACCGCAGGACGCAGGAGAAGTGGGCCAGAGGATGCCTGTGCCAGCTCCAGGGGAACCAGCATTTGAGAGGGACAGAGGCCCTAAGAGATCGATAGACAGAATAGGATGTAAATAAAGTGGAGGAGAAAGAGAGGAAGGCCTTGCAGGAGAGCCTCACGGGAGGGGGAAATAAGAAACAGCGTGAGAAAAGGCAGAGCAGAGGGCACAGAGGCATCAGCATGGCAGAGAAACGAGCCCTTGGGTATCCAAACCGTGGAAAGGAGAAGCAGGGCCACACCCACAGAGCGACCCCAAATCATCTGGTGGTGATCGTGGCCGCCAGGAGTTGTGCTCTCCCTGTGTGTCAGGTGCTCTAAAGTGTCGCAAACACTTTGCATACATTATGTCAGTGAATCCGGACAACCCCAGGGGGTAGCCACCACTGTCATCCCATTACACGTATGAGGAAGCTGAGGCCGAGAGAGGGTGCAGAATGAGTGAGGGACAGAGCTCAGGCTTGTCTGACCCCAAAGCCGGTGGGCTGTAGCCCCTGCCTGCCTTCCAGCCTGCAGCCCCAACCAGAGGCCACAGACAGCTGCTCTTTCCTCCTTGATTCTCACTGAGAGTAAGGAACAGGGACTCCACTTTTACTTGAAAACGAAACTCACTTTCTTTCTGCCCTTTCTCACTTCCTTACTGTGTAACAGACCCATGTAATAATGTAAAGCTTAAGTCTCCAGGCCAGATCTCTACCTTCATGCTGGCTCTGTATTTTGGACTTTCTCCTGCCCAAAGTGGGTCTTTGTGCCATTCCTGTACCGGGTAGAAGGAGAACAATGTGTTCCCTGGGTCAGGCATGTGGATTAAGTAAGATCTAACGTATATTCAGCACATGGTACCCCACCCCCACCACCATGCTCAGTAAATGTGGTTTCTGCCCCCTCCCACCTTGGCTGAAGGTCTCGCCTTCCTCACACTGCAAATGCAGCCCTCATGTGTCACTGATTCAGTGGGAGGGTCAGTCCTGCCACCTTGGGACAAAGGAGCTGGGTCTGGTCAGACCTGGGCATGGTGTGGACACAGAGCTACTCAGATCAGCACTGGCAGAGGAGAACCTTTGTAACAGCACAAGAATGGCCAAGACAGACACACTGTTCAGAGGAGATGCTTAAGGCTTTGGGGCAGGAGCGGAAACCCTCAGGCCAGGACAGTGGATCCCCAGGCAACAGGGGAAGTCACTCTGCATAAGCAAAGAGAAAAACGGGGAATCAGAGTGGTCAGATGTGCGGTGGCTCAAGAGTTGCGTGTCCACCGCTGGCAGGCCCCACAGGTTCCCTAGTGCCTTCCTCTGCCCCATTCACCCCCTCCCCAATTTTCAGTGACATTTCAAAAACATTTCATCAATGGATCACATTCTATACATGTTTTTTCATGGATTAAAAATAAAGTCAACCTTACCAGATGAGTACAGTAAGCAGCTGAGAGCTGAGTTATAACTACCGTGTTTCCCCGAAAATAAGACCTAGCCTGACAATCAGCTCTAATGCATCTTTTGGAACAAAAATTAATATAAGAGCTGGTCTTATATAAGACCCAGTATTATATTATTATATTATATTATATCATATTATATTATATTATATTAATTATATTATACCCGGTCTTATATTATATAAGACCCGATCTTATATTATAGTGAAATAAGACCGGGTCTTATATTAATTTTTGCTCCAAAAGACGCATTAGAGCTGACGGTCTTGCTAGGTCTTATTTTCGGGGAAACACTATCATTCATTTGGCTCTGACACTTACGCTTAGACAAGCGTTTTTTTCTAATGCAAACTTTTCTTTTTTTCTGGAATTAATCATGATCTCTTTTTTAATTGGCCTGGTTGTCCATGGACCCATCACTAATTTATTTCACAGGTTCTAGTACCTCTATTATATGCCCATTAATAATATATTTTGTATGTCTAAGTACATTAGTTCCACTTTCTTCCCCCTGGAGACACCATTTCTGGAACTCTCTGTCCCCTTGGTCCAATCTGGCCTGGCTGCTTTCCAGGCCTAAGATCTCCTGTGACTGCTACTTTCACAGTCCTATGGATACTTTCTCTTTCGTAGTTTTCTCCCGATTTTATGGGAGCACATCCTCTAATGGCTCCCTAGGAAAAATGTCCTAAAAGTCATTTAGATCCCTGAATTCCTAAAGATGACTTTATCCTCACCTTTGACTAACAGTTGGGGTACAAAATTCTGGGGTGAAATATTTTTCCATCAGAATCTTGATAGTATTGTTCTACTAGTTTCTGTAGAAACATAGAAACTAGTATGTCAGTTTTGCTATTGAGATACCCACTATGATTACTAGTCTTTTGAGAGTAACCTGTTATGTCCCTGTGGACATTTTTAGGATTTTTTTTAACCCCTTGAAGTTGCAGAATTTCACAACAGTATGCTTCGATATGGTTTTCTTTACTCAAAGAGCTGGACACTCGATGACCTTGCAACCTGAGGATTCTTTTCCTCCAATTTGTAAAGTCTTCTTACATTATTTTCTTGGATGATTTCTTTTGCCACCATTTTTTATCTTCTTTCTTTCTGGAACTCCTGTGAATTGAAATGTGGGCTTTCTCTTTCAGTTTTATCACCTTTCCCTCCTTTTCCCTTACTTTTTGTCTTTTTAATTTTATCCTCTGAAAAATTTCCTTGACTTTATCTCCAGACATTTTATTGTTTTATATTTTCTGCTTCCCACTTTTTAAGACTCAAAAGATCTTGTTTATCTTTTATCATCTTGTTTTGTTTCAGGGATACATATACTTTCTCTCTTTAATTTACATTTTTTTTGATTTCTACATTATCTGCACAGTCATCACGTTACATGTAGAGATCGTATTATACCATGTAAGACTGTAAACCAACCTCATGGTTTTAACCCCATGGTGATTTGTGCCCCTAAAACCAAAACACTTCTTGGGTTTTGCAAAAGGAAAAACAGCTTCTTTCTCATCTTTAGCCCCCTTTTGCATCTGGGCTGCAGATTCCTCCACTTGACTAAATCCGTTACTATTCAAAGTAATAGTGACTTTCTAGCTTCTAAAATTTGTTACACTCACTCATCTGCTACTTTCTTTTTTGTCTCAAAAAAAAATTTTTGTGTCCACATGGATTTTACCTTTTTAAAAAAATTCCTTTAGTATTATTTCATTGGGTTTTAGGAGAAAGAAGAAATAGAGGTCTATGCCAATACTGCATGGTTAACACAATTCTAGTCTTTTAATTTTAAAGAGACCAATGGAAGCCTTTTCTAACTATTAGGTTGGTGCAGAAGTAATTGCAGTTTAAAAGGTTAAAAATAATTGCAAAAACCACAATTACTTTTGCACCAACCTAAGAACTTGAATCCAGAAGGTATAAAATAAAGATAATAAATTCGATTACATAAAAAAACCTTCTGCATGACAAAACACAACATACGCAAAATTAAAAGACAAATGGGAAAATATTTGTAATTTAATTATGACAAAAACTAGCTTCTAGAAATTGATAAGAAAAAAACCCCAACATTCCAATGTTTAGAATGGATAAGGATTTGAAGAGAGGTCACAGAAAAAGAAATTTAAATGACTATTAAGCATATGAACAAAAATTGAATCTCACTCATAAAAAAAGCACACCTTTAAACTACTCTGAGGTACCATTTTTTTCTACTACCAGATAGGTAAAAATTCAGAAGTTTGACAATCCACTTTGTTGATAAGGGTATGGGGAAGCAAGCATTGTCATACATCTCTGGAAAGTTTTAAAAACATTTTTGAATATCAGGTTCCGCATCTGCAAAATGGAGTGGACAATAGTGTCTACCAACTTTACAGGATTATTATAAGGATTAAAAGAAATTCTCCATGTAAAGTGCCTGAAACGTACATAGTACATACGTAGTAAATGCTGCCCATTAATATTACTAACATCTACAGAGCGTGCCAAAAACATGTATACACATTTTAAGAAAGGAAAGAACTGTGTTAATTGTAATACTCAATACATATCAATAACAAAAGATGAATATAAGTCACGTTTGACTTCTGCAATGACAAGAGGTGCTCAGAGTGGTCGCCATCCGCGTGCAGACACTTCTGATGACGGCGATTACTGCTTGAGCAGAGCTAACAGGCCTTAAAATGCGTACACATGTCTTTGGAATCCCCAGTATTTTCAATCATGTCATTATGTTTTTCCCCACTGATGGCTCTACCAAAGACAAGGGTAAATGTGGCCTTCCTAATTCTCCTGTGAGAGCTCTAAGAACGGAGACCACATCTCATATTTCTGTATCTCTGGCAGGGCCAGGCACAGGGCAGGGCACATAGCAGGTGCTCATTAAACACCCGCGTTTGAAGGAATGGTCTGTCCTTAGATTAAACCTGTAATCCCAGGCTTGTGCTCTTAGTTTCTCATTTTGCCCCAAAGCAGGAAGGCAGAGGCAGCAGCTAAAATGAACCAGAGGAATCCAGATTCCAGGGGGGGGGTCAGTGTTCAGAGGTGGCACTCCAGGGCTGAAGAGCAGATCACACAGTCAGCAGACAGCCCCAAGACAGATGAGGCCCGTCACTCTGGGACTGCCAATCACTGACACCCAGCTGTCAGCATAAAGAAGCCACGCAGGGGCAGGGAGATGTGCCACAGGCCAGAGCAGAAACCACAATGCAGTCTCCTGGGGTCAAGGGTGGGGGAAGCTTGTGGTGCCACCTGTGAACTTGTCTCCAGGGCAGGCCCCTTCCTGCCCCCTGCTGGGAAGTCCAAGGGAAGGGAGGGGCCCAGGACCAGCACAATGCCTGATGTTTCAGGAGGAGGGGGCTTGGCTTCCTGGCCATTTCAATGTTTAGGTTATCAGCCTCATTTCTAGTACAATCTCCAAGCCTCAAAGATTAGAGACTCCAGGCACGGGCAAGGCCTTTCCGCCAGACTCACTCCCATTTTTCCTCCTTTGTTTCCCAGTAGCAGGCGCTCCTCTGATAACAAAGGCAGAGGAGCCCAGACAGTGATGCAGAATGAGAGGGACCTCAAGAGGTCACCTGGTCAGTCCTGTGTCTTCTAAACTACTCAATGCTGGTGGCCATTATGCCTCGTATTACTAACCATATGACAATGGACATTTATTCCCCGTTTGCGGTGGACAGAAAGCTGGCACACACTCAAGTCTCCTCTGAAATCGCAGTGGCCCTGCCGTGCATGTGGGCGATGAATTCTTATTCTGTACAGATGAGGAGACACTCTGGGAGAGGCAAGGCCCCTGGTTCTTCCAGCCCCAATGCTCTTCTCTTTTGTGAAGGTCTGTAGGGTCAGTTCTATATTTAATTGTCCAATGGTCAATCACACACACACACACACACACACACACACACACACACACACACACATACAGGTTTGTCTGCTTTTATTTAAACCCAATTCTACCTGCTCTTCCTTCACAGACATGGAGAGCAGCTGGTCAGTGCCCTTTCCTCTTTGACTTTGCAAATCCAAGGACAGCAAATGACCCATCCAGAAGCCTTCTCTTTGCCAGGCTGAAAACTCACGCTCTCCTTCCCACCTGGTCAGCAGGGTTCTGTGGGGTTGAAAGTAAGTTGGGAGGGGCTTGGTCTAAGTTTTCCCAGGCAGGAGTGAGGGGGTTTGAAGGCAGATAGGTGGGGCAGTGTGAGCTTTGAAGATGGGAATTTATCTCATCTGCACTGAAAATGTTGGAGAAAGCCACTGACTTCATCACCGCCCCCACCCACCACCACCTCCCTGCCAGACTAGGGTGGAGGGAAAACTACAGGTCACCTGCTGAGAAGTACCTGAAATAGCCACAACCAGCCAGCCTCTCCAGGGGAAAGGAACTGTCAGCTCAGGCCCTTGGTGAAAACACCCTTTCTTCTAAGTCTTCAGACCTGACGCCTGCAGTCTGCACAGACTCTTGTCTGCTCCAGCACCTGAGGAGCTGACAAAGCTGGCAGAGAAGAATTGCAGGCCTCTCAAATCTCTTCCCTGGGGATTTAACCTTCACTTCGAGAAAGGCATGACGGTCTTGGGACGGACAGAGAAAATGAACTTCCTGAGGTGTGAGAGTTGGGGCTCACCAAGCAGCATCCATCAGAGGGGCAGTGACAGAGCCTTGGGGCTGGCAGTTGGGAGCTGGAGAGCTGAGTTCGACTCCCACTTAAGCTGGAGGTGTTCCGAGGAATCCTAGCCCAGACACAGACCCCATTTGGCTGTAATTTCCAAAACAACAACAACAACAACAACAACAAAGAAGGGCTAAAACCAATTGATACAATTGCTCTGAAGGTATAACAGAAGGAAAGTGCTCAGAAGACAGATGTCAGGGCTCTCAACGCTGAGGCCTCATGGTGTGTCCTCTCCTTGATCATCCCCGCTGGGGAACCCCCTGCCCTGCAGTTCTGAGTCAGGGTCCCCCTCCCTGCCCACACTCACCTCTTTATGATCAGCCTCCCTCCCTTCTAATGTCCTCCCTCCCTAGTTATGCTGCCTCTCTCCCCAGTGCCTGGGCCTCCCAATTCCAATTCCAGTGTGCTCCTACGCCTTGTCACCCCCAAACAATGCTCCCCCACCATAATCGGCAGCAGCATTACTGGATGCTTCACAAGAACTGGATGATGTGCTATCCCCTCTTTGCACAATTGCACTTTATTCAATCCTTGTAACAACCCTAAGGTAGGGACTAGCCCCATTTGACAGATGAAGAAACTGAGACTTGCAGAGGTTAAGTGGCATAACTGCGATTCACATCCAGAGAGCTGGACTTCAGATTCTGTCTTCTTGCCAATTAATTCAACTCCTCATTGCCCCTATTTTCATTCATCCTGAAATCTCCCCTGTTCCACAAAGCCTTCTGGAGCAAACAGGAGGGGAGTGCCTCTTCCAGAGTCACTCAGTCTTCACTGCTATCAGCTGCATGAAATCAGACCTTAGCACTCATGGCATGGCGTCACCCCTGCCTCATCCAATCATTGGTGTGCTTAGGAAACAACTTCTAGTATTTAGCAGCAGCATGCAAGGTGCAAAGGAAAATAGACCACAAAATAAGCAAAACATTTGAAAGTCAAGTAGAAAATGACCTTTGCTTTTGCCACTCTCCGGAATTAGGTGAACCATGTCTGGTGACTGAGAATGTGGGTGACAGACGCCTAATGATTTAACTAGAACCACAAACAGTCAGGCTGGAAAGGACCTCACATATCACTTGGTCAACTTCTCTGTGTTACAGATGAGGAAACTGAGGCCCAGGATGGGTAGGGATGTCCTTCAGAGCTCACGACCAGGAAACCCGGCAGCCCGACTTGCGAACCCGACCTGGGAACCCACCAGCTCTTCATGCCCCAGACCATGTCTCTTATCAAGTAGCTGAAAGGCGATGAAAGCACTAACTAGCGATTCTCGCTAAGCAGAGTGGCTAATTCTCACCACCCCACCCACGGGGCTACTGTTCTGCTCTTTTTGCAAACAAGAAAACTGAGGCTCAAGGCCATGTCAGCACTGAGTGGAAGAGCCCGAGCAATGGGGAGGTCTCTGGTTGTGATTTCCTACCTTTCCTCTCTCACCTCGCATTTGACAAACACATATGAACCCATGTGACATCAGGCACAACACAGAAGGAGGAAGCGTACTTCCTACTCTCTGGGAATTCATGGTCCAGGAAAACAGCAGGTGTTGGGGGCAGGGGTTGTGAAATATGTGCAGGGACAGGTAGAGAGGGTACCAGGCACTGAGGTCAGCTTTCCCTATACATGAGTGCTTGACGGATACCTGAGAGGAGTCTGACAGGTGGGGCAAGGGCGCCATGCCCAGGATGGGTGTGTGGGGGGGTGTGCCAGGTAATCAATAGCTGGGCAGGGTGCCCCACCCCAGCTCTGAAGTGAGGTGTCCGTCCCCATGCCGCCAGCATTGAGAAGCACAGGACCTCTGCCTGGCGTGCGGACAGGCTGCCTGTAACGAGGCAGGTGGGCATTTCACTAGCTTGACCAGACTCTGCTCCCAGGGAGAGCTATTTACATCGGATCTGTTCACGGACAGGGACAGACAAGCAATTACTGGCAGTAAAAGCCAAGCCCAGCTCTGCTGCACTCCGCCACACTGCTTTTTATATGGTTAATAACGCGCGTGCCTGATCCGTGTTCTCAGCAGCAGAGCTTAGGGGTGAGTGTTCAGCCAGGAAGCTGACAGGCCGGCCGTGCAGGAGGAACACTCTTCACCTGCTGCTGCTTTCACGCCCCAGCCCAGGGGCAGGACATGGGCCCCGGGGGGGCCTGTCTGCAGGAGCATTTTCAGAAGAGCCTCTGTGCGCGGACCAAGATGAAACTCCTACAGCCAGGCCATTCCCTTCCCTTTAGCGCCTAGAAAAGGCTATCAGTGTGTCTGGTCCTAGGGACAGAACAAGCAATAAGGCCTTCCCATGCTCTCTTGAAATGTCAGATGAATCTATTCAGGCAAACGATTTTCACAGGCCTCCCACTCACTCGGAAATGCGCTCAAGTTACCACACAGGTATGTGACTCGGGTACATGAGGAGACGGGCCATGATCGTGCAAACATGGACACAATCAATAACAGGGAGCACAGATGCAAAAACATCACGACTCACGGAGCATCATGCGTGTTTGTGATGGCCCCTCACTGCCTCATTCTCCAGGCGGGAAAGGACTCCACATGCCTCGTGCCCACCCTCCGCCCCCACCCCGTCCATGCTGACTGCAGACAGGACTGCTCTCCCTTCCCCTATGCCCATTTCCACTGGTTCAAATCCTCTATTCAGCAAAGGCCTGAAGAGTGCCACTTCTTCCAGGAAGTCTTCCTTGAGCCCCCCTGACAGATGTGCACCACCCTTTTTTGAACATAGCAGGATCTCCATTCTGCTCTAATAATACACAATGCTTTGTACCCTGAGTTGGTTTTTTTTTTTTATGTATTTTTTTTATTATGTTTTTTTTTTCTGAGTTGGTTTTTTATGTAAGTATCCTAGCTCCCCACTAACTCATCAGCCCCCCCCAGAGCAGGATTCCTGTCTGACTCATTTCAGCATCTCCCGCACACTGCCTGGCACACAGCCGCAGCTCAGTGAATGTCTCTTGAATGAATGAACACAGCATTCTTACACACACACACACACACACACACACACACACACACACACACCCCGAATGTGCACACAGGGTGGCAGGAAGGCCTTTTCAGTCTGGCCTCACCTATTTCACTTCTTTTTCTACTCACCCCAGTGGAAGGATATATTTTTTCAACAAATCATTGAATTTTATATCAAATGGGTGTAATGCACGGTAGCAGGCATTAGCAAAAAGAAAGGTTGTTATTTGAGGGTCAGCTACATATTCTCTTCTCAGGACAGGGAAAGTCGGGCATCTGCTTCCTTAGAAGGACTAAAAGGTCCACTGCGGCCCCGTGGCGAGAACCAGGACTCTTAAGAGGAGAGTGGAATTGGGAAAGGCTCGGAATTGCTTCCAAGAGACTGGAAGTCCCAGCCAGAGGAGCTCTCCCGGAGGGAGGTGGACTCTGCAGGCCCCATTACAGGGGTAAGGAGTCTGGCTCCTGCGTGCTCGCTCCTAAGAGCCTGACGCTAGGATCACACGTATCCTGGAGCAGACAGAGCAGAGCTGTGCCCTTGCAGTGAGAGGCACAGCACAGAGGTCTCTGCACCCAGCAGCACCCAGAACCCCCATCACATGTGAGGACCTGAGAGGTTTCCCCCATTCACGGAAACTCACTGTCTAGGAATCCTGAGCTTCTAAAGTGGCTGGATGTTTAATGAACAGTAATCATCCCTAGATCTTCTTTACACAGTTACAGTTCATTCACAGCTGTCATATTTACAGTCTCCGTGACTCGCTGACCGCCCTCAGAGTCCATTCAGTTCCGTGACGCCCGGACCGAACCAGCAACTGGGGAGCGCCTCCCACATTCTCACATGCACTCACTCCCCACCAGTTCCGGCACAAGCACTGTGGCTGCCCACCGAAGTATGCAGTGAATTGGACTGGGTCAGGCTACTTCAGGGGAAGGTTTCCTGCAAGGCTGGGACATTTGGTCTTACTGCAACATTCGGATGCCCGGTTCCAAAATGAAAAGTCTCTGTCGGTTCCGTTAACAGTCTCCAAACGCCTCCCTCCAGCACGATTCTCGTTTCCCTGGGAAGGGGCGTGAAGCTGGAGGAGGTATCTGTGTGGGCGACCCATCCCCAGGGCTGGAGGAGTGCTTGGGAAGGAGACCCTGGTGCTTCTCTTTCTTTCACATGTAGGGGAGAAAGGCATAAGTCACTCAAAACAATAAAGTCCAGTAGACAACGTTAACACTTTTGAAGTCCTAGCAAGTCAGGGCTGTGGATTCGAGTTTGAGTGCTCATTTGCCGCAAAGCTCTTAAAGCCCACCTCACTCTGCAGCCACGGCCCTACACGGCCATCTCGTAAATGCACAGGCAGTTGGATGAGAGAGTGGGAGACCATTACGGGTCGAATTGTGAGCTCAAAAAATGCATCTGCTGACACCCTAACCCCCAGGACCTCAGAATGTGGTCTGTTTGGAAACAGAGAGGTTGCAGCGGTGATTCGCTAAGACGAGGTCATGCTGGAGCAGAGTGGGTCCTAATCCAAAACGGCAGGCTTCCTTATGAAAAGGGGACTTTTGGACAGAGACACAAATAAACACACAGGGACAACACCATGTGAAGGCAGAGATCGGGGTGATGCAGGAGAAGCCAAGGATTCCACCAAGCACCAGAAGCTCGGGGAGAGGCCTGGGAGACATTGTCCCTCACGCTGCTCACACCTGAGTCTGGACTTCTATCTTCCGGGACAGTGAGACAATACATTTCTATTATGTAAGCTGCTCTATCTGTGGTACTTTGTGATCGCAGCCCTAGCAAATAAATACAGACTTAAGACAGACCACTTGATGCTCTGATGGTGATATCATGAAGCTAAGGTAACTAAGGGTCAGAACTGTAATACTGTTAGTTTAAAAACATATATACAGAAAGCTAGAAGTGGCTGGCTGGCTGGATAAATGGATGGACGGATGATGGATGGATGGAGGGACGGATGCATGGAAGAACAGACAGCTCTAACTGCTGTGCAGACCCTGTGATGAGCCACCCCCAGCCCCCACTCCCCCCCCACCAAGCTCCGGAGCCTGCCACACAGGGCTGAAGAGAGACAGCCTGTCTGGGTGGCTGAGTGTTGAGTAAGCACCACCTAAGGACACAATGGGATCTTCACTGCACAAACATTATGTCAATAGTCCGCCAGAACTCCATGTGGCATATTCTTATGCCCATTTTACAGAATAGGAAGCTGAACCTCATGGAGGTTAAGCCATTTGCCTAACCCCACAGTGCTAGTAAATGGCAGGACTGGGATTTATATGCTGCCTGGCTGCAAACACAGGTTCCTTTTGTCACACTTACTGCTTTGCACAACAACTCTGCCCTTACGGATCCCAGGTTCAAATAAGGGAGCTCAACAGACCCAAGCAGTGACCAGACGAACCTGGAAGGGGACGTGCTGTGTCTTCACTCCCTGAAATCCAGACCAGCCCACCCTCACTTCTGCAGTGACCAGAGGGCAATGAGGGGTCATCAGGAGGCCCTGCTCTCTGCTCCATGATTCCAACCTTCTTCCCTCTAAAGTTCTGTCTCTAAACACCGGCCTCATGCTGCTCCTCTGGCCTCTCCTGGATCCTGCTCTCCTGCAGAGTTTCCAGCTCAGTCTGCCTCTCTGGCCCCAGAAGCTCCCGTTATTTTGGCTGCTCAGTTCCTGGCCCACGGAATTCACCCCTGGTCTACTACTAGCCAAGCCACCCCTCTCTGGCCAGGCCCAGGCTGGCCATGGTGGGGAGAGGAGGCCAGACACTTGGGCTCATGCATATACCATCATACCTTCATGTCAGAAACCTTGCTAGGCAACCACACTGGGGTTGCTGTCTGGGCCTCTGCTAAGATGTGAGCAAATCTTAAAGTCTTATGGAGCTCTGGGGGCCTGGTGGAGGTACCCTCTTCAGGAACCAGGCTTGGATCCCCTTCATCCCCCAAAATTGCATCCCCATTCCCAGACCTTGCCCTGTCAGGGGCACATTAGCTGTTGCCTCGGGCGTGAAACCTGGTTCATATCTCACCTGGTCCTTTCTATGCTGCTCTTCCTAGAGATTCCCAACCATGCCAGGCTCTCTGTAGCCTCTGAGATGCCTTACATGCTGCTTCACTGGCCTGAATTGTCTTTCCTCCTTCCTTTGCCAAGCCAGCCATACTCTTCCCAGCTCAGATGTCATGTCCTCTGGACTCACACCTGGGTTGGGTGTCCCTCTCTTATCCCTCTTTATCATCCAACAGTACTCATCACAGTACCCCCTGAGCTCTGTGGTCATGTGTTTGTCCACAGTCCTTGCGAGCTTGTCATCTGGACGGGCAGGGACTTGGCCTGCCTGCTCACACTGTAGTCCCAGGGCCTTCCTGTCACAGGGGCAGGACGAACAACTGGTGAGGAGTGTGTGAAGAAGGCCACAGCAGCGGACTGTGACTCAGAGGCCAGTGAAGTTTCTCCAGAGGAAGCCCGGGGGCCCCAGCCCTGGAAGGTGTCCCTGCACCTGGGAAGCCACAGTCCCACGTCTGTTGCTGTCCATCAGAGCAGAGGGGCAGCTGCTCAGGGCTACTTTAGCCCACAGCTGGAGTCACAGCCCACTGCCCACTCCTGACAGCAGGCAAGAGCTGCTCTCTGAGCCCCGCGCTCAGCCCATAAACGCCATGACATCCAGCAAAGAGCACAGACAAGCATGAAGCAGCCACAAAAAAGCTCCCCTGTCAAACCAGTCACCTTAAGTCTCCAGGATCCATGAAAGGAACGTGGTCATGCTAGGTTAACCATGAGCAGTATTCGTCTGTCCTGAAAACTACAACTCACAACTAAAAATAGTACTTCTGTGACAGACAAGGCAAGGGTCCTTCAGCCCCTGTGAAGTTTTCACATCAAATCACTACCTCCTGGGGGTGCTTCATCACACTTGGAAGCAAAAGTTTGACTGGCTCAGACAGAGTGGAGGGAGAGAGCCCAGGCCTGCACAGAACCTCACAGCAGGAGGAGGGGAGGGGTGGAAGAAACGAAGATGGAGAGGGAGAGGGAGAGGGAGAGGGAGAAAAAGACGGGGATGGAGAGGGAGAGAGAATGAAGAGGAATGAATGTTTTCCTGTTGCTTCCAGATGTGTTTAGCTCAGAGTCCATCCTTTGCAGTATGGTGAGCAAAGCTTCCGATGTTAGACCTATTTTGTTTTGAGTTTTCTCCCTTGGCCAGTTTGGCTGTCTATTCCACCAAAAACAATGCTTAAGGAAGCAGGAGGTGATGCCAAAACTGGCTGCGTCTCTCCCAGACAGTCTGGCTCATACCTTTTCAGAACACTCATCTTTGCTTTACTGAAGCATTCGCTCCTAAGGCCTGTGGCCCTCCTCTTTATTCCTGTGTTAAGTTTATCAAAGGATTCTGACAGCTGCAGGTCCACATTACCGGGAACCTGGGCCTACCTGCGAGTCCTGGAATTCTAGCCTATGAGCCCCAGGATCAGTGCGAAGGTCCATGGACAGTTATTGCAGCCATCCCTCTGCCTGGCTCCCCTGTACTTGTCCCGATATCCCTTGTGCGTCCTGCTCACCCCACCTTATCCATCAGGAGTGCTATTGTGGAGCTGACATTCCTCTAACTTGAGTTTGCTCTCGTGTTTGCCAGTTTGTTTTATTCACCTTTAACATTTTTCCCCCTCCACTTTGGTTCAAAACCCAGAGATCCAATAGATTCAAAGCTTACTTATTTAGATTCAACAGATTACTTATTTAGATGCATAAAACAACACAAGGTAAATGCTAATATGAGCAGTGAACATGAGGATAAAAGGAAAAGAAAGGCAGTAAATGAGACACAGCCACAAGCTGACCACGAGGTTCTAACGGATACCACCGATCTAGTTCTGAGTCTCTCAGAGGCCACAGCAGAAATGGGAATGTGGCTGACACAAGACCGGGAGTACCCAGCCCTTAACTCACAGAGATCAAGCGTCCCACCCTGCTTTCAGCACTGAAGATGCAATTCTGCTCCAGCCTTGGGGAATGTGGTCTGTTCTCTCCTTTCTGCCATAAACATAAAATGAGCATTTTCTAATTGCCAGGCCTGTAGGCTCTGGGGGTAAAATACATAGCAAGACATGACCCTTTCCCCTGCTTTCCAAAAAGAAATAGATTTTGCCTCTCTAATTGTGTTTGGCTTTGCGTGGTGATATTTTGGAGAGGTGTGGGGGGCTAGGAAAATGGTTGTGGGGAAGAGCAGACCTTCTTTCTTAGCTTTTCTCTTTTCTCAGCCCGCAATGCCCTACCCTTCATTCTCTGTGCAGAGAAGCCATCATCCTTCACAGTCTAACTCAAATGCCACCTCCTCCAGGAAGACTTCCTATATTTTTCCAGGCGGAATTAATTGTTCCCACAGCACATGACAAATGTCTCAACTTAGCATTTATTTCATTCTTCCTTCTGGCATAGACTTTTCTGCCTTTTCCTCTGGCCTGTCTCATTCGTGTCTGTATTTTCAGGACAGCCCAGGGCCAGGCACATAAGCAGTAATCAATATGCATCTGCTTGTGTAGTATTAAAGATTTTCATGAAGTGGGAAATGCAGAGGTCAAATACACAGAAGTCAATTTCATTCAGGACCAAGGCAGCTGCGAGGAATTCAGTACCAACAAATCAGACTCATGTCCTGGGAGCCTCTGTGGCCTGGAAGGGCTCACCAGTTCTCCTGCCACTCAGGGGTGTGGTTTCTCATGCTCGTCCTAAACAAAAGGGTGTGAACACTGACATTTTCTGTATCTTAGAGCCCTCACTGCTGCCACTGTGAGAAGCAAGTGAAAGAGAGGCCTTGTCTTGTTTGGGATGTCATCGGGAGGTGTGATGCTTGCAGAAGAGCTCGGGGCTGTGGAACTGCATGTGGATTGCAGTGCAGTAGCTCTGTGTGAGGGCTAATGGCTGCATGTGTGCCTAGCGCACCTCTGCCCCTCTCCCAACCTCAGTACGAGGAGGGGAAAATCTACTTCGCAGAATTGCCTAAGACATAAACGTCATCAGGTAGACGAAAGAGTGTATAAGGACACCTGGTTTGGGATTATGCTCGTTAAATACTTTTTTCCTTCCTGTGTGCTGTTTGTTAGTTTTGCTTTTACTTCGCCTTGGGGACCTCTGCTGCTTACTCACCACATGATGTTAGGCAAATTGTTCACCCTAAAAGTCGTGGAATGGCTGTGTGCGATGTCAGAGGGATAGTGGACGGGGTGGGGGGTTGACACAGTGGGAGGGATATAAATGATAAACGTCTAAGTATTACTTTGTTTTGTGCACCTGAAACTAATGGGGAAAAAAAGTCAGTGCTCTCGGCAGTGACGTGGGTCGGTGAGGACAAAATGCAATAACATATTTAATGAGCTTGCTGCATCCACACAAAAGGTTCGACTATACACGTTTATTACAGGGGGTCAATACACATGTGCAACATAATTCATGAATTACGCTCTTCATTCATTCATTCACTCAAACATGCAGCCCGTGGCTCCTGCGAGCTAGGCCTCGTGCTGTGTGCTCGAGACAGGGGATTATGACCTGCCCTCAAAGGGGGTGCAATCTATATCCTTTTTGTCTTTAGCTTTGTGTATTGCATGCTCCGCTGCATGCCCTTTGTCTGTCTAGGGGGTGTCTCCTCTGCAGTGAACAACCCAGAAGATAAGCACCGCGTGTGAGTATTTGATTTACTCAATGGCTGCCTATGTGAGGCTGACATATAACTCCCCTTGCCCCTGGCTGGCGCTCTGAGGGGAGTCCCCTGGAATGTTCTGGGGGGCACACACTGCTTCCTCAGACAGAGGGCTGGTTTCCAAAGGGACGGTCCATGGCAATGTCTGACCAGCACAGACGCTCTGTCAGCGGCCTGTGTTGGTTCCAGAGCGGGGGCATAGGGCAGCCAGACCTCAGAGAAGGCTTCAGGTCAAGTCTACGAGAAGAATCAAGTCTGCATGTCCATCAGGAGGCCTGAAGATCAAAGACAGGTGATGAATCAGCGAAGACACTGGGGGTTTCTGGGAATAAAGCCTCCTCCTTTGGGGGCGAGCACAGCCTCCACACACTGTGACAGGCCTCAGGACCATTTCTGGAAGAACCAATGCACTGCCTGCACTGAGCTCACACCCAGGCACCGAGTCGGCCTGTGGCCACTCCCTGCATGAGGAGAAGGAGGAGGATGAGGGTGGGGAGGGACAAGGAGCCCAGTGCTCTTGTGCGGAGCCTCAGGTGTCAACAACTAGACGTCTACAACACACAGTAGGAATCTTAACGGGATTAGTTTGGCTTAGTCTGACTTTGGGTTGTGGATCTCTCGTAAATTCTCCCCAGGATTCTGCACCACTATCACCAGCACATAATTTTCCTATCAAGAGCTAATTGTCTATAACCATGAGTTGCTGTGATTTTTCAGGGCTGAGAAAGTGAGTCTGGGGCTTCTAACCCATCGTCAGCCACAGTAATGATAACACAAGCCCATGTGTGACCCTCTGTAGGGCCCGAAGGAAGAAGGCTATCTGAGGGACATCGTAGAACCAACACAGCCTTTTGGGGGCCCCGGGATAGGAGGAGTCCTCGGTGGGGTATTTCTGGCTTCAGCACAGGCTCCAAGACTAAGGCAGCAGGGCAGTTCTTCATATGGAAGAACAGAAACTTCAAGAGAAGCTCCAGGGGCCCTATTGATCCGACTTCGGGGCTTCAAAGGGAAGCAGATGCTGGGACAATGGAACGGTCCCTCAGAAAAGGCTATTGTCATGTTTACACGTCAACTTCCTGCCATTCCACTTTACAAGCACAGACTTCCATCTCTGTTCAAAGATGTTGTGTTTTCAGCACTCAGGTGGGCCTTTCTTTAAGAAAGTGTGTGACACAAAAATGCATTACTAATGACGACACCCAGGATGAGCCCCAACCAAAACCCATCGAATGCCATTACACCAAGCAAGTCTTCTCACAACTGCATGGTCCAATATGATAGCCAACAGCTACACTATTGGCTCTTTAAATTTACATTAGTTAAAAAAATTTTAAAAAATCATTAGCTCAGTTGTATTAGCCACATTTCAAATGCTCAATGGTTACCTATGGCTAGGGGCTGGTTACTACTGCATGGCAGTGCAAACATATTTCCATCATTACAAAAAGTTGTATTGGACAGTGCTGGCCAGAACTTGGAGCAACACCTTACAAATGTGGAGAGTAGCTCCCAAATCCCTGAGATGAGGGTTCCGCCACTTGTAGGCAGGGGGGATTGTAATGAAACCTAAATTGATTTATAGAAAATTAAGGTCATTTTTCTTGCATAGCTGAATCTGTGGGATGAGATGCGTCATTTATTTTAAATTTTAATAGACATTCTTTTTAATTCTTGAAGCATGTTGCTTCACTTGTAAATTTGGAAAGCAATCCATACCACCTCACAAGACAATATGCACATCAAATGAGATCAAGAAGGTCAAATGCCCAAGCGAAGGCCTGGTACATTGATTGGGTCCCCTTCCCTCCCTCTTCTAAGGCTGTGTGTGTGTGAGTGTGTGTGTGTGTGTGTGTGTGTGTGTGTGTCTGTGTCCCTTCCCCCTCTCTTCCGTTCTTCTTGCATGAGAGAGCAGGTGATTTTCGCCTCTCTCAAAACAAGGGCCACATCACTGCACAACACTGGAACCTTCCATAGCAGTAAGGACATGTTATGGCCAAACAGGACCAGGACTGGTGAGAAGGCAACTGGCAGATTGCTGAATGGGCATATATAATAAAATTTAGATTTGTTGCTCCCAGGCAACAAGATACAGAGTAGATTCTGTCTCAGTTGCTCACTGCCTTTTTGAGACATGTCAGGAGATGCAGAAAGAAGCTGTTAGAAGCCCATTGCTAGGCGTGCGCTGTCCTTTTCCTGTGGCTCCACGGAGGGACCCTGGTCCTGGCCCAGGTTTTGTCCTTAGGTTTCTAAACTGACTCAGCATCTGCTGAAGACACATCTCTCCTGCACATACGCGCACACTTTCCTCCATGCCCATCAACCCATCACCAAGCATTGAGCAAGTTCCGGTGAGTTCCAGACCCAAACTTTGTAAGGAGCCCAAGGCCTTGAGCTGAAGCCTCACGAGAGAACATGAATTTCACAAAGACATACAAAGGAAAATCTGCTTTAAGGCCCAGAGATTGCACTTCACACCTAAGCAGCCCCTTCCCCGTCCTGTGTGAACTGGGGAAGCTGTGCTGCTTCACAGGCATAGAGTGGAGATCAAGGCGAAGATGGCAAAACACTGGCTAGGTGTGAGGTCGGAGGGATAGTGGATGGGGGGAGGGGGGTTCACAGTGTGAGGGACATAAATGATGAACGTCTAAGTATTACCTTGTCTTGTACACCTGAAACTAATAAATTAAAATAAAAAAAAATATCATCCAAAAAAAAAAATAAGACGGCAAAACACTTGGAAAAGATGAATCTCTGTAGCGAGAAAGGACCATTGATTCATGCCCACAAGCTTCCCTGGGGCTCCACGCGCTGTTTTGGTTTTAGTGTTTTTTGCCATATAGGCTTATACACAGTCCACAGTCACACATACTCATATTTTATTCTTCCATTTTGCAAGGAGGGACCACCTCCCCCCATTATTCTGGCCAGTATCTGTATGACTGGGGCTGTCTTGTTAACTGTTATGCCCTCGGTGCTGAGAACAATGCCTGACGCATGGCAGAAGCCCGCTGAATGAATAGCCAGGGAGTGAAGGGAAGCCAGGCCTCCTTGAGAAGGATCTCCTGGGCCTGGTGACACTGATAACACAGGTGGGTCCTGCCCTTCTCCGTCCGCCTCTACGTGCCTCTGTCCATGGTCATCAGCCTTATCCCTCAGAATTGTAATCGTTTACATCTGTACCCTCTCTTAGCCAACTGAGCACCTCGGGGTCCGATTCATCTTCTGTCCCTTGCTTTGTCACAGTTATGGACTTAGTACAAGCTGATGGAATGAATGACTGTCCTCTATGAGTTTCTGAGATACCTCAGAATTGGGTCCAGTACATCGAAAATCTAAAGTAAAATCTCAAGCCTAAGGGGTGGAAGAAGAGAAATTCAATTTACATACTAAGCAGAGGACAGCCTTCCAGACATTTCTGTTTGTTTTCATCCCGTTTGCATAGGGGAATGGAGGCATTCATAGAAAAACCCACATTGCCTTGCTGGGGTTAATGTGCTTTCTGTTCCTCGTGGGCCTCAGAGAAGGTAAATTAACCTGATAAAATCAACACTGATTTAGGGAAATGTAAACAGACTTCTGAAAGGCATACAACTATAAGGAGGAAATTAATTCACCAGTAAAGATATTTGACCAAAGTACTTAAATAAGCAGGGCAAATCAAACTGAAAACTCAGACAGGAAACCTGACTGGCCCCACCTATATTGTGTGTCTCTGAAAATCTTTTCCATCCCTTTCTTTCCAGGTTGGGGAGATACCTTACATTAACCTAAAAGTTAAAAACTATGTTGCAGTAAATAGAGTAAAATTGGGCATCTCTAATTCTTTAGCCATCAGAAAAATGTTCTCAAGAGTGTCTTGGTGGCCACGGTCAATTGCTGTGCTCAGTGTTGACCATTTCTAGCCTAGGAGTGACCCTGGCCCCCAGGGAAAAGAGCCTGCCCTGGGGGTCCAACAACTTCCCAGAGGTGGAGGAGAGAAAGGGGCGAAGGATCCTTAGTTTCCAAGAATCGCTCCCCAGGAAAAAAATGAGAAGAAACTCCTTCCTGATGTACCTTCCCTTTAAAATAAAGCTCACTGGCAGCTTGATGACCTCATCGAAACACAGAAAGGCCTCCTCGTGGCAGTCTGGGGACTGTCAGTCAGTGTGCTGGGCAACAAAGTGAAAAATAAAAGCAAAGTGCTTTTGTTCCCTTGGTTCCTCTGGCTTCGAGCCCTGATCTCTTTAAGATTAAAAAGGAAAAAACAAACAAGAAATCAATAATTCTAGAACAAAGAAGACAAGTTGACCATGGGAGTGGAAAAATCTAGTCTTCGGAAGGTTTACCATGGGCACTGTGAGTCAAGCATGGTGGGCTGGGCAGCCCTGGACATCCTCAGGTAGGAAGCAGGCTGTCCTCACCTCGCACCGGATGCAGACTTCACTAAGCCAGCCATCCACAGCCTCTCCTGTGGCCCCGCCCTGGCTGGGAAAGAGAGTAGGCTGTGTCCTTCGCGTGGGAGACTGAAGGTCACCAGCTTGCATGTGCCATCAGTGATCCTATCTTTGGCAGTGTGATATTGACAGTAATCCTCACTGACTGCACAGACCTTACCTGATTTCATCCTCACGGTTCTGTGAGGTTCATATTCCCAATTTATAGGCAAGAGAAAAAAAAAGACCCAGAGAGTTTGGTTAAGTTTTCCTAGATTCTTTTAACATAGTAGGCCTCAACCATGGCTGCACTGTAGAACTCCAAATCACAGTTCCAGGCTGCACGGCAGGCCAATTAAATGAGAATCTCTGGGGTGGAGTACTTTTAAAGTTCCCCAGATGATTCCAGTGTGCAGCCAAGGCTGAATGACCTCTGATCCAGTAAATGGTAGAGGTAGGATCTGAATCTGATTCCAGGCCTCTGCTCATTTTTCTCTGTGGCATTGCCCATCACGAAGGAACAATCCAAAGAGTTAAAGAAATATTCGTCAAATGGTTTTCCTACTGGATGTGCTTGGAGAGCTGGGCTTCAGAACAAGGAAATCCATTTGGCATAATGTTTATTTTCCTTATACATTGTATAAGAAACACACTGAGGGCTGAGTCTTTCCCATAGAGCAGAGTGCATGGGCTTGTGAACAGGATTTGCAGACATGCAAAACCTTTTTGTTTTACCATCCAGTTCGAGCCATGTGTGAGGGTTGAGTTGGAGGTTGACTTCTGGGTCTCCTGCTACTTTCTGGGGCACAGAGTGAATGTACCAACCCACGAAGGGCAGCCATGACCCACGTCATGCTCACTCCTCATCCGTTCAGACAGATGGGTCCTGCCTGCCAATTTCAATGAATGCTTCAGTTAATAGTCCTCATTTTCTAGGGCAAAATTATCAGGATTGAAACATCTTCCACTGATGGCTCAGTTGAACAGAACATCCCATCTCCCTGACTTTTCCTGTCAGGAGGAAATGATGGGAAATAAATTTGCATATTAAAATGTATGCTTTCCTGAGGATGAAAGCCACCACCGCCACTTTAGCTGAGACATCAGACTGGACTGTAGAATAAAGGCTTGGCTAATCGGAGCCATTAGCCTGTCGCTGCTCTCCAATTAACCCTTTCCTCCAGGCCAGATTACAGCTTATAACTGCCATAAGTCTTCCTGGCTAATGGTCCCTCTCTGAAATTTCTGTTCCCACTGCTCATAGCCCATAGCTGCCTTACACAGATAACATTTTGGTGCCTGCATCACCTATGGAAATATTGTTGAGCCCCTACATAGGACATGTTACGTTCGATCTTATAGAGTATTTTAGGGCATTCATTCAGTTTTTCAGACATTCATTCAAGATGCATTTTTCTGAGCATCCTTTCTATACCAGGCACTACCCGAGGCACTGGACAAAAGCACCAGATAAGGTCTGTCCCCTGACCTGAGAAAGCTTCCAGTCTGCTGGGCAGAAGTTTGATACATACAGGTAAATACAATCCAAAGTGGTTGCTAAATGATGGACCTGCTTGTGGATCATGGAACTCAGCCTGGGAGAAGGGGACGGAAGATGAAGAGGGAAGGCCTGCTACAACAGGAAATATACATGAGGAAAGCTGCACAGAGGCATCGAGGAGCATCAGGAGTCTGATGACCAGATGTAGAAGCTCACTTCTGCCAGGCAGCCAGCACTGCATTTTCCTCATTCAAAAGGTTTAAGTCTCCCTGAAGGTCCTCCACCAAATGGCTTTCTGGTCCTGCCTCCTTCCCAGTCTCCTGTGCTGAGCTCGACACCACTATTCACTGTTCCCTAACCAGGCCGTGCACCTCTATGTGTTTTCATTCCTGTTGGGCCTGTGTCTCTGTCAGGAGTGCCTGTCACCCCCCTCTGTCCATTAGGCACCTACTCACTCTTCAAGGTCCAGTACAAATGCCAACTTCTGTGTGAAGATTTCCCTACCTCTGGGCAATCACGGCACTTGTGACATTCTATTACAGTTACCGTTGTTTGTTTTTTTTTAATTTTATTGGGGAATTTTGGGGAACAGTGTATTTCTCCAGGGCCCATCAGCCCCAAGTCGTTGTCCTTCAATCTAGTTGTGGAGGGTGCAGCTCACTGGCCCATGTGGGAATCGAACTGGCAACCCTGTTGTTCAGAGCTCACGCTCTAACCAATTGAGCCATCCGGCCGCCCTTACAGTTATCTTTTTATCTGTCTAGGCTGTAAGCTTCTAGAGGACAAGAACTGCCTCTTAATTACTCTCACGTTTCCAGTGTTGGGTAGGTAGAAAAAATGTCATATGCCTTCTTTTTGACAAAGCAATGAAGGAACAAAGCAACATATAAAAAATTCATATGAATTGTTTCCCTCCATTCCAATCACAAGGCAGAGTTTCCCCAGTGCAGGTTACAAATGGGGTAAAGAAAAAGAATCCTGGTGCTAGCTCCCGACAAACTGGGCAGCAGCCCTTGCCTAACTTCTGAAAGGAAGGTTCTTTTGATGATTTGCATATGCACAATATCACCACAAGCCAGCGGAAAAGAATAAGAAGACTTGGGAGCAAATTGCTTATTCATGAATTCAATTGCAACGAAGAACTCGAGAAAGGTCCCTCTCAGATGCCTGTAATAATTCATGCAGAGGACAGAGGGAACTCTGCCAGGCTGACATCTGGACCTTAATGCATCCAGGTGCTGAGCCGGTGTGTGGTGAATCATGCGAGGTAGGCCAGCTCAACTCCTTAGACCCAACGTTGACAGGACCAAGGTCAGGGTCAAGTCAAGGTCAGTTTGCAGCACAATGAGACACACTTTTCTGTGGCCAGAGCCTGTACTCCCTTAACCAAGCCAGTCATCCCAGCATTTATCTCATTTGAAGAACAGCACCTTCAGATGCATGATGAAGTGATTAAGGAGATGGATTACACATAAATTTCTCCCACTCGGGTAATTAGTGAACCCCCCAAAAAGGTGATAATCTTGCCTAATATTTCAGGACCCTGGACAGTGCCCAGAGGAGGGTCCGACTACTCTCCTCTATTCATTCAAAAGCACAGATTCCAACCCAGAAGCCCCTACTCATCCCTCAGTGGAGAGGGGCGGGTATGGAAACCCTTCCCATGTTTTTCACCAGAATGCACTGAAAAACCAGAATGAGCTCAGGGAGGCTGAAGCCAGGCTTTTGTTACCATACTTAGTCTGGCCCAGTCACTGCTTGGCATGTGTGAAAGGATGAACAGTTATTAATGATGACGAATGACTATTTCTGTCTTGATGCTGTGTGGGATAAGGAAGAGCACACAGTCCAGTTTTTTTGTGCTCTTCCTCACACCGCAGAAAAAAAGATTCTGGCCACCGGGGCAGAGAGAGATGTGTATTTCAAAGGGGGAAAAAAAGAGAAGCGTGTACTCCAATACTGAGGCTTATTCTGGATCAGCAAGGCCAAGGCAGGCTCCCACAGGGGTCTCCTTCATGGTAAGTATGTGTCAAGAAGCCCATAGGACGTAGGATCAAGGCCTCTGGTTAACTTTCCATTGTCCAGGAGAACATGGTAAAAGGGGTGTATATAACTCCAGACACAGAAGCAATGTGATATAATCTCAAAAAACGTATCCAGGTGTTCTATCACCAGATACATAAGAAATTATCCGGACCTCAAACAAAGTTCTTTTCAATCGAGGCATAAAAGAGCCTGGTCCTTTGGAAACGACTTGGCGAGTCTTCTGTGGAATAAGCTTCTGCTACTATAGAGGAGCCAGGGGCATTTCCAATCTCCCTCCAATCTTCAAAACAGTCCAGAAGACTGTCGTGGGATAGGAAGCAGCAAACAATGTAAAACCCACATCCCTCTAAAACCTGTCTCCTCTCTCTAGGGGTCTGCACAGCTAATCCCACAGGGACCTCAAAGATCCTCTAAACAAGAGATTGATCTGAAACACAGAGCAAAGTGAAGCAACAGTGGACACACCATAAAACAGGACGAATAAGACGAGAGATCCGAAAGTTTTCTCGCTGGTCAGCAGACCACCTACATCAGAATCACACACTCTTGGGAAACAGCCGGTATCTACTGACTCTCAATCTGGGGATTGGCACCAGAGCCTACATTTTAAAATAAGCTCTTCAGGAACTAAAGCTGGCAGACAACTGCTCTAAGCCATAATGAACCGAGGCCCAGGAGTCCGAAGATCCTTGGCCTCTTTGCCCTAGTTCTGATGAGCTCTGTGTTTCCAGACAGTCTTCGTGCCCTCTTTAATGATAAGCCCAGAGACCAAGTTCATGTCCAAGAGACGGTGAGTATGTTTCCTTTCCAATGCCTGGTACATAATGAATTCTTAATGAATGGTGGGTAGTGGAATAAGTGAATAAACTGTATGGAGAGTTCAAATAGAAAGACAGGGGATTAGATGGATGAAATAACGAATAAATGGAGGCTAATGGAGAAATAACAGATTTCAAGATAGCAATTACAAAACATGAATTTGGAGTGAAGTTTTTGCCTTGATGATGTGGACATCATCAATAAATTTCTCTCTGGTGATTCCACATCATGCACTTGAAATAGGGAAAGAAACGGTGGAGACCACTATTTGAGGTATGTGTGCAGGTGTGTACCATGTGCATGAGCGAGCACACCCATACACACACACACACACACACACACACGCACAGACCCAGCTGCCACACTCAGTATTGATCAGCTCAACAGGAGGAGCCAGCTGCAAATATATTTACAAAGGAAAAGCTGATAGACAGCCCCTTAGGTAGAAAGCGCAGCTCTACATTTTGATGGCTTAATATTTGATGGGGGGCATAAACAGAGCCAGCAAGTGTCTTGCTGGAAAGCAGGTGGGCTGGTCTGCTGCTCTTCTCTGATCCCTAGCCATTTGCATCTCCATCTGCCAAAAGACCTTCACGGGGCACTTTCCTGTTCAAGGCACTGCCTAGAGCCATTCAAATGTGGTCCCTGCCCCCTGGAGACTGAGGAGCTAAAGCGAATACTGTCCAGTAAGAACACAAAGACTCCCCAGTTAAAAAGAAAGCTCAAAGTAGACTATCATGTGGCTGAGGCTGAATTACAGGGCAGAAAAGTGTTAGGAGAAGTAATCATTTCCTTTCAATCCATTCTGTATTTTTAAATTCTCCAGCATGCAGGTGAAGAGGGGGAGGGAATTTAGAGCACAGGGTATATTTATGAATCAACAGACCAAATCAATCAAAATAAGTGGCTTCTTCTTTAGGGTTTTCTTTCATTTCTGTATTTCCTTATTCATCTTGCTGCTGTACTGAACTTTGGTTAAGAGACTATCAAGGAAAAAACTCAGTTGTCCTTCCCATTGCTTCAAAATCAAAGGGAAGCTTCTAGTGGAAATACTACACGTGTAGTTCTAAATACTTAGTGTCACTGTGACATATAGCAGAGGCTGTCCTAACAAACTACATTGCCATGTCGTTCTCCCAGCTCACAAGCTGCAACTCCACACAATTTTCTCCACTCAAGAAAGCATATTACAGCACAATGAGTGAAAATAGCATTTCTATAGGTATAACTTTGAATGCTGTATAATTTTTAAAAGTATATCATCTGAAATCATTGACTGTCATAGTAAGAAATTACTTGCAAAGCACCTCAATGTGATTGTGTAAAAGAAACCAATCTGTCTTACTCAATTATAGATGGAGTTGTTTCTCTTGCTATCAGTTAGAAAAAAAGTGGAAAGTCTTAGCAAACGGATAAGACCCTTCCCCCTGGATGAAGATGGTGACTCCTTTCAAAAATGTATTACCGGTACTCTATAAAGAGCTTTCAACATTTGCAAATGCAGTTATGTCAACACAACAGCCATGTAATGCTGTAGATTTGCCATATCACCTTGCTTTGAGACTTACTGTAGCTAAAGAATAGCCATTGTCCTTTTTGCCCACCCCACCCTCTCGTGTGGATATAAACACCCAGGCCTGCTGAGGTCAGTCGAGGAATTAAGATTGGAGAAGCTCCCAGCCTCTGCCTGGGCCCTCCCTATTCATTCTGGCAGGCAGCTCTTGGTAAATAAAGCCAAAAGTCTCACTCTGAAATAAGGGTCAGTGGTCTTGTTTTCCAGAGCACTGTGACATAGGGGTCAGATTAAAATGATTACCTCTGAAGAATGGTAAGGATAGCACCTGGGCCATAGCAAACGCTATACAAGTGTTTGCTATTAGGATGACGACATCTCAAAGCTATAGCTGAGAATTATCACTGCCTGAGCTTCCACAGGAAAATTAGACTCAAAGTTCAAAGTCTCTTCTTTCTCAAAGGCAGGTGGTACTCATTTCCAAAGGGACACGGTCAGGGTTAAAATCCCTGGGTGTCAAAGTGTGGCTTGTCTAAGTCAAAAAGAACTCTTGACAGGGAAATAAGAGAAAAAGGAAGTGACCTGGCCATTTGCCCCTGCCATGGCCAATGGCCAATGCCCCTGCCATTTGCCAGGTGACCTTGAGTGCCTTTTGTGACTTGTGTAGCAAATGGCGTTGAGCTGAGGAGCAGCTGCGTGATACTCCAGTCTCATTCCTTACCTCTGACCCATTCCAATACTGAGTGTGTTAGTGATGAAACTGACCATTCCCTAATTTCTCTAACTAGTGAAGTTCTAGCGCAGTTCTTCTGGTGTCTTATTAATTTGAGGAAGAGTCAGGGGTGGGTAGGGGCCCAGATGACTTTCTGAGAGGGCAGAGGGCAGACATGGCAGCAGGCAAAAGTGAATCCAAACAGTCTGGATTCGTAACCTGGCCTCAAGGGCTGCCTGGCTCTTACCCAGTCTGGAGCCCAGCAAACCCTCGTGTTTTAGCTTCATCCTTTTCAACTGACACTTAAAACAATTTGGAATACTCGTGTTGCCTACTCATCCCCATTCGTAATCAAACCAAGTGGCTTTTCTGTGATCTGTGCTGTACTCAATGGCCATTATCACTCTCCCGTCTGGACACCATCCAGGCATGCACCTACGCGTTTACCTTACTTGTGCTACCTTTTTAACTCTCTTCTTCCTCATGAAAGATGAGGATTCTGTTGTTTACAAGACAGCTGAATCTGTGACAGTGAAGGGGGCTAACTGATTAGAGTTTGCAGAGAAGATTTCAGAGTGGTCTCCACCCTGTTATTTTCTCGTGTTTTATCTCGCCAGCTAGATTGCAAGCTTTTTTCAGAGCAGAAATGATGCTGAACTAATTCTGGCTGCCCCGCCACCTTCTATAATTTCCCATTAAATGTTTTTGTAGTTACAGTAATAATGTGTACAGAGCTCTTTCCATCTCATAAAATGCTCTGCTACTTGGAGTAAAAATCTTTCCTGCCACTCATCACAGTGCCGTTAAGAAACATGCCCAAGTTACCAGGTAGGAGAGGCCGAGTCAGGGTCTGCACCCAGGTGGTGTGCTCTCAGTTCTCACCTGTGACCACCACGGCACAGCCTTCGCAATGCTGGGCCCGCTTCTCTCTTTATGTTCTCCACAGACAGTGTGTTTACAGAGGCTTAAATAGGTGAGTTTAATAAAGGAGAAAGGGGCACATGAGGGGAAGGAGAGGAACTCAGGTCTTAGTCCAGTTACTGGGGGAAATTTCATGTAAGAGTAGGAGTTCAAGAAATACCCTTAGAAAAACAATAAATGGTGTAAATTCAGATTAAATTACTTCTTCCAAAATAAAATTTGCTGGTCAAATACATGGCTGTCTTGCGGGGGCTCTGATGGAGTTCTCAGGAAAAGGAAGAGAGTTCTAGGTACATTTATTAAATTCACAAATCATTACCTGAACAAAGACTGAGCAAGTGAGAGAATCAATATAGGAGAAGTCTGCCCTGTCTGGTTCTCCTCTGGGTTCAGCAGAGTGCTTCAGCACCCACATGGAAAAGAGACCACTCCTTTCATCTCAACCACTTCTGATTTTCTGCGCAGAACCAACTTGCGTTGGGTTGGAACAAATTGCCCATAACCCAAGGCCCAGTGTACCACAGGGGCATGCAGGCCCCTGAGCATCCCGGAAGCCATTTGGGAGCTCATCAGACCAGAAAGGGCCCAGGCCAGCTGTGGCCATGAGGATATCCAAAATCGTGGTGGCTGTAGCCCCCACCATCAGGCCACAGCTCTGAGACAGGCTCGCTGGCTGAGGATGAATTCCCCTCCAGGAACTGCTTGCCACGCCCCACTTCCATCAGGCAGAACCAGGTAACCCCATGTGGATTCTCTAGGATGTACTGCCAGCTTGGGTGTCAACTCAGCCACCTCACATTTCGCAACCAAGTGGCCCACAAAGACACCATGAACAAACCAGGAGAGGTGCCTGGGAAGACAATGGGTCAGACAAGAAAGGGGTGTGACTTGTACACAAGCTGCAGAGCTCCTCCCCACAACTGGATGTACACTGACCTCTGCCCCTGCAGAGCTCCAAGGGGACAGCATCTTTGCTTTGCACTGTGCCCCATGCCCGGCCATCTCACCTACTGCATATTCATGGCTCAAGGGCAGAGTTCTTCCCCCATCTGCCTTGTAGGACAGAGCCTTGTTCAGTCTTCAGCACACAGGAGGCCCTGAGCCCTCTGGGTTGGGCCATGGGTCATTCGAAGGTGACTCCTTCAGATGCACAGGGCCCCTCGCCATCTGTCAGAGTTGAACAGACCAGCTCCTTCCTCCTTGCTTTTGGTGACGGAAGAACGAGGGGGTCAACTTTTATCAATTAAATGAACCAAGCTAGATGGAAAACAAAGTAGAGTTTGGCAAGGCCTAATTCATCTTTCTTTCTTGTGAGAATGTACTTCTTTCCCTTCTCAGAAAGCTGTGCAAATGGTGCCGAGACTTTCTGAGTAGAACTTAAGTCAAAGGAGCTTAAGTTTGGAAAATGTTCTGACTTGAGAAAGAGAAAGCATAGAAATTTGGCTAAGTGTTGGAGATTACCTGAGGATTAGTCCAAACTATGATGGGGCTACAAGGCAGCATAGTGCTTGCCTGGTTAAGTGCAGATGAAGGAGGGGATCCGAGAGCCCCCCACAAAGCTCCCTTCATCCTCAATTACTTTCCATACCAGCCTGTCACAAAGTCTAAAATTACACCATTCACAATTAACTAACAAGGTTCTGCATTCGTATATATATTTTCATTTGAGCAAATTCAAGATATCACTATAGTTATTAAAATGGCATCGTGACACCAGCTGTGGGCATGCACAATGCACTCCTAGGATTTCAAACTTCGTTGGCTAAAAGGAAGACCTCATAGGATTGACAGTCAGGGGAGGGGACACAAGGCGCTTCTGACGAAGGCAGGTCTGGGGAGGGCTGTGAAGGGACAGGCTGGGGTGGGGCATACAAATTCATTTGAGGTATACAACAAAGAGGGGAAGAGCATGGGAGGATATGGTAGGAGAACAAGTTTTAACTGCTTCATTGTTCTGCCCTGTTCAAAGTCTGGTCATCCGTCCTCTTTTACCTTTTATCTCCAACAAGTAAATGCCTGCAAAATCTTCAATTAGTCTTTCAATTTCTCACATTTTAGGAGTCACACTCAGCTCCCAAAGAGAAGGTAAAAAAATCAGCCCTGGCTCAGGTGGCTCTGTCCATGGTGCTACCAGACAAGGCTTTGAAATGTGTGACAAGGAATCACAGACTTCAAACAAACAAACAAGCTTCAAATGTAGGTGTCTGTCATTACTTATACTGCATCCAACCCTGAAGGCTATGAACTTACAAAGCAGATTAGTTGGGGAAGTCGTGGCAACTGATTACATGAATGGCTTTCCTGCTGATCTCTTTACGTAAGACCTGCCACTTCTCAGCCAGTCCCAACTACTCTCAGGCAGCCCCACCTCCAGACACCTCACCAGAAGCTGTTTCTTCTTTGTCGGTGGGAACACTGGTTTCCTGAGCTTCTTAAAGCTTCCCACCAAAATGTTTCAGAAGGGGCCGTGAGAGAGAGGCAAAACAGGTCCTGCTCAAGGTCCATCAAAAATGCAACATTTCTCTTTCTTTAAGTCTTACATTTATCTTATACTACAGAGTTCACATTCTACTCTGTAAAGCATCTGCTTTTATCCTTACATAATTGCCCCCCAACATTTCTGGGTAAAATGGATACTCCAGGAAGCAGTTTTTGGAGCAGAGGCAGGAACCTACCCGGGTGGCTTAGCCTTCGCTGCCATCTGGGCCATGTGAGCAGATGCCAAGCTCTGCGGCAGAAGGAGGACAATAACAGCCCCAGGACCTGATTCCATGATGGCCTACTTGCTCACAGGGCCTCTTAGGACCTGGGGAGGGTGCTCACTTAAAACTTAAGAGTTGTTTGAAGGATTAAAGGAAATAACAAATGTGAAATGCTCCATGCCAGCCACTCAAGAAATGTCAGCTATTAATATTAATATTTCTCCTTCTCCTAGTAGTAGTTAAAAAAAGACCACATTCTTTCCCTACTTACAGCCCTCTGGAGGCTCCTAAAAGTTACATGACTCTCCCCAATCGGCCACCGCCTCACTCTCTAGCCTCATTTCCTGCCTCTTCCCCCTTCTCACTCCTGCCTCAGCGTCACCGTTACATCTGGAATGATTTAGAGTCCCAATGCTTCCCATGCTCTTTCACACCTGGGGGCCTTCGTGCGTGCTGAGCATTCTACCTGGAAAACCCACTGCACAGCCTCCTCTTCCACCAATGAACTTCCCCTCATCTGAGGAGACTGAGAAGGACACACTACCTTATCAGACTTCTCAGCACCCCTGCCTCCATGGACCTAGTGTGTGCCCCCAAATCCGACCTTCCCTTTCTCCCCAAGCATCAATCACTATTTTGGTTTAATTACTCAATTCAGCTCGTCCTAAAAGAGGCTGCAGCTGCTGTCTGGAGTGGACCAAAACAAAGGAACGGCACTCCAGGAGTGGCCAGAGCCAAGCGGTGATAAGATCTTTTACCTTCAGCCTTTCCATGTCCTAACACCTGGGTTTCCACCAGAGACTTTCCAACGGGAAGTAGGGAGCCAGAGGCCATAGAAACAAGCATCTGTGCTCAACGTGCTGGTGGAAAGGGGTCGCAGCTAAGTGGTCCAGCCAGGGACAGAGCAATGATGAGAGGCGACAACCAAAGGGAAGAAACTGAAGGAAAGAAAGAAAATCACCTGGTGCATTAATGAGAAGGTGGGCTTTTGTAGTCCAGGTGTATGTTTTTACCTGTTTTCTTCAGGAACAAAAGACTATATGCTTATCTGCTATCTTACCTGTTGGCATTTAGAGTTATGAATGTCAGTCTTTCATTAAATTAATATGATTAGGCCAATTAACATTTATACTCCTCTAGTCAGGGTTCAAACCTGACTTCTCCCCTTCCCTATAGGTATTTACTCTCCAGGTCCTTGCATCCAGTCTTGTGGCTTTAAATAGTATATATATATATAGTATACATGTGTCTGATTATATATGTCTGATATATATATGTACATATATATGTATGTGTATGTGTGTGTATATATATATATATATATATATACACATATATACACATATCTATATAGCTTGTGTTTTCCCAAAAATAAGACCTAGCTGGACAATCAGCTCTAATGCATCTTTTGGAGCAAAAATTAATATAAGACTCGGTCTTATTTGACTATAATATAGGACCGGGTATAATGTAATACAATATAATATAATATAATGAAATATCATATCATATCATATCATATCATAACATAACATAACATAGCATAATACCTGGTCTTATTTGACTATAAGACTGGGTATAATATAATATAATATAATACCAGGTCTTATATAATATAAGACCTGCTCTTATTTTACTATAAGACCAGGTCTTTATAATATGATATAACATAGTATAATACTGGGTCTTATGTTAATTTTTGCTCCAAAAGATGCATTAGAGCTGATGGCTAGGTCTTATTTTCGGGGAAATACAGTATATATGTATGATATGTATATATACGTGTATATGTACATATATGTATACATACATATATGTATATATACACACATATCATGTATATATACTCGTATCATGTATATATACTATATACATACTCGTATATACATACTGATAACTTCCACATTTATATAGCCAGCCCAGAATTTTTCCCTTTGACTTCTGATTCCAAATTCGTGATTCCCATCTGTGCCTCCCCCCACATCCCTCAAACTTTATTCTCTGAAAGTTTTTGCCAACATAGTAACAACACTATCCTTCCAGTTAGTCAGACCAGAGGCCTTGCATTTGTCCTCCACTCTCGCTCTGTTCATACAGGAAGTTCTGTTGTAGCATCTGAGCACTTCACCCCACACCTCCACTGCTATCATCCTGGACCAAGTCACCATTATTTCTCACCTGGACTTAAAGTGTTTTCCTAACTGATCTCCCTGCTTCCACCCTTGCCTCACTCCACTCTGTTCTCAGTGCAGCTACCAGATTGATCTTTTCAAAATCCAAGTCAGAGCATATCACTCTCCTGCTCAAAATCCTCCAACAGGAGGATTTAGAGTAAGGGTCAATGTCCACATATTGTCCTACAAGGGTGAGTCTCCCACCTCCACCTCTTCGATTTCATCTCCGACCACTTTCCTTTCACTCATTCCATCCTTACCATATTGGCCTCTTTGCTGTCCCTTGGACACCCAGGGCACTGGCTGTTTCCTCTGTGTGGACCCTCTTCCCCAGATATCAATGCAACCTGTTCCCTCATATAATTTGAGTCTTTGCTCAAATGACTCCTAATTAATGAAGGTTTGACTGCCCTACATCAAGTGATCCATGAGGGCACCAACTTTGCTCACTGATGTGTCCCTGATACACAACACAGCCTGACATATCATAGACACTCATTACTTATTGCTGAAAAAATGAGGAAATCTAGCTAAGGTTGGGCATATGACCCAAGGTGGGACAGTTGGGCATTCTCTCTTGGGCCATGAATCCTGAGAGATGGCAAGAGGAAAAAATCAGTTGGAATGGATCCACTCCAGCAGTCATACCCTGACAGTCTTGTGCCTGGATACATGGCCTATCCTGGTTCCTATATTTTCTCAGCCTGATTCTTTAGCTATACCACTTTCAATTTTGTGACCTACTCTACTTCCTTCCAATAAATTCCCTTTTTTCCCTCAAATTAGCCAGTGTCATTTCCTGTTGCTTGAAACTTAGTAACTCTCATTGATAGACCATCTCATTTCCCAATTCCTCTATTCCCCTGTTCTCAGTTCCGCACCTCCCCCCACCTTTAGCAAAAGTGTAACATGCTTCACGAAAGTTCTAGTCAGACTAGTTTAGTTGTCTTGCTATTGACATTCTAAGAACGTTCCTCACGCTAAAATTTTAGTCTCCTAAAAATAATACTGACAGGCTCCCATATTTGTTTACACCTCTAAAATTAACTCCTAATTTTACTGAAAAGGAAATGGAAGCCCAAGAAGTTGATGAACCAGGAGATTGTATGAAGGGTCCAGAATTTAGAGCTTGGTTACCAAAGAAAGAGCACAGAATTCGGAGGGTAATTGGCCAGTTATGTGCTCAAAAGTTCTCACTCTGTGTCCTGGCAAGGACTAGACCAGTAGGGTCAGACACTGCACAGTGTCTTGGACTGATCGCTTCATCCTATAGCACAGCTGGTGGGATAAGACAGCCCCTACAAGCAACAGCTGGAGGCTCTCACCAGACTGCACCGTTGGCCTTCTTGCCTTTGCAAAGACATGTCTGGCCATGGAAAATCTTCAGAGATTATGCCAACTTGGCAGGACCCAAACCTACCATGAGCCTTGTCTGTTGGGCTGATCCTGCACAACTTCTCTGACACCAGACTCGTTTTCATTGAAAGGACACCAGCAGGGGTCAGGGAGCATGAGTGCCCACTGACAGCCTTCCTCGACTTTTAACTACAACTACTTGCAGTTTTATTTGGAAATAGGCCATAGGGCTTTAGCCAAAATTAATTTTCAATCTAAGCTAACAGGAAGTTCAGAAGGCACCTTAACTGTAGGACAGACAGTCGATCAGTACCCTGGACTGAGTGTCCTCTGTGAGGACGTAACCTGAACCCACCTCCAGGATACCAGGTCCCACATCCTGCAGATGAGAAAGCCCAGCTGTTCCATCTTAGTCTCTGTCCCAAAGATCATCCCAGGATACCAAGAGGAAAAATAAACACAGGAACCCAAACAACAAACAAAATATCTGCAGCAACTCCATGGAATAAATACGGGCTGCTGGAGGGATGAGAGCTGAATAAAGATAGTAAGCCTTCTTGCAAAAAGTGAGACCTACCCAGGGATATAAAGGAAGGGAGGGACTTGATGTGATAGACAAGGGTATACAAGGCAGGAGGGCACAGACAGACAAAGATGAACCAGACAATCAAGTCTGATACATTTCCGTCAATACATTCAAAGTGTTCCCCGCCACCCCAGGAAACACTATCTCTGAAAAGAACGTCCCACCCTATCTTCTTCAAATTATATTCTCATATATTCTTCAAAGAGAGTAGCAAAATCAACTCTTCGATAAAGCACTTTTCGTTCCCTATCTTTTTTGTTAATACACTTTACTTTCTAACAATGGTGACTATATTTAGACCTGACGGAAGGTTAGCCACAATCTGAGATGTCTCACATCCAGTGCTTCCTCTCCTGATTACCCAATTCTATTGTTTCTGGGTGTATTTTTCCTTCTTTTATTCCTAGATCTTCAGTCCTACCTTCTGCCAGAAGCTGTTCTCTTTTGGAAAGCTTTTAGAATTTTACTTACAGGCTGCTACTCTCACATGTCCCTTGTCCTTTGTTATTTGCCTATTGGGATTTAATTAGGCCAATTAGGTTCTTATGCTACCTGCTTGCTCTTTCCCTTTCTCCCTACTTTGAGAAAAAGTCTCTGATTCAATTTTATGATTAAAACATATTTTTCTTTATTAAATAATTTTTTGAGGAACCAAAGTCAGGCTACTGAGAGCCAAAACACCTCCAGTGTATCTTTTTTCCATGATAATGACAGGGAATGGAGGGAAGAAGGGAAGGATGGACAGCATTTCTGCAACAACGGACATGATAGCGGGATCAGATCATCAGGTAAAGCCAGTTCCAGACTCTAAGATACGGGAAAGGTAAGCTGTCCCAAAACCAAAATTGAAGGCAATGCTTTCAATCATTCCTAAGCAGAATGATCAAAATGTCTGCTTTCCCTGCATATAAAATCATCTCCAATAGAGCTAAATAACTTCCACCTGAGAGGACATATGCTCATTGAAATTGGCCCATTGCAGGTTTTGATACACTGATCCCTGGGATCCTTCCAATGGCTGGGTGTATGTTGCTGGGTGTGAGCTGGAGGGTGTTCTGAATGGCGTCCTCACATGATCCAAGATAATTAAGACATAAAAGAATAATAGAGTATTGCCAAGCTTCCTCTTCATCCTTGCTTCTGTAAACATAGTTTACCAACAATGGGACGAATGAATTTGTATTACTAAACTGAGACACACCTGGTAAATACCACATGCTCCATATAAATGCACAAGAAACTCCCAAAAGGCAAGAGGAATGCATCGGGACCCCGGCCAAACCGATTCCTTCTCAGAGATCTTGTTCCTCGGTCCTGCTGCTTGAATTGTGGGGGAGGCAAAGCTGGAAAGGATAAGGAGATGGAAACTCAACAGCTGTAGAATATGGGGCCAAGGAAGTAAAGACTCAGGCCATCTTCCATCCTGCACTCTGAGCCCTGGGATCTTGACCCCAAACTGCACCTGAGCAATTGTTCTACCCAAGCTCTGCTGCAAGGAAGCAGGTATGAGGAGGATGGAAAAGCAGGAGGTGCATGGAAGGCACTCACAGAGAGCACTACAGCGCAGATGGTGTATCCCATTGTGGGCACAGCCAATGTTCTATGAGCAGGGAAGCGGCCTTAGCTACCAAGTGCAAAGAGTTCACAGCCCGCCAACCTAAAAGGACAGCTCTGGGCACTTGCTGCTCCCTGCAGGGACGGTCTGCATTAATTAACTTAACATCAGTGTGGGTGTATGTTAAAGAACTGAACAAAGGCACCATGGTGGGGGCAGGCAGAAGAGCACAGCTAGGTTAAAGAGAGTGGACAGGATTCCTGGCAGACAAGATCTTGCTTAATTTGCCTGAAGTAAATTGATTAGAAATAGTATTCTCATAACTCCTGGAAGGAAGACAACTGGGTGAGCTGCCAGGGCTGAGTCAGGAAGTCACCTGCTAGAGCTGAGGGCAAGAGAAGATGGCACTGCATGAACACAGGCCTTCTCAGAAGCACCCAGTTAGGGCACAGAAAGGTGGAGAAAACAAAAACAATGCAGAAAATGACAATGGATCAAATCTAGTAACCATGAATTCTGAAGTAATTACTTCTGGGAATATGGCGGGAACAACGTTTGTTTCTGAGAATTTGGCTGGGGTAAATCTTAGCAAAAGGGGACCATTGGTTCAAGGTGACTTTTGGCTAAAGAGAGTTGTCATAAAAGGACTCTCTTCATTTGACCAGAAGCCCTGATGCACTAGTACCCTTGGCTGTTATCTCTATGTCCCCAGGGGAACCATGCTAGGGCACAATGGAAAGTAGGAGTCCTAGTCTGAGTGATCCATAGCCCTCAGTTTCCTGTGGGCTAGAGGAGGCAGCACCCAGACCGCCCCATGGCTTGTATTTCTCCTAGCACAGTGCTGGGCATACAGCGTGCTTGTAGGGCGGGGCTGACTTTTTATGGTTCAGGTCTTAACCTGCTGCCTCAGGCCCTTTCCCAGTAAAGGACAGTGAATAAAGGCCCTGATTACATCCCTAATGCCCCCACCTTCCCCTCTGTCATCTCCGGAGGAGGGCTCAGGGAGAAGCTGTCTGGCTGTCTGGAGAAAGAGCATACCTGGGAGCAGTTTAATGAGCTGCGGGAGCTCAATGCAGAGCAAGAGAAAGAATAATGTTCCTGAGAGATTTGAGTCACGAAAATAGATCAAGGACTCGGTTCAGGGTGTGTGTGTCTGTCTGTGTGACTGTCTGTGTTTTCAGGTGTGAAGGATACTACAAAAATACTCCAAAGCATTGTCAGTGGCCTTACTTACAAGGAAGGGGGACGTTTGTAAATATTTCATATGATAAATTAAACAGATATTACATCACAAAAGATGGGGAGGAAATGTGAGCTTCTGACCAAAGCGGGGTGGGGAGCTGAGAGGGGGGGTGGTGGAAGTGGGACACAGAGATGAGAGCCTGGGGCTGGGAGCTTGCCCGGCAGCACAACCATGGCATTTCCAGGAGGTGTGGGGAAAGCACTCTGTGACTGGTTTCTGTCCGGTCTTGCAGAGGCTGCTAATTAAACAATAAACGTGGGTCAGAGTGCCTTGGGAGAGGCTCTTGGGTGAGGTGGTGGATCAGGGTAAGACCAGCTTTCTCAGGAGGGCCCGGCTGCCTCATGAAAGTCTTTGAGGTCAGCTCTTCCTTTTTGGGTAGAAAGAAGTACTCTCAGTCACCATGTCTACCTGAGCGGTCCTGGGGCAGAGACTGGACTCTCCACAAGCCAAGAAGGCTGGGGGTGCTGGTTACAACCAGAGCAATGGAGCCAGGGAACCCTCCAAGCCTGCTAGGAAGTCAGGCGGACTGCATGGGAGCCAGCACTGGGACGGCCAGCACACACCGGTCATAAGGTCTGGGGTGAACGTACCCTCTGGCCTGCCCGTCAAGATTGCTCAAAACCTGGGGGTAGGGGGATTCAGACAGCAGAAGACATTTCTGACCTGCCTTGGGGACTGTCATTTCATCCCACTGTTTCTGAGTGGGCAGTGAGGAAGGACAAGAGAAATGCACGTTGTGGTAAAACATTTTAAATTTGGGTCTCATTAATTTGTGTTTATGTTGGAAATGACAGGGCTGTTCTGTACCACGATATTTGTCGGAAGATTTAGTGAGCAGATGAATACACACCTAAGATATAGGAAGAAGATAGGCCTCGGAGAAATACAGCTTTCCCCTGTCTTTCACATGCAAATGATTGCTCAACCCCAGAGCGATTTCACCTTTTTATTCAAGTCGGCCTCCTTCCAAGGCACTATTTGCTGTCTTTAATTCATTACTGAGTACGCTGGGATGTAACACTATTTATTCTCTAGTTAGGATTTTGCTAATTCTTATTTGGATGTTCTACCAACTGGTTTCCATTTGTGAAATTAGGCATATTTATCATCATAAAAAATAACTTATTGTACTCCAACTGGATCGTGTAGTCATTATACAAAGAAAACGACATAAACATCATTTAACCCTTGAGGAGAGATCTTCTGCCAGGGGACAAGGGAGTAAAGCAGCTCTAGAGTGTGTGTGTGTGTGGGGAGGGTCACGCGCGTGTGCAGGCTCCACAGTAGCACCAGTCGCGTGCCTTGGCTCTGCTCTGGGGCAGAGCTGACTGCAACCTGTCAGAGGCCGCAGCTGCAAGGGCAAGAAATCCAGGTCCGAGGTGATGCTTTCTGTGACCGGAGGCCAGCAGGAACCCACACGTCAGGCTCCTGAGTTCAGGCAAACTGTGCGGAGGGAGGGGAGGGTGTGTGTTTGGTTCTCTTATCTGTGATCTCCACTCCATGCCCAACCTTGCTGGTCAGAAACAAAACAAAAGGAAGCATACATACCACTCGCAAGCTGCCTCGCAGACAACCACTTGCAAACAATCAGGAGGAAAGAAAATCTATGGTTAAGAGATGTACGAAGCAACTATTATGTGCAGAAGGACACCTAATCCTGAGGCCATAATCCCTGACCTTAGACGTGTTTCAGAGGCAGCACGACGCCTCGTACAGGGCTGCATATGAGGGACACACTCATTCCTGGGGAACGATGACAAAAAGAACCAACAAAGATAGAACGTTATGGTACTGTATAAATTATATAATCACGTCAGTTATTACTCTACCAAACATGGCGCTCCCCTAGGAGGTGCCAGGTCAAGATCAACAGGCACGGGGTCTTCCAGAGATGCGCCAAACCCTTGTACCGGAGACCCTCCCGGCCCCCCCCTCCCCAGGCAGGCGTGGGCTCTGAGGTGCTTTTCTAACTGGAGGGCTGGCTTTGGTTTTGTGGGGATAGTCCCACCCTCCCTGGATGAATGGCTCCTACATGGCTCCTGTCACCCCAAGGCCTCCCTGTAGCAGCCCCCTCAAACCAGGCCTGCCCCTCCCCCGCTTTCTTCAAAGCCTCAGGCCTTGAAACCCTCACCGGGTTCTGCACACCTCACATTCAGTGTCAGGGTGGGAAGGGGTCTTCAACGTCACCCACTCCTGCCGGCCCTCACCTCACACCCTGACTGTGCCCCCTGAGAGACTGCCTTGTTTCACCACCTGAGCCCTGAGTGATGGCAACATAATGTGTTTCTACAGGGGAGTGCTCCCTCTACACTCCAGGGCTCAGCTTACTCCTCCGCTGCCCCTTGGGGAAGAACACCGGTTTCGGCCTGGGGAGATAGAGATTCCCTGACCTTTCCCCTCTGCTTGTGTCAGCTAGAGCTGTTTACAGCCCTGCCACTCAAAGTGTACCCCTAAAGTGCCATCCCAACCAGCAACACCAGCATGTCCTGGGCGCTCCTTAGACAAGCAGAATTTTGACCCCTCCCCAGGCCTACTCAAGTGGAATCTGCATTCTAAGAACTTCACAGCTGATTTGTGTGCACATCAAAGATTGAGAGACACTGTTTGACAGAACTAACCCGGGGACGAGACAGCTCCCCTTGGCTACCTCTGTCAGTGGCACGTTCCCAGGGGCCTTGTGTGGGAAAATCCCAGGCTGTTCATCACCCCCTGCAGGCACACAGGCAGGGTGGGCGGGACATAGAATTTGGAGTTGCACAATATGAGTTCAATTCTAGTTTTGCCACATACTCCCACATTTCACTTCTCTGAGCCTCAGGTTCCCTGTAGGGCTTGTAGGGGTAATAATTGCACCAACCTTACAGAGTTGCTGGGGTCAGAGGAGATAAAGGATCAGAGGAGATAAAATAGGTGACAATGCCTTGTCCAAAGTAAAGTGGGGTGCAAGGTGTTACAAGTACGCGCACGCACACAAAGATAATGCACATGTCACACAGTTTAAAGCCAGGACATCCAAGGACCACAGGTAGGCCCTGACAAGGTCATCTGGGGCACAGAGGGAAAAATCACACATAGCTTTGGGGCTGGTGGAAACTGAGCCAGGGACAAGGTTCAGGAATTTAACTACTCCCAAATCCTCAGTTTTGTAAGCCAACTCAGGGGAAAGGAACCATGGTCTTCTAACTGTACTTTAAATTTCCTTAAGCTGTAGGTGGTGGCTTTTTTGTCCTATTCACAGCTGGCCAAGGATGGGATTGTGGAGAATCAAAGGATAAAGATGGGAATTACAGATGAGATGGGGACCAGAGGTGGGGATGTGCCCAGATTCAGAGACCTCTTCCCAATGCTGTTCTGCTTAAGGCACTTGTGTCATATGCCCTGTAGAGCAGACAGGGTGGGAAGACACCCTTCGAATCCAAGTTTGGTAAAGCCGGTAAAAATACTAGAGCTCACCTAGCTTTCTCATGTTATAATGAACAAAACTGAGATTAAGAACTTGTCCTAATAGCAAACAGGGCAGAATCCGGGTCCTGACAACTCTCCAGGCCACATGAGGACCTGCTCCATCTGATCACCCTGGAGCTCCCAGGGTAAGAAGGATGGAGTGGTGAGCTGGGAGGAAGTTTCCTGGGGAGAACTTGATGGCGGAGGCATCTTTGAGTTGGGCTCTATAGAGCGGAGGGTTTTATCTAGGATCTGGTCTTCCCAGACCCTCTCTCAAATGATAAAGACAGTGAACTGGGGGGCTGGGGAAAGGGTTGCCTGGAAGGTCAGCTACATGGACCAGGTGAGAGCCTGGGCTGAGGCAGAGCAGAGGAGAGAGCAGGCCAGGAGCTGATGAGCAGGTGGACAGTTCAGAAGTCACATTTATGGGACTGCATGTGGGGGAAGCCTTGGGAGAGCTGTGCAGGGCAAGGACTAGGTGATGAAGAAGGTGTTTTAGCAGCTGTATGACAAATAACTAGAGAAAGATGGAGCCTGACATACAATTCAATTCACCAAGATTTTCAGCAAGAGTCAGGAGACGGTGAATGTAGGGAGAGCTATTTGCCCAAGACTAAGGAGTTTCACAGGATGTGGAGCTTTAAATGCTGAAACCAGACAGTCCCAGGCAAATTGGGATGGCTTGTCACCCCGGGGAAGCAGTCTGGTGAGGCCTGAGGGAGCCTGCTGGAAAGAGGTGAAAGAGAAGGAGGGTTGAGCCCTTGGGGTGGAATTCCCACCTGCAAACTTTAGACTTGAATGGCAAAGGCAGAGTGAGTGGCAATTTAGTTGTGATTCTAGTACCTTAAATTATTGTCTACTAAGTGACAACTGCTGCCTGAAAAATGCAAGTAATAAAAATATGAATAAGTCCCCCCAATCCAGAGGAAAATTAGATGTGTTTAATCATACACGAAACTGTGAGTGATACTTCCTCTACAGGACAAATATAATAGCAAAGAAAGACAAATCGGAGATGTGAGAGGTTCTAGCTGAATGTAGACTCAGGGAGGAAGCAGGACGAGCGTCTGAGCTAGGTTTTGAATTGAAGGCTGGATTGGGTTTTGATGGGAGGGGGTGGAGTAGGTGAAGGACGTTCTCAGGGAGAGGACACATGTGGCAGTAAGTGTATAGCATATTCCGTAACTGTCATCCAGAGGGTTTGGACGTCACACAACAGCACAGAAGTGCGTTGTGCAGTGTGGCTGGAAGCACAAGTTTACACAAGATCTCGAGTCTGGACTCTATTCTCAGTCTGTAAGGAACCATCAGAGGTTTTAGGAAAAGAAAATGACAGAGATCAGAGCTGGGAGGTCAACAAACTATTGTTCTTAACCATCTGTGTGAAGGGGAGTCTTACCCCCTGGGCTGTTACTTACCATCAGCTCACAACCTCTACCAGCAGGATGTTCTCTCTCATATCGAATACAAAGCTCTTTTCTGAGATCCTGCTGCTTTCTGTGCTTTGTGACTCTGTCAAACAGAGTTCCGCTGGGTTCTAAGTAGACATTACTCATGAGAAAGCAAAGGAAAAGGATAAATCACTCTGAGAGTCAAAAATTAACAAAATACTTGGATCTTATTCCAAGAACCAGTCAGGGGAAGAAACACAACTTCCACAAGAACATTTCTTACCAAAAAAATATTCCTGTGCTAGGCAGGTATTCAAGGAGGAGGAGGAAGGGGGTGGAAGAGTAGAAAAAGGGAGAAGAAAGGGAAGAAGAGGAGGAAAGGCTGGTGTCCTGAGTTAAATTGCATCTCCCCAAAAGCTATGTCCAAGTCCTGACTTCCACCCAGGTCCAATGAATGTGACCTTATTTGAAAACAGGGTCTTGGCAGTTGTAATTAATTTAAGGATCTTGAGATGCAATCATCCTAGATGTCAGGTGGGTCCTGAATGCAATGACTGGTATCTTTGTAAGAGAAAGGAGGGGGCGAGGGGCAAGGGATGAAGGCCACTTCCACATGGAGACAGAAATTGGAGTCATATTTCCACAAGCCAAGGAACGCCAGGAGCCTCCGGAAGCTAAAAAGAGACGAGGCAGGATTCTCCCCTGGAGTCTTTAGAGTGAGCATGGCTGCTTCCTTCAGGACCAATCACTGACGAAGGGAAATGCTGTGCGCGCGCGCACACACACACACATGCAGCAATACTGCTGGCAGACAGACCCGTCCATCGTAAAGCCCGTAAGCATTCCGCCATGGGTGTGAGAGGGGTGTGCATGACATGTGCAAACCGTGCCTGGCTCTGCAGAAGGAGATGGCAGCCAAAGCCCATGCAGCGACAAAGGGGCAGCTGCTTGCTCTGGCCCCTTTGTGACCCTGAACACACAGAGCAGTCACCAGCAGTGGGAGAGAAGGAAGGGGGGAAGCCCAGGGCATGGGAGGTGCTGGTCCCGTGCATGGCACGGGACGTGCCTTTGCCCCCTGGCGACTTGGAGCTGGTGGCAACAGAAGCGCTGCTTGAAATGACTGGTTATAGATCCCAAGGAGTTTTGTTGCTCGTGACCACAGACAGTTAGGAGCTGCCTCCTGCGCTAGTTCAACAGCCTGGAGCTGAAAGCATCCTGCTCAGGTTCTAACGTGAGAGAAATGTCAGAAGGAAATTAGGAAGTGCTTAAACACACCGCCCAGGATGCAGGTCCTGGCAGCTTCCCAGCGGCCTCAATATGTGGCATAATCGTGAAACAAAGCCACTCTGCTGCTGGATTCATCTGACCTCGAGGCAGACGGACTGGGGAAATTGGACTTGGCATGCGCGCCCTTCCCTGGGTTTCTCTTCCAGCCCAGCTCACAGTTTGGGGTGAGCAAAAGCGTCTGCCTCCCAGGGCAAGAAATTCAGCTGTGCAGAGCAGAAACCAACTCCTCTCTTCAATTAGTAATAGTTGCAGAATCCACTTATCCTCCTCAAACTCTCCAGTCACCGTCGCCTTTGCCTTTATTTCTCAGCCCCCTTTCGTTCCCTTCGCTCAGTTCTTTCCCCAGATCCTCAGTGTTCTAGAACAACAGAAAGTGGCTCCACTCAAAGCAAATTTTCGGAGTTCTTCCCAGAGCCAAGTGAAATCCAAGTAGAGAAGGTGTCAGAGAAAAGCAGCACCCTTTACATCTCCTGAGTTTTGTATCATCATTCCTTTTATGAAATAAGGTTAAATGAAGCTCCTATGGCAAAATTCCTCCACGTGGCAGGCAAGGCTGTCAGTTCACCGCATGGCAGGCTGCTAGCTACGGAGCCCTCAGTGGTGTACTTTTCTTTGTCAGGATTTTCAGTATTTTCTAAATTGGACTATAATTGACAAATAACATTCTATTAATTTCAGGTAGATGACATAATCAGTCAATGTTTGTATAGATTGCTAAATGATCACCACAGTAAGTGCAGTTAACTTACTGCACAAGGATTTTCCGTATTCTCTATCATTTCCTAACTCTGCAGGTGTTCTCTGCATTTTCCTTGTTATTCTTCTACCCCAGCCATCTGCTGTAGGATTTGTCCCATACCCAGGGAAGCCCTCTCCCTGCGTATAGTCAGCGGGACCCCGCTTCACGTCTCTGTTCATCCAGATGGTTAGAGAGCTCCAGCCGGGTTAGTACGATCATCACACCTCACCAATAAGAAACACCAAATGTATGTCCAGCCTGAGGACTGCAGGATTTCAGGGGCTATAAGGTAATCTTCATGTCTGGTTTAAGCATTTGCAAGAAGTGTGCTGGGAAATACAACAGAACACAGGAGTTGCTAAAACACGGAGGGTGCCAAAAAAAAAAACACACCATAGACACATTTTAAGAAAGGAAAACTGTATTAAAATTGTAATACTCAACATATACCGATCACAAAAGATGAATACAAGTCACGTTTGACTTCTGCAATTACAAGAGGTGCTCAAAGTGGTTACCATCAGCGTCCAGACACTTCTGATGGTGGCGAACTACTGCTTGAGCAACATTGACTGAAGTGTCACCCCTGGTAGCTCTCCAAGGGATAGACGCCACCTTCAGCATGCTGCCTGCAGCAAAGGGCTTTGAAAAACTTAAATCTGTCATGGAAGATATACCGGCTCTTGCTACTACAAGCAGCCCAGGTACAGTGAGGTAGATGTAAAAGCCTGAAATGTGAAAGCTTTGAGGCATTGTCAGGTCTCTAGAATACTACCAGGTTCAGTGGAAAAGAGTGTGGAAGATACATGAAGCTTACTCTGGCCTCCTGAGAGCATCATGTCCTAGGTCATGCTGACCCAATTCTCCTCGGGGACTCTAGATACCTCCAAAACAGGCAGATCTCAAAGTTGTCCAACCCTGTATGTCTGGGGCAAATTCCCCGCTGGTGTCTTCTAGCTACCTCCTCTTAGGTAAAACCAGGTGGAGAAGGAGCAAGAAAAAAAATTGGGGAATGGGGAAACTGGCTGGTGTTTTCCCTTAGGAGGCCCTCTCTTGCCAGAGTCTCACTGATTAGTGATTCAGATTCACTATTCTCCCATCACCCATGCAAAGACACCTTCTTGCTGAAGTATCAGCAACTAAATCAACCATCTGTGTCTTGTCCACCATGAGGCATAGCAGTGCTTTCCATGGGGCATAGAGGTGCCTTCCATGAGGCAGAGGGGTACCCACAAAGGACTAGACTGCTCACAGCCAAGTAAATACCCCCACCCCGCCCATCAATATCCAGCTCAAAAGTTCCCTCCCCAAAGCTTTTGCTATCTACCCCTTGGCCAGAGAAGGCCTTAGACTCAGGGTGACCATATTCCTGCTCTGATGTGAAGGCTTCTCCAGAGCCCTGGCCATGTTCTGGGCCATGGCCTGAATCTTCATAATGGACTGAAACAAACTACAGCTCAGAATATTCCTGCCACAGACCACAGCAAGGCTGTCTGTGGGACCAGAGCAGACCCACATGCAAAAGAGAAACTTGTCAGGAGGATCTCTCTGCCTCATTTTGCTTCATCTTTGGATTAGGTGACTTGTCTGCATCCCCTTCTCCCTTCTTGAAACAAATGCAAACCTTCTAATGCCATCAGCCATCCAGTCCCGCAGTGCTGGGGAGGCCCAGACCCCCAGAGGCAGCAGCCAAACGCCTGCTCTCTAATGGAATTACACAGGAGACAGGCAGGGCATGCTGGAGCCTCCAAAGCATCTGGCTGACAGTCTCCTCTGGGGGAACGGAGGGTGCCTGAGTCAGGGCTGCTATCTCCGGATCAGTGACGTGGGGTCCCCATCTAGAGGAGGGGCACAAAGGCAAGAATATGGTTTTAGTGACTACCAGACTTGGGCTCAAATTATAGCTCCAATTCATTATTGGATCTCGGGGAAAATTATTTAACCTCATTGGACCTCAGTTTCCTCATCACCTAAATGAGATAATAATGCATAAAAAGACTTTAGCACATACACTCAATAAATGGGGGTAATTAGTATTATTATTATTTTATGTTGGCATCAGATCTCTATACCCAGGGCCTGGGGAAAAGGAAAGGAGCAAGGGATGGTATGAGATACAGGGGCAAAACTTCAGAGGGAGAAAGAAAGATAGGTCTCTCTACAGACACCATCTTATTAGAGTCAAGGTTTTTAAAATTTATAGCAATAACAAGAGGGGAGGGACATGCCCCATATTGGTTGGTGGACTTGTATATTCATTTGCTGATTGGTTGATTGGTTGGCTTGTCAGCTGGTCCATTTGTTGGTTCATTCATTCATTCATTCATTCATTCACTAAGTACTGAATGCTTACTTTGTATCAAGCTCTAAGAGTGCTGATCAGGACAGAGAGGTGAACCAGGCAAACAAGGCTCAGCCCTTGGAGCTTCTAGACAGCAAAAACAGCACACAATGCAGTGAATTGGAAGTATAATGAGAGCTACAAAGAGAAGATGACTAGTGCTTATTGGATCAACAGACAGGAGGCCTCACTATACGAGAGATTAAAGAGAAGATATGTGGCGTCAGAGACCTACGGTGGATTCAGAATGTCACCTACAAGTCTAATTTCAGGACAGACAGAACAAGACTGTTATGTGACACTAGTAACAAGCAAATTGCAACCCAGGACGTTTGTAGTCCTCACTGCAAACCAAAATTGGGCGGGCCCACGACACACATTCTATCAGAAACTGCCTGCAGGGACATCTCGGCTGGGAGAACTTTTGTGTGAGCTGCGGGTGCACGTGTTCACAGTCCCATTGGAGGGCTTGACCTAACATTTGCTTCCATCAATCTAATATCTTCGAAGGTAGTTATTATTATGACAGGCTGCCTGGGTTCAAATCCTGACTCTCCGTTTACTATTAGGTTGGTGTGAAAGTAATTGCAGTTTTTGCAACTGTTTTTAACCTTTTAAATCACAATTACTTTTTTTTTTCTTTTTTTTTATTAGTTCACAATTACTTTTTCACCAACCTAATAAAAGCACCGGCTGGAATGAAAACCTCCATGACTCACTGGCAAAATTATAAGGACATGCTGAAAACCAAAGAGCCAATTTTTAAGAGTGCAAGGAGTACTTCAGCGGGAACAAGAAAGCACAAAAACATAGCAGGAACATGAAATTTGACTGAGCCAATAAAAGAACGAGAAAGTCACTTGCAAGAAGGGTCTTTGAAGCAAAGGAGAAAACATCCTTCACAGCCTTTTATGAGCTCACATGCTGCCGAAATGAGGACAAAAGATTCTTTGGTAACATAAGGCTGGCTGCTCACCAGAAAATGGAAGGGCTACTGGGCACTTGGGGCAGGTAGGGGAAAGCTGAGTTCAGGAATCTATTCAGAGAGCCGGGAGACTTGGCCAGTAATCTCTGTTCAGGATTTAACTGAGGATCAAATGGGTAAGATTCCCACTACCAGCTTCTTGATGTTTCACAGACAAAACCTATCCATTCTACAGGTCCCTGACCATCTGAGCCAGAAGAGACATCAAGGAGCATAGTCTCTGTTTCCTAAAGCTCTTCTGCAAAACCCTGGTTCTGACAGATGTTAACAGCTATATTACAATAGATAATAGATACTTACCAGCATAATTCAAAAAAGCGTTCAGGGGCCAAATAAATGTGAAAAACGTTGGGCTAACCACCTAAGACATCAATCAAGAAGCCGACGTGCTTACTGAGGACAGAACCCACGCTCAACCCTAACTCCTTAGCGTGACCCTCTTTATTATGAGTCAAACACAGTTCTAAGAAAATATTATGAAGGTACCTTACTCTCCAAAAGGCAACCTTGGCCTCACAGTCTTCTAAACTAGGTCAGATCTTTTCTAACTTTATCACAGTGTGTGATAAACACACTGTGTAACACTACACCAAGATGGATCAGGTAAAGTACAACTTCCTTCCCCCAGCACCTTCCCCACGTTGGACTCTCCCATTCCCTGCATCCATTCTGTTGGAAATGGAAATCAGATCTGTGATGAGTCCCACAGCGCCATTCTTTACCGAACCTCCCTGATAATCACCTGGTGCTCTGGTGCTACTTGAAGGGCCCAGGCACAGATCTGGGAATCATCTTCAGAAGACATTTCTAGTTATTAAAATTCAGCCCCGACTCCTCTTTTAAAATTTTTAGCACCCCATGGGATCTCTGCATTTCCAGAAAAGCTAAGCTCATCAATAACAGTAATGACAGCAACACATATACTGAGAACTTGCTATGTCAAAGCACCCTTCCAAAGTACTATTACTGCCCCTGTTTTATAAATGAATGGATGGGGGCCCAGAGAGGTCAAGTAAGTGGCCCAAGGTCACGAAGGAGAGCCTGGATTTGAACCCAAGTACTCTGCCTCTAGAGTCCACATGTTTGACCATCACTCCCTACTGCCCCCCTATGATTCCACTGAGCCATTCCTACAGATAATAGGAAGAAACTAACTCGACTGTGTACCTGCTCCACGTGAGGCACTGTGCTTGGCACTTGGTCATCCTTCCCCAGAGCTACCCTTTGGGGTAGACAGTACGACTGCACAGAAGAGGAACAGTTGTACTTGTTCAATCTACCCCCCTAATCCCCCAGCTAGCAGGGGCGGGGGCGAGATGTGAAGATCTAGCTTTAAAGCCCATTCTCATTCCAGAACTTAATCACTTCCTTAAAAATGGCCAGATGTAGCCTGACCACCTGCAGTTTAAGTTGATTTATACATAACGAAGCATGGAATACTTACATTACCTCCCACCCCCGGGATCACGATTGGGTTCTGCTATGTTCTGCGGTCTAGGGAGGACTTCTGAGCATTCATGGAAGGTTGCACAGGTCCCTAACACCACTCTCTGATCCTCTTGAGGATAAAGGGACTTGGCTTCGATTAATATTGTGTTGTCCTGAAAGAATTATGATCTTATCACTCACATTGTTTCCTTCCTCCACCCCTATTCCAACACCCTGATTTTATTATCTTTATGGCTTGACAGTCTAATAGATGATTTTAATTCCACAGAAGCCCTCACTATGGAGGGATGACAAGGAAAATATGGGCTATGTAAAGATCATTTAAAAAATTTAGGCTGTGATGATTGAGTGGCGAAGGAGATGCATTTTTAAGCACCTTGCTTTGTGGTCTCTTCATCTTATTAACCTTCTACAAGAATTTGTTCAGGGAGAAAACCGAAAGGCTTTCCAATGCCACTTATTAGCAGAGTTCTTTCCGAGTTCATCTGATGTACTCTTCTCCAGAATAAAATTCCTTTTGGTTAAAGAAGGCTAGAAATATATATACAGTATTCAAAACAGTTCACTATGGCAACCTCAGTTTTAGAAAATAGGCATTAGGAGGCCCCTGCTTTGAAAGCGCCAGTAACCATAGTCCCAGCTCCCTCCCAAGGGAAGGGCCTTATCAAGCTAAGAAAAATCCATCGTGGAACAAATTAATATAAGCAAACACTGTGCAAAACATACTCAAATACACAACAATATTAGCTTTAAAAATAAAGGCCCATGCACAGAAAATTAGAACCACCTTTCCCGTTACCATGGGATGCCAATCATCCCATGCCTGGCTGCTGTGAATTACCTGCTTATCTGCCGGGCACCATTTAAGTGTGGAACATTTCCTCTACTGCGCTAAGATGAGTGGAAAGACCCACCCTCGTAGGTAGCAGGAGGGAATGAAACCTCGTCCCAAGTTGAAAAGAAAGTAGCGCCTACGTGAAACACTGATTAAAGAAAGGACCTGGTTATGATAAGCTAAGGGAAACCAAGCATGAACGCAGACCTCCAAGGGGGGAGGAGGCTGAAGGTGGAGGGAGGAGATGGGCAGTAGGACGAGAAGGAAACAAATATGTATGTATTGAACAGTTCCTACAGGTGCTATGTCACTATTAATTTTTGCTGTTTTAATATATGTGATCTTCTCAATACACCTGATTAGGAGAAACTTTTATTAGACCCTTGTTCCAGATGAGGAAACTGAGGTTTAGAATAGTTCAGTTACTTGCCCAAGGACACACAGCTAGTCAGTAGTCAAACCAGGATTCAAAGCAGAAGCTGGTGGTCTGTCTAGTAAGTCACTAACATCATGGCCAGGTGGGCTGGCTGCCTAACCAAAGTGGGTATGTCATGCCTTCCCAGCACCCGCAGCAGTGGTGTGCCTGTCCCTATAAGGGGACACTTCTCATGTCTCCCAACCTGGGATGTCCCTGTGATTTTGCTGTACAAGGTTCTGAGTGTGCTGGGGAGTAGACAAAGGCATTGGAAATACTCTGGAGGCAACCTGTGCCACCCCTGAAAAGTCAACAGGCTGGGAGAAGCAGGAGCCAACAAATGTCCACATGGGAAAAGCGGAGAGCCATACTTCAGGGAGGCCGACCGCAGGTCCCCATGCAAGGTTCGGAATCTGCCACTTCTCAGCGGGGGGGAGGGAGGCTTGGAAAATGGGTTCTCTTCTCTGCTGGGTCCTAGTTTATTCCCTGGAGAAATGGGGTTGCTTCTGTGATGTCGTTAGACCAGACTGAGGGTTTAGTAAGCTGACATAAAACACATATGAACATTCTGACAGAGCTTGCACAATATCTGGAGTTGGTAATGTTACTATCAACAGGGCAAAGCTCTGATTGCAGACAGAAGATGACTTGGGGCCTGGAGGAAAACGCCAGGAGAGCCACGGGTCTGGGATGAGGGAGGAAGGCTCCTCCTCCCGTTGTTTTCATGAACAACTATATGCCCTCTCCCTCCAAGGAAACAAGATGCTGTGCTTTCCTCTTGGCAAAACTCTGACTCCCTGGTGACTGACATGAGATGTCAAAACAGCCCGATTTTTCCTCCATGGAGGGAACTGGCCAAAACAGAGGGTAAGTGCTGACCTCTCCAGTGGCGGGAGCTAAAAATGACAATGAGGCCAGCACCGTGTCCCTTTCTAGATGAGCTGGCCATTCTTTTGCTGCAAGAGGTGCAGAGAACCCTGGGATAAAGTCTGCCCCACAGGATATTCAGCAGAGCAAGGACCCAGTATAAGCAAAGGCAGAGGGACTGCCTGTTTTTATTTTCCAAAGGCAGAAGATAATAAAGAGTAGAGTAGAACAGAGCAGGGTGTCAATTGGACAAAACAAAATCACAATTACTCACAATTTAACTGAGCACATACTGTGTGCCAGACCCTGTGTATAAGAGCTTTACCAGTATTATCTTATTTAATTTCCACAATTATCCTACAACATAGAACTTTTCATCATCCCATTTTACAGATGAGGAAGCATTTCTAACTTGCAGAACACTAAAGGGCAGAAGCAGGAGGCAGACCGAGGTCTCCTCTGTATCAGAGCCCACAGGCGAGGAAATCCAAAGGTGAAAATACTGGATTGGTCTCCAGATTCTGCCTCCTCATCCTCACCTATGACCTCAGGTGTCTTTGGAGGAAATAGAGAAAGGCAACAGGTCCCTTCCTGAGTTGAGTCCCAAGAACACTGCTGAGAGCTGGGTGGTGAGCTGGATTTAGAAATAAAAGGATGAGGCTTAGAAAACAGAGGCCAGGTCAGGCCATGAAGTTGTGAGAAGCAGGAGGAGTCCTGGTCAAAGAGTCATTTCATTTCTTTCATTACTAACCCAGCTCTGTGAACTTTCTGTAAAATGTCCTATTTGTGAAATGAGGGTGGTGGCGAAACGGAAGAGAGACTGCATGGCCTTCCATGCCAGACTGAGGCACCTTTCAGCTCAGAGTTGCTGCTGCACAAAGGAGGAAATCTACAAGATCCACCAGTTCCCCAAACAGATGTCAAAGGCATTGTGTTCTCAGGAATCTTTGGAAATAACATGCTCGATTTTGCCAACATAGAAACAGCCACAAGAATACACTTCACTTTGCCAGGAAAAAAAACAGCTACAAGGATAATTCATGCATGTAATGTTCTTGTCTTCTATGCCCCATGTAACTATAAATTAATTCTCAGAAGGGCACAAGGAGAGATTACAATGGCAATACCAAAATGACAAGCCTCTTTTTTCCAAGAAAAAGAAAGCCTACCTCTTTACATAAAGCATCTTACTGAAATTTTCTTGCATCCATACCAGACTCATTGGCATTTGAAATTAGCAAGAAATTTAAACATCAGTTGATTTGACTCTCCAGGGGGTACCTAAGTCTCCTCTAAATGACTCCAAAGGTCACCTAGGAGATCCCTAAATACCTTCAGGACAAGAACTTGGTATCATTCAAAGCTGCCTATTGCGTTCATTGCATTGAAAAGATCATCAGCTCTGAGCTTTTCCAAGGTCTTTCTTATACTGTCTGCAGCTTTGGCTCCTGCTCTGCACCTATAGCCAGCCATACAGACCATGCCTAATGGTCCTCCACAATAGAGCTTCAAAGATGTGGCCCCTGAGTCTTCCCTTCTACAGAGCTGTCAATCATTCTGGACTTACAGCAACAATCCAGTCACTGAGGTGTTGTTTTTGTTGTCATCCTTGTTTTTTAAGGCAGATTTGATCCAGAATTATTCCAAGATGACTACTCCTTCAAATAACCCACACTGCACATTTTCTTCAATCTATCTTACCAGCTACACTGAAAGCTGATTATAATCAACTTGCTTTCATAAAAAGAAGGAATAAATCAAAAAATAGACTTTAAGAGAAACCACTTGACTGAAAGTATCACCAGCAAGCTTATCCGTGTTCTCAGATAAACAGGGGAGAACTGTAAATGTTCCCTTCTCCATCACTGCCCATGCCCCACTGGAATTTATAGGACCAGCTCTCAAACCACAGAACCATAAAAATCATCTAGCCGCAACCTCACATTTTATGATGTGGAAACGGAAGTCTGGACATCCCATCACTTTCTCCTTGCCATCCCCAAATGTTTATTCATTCTCAGTACTGGGTTGAGTCCTGGGACACCAAGACCCTGCCCTCCCCAGTCTCTGAGCAGAGACTCATAAGGCACTGCAATTCAAGGGATTTCAAACAGGAGGAAGCATGTTGTTGGGGTAACCCAATGACAGGTCTTTGGAACCTTGCAGAAAGGACCTGGAAGACAAAAGGCTGTTTCCTTTCTCTGTGCCTTTCTTTGTTCAAACTGCCCCTCTAACTGAAACACCTGCTCTCCCTCATTTTGGGAGAAAACTCATCCTGTAAGCTCAGGTGTCACCCACAGACTCTTTTTCCCCAGCTCCCCCTTTAGCTGCCCTCCTTCTTTAAGCTCCCACAATCCTTTGTACAAATCACACTCATTGTATGTAGCGTCACGTACTGCACTACCCTTCCTGTGGCGGTCTTCTCCATTAGAAGTTAAGTTCCTGGAGATAGGGAACTGGGTGCTACTCAGTTTTATACATCTGCCTAGTTCAGTTGGTCTGCCCAGGGTTTGATGAATGAACAAATAAACATTTTTTTAGAATCTTAAGAGTCATCAGGCGTTTGCCACACATAGAAGGAGGGAAGAGAATTCTAGGCCCAGGAAGCCACATGCAGAGGTACAATGCTCTGAAAGGGGGTCGCGTGCCTGCAGAGCTGTGTGAAGGTCTCATGGCAGGATGTTCAGGCCATGGGAAGAGTGACAGAGGCTGGGGCTTGGGGGTCATGTTTGGGACAGATATGAAAAACCATATGAGCCATGCTGAAGCGTACAGACATTATTCTGTAGTCAGGGAAGGAGTAGAAAATCTTCACAGAGGGGAGTGACATGATCCAATTCGTTTTTAAGGTCGCTCACATGGCCAAAGGAGAAAGCACTGCACTGAGGACAGAAAGGCAGGAGGGTGTGTTTGGAGCCTGCTGCTTGGTCCGGGACATGGGGACGGTCTGTACCAGAGCTGTTGTGCTCTGAGAGCTCAGAGAGTCCTAAAGGTAGAAGCACAGTGTGGACTCGGGTTTGAAAGCCTAGGTGAAACCAACAGGATCTGATGAGTAACCTGAGGTGCGGGAGAGGGAGAAGTATGAACAATAGTGCCAGGTTTCTAGCTTGGAACCCCAGGGAAGCACAGACAATGTGAATAGCAACAGGAACCATGAGAAGAGGAATGGTTTTGGGGAAAAGATTACGAGGTCATTTTTGGAAGGATCCTATGACAATCCTTCCAGACGATTTCAGTAGGTCCAGAGCTACCTTGTTACTCATTTAACTAAAAGAGACAAAGTACAAGAAAATCAAACACGAAAACCTAGAGTACAAGACAAATATTTTAATCCTCACAGAGTCAGATGGAGCAATTTTGATGATGTGAAGGCACAAGAAACAGCTTCAGATGAGAAATCTTTAGGTTCTTAAAACTACTAATGTTTCTCGACCAGTGACATTGGCAGTTGCATACAACTGCCATACAAATATCGTATACAAATATTCTCTAGGACATCAGATTCCATATCTTTCTTATTTTCTGGAGCCAATGAGATAATTTTCATATGTTTTAAAAAATTATATTACCAGCTGACTGATGTTCTCACACCACTCAGTGGATCCCAGTCACCACGGAGAATTCAGTTTACATTCATTATATGATCCCACACAGCCATTGGGTTGACTTATTCCTCTTTTCAAAATGCCAGCAGGTCTAGATATCGATGGGGGCAAAGCCCAAAGATACCAGCCTTGATCCATCTTTTAATCTAGCAGCATTCCTGTCTCCTTCATTTTATAGCAAATGCTCTGAAGACCAAGCAACAAATACAACCTCTCTTGAACCAAGTGCTCCACTGAAATAAACCAAAAAAGGACTTTCCTGTTCCCTGGTTATCCCAAGTGCGCAGGGACTGGGGTTGGTAGAGAAGAAACTGAAACTGCCAGCTCACCCTCTTCCTCAAGTTGTACGTGAGAATGAGGTTCCGGGAGAAGGAGTGGGAGAAGGCCGTGTAGAATTCCAGCACTTTCTGCAGGGCGTCCCGTTTGATCACATGCAGGTCACAGTAGGTCAAGGCCCTAACGTTGGCACAGGACTGGGCAAGGGTGGCTTCCTTCCAGAACACATCTCCAAACACATCTCCTTTCCCTAAGGAGAGAAAGTGGTGATGAGGAAAGTGTCAGCCAGGAGGATCCGGCCACCCAGGCTGCCTTCCCCCTGTTCCCCAGAATTGCCATCCATTCAGCATTCTGCAGCTTGGGCTCAGAAAAGGCAACACTGATTTTAGTTGGAACCTTACCAACATGCAACTTGAGAAACTTAAAAATACCACATAACACATGTCAAAGTTTAACCAATGACATCGGGGTCATTAATATTACCTCTTGAACATCCTTACCAAAGTGGGAACCCCCTGTGATTCTTTATCACACCTCCATTCTGGGGAAATACCAAGCATAATCTGTAATAATATTTCCTTGTTTGCTTGTTTATTGTGTATCTCCCAACATGAGAGTTCATGGGTTTTATCCCTTCATGCAACACAGTACCTGGCACATACTAAGTGCTCTATCTGTATTTACAGTCTAAAGGGAAGTGAGAAAGGAAGGCAAACTGTGGGTCTACATTAGTGTGACCAACGGAGAGGTGACTAGTGGGCTGTCACGGGGATGGTGGACTCTTTATCGGAGCTGAAGAACAGGAGAGGTCTCCTCTGTTTCGGATGCTTGCTCTATGTGGAAGAAGTCAGGCAAGAGTGACGTACATCCCAGCCCATGCTCAGTCCGCTACCATGAGGTTCACGTTTATACGGTGCCCAGGCCTCACCCTCTCTCCCATGCCTCCTCCATATTCCTCACCCTTGCTAATTGCCCTCTTGGCAGTATAAAATATGGGCCTTATATAAATGGCATCTCCAGCATCCTCTATGCCTAGCATTCCACAAGAGTGTATTTCATAAATCAATAGAGTGCTAATCCCACAAAGCAATCTTCTGGGTCAAACTTCTATCAACCTCCTCTAAATATCTGCTTTTCATATCTAGGGATATTCTTCTTACTCTACCCAGCAACCAACACTTTCACATATGTCTAATACAAGGCCTAATTCCTTGCATGCACAGGCTCTGGCTGTACATTGCTTGAAACGTTGATTATCTTGCCTCTAAATCTTCACCAGGGAGAAACACAAATTCGAATCCCCAGGGAGCCTGAGAAGCATATCCAGGGAGAGAGAACAATATACTACAAGGAAGAAAAGTAGTTCCCACAGCCCTCAGAACAGTTGCCAGTCCTCTACCCACCTCAGTCATACTCTGTGGCTGGAACCAGGTACCTGTGACTCAGTATGATCACCATGACTAAGGAGGCAATTAGACTTTCAAGTACCTAGCGAGAACTTAACCTTTTCTCAAACACCCGAAGGTGTGGTTCCAAGTAGATAAGGTATTCCATGGGCACAGCCTTCTCTGAGCACTCCCACCATGTGAGCTGAAAAACAAGTATACTAGACATATTACTGCACAGTTCTCTACGTGTTTGTGAAGTAACATATAGTTCTAATTTATGAAGATGGTTTTACTGACTCAATATAAGTAAGATACATGCTTGTGGAAACTTTTCAGTAAAGGAAACTATGCTTTCAAAACTGGGTTCCTTAAATTCCCTCACCAGGTGTGTGATTCAATCATCTGTAATATGAGTCTGCTAATTTAGGCCTGGGGCCAGTGGACGGGAATGTTTCCCTGTGTGGAATGCGACCTGGCTTCCAGGGAGATAGGCTCATTCGGTGTGTGCTCCCTATTACTGAGTTCGGCCAATGCATTTGTACCTATTAATCCTTCCATAACCTACTGTACACTGCACTACAATGCCTCTGCTGCCTTGCTTCTCTATGTAATCTCATACCTTTAGAGAATGCTCTTCTTCTGACACACATTATGGCAGATAGTCAAGACATGGACCTCATCAGTATACTGCAACTCAAGAGGCAAAGCTGAATTCCCTTTCCCTTGAATCTGGACCGACCTTAGTCCCTTGCTTTGACCAACAGAAATGTGGCAGGAGTGAAGTGCTGGGATTTCTGAAGCAAGGCCATAGGGAGCCTTGAAGCTTCTGCCTGAGTCTCCGGAACATTTACTCTGCAGATGTCCCCTCTTGGAACCCAACCACCATGTTTTGAGAAGAACAAGCCACACAAGAAGTCACATATAAGTGCTCTTTGGTGGACAGCCAGCTGAGCTCTCAGCTGGCAGCCAGCCTCTGGAAGTCATGTGAATGAGCCATCGTGACCACCCAGCCCAGTCGAGTCGTCAGATGACTGCAGCCCCAGCCACCACTGGACTGCAACCATATGTGGGACCCCCAAGAGAGAACTAACCCGCTGAGTGAAAACCCACAGAAGTGTGAGAAACAATAATGCATTTCTTAAGCTACTAACCAGAGGGGTGGTTTCTACACAGAAATAGATCACCAGAACACACACGATCATACAGCTTGAGGCTGAGAGGCCCGTGAGAAATTACTTCATAAGTTACCTAATATTCCAGTAGAACATGTCATAGTCCCAGCTCTGAGCTGGCACCCCACTTTCTTCCCTAAAAGAATGAGACAAGAAAGAGCAAGGAGTGGCTCTAAAGGGCAGATTTCCTGTGTGAGCATTTTGAGTACCAATGAAAAATGCAGATTTACAAAATTTGCCGTCTCCTATTGGAATGTACTGGGACATAACTAAGCCAGAACTATGGCGAGCAGAAGTGCATTGGCAATCTTGCCTGATTCTTAAAATTACTTCATTTAAATAAGATCTAGCCTCTGAGCATTATACTTCTCAAATGAATTTGGGAGTTATTTTTCTAATTGCAAAAGAACACATAAAGTAAAATAATAGCTCTTCATGTGTATTTAGCATATGAATTTATCTGTAAAAATTCAGTTTACAGACAACTTTTCAGGGGCATGCGTGCTGCTTACAATAAAGTACAAGTGGTTGAAACTATCACAAACTAAGTAAGTGTGTCTTTAGAAATGACAACATTCCCATTGCAAAAAGTTTTCCAATTAAAGATTTTGACAGAAACAATAAATGGAGGGTAGTTCCTACCCCAAAAAATATTTCACGCTAGGATAATCATGATTAATCTGTAGGGTCTAGGAAGTCTCAGTGTTGTCATAACTTGGATCTGATTTTCAACCCGAATTGGAAATCATGTAATCTTTCTTTTCCTGTCAAGGCAGCATTTTGGATATAAATTATGTTAGTGAGATTTAAGAATGTGGTGGCAAGGGACCTGTCAGATTCCAAACAAACCGGAGACTATTCTGGCAAGTGAGAAATGTATTTATGACACATATAACTTGGGAAAACTGTCAAAGGGAAGGATAGAGAGCATTTGGCGGCTGCTTGTAAGGTACACACATCACTGGAAATGACTTCCCAGGTCAGCTTGCGAATCAGAGGCAAGGACAAGCCCTACACCCACACTCATCTCTTGTTCCCAAGTGTGAAATAATCATTCACTGAAGAACAAAAGGTACCTCAGTACATGCAGCAATCAAACTACTTGAGGCAATTGGCTTATTGATTTATTTATTACACCAAGGCACTGGGTGCAGACTGTTAAAACCTAACATTCCAAGTTTCTAAAATATATTCTAAGCGGACGTTCTGAGAGAAGAAAAGGAGGAAAGTAAAAGTAAAGTAAAAACAAAAAAGAGAGAAGGAAGGAAAGGCAGTCTAATCAAAACTCTTAGCAAGCGTCCCTGTGATAATTATCCCTCCCCCCGCCCCTTCCCAATGATGTGTAGCTGCCCCTCCACTTCTGCAGGGGCCATAAACAACCTTATGGGGTACGAATGTGGGACTGAAGAGAAAACATAGGTGGGAGGTGGGTCACAGAGCTGAGGTGGTACAGGGAGAGGGAGGGGAGATGTCTGCAAGGGGCACAGAAAGGAGAAAATCAAGACCCTGCAGATAGATAATCTGATTCAACCAAGGGCAGAGGCTGAACGTGGAGGAAGGTGGGAATGAGGGGTTCGGAGGGTTTAAGAGGGATCAAGGCAAATGCATGAGGGGGCCCTGAGAGGGTCAAGCAGCCTAGCCGAATGTTAAAGAATTGCAGAGAAATTCTGCTCTGAAACTGACAACCAAATTTGGAACTCTCCAGAAAAGGCCCTGTTTATTCAAAGACAGGCTCTGAGTGAGCTTGGCAGGCCAGAGGGGAAAGGGCAAAAGTAAAACATCCAGCGGCTTCTCTTCATTATTGCCTATTATATGCTCTTATAAGGACCACTCACAGTGGTGGTCTGTACTAAGCAAAACACAACTCTGCAGTTAAAATTATTAACTGCTGCTCAAGTCAGCAACCATTTCTAGACCCAAACCAATTAGAAAGAACTCATTCAGTCATTCCTGCAGCTTTTGGCACTCACTATTCTGGGGGCTGAGGTATAGCCGTGGAATGACAGACGCAATGTAGTGAGAGAGAGAGACTCAGGGGCACGTAACACGAGAGGATCTAAGGTTAGGGGTGAGTGCAGGAGGGGTATCCAGCTCAGTTCAAGGAGTAGCAAGAGGCTTTCAGGAAGATGTGCTCTCTGAGCTGAGACCTGAAGGATGAGTTCATTAACCAGCATAAAGATGTAGCACACGGACGATTTCAGGGACAGGGAACTGCGTGTGCCAAGGCCCAGAGGCACAGGATATGGCCCGTCAGCAGGACGGAAAGCTTCTGCCTCTGGAACACCCCAGAGTGTGGATTATCTGCTCTTTCACTGAGCTGTAGAAATGAGTGTTGCCGGCGTATTTGTAATACTTTGGGGAAAGCGCCTGGTCTCCTCAGTCAGCTGCAGACTCACCTGTGCACCTTCCATATTCTGTACGCAGTGCGTGCTCTACCAGTTTGTTGAGTCCTGGACTCAGTATCCTGTCGGGGGCTCCACTTGGCAGTGCTGAGAGAGGTGCCAGGATGTAGGGGGTGGGGACGGCCAGCCCCTCAGCCCACCTCAGTGCCTTTATTCCTCTTCTCTGGGCCATCAGGGAGTCCTTTGTCCTCAAGCCATTTCAAGGCTGGAGGGACCTTGTCAGTCACTTCATCAGGATGGTGAAATGTGGCTGCAGAGACCCTGGCATAGCTGAGAGAGACTCAGGAACATCTGTTCTCTCTCCTGGCCCCAGGAGTAATTCTGCTTATGAGACACAGAACAGGGGCTGCATGGATCATCGCCGGCAAGCCCTGAGCCGACCATGTGCACACGCACGGGACTGGATGCTGTGGGAGGACAGTGATGTACGCGGACACCCTTTCCTGGTTGTTAGAGACACGGCTAAGACACAAAGGAAATTCGCTGCCCTGGTACTGCCCCAGCTCATGTTCCAAGTATGTTATCATCCACTCTCTCAACACACGCTTCAGGGCCAGACAAGATGGCTTCAAGTTCAGGTTCATCTTGCTGGGGCTTGAGCAGGCCTCTGCCAGCTTCTCTCCCTCACTCTCTGCCCTCCAGTCACACTGGGGTTCTTAGAGTCCTGCCAAGTCCAGCTCCTCTCTCACCTCAGGGCCTTCCAAGCATTGCCTCTCACACTCTACCCAGCTCCTTGATCTAAATAACTGCTGCTTCTGCTTTGAAAGACACCCGAACATCCCTGACCCCTTGACCAGGGCAGCTCCCCATCACATATGCCCTCTGCTCTCTGTAAATACTCATCATGCCTGTGACTGCTGCCTTCCCAGCAGTGTCTCTGGCACACAGCAAGCACTCGATGGTTGTTGAATGGATAAATAAACCCACAGCACTGGGCATCTCACTAGAACTCTCCCAGTCTCGATTTACTCAGCTATTGTAAGGTTGACATGAAATGACGTGAACAAAGCACTGAGCACTGTGCTTGAGACGCAGTCGGTGCTCGTTAAATAGTAGCCACAATACACGCAGAATCTTTTTAACAGCCCTGTGAAGCAGATTCCACAGGAATCATCAGCCCTGCTTGAAAGAGAGGAACATGAGCTCCAGAGAGATGAAATGACGGCGCGTGACCTCACAGGATTTCCCCAGACTGCCATGCGGCCCCCCTGCTGGGAGAGGCTATGCAGTGCTCCCACTGGGCTGTCCTCTGTATCCCCTCCCTTAAGAAGCCTTCCTCTTCGGTCAACATTTAGGGAGATGCAAGGTGATGAGAAAAAAAATCAATTGGAGATAGCTTTGGCCTTAGAGAACTAGGGCCCAGGAATCCAGCTGTTCTCTAAAACCAATTCTTTCTTCTTATGGTCCTAGAACCCATGAGTTTTAGCTCAGCACAAAAAGGACTAGAATAAGACTGCAGTGCAGCTACGTGGGGCTATTTGTCCACGTGCTGGTTAAGGGGAAGGGTGCAGAAGGGATGTGGGCAGCTTCTGGGGCACGCTCTGTCCTGCCCCTCTCCTCACCTCCCCCTACCTGGAACAAGGATGTGTGTTCTCTGGGGCCGGGAGGTCAAGGTGCCACCTAGTTAGGATGAAGCAAGAGGCTGGAAGGAGGCTGGGTACCCATACCAGCTCTCGTACCTGGACTGCTACATGAGAGAAAAACATGCTTCTGTCTTATCTAATAAGCTTTTGTCTCGTCTGTCTTGCTTAAACTTCTTTTTTTCTTTTTTCTTTTCCTTTTTTTTTAATAATTGTTACTGGGTTTTGGTGGAAACAGTTGAATCCGCACCCTAGCCAATTCAGGAGTCCACGGTTGAGTGGGGCAGGGCATGTCTTGCGCTGCAAGGGGCAGGCGGATACAGGCCTTTTTTTACCTGTTCCAGGAAAAAGTACAGGCTTCCATGCATCTGACAGCCTGAGTAGTGACACGATGAAGGAGGCAATGGAAGCATATTCAGAGCAAAAGCTCCAGAGACCTGAGCTAAACACCTTGGAAATACCCACCCACCCCCCAGCCCAGCCCTGGCTGTGGACCAGGGAGCCCGGATCGGCTGAGAACTCACCATGCATCAGGCCAAGCGCTGGCCAGGGACCCTGCTTCAGGTACACACTACGTGCCTCATCCCAGAGGTGCTGAAGTCCCAGCCTTCAAGCTGGTTGTGGAATACGTACCTCCCTCACATGCACTGATGGCTGTTCCCCTTGGAGTTTCAGAGATCATGGGGAAGAGTGGGTAAGCAAAGTTTGGACACCTTGTAATTTTTGCCTTTTCCTATATGTAGTGAAGCTACAAAGCCCTTCTTCTTGTTCTTACTGAGTAAATAAATAAATAAACAAACAAATGCTTCTGGCAGTCGGCAACCTCTGCTTCATCTGCTACAGTTTCGGGAAGTCAGAACGTACATCAAAGACAGACAGATATAAGGGAAATCTCATCAATTTGCCTTCCCGGCCAAGCGGTGAAAATATGCTAGGAATGAAGGCTTAGCTTTAAGTGCCAGGTCTTATCTGATTGTGTTGTCGTGTCGGGTGTTGAGTCAACATGTTTTATTGAATTTCTTCTGCCAACAAAGAAATAGGGGACTAGAGATGCCGCGGAGTCCTTGGCTCCAGGAACAGGCACACGTTTCACCACACATCTCAGAGGGGTGGCTTCTTCTAGAAAGGCCTGCTGTCATTTTAGTTTTCACAGGAGAGTTCAGAGATGTTTAAGAAACATTTGCCTTCTTTGGAGGTTGGTACAAAGGGGAGTAACGGTCACGCTTGTCTGCAAACCATCTGTGGATTAGAGATGGGACACAGCATGGCTCAGCCACATATCTGGGCACTGAAACCCACACAGGAACCTGTGACATCATACACGAGGGCTGATGTGAACTGCGTCTGACTCTCTCCCAGGCAGCTATTGGCTTGAGAGTTCCCAAAGGTGGGGTTACATCTCACCATCTTTGCACACCATTGAATCCAGTTCAATAAGTTGGCCTCACCTATAATGGATCAGTCAGTGTTCCTGTGATTAAAGGGGGTATAACAGAAGGATATTACATTGTCTCTGTATCCAGGGGCTTACACCATCAGGAGACAAAACGTACACATGTGTAACAACGAAGCATAAAACAAATAATGATACCAAGATGGGGGGAGGTTGGGCTGGGCCGGACTACGGAGATGTCATAAAGAAAACGACAATGGCGCTTCTGTGGTGAAGCAAGAGAATTTAGAGAATTTATGTGAAGAGATGGATAATTTTTCCAAGCAGCAGAGGGAATAAGCTGGATGGCTGGGAATGAAGATAGCTGGTATATGCTATGTTCCCCTTTCTTTCCTGGCTCCCTTTCTTGGTAGTGTTATTTATACTGTCTCTACGCTCTTATTGTGAAGGCGGAACAAGCTACCCCTGCTCCTGATGTTTCCTTCCGGGAAGGTGTCATACTCCAGTGGCATCACATTCTTGGCCTCTCTCTTCTTCTCCTCATCTAATTGATGAGTTTGGAAGGAGAACCTGCCCATGTGTAGGCCAGCCCCTGTTCTCTCTCCTCAGGATCTGTCTGCCTGCAGGAAGCGTGTTCTCTCTGTCCCTCCATGCCATGAGATCTACAGGGCAGACCCTCCCAGGGGTAGGTTTGTGCTGGTCAATCCCACCAGGGTGGGCTCCGTTCTGGGGACCAATGCTGAGAAGACTGCATGGATACAGATACAAAGCACATTCTCCAATGTTAGCTTTATTAGAAAAAATAAAAGGCAATATTTTATCTTATACCTATCTTATTTATTCTCTCTCGGCTTGGAACTCTGGGGGGATCTATGCAATTTGTTAAACACCCCTCAACCCAACACCCACCTCTCTTCATTTCTCAAGCTACTCTGATCTTACTTCCGACCCCCATACTTCACTAACACTACTCCCACAATAGTCAATAATCACTTCCTGGTAAATCTAAAACACATATTTTAGTCTTCAACTTATAATAGCTCTTTGATTCTAACATACACTTAAGTTGTTTAGCATTTTTTTAATCTCCGGAAGAATGTGTCTTACAATCAACGATAAGTCACAGTTTACTTAGCAGCATTCTCTCTTAGTGGGTCATTAAATATGAGCGTGTCTCACAATCCAAGGCATCCTCTAGTCAGTGAAATATGGTTGGTTCCGTAATGTTTGAAAATGCCTATCTCCCCTCTCCTTATATTCTGTGATAGCCCTCTCTGCGGGCCTCCCCCCTTCTGCTGGCAGTCCACCTCAGGCTCCCATACATGTCCCGTATACACTGGTCTTCCTCAAGGCTCCGCTCTACATTGTGTTGCTTCATGCCCTCCCCTCTCTCCGTGGGTTTTCCCAGCCTCTCCCCTGGCTTCAGTGGCCACCTGGATCCCAGTGATCCTCAGGTGTATACCTCCAGCCTAGATCTCTCTGCTGATACCAGAATCTCCCATGGGCACTTTCACTTAGCTCAAACCCACAGATCCAAAATGGATCCCGTTCTCCTCCCAGGTAAACCTATCCATCCTCCAGTGTCCCGCAACCCAGTGAAAGTTGTCCAAGTCATTCCAGACTCCTCCTTCTTGCTTGTCTCCATAGCCAATAAGTGGCCAAGCTCTGATAACTATGAAATATCTCTTGAGTCTGTCTACTTTCCTCCATTTTCACTGCCATTAAGTAAGGTCAGGTTACTCTCATTTCTTAGCATCCTTCTCACTGGTCTCCCTGCCTGCTACCCATTCTCTTCGGAGCAGCCTGGACGGTCTTTCTAAACACAAATGCAATTCTGTCACTCTTCTGCTTTCAGGTCTTTGTAGATGCTGCCCCACTGCCTGGAACACTCCCTCTTTAATCCCCTATCCCAACCCCCACCACTACTACAGCACCTGGTGGAAGTCAGGTCCACATGTAGGCCTCAGCTCAGACACCACCTGTGTCAGGATGCCTTCCTTGATTTCTCCTGGCTGGGCTGGGTTAGACACCTGTTTTATAAGCTCCCGTAGTATCCTGTTCTTTCCCCTATTATAACTCTTGGCACTGTATTATAAAACTGCATATGTACTTGTCTAGCTCTATACCGGGTGTGTCTGTTTGGGTCACTGTCATATCTCCAATACCTAGCACTACACCTGGTATATTTATGGAATGAATAAATCAACACATCAGTGAAAAGATGGGTCTAAATGAACAACGTAAAGTGGGCCAGGATATGAAAGACTTAGAGTGCCTTAGTCTGGATGAGTTGAAGGAGAGAATTGGTCCTCAGTCTGAGTGTAAGCACCTGAGTAGCTACACTGTCAGCCTGACTCAAGAAGGAACGTGCTGGCCTGCTCAGAAACACTCCTGTATAAAATCGCTCTGATCCAGACTGACGCTAAGCTAAAAATTTACAGACAAATTTTAAAAAGGAGAAATAAAGATAATGAATTTCAGAAATGACCCTACGATACTAAAGTTCTCCTTAAAGAAATTACAATGTCACCCAAATATGGGTCACCAGCCTTCCTTGCGGAGACTATACTAAGCATTAGCAAACAATGCCGGCATCTCTATCTAAATGGGGCCCACCGATAAATGGTTAAATTAGAACAATGCTTTGGAAACAGGACAATTCTCCTTCTGTTCTTCACAACTGCAATTCCATAAAATTAAATTAGCTGAATGTCGCTCCAATAAATTATACAGACTACAAATTTTCCACTGAAAGTAGGTAATCATTTTCCAGGATCGCTATAGATAATTGAACATTGACTTGATTTTTCCCCTTCCTGTTTATAAAAGAATATATGGGCACTGTAGAAAATAACTGAAATATATTGAAATATAAGGCCACCATCCAGAAAACTTTGGTTAACATTATACGCACTTTCCGTCTTCTTTCTACTCATATATGTATTTTTATGTAGTTGATGTTCCTGTATATGTAGTTATATATTCTGCTTTCCCCCCACTTAATATTATTTTTGAAACATTTTGCATGCTAATAAAACTTCTTATATCGTGATTTACCATAATTTTTTATTTAACCAATCCCCTCTGTCTGGGCACTAAAGTTATGAGAATTTCCTTTAGAAATATCTATTACCTCTAACCAGTGTCTCCAGGGACTACAAACCAATTTGTAAAATTGCTTAAGCAAAAACAAACTTAGAAAAGAGAACCTGGTCCCAATCCCCACCCTCTCTCCATCAGGTAATATATGTATTGCCTGATACAAAAGCTTTTGCATTTCTGAAGTTCTAGATTATTCATACTATACCTCCTCACTTGGAGTGTGGATTTAATAAAAATTGCTTTGGTTGATGGAACAGCTATATGAATATTAATGTTTGGTTGGAATATTAGAGAGACACTTAAACATAGCTTCCTCCTCTTGTGCTGAGCATGAAATTACCTTATGATTCAAATTTTATTATATGGTGCACAGCAGTATTGTTCACTGGGGTTCTTCAGCTAATCCCCTGGGCATGTGGAGCCATGCCCCACAGAAGATGACAGTGCGGGAAGTGGGGGATGGGCCCTTCCAGCTCACAAGAATCTTGGGAAGCATCTCTGTAAAGGACTGAGCTTCTCCACCTCCAAAATAATGAGTGTTTATATGAAACTGCTGCTGCTTTTTAAACCTTTGTTAGATAGCCATTCTGTTTGTATTGCCTAGTCATTCTCTTATTCAAGAACTATTTGAGAGAGAGGTTGGGCAGTACCTACTAAAATAAATGTCATTTTTTCTGACTAGATCAGTAAATAACGAGAAATGTTGACAGGACTTTTTTTGGGGGAAAAAAGTTATTCTCTCAAATTGTATCCCAATAACTAAAAATGTTATGTCAAACTTGGAACGATGCTGACTTTCTCAGGATCTACTTTAAAATTAAAAACTAAATTTACTGATTTTGAAAGTAGCATATGCTCTTTTAAAGACTTCAAAGACAAATACTAAAAGCTGAAAATAAAAATCTCCTACAGCCTCACAAAGCAAAGATGTCCTCTGTGACATGGTAGAGAAGTTTGTGGGTTTTCATCTACAAATGTTTCTACCCACATATCTGAGATCCTGTTGCATTTAAAAATTGTATTTTACTTACTTTATTTATTAAGAGTTTCTAATTTCACTTAAAATTCCTTGTCAGCATTCTGAATGCTTATACTCCCATTTCTTCTGAAATGTTCTGAAATACTTGGTCATTTAGAAAAATACTCACATGCTCTCTTTGCACCGGTCTTTTTCCCCCCTATTCTTTCCTCTGAATCCTAACTCTCTGTCTTAAGCCCTGGCTTTGTTTTCCAGTTCCAGACCCACTTTTCTGAGTAGTTGTTGAACACTCCACCTGGCTACTCCGTTTGCCATTAAAGGCAACAGGTCAAAGCCAAGTCCATCCCCTGTTTTTCTCACTGTCTCTTCCTTCCGATGGCCTTCTTGTTACTGATGCCTCCATCTTCCTACTTACTTGAATGTCAGAATCATCTCTCTTACTTCCCTCTATCTGCTGCCCACAGTCTATGATTCACCACCTTCCAGACTCTCCTTCCAGAATATCTCATCCTCCTGTCCCTCCCATCTAAGGTTGCCAGATTTAGCAAATAAACATTCAGGACACCCAGTTAAATGTGAACTTCAGTTAAATGGATAATTTTTTTTTAGCATAAGTATGTCACATTCAATGTTTGGAAATATTTAAGCTAAAAATTACTTGTTCTTTATATGAAATCCAAATTTAACTGAATGTCCTATATTTTATTTGGCAATCCTACTTGTCTCTTAGTTTCCACTGCCCATAGCTTAACACCTCTCATTGCTGCTAGAAGCCATAGTCACCTAGTGGCTTCCCGGTCTCTGTCTAATTCGGTAATCTTTACAAATCACAGCTCTGACGGTGTCATACTTTACACACCACTTTTGGTGGCTCCCCACTGTCTTGTTCCTCCTATTGACATTTAGAAACTTCCACCCACTAACCTGGCTGCCTCTCTAGCCCCATGCCCCACTGCTGCCATCAGGGCTATCAGCTCCAGCTCCAGGCGCTCTTGTGGTTACAAAACAGACCCCACACTTTCCTTCACCAGGCCCCAGTTCCCAACATCCTTTCTATCTAGAATGTCCTACCTCATATGTCCAAATCCTGACTCTAGCTTCACAGAGCCAACATCCTCGGCGAGGCCCTCCTCCCCTTATATATAGAATGCTAGATGTCTATCCTACCATTTGGGCAGGTCAGAAATAGTTGAAAATTGGCAATTTCATATGGTTTAGGCTAATATAACAGACCCCCTACCTGGTGCTTCCTGGCCTTATTACCTTTCACAGGGTCATCATTTCACCTTTATCCAGAAAAAACAAACGAAATCATGAGTGACTGTCTAAAGCAATGTTTCTCAAGGTATAGTCCTCTCACCAGGGCTTGTGAACACTACAAATCCCAAGGCTCTGTCCTAGAGCTGCAGAGTCAGAATCTACAGGGAAGGGGACTAGGAATTTGCCCTGTGAACGAGCTTTCCAGGTGAGTCTTCGGCTCACTAAAGTTGAGAACCATTGGCCCACATGGAAAGTCTTCTCAGTCTATTCTGAGGTCTACATGCCGACACACATTCCTACCTCTAATGACTCTAGACGCTCATGCTGCTCTTCCCACTGTCAGACCCAGCCTATCAAACACTCCTGTTGGTCCTTCCAAGCCCAGTCAACCTCTACCTCCTCCATGAGCATTTCCCTGTTCCTTCCAGGAAGTTTATAGAAAGTGGCACCATGTTACTTATGTTCAGCAGTCATGCATTTGTCTCCCCAAATGAGATAGGACATTCATCCAAGACAGGATTTTCTCTAGCACCCCTCCCCTGCACCGACCCACCAAAGGGGCTAACAGCATGTTATGCTGTGGTAGTTGCTAAATAAATAGATGCTACATTAATATCCAACCAAGGTCAATAGACCCAAAGAAACTATCTGAGGAAAGATGAGAGTGTCTCCTAAATTAAGATCGTGAGAAGGGGGTGTTCATTAAAAAAAAAAAAAAAAAAAGGACTTGATCTGCAAATACGTATTTACGACTTCCCACGTCCATTTAAGGAGAATGTAAATCGTAGTTCAGTGGTGACAGGACTGCAAATAGAAAGTTAACTCAGAACGACCTGATGAGCCAGGGCCTGCCCATCAGCCTTCCCCATGGTTGCCCCACTTCCTTGGTCTCTAGCACATCCACAAGTCAAAAAGATTTTCCTCTACATGGAAGCCATGCTTAGATCTGTTCTGAAAAGACACTGCAAACTCAACAGAATAAACTCATCCTCTTCTTCCTCTTCTGGCTTTAGTGCCTATCTTGTCCCTGCGGGAAACTGTCCCCTCTCCTCACCTCCCACTTCCTGGAGGTTCTTCCTCCCTTGGCACCTCTGGAGTCCAGCTCTTCTTCCCCATCTCCCTCTCACCACCTTACATAGGCCCCCATCATATGTCAGCTGAGCGTTCTAGCTAGCCTCCATGCCTCTGTATTTGTGGAACCCAGATCTCCGGGTGCCTCTCCTGTTTAAAACTCTCCCTGGACCCCTCAACCCCCCAAGATGAAACTCCAGACCCTTATTCTGGACCAGAGGGCCCTTCACAGCACAGTCTCTGCCTGCCTTTCAATTCAATTCCACTCAATTTAATTCAGCAAGCAGCCCCTGGTGCCATCCATGTGCTGGGCCAAGCTGGAGATATGAAATCAAAGGATCTCAGTTCACAGGAGAGACAGATGAGTAAACATGCAACTGATGCAGTGTGATAGGTTTAGGAGAACCACAGGAGGCCTTGGGGACCGAACCAGTTAGTGGTAACTCCTGCAGGGAGTCAGTACAGAACCAGGGTTACAGTTAAATCTCCGGGTCCAAGTCCAGCTCCTTTCCACTATTTGATGCAGTCTGGCCAAAAAGACCTCAGTCTTGTCCCACAGAATGAAACAAACAGGCCAAAAGTAAAGACACAAGATGATCCATGATTAAAATACAAATTAAGTATTAAAATGGAAAACCCATAAAAGTTACTACAGAGACACAAAATTACAGTGAAACAAGATTATTTAAATACTGCATTTATAAGACAGAAACACAGGGAGATGGACCACACTCAAGCACAGCCCTGATGAAAGTCTATGACATCTACTTTGGTCAGGTAACACAGAATCGAGATAACAGCATACTTGCAGATGCTAATAGTACCACTTGGGCAGGGGCAAAATGGGTACCTGCGCCTTTTTATTCTGATATCTATGAAAAATTAGAAGAAATTACTTTTTAAATACAATAAAAAATGCACATGCTGAAGGCTTAAATTAGTTTCAAACAGCCAAGAAACTAAATTTGAGACGACATTAAGTGATTTCTAAGAGAATTCCAGAAGGAGATTGGGAGGGTATCATCTCAAAAATAAGGCAGAGAACATCAGAAGAAAAAGAGATCATTAGAGACAGTGTAGATATTCTGTTCTCAGGGAACAGCATGGCTTTCAATACAAGAGAGATATTGGCTATGTTTGTGGGACTATGTTTCAATGTTTTAAAGGATTTTTATTAAACTATAGCTAACATACACTATTATATTAGTTTCAGGTGGACACCGTAGTTATTCAACATTTATATACCTAAAGAAGTGATCACCACGATAAGTCCAGCAGCCATCTGACACTGTACCACATTATCACAATATTATTGACTGTATGCCTTATGCTGTACATTACATCCCCATGACTTATTTGTTTTATACCTAGAAATGTGGACCTCTTATTTCCTTTCACCTTTCTTCCCCCACTGTTTTGATTCTTCAATTGCAGGTGACATTCAGTATTATTTTATATTAGTTTCAGGTGTACAGCATAGCGGTTAGACATTTATATAATTTACGAAGTGATTCCCATGACTAGTACTCAGCCGGCACTATACATAGTTATGACCATAGTATTCATTATATTCCCTATGTTTTACTTTACATCCCTATGACGATTTTCTAACTACTAATTTGTACTTCTTAATCCCTTCACCTTTTTAACCCCCCTACCCCAAAACCCCTCCTATTTAGCAACCATTAGATCTATGAGTCTGATCTATGACTCTGTTTCTGTTTTGTTTGTTCATTTGGTTCTTTTTTTTTTTTTTAAATCTTTTTTATTTTTTATTTATTTTTTTGTTTTTTGTTGAGAGCCCACTGGCCCATGTGGGAATCGAACCCGCAGCCCTCGGAGTTAGGAGCATGGAGCTCTAACCGCCTGCGCCACTGGGCCGGCCCCCATTTGGTTCTTTAGATTCCACATATAAGTGAGATCATACGGTATTTGTCTTTCTCTGTCTGACTTATTTCACTGAGCATAATACCTTCCAGGTCCATCCATATTGTTGCAAATGATAAGATTTCATTATGTTTTATGACGGAGTAATACTCCATTGTATACATGTACCACATCTTCTTTATCTAATCATCTATTGACGGGCACTTGGGTTGCTTCCATATCTTGGCTATTGTAAATAGCACGGCAATGAACATACAGGTTAGTGTTTTGGATTTCTTCAGATAAATACCCAGAAGTGGAATTGCTAAATCATAAGGTAGTTCTATTTTTATTTTTTTGAGGAATCTCCATATTGTTTTCTATAGTGGCTGCATCAATTTGCAATCTGTGGGACCATATTTTTAAACTGTGGGCCACGATCAGGTCAAGAAAGCAATTTAGTAAGCCGTGACAGTCAATTTCTTTTTAAATGAAAGAGAGTAGAATCTAAACACCAGTTGAGTCTCATTCCATACAGCAAGAGTAAGTACTGAGTTTCACGTATAACGATGAGTGCATATGTGTTTATTAGCTCACGATATGATAAACATTTCATCTGGGGAGTTACAGTGAAGAAAGTTTGAAAAACACTCTTTTAGAATACTTTCATTCGAAAGAGTTCTTTTTTTTTTTTTTAACAGACACTAAACATACTCAGTTATGAATACTGACCCTTTTCCTCATTCTTGGAGTCTGTGCTAAAATTAAACAAAGAATGGGGGTGGAATATTAAAACTGGAAGGAGGAAACAAATTATCAGAATGTAAATGAGTGGACTGATAAGACACTGGAGACAAAAAACGGATGAGATAAGTAGGTCTGGGCTTTGTTCTAAAGCCTCCTGCTTCATGATCACTAAAGATGCCCTGACCGTTCTCCTTCCTCATGGGAGCACTGGACACAGTAGCTGCCCAATAATCATTTGTTCCCTGACCCTCTAGAAGCCACTGTATTCTTTCTACGGTAGCACTTATCAAGCAGTGTGATTGTTGCCTTTTTAATAATGTCGGTCTCCTCCACTCGTAGAAGCTTCTTGAAGGCTGGGCTACTGTTTGGTCCAAAGGTGTATCCTCACCTCTATGACAGTGCCTGGCAAGCATTCAATAAATTTTGGCTGGATTGAACTGAAGAGCATCAAAGGGCAATAAAAATCTAGTTCTCATATCCATCATGTTTGAACCCCCTCTGTAAGAACAAATTGATTTCAGTTCTTTGAGCAAAGAATATGCTAATTAGAGAAAAACAGCTCTGAACTTAAGTTTCCAGAGAGTAGATAGTACTAGGAATCTCTTATGCGTCTTGGCCCAGAGGTCAGATTGACGCAAAGAACTTGCATCATCCTTTTATAGAGTAAGAGCCTCTTGGCATGTCCAGGATCCTAGCGACACATAGAAGAGGCCTTTGCTAGTCCGGACAGCTTGAGGGCAACAGCCACTTTGAATCCCAGCTGATGAGCTCTTTCAGAGGTCCGTCCACATTGCTAACTGGAACAGGCAGTTAGCAGGGCCTGCGGCAGAGGGCTGGATTTGGAGAAGCAGTCAATTGACCAAGTAAATCAACAGTGAATCACCGCAGTGCTTTCCCACAAGAAGACCAGGCTGAAGGGAAATGGGACAGGGCTGGGACTGGGACGTAGTCATTTGCCTTCCTCGCTCCTCTGTCATACCTCCATGCCTAGGTGTCCAAACCAAACCAAACAGTGCAGCTGTTTAGGGTGGGTCGATAAGGATGGCCTGAGCATGAGTATATAAGGGAGACAATGCCAGTCACTGGGCTAGATTCCTTGGAAAGGCATACGGTGAGTTTTCAGTGGGGAGATGGGTGACAGATGCCCTACACCAAAGCATCAAATCAAACTCAAATTTAAATTCAAATGAGAGCCTGCTAGTCACTGGTTACTCTTCTTCTCAGCCAGGCAAACACCCCAATTGCTATTAACAATGGAAAGTCCTCTTTATCAAGGTCACTGATCAAAGGCAGGGATAAAGGTCATTTCCCTACAGCTACATTAAAGCAATGGCTGTACCCTTCCTGTGTTCTGCTCCTTACACACACTCAAACTTCACATCTCTGTGGCTGAAGAAGGCAAGGAGCGGAATAACCCTGTGTGCAGAGTTCAGTGCATAACCAGGAATCCAGAATGCGTATTTCAGCAAACAGTGTCCGTCCCCATCCCCCACCCAGTCTCCTTCTGACCATTGCCTGCACACAGTGAAGGAATTTAAATCATCCTTGGGTTAACCTGAGCAGAATATAATCAAGAGGGCAAGTTGGTTTGGGGCCACGGGAGGAAGAGGAGGTCTACATATGCACTCCAGAGTCAAGTAGGAACAAAGCTTGGCTTTTTTTTTTTTTTTTTTAATGCTATCTATGTCTGGATACTTAGTTTGAATCTCAATTCTAATTCCAGTGTAACTTAATTTCTCTTTGCCTCAGTTTCCTAAAAAATCATATGTAAAAGATAAAAATATATGTCTACAGTGTCTCGCAGTACCTGGCAACTTAATGGGCCACTAAACTACATAAATTCCCATTAGGATTGCTGTATTGCCAAATGGATTGAGCAGAAGTTCTGGATCTGAGTCCAGGATGCTAGCTCCATGGACTTCGTCAACTGTGATGTCTTGGGGAAGTTCCCTAACCTGTCTGAGCTGTCATTGTCTCACCTGAAAAATAGGGACAATACAATCACTTCATAGGGTTACTGTAAGGATTCATTGAGAATCTGTATGTAAAATGCCTGGTACAGAATAGAGGACCATAAATGATGGCTGTTATTATGATGGCTTGCCCTCTCAAAGAGGTAAACATACCCCCAAGAAAGAGCTGGTCTATAGCTACCTCAGGCAATCAGATGAATCTCTCAAAGGCCACAGATCCTCAACATGTAAAATAGCAACACGTACCCCAATGTCCCTGCTGCTCCTCCCACATTCCCTCTTACAGTATGGCAGACCAGCTTCCCTGTTATCCAAGCGAGAAATCCAGCAGTCCTCATTGACTCTTCCCTTTTCCCCAACAGTAAATCCTTCATCGGGTTCTGTTGATTCTATGTTTTAAATATGGCCGCTCCATCTGCTTCTCTCCATCTGCTCCCCACAGTCGTAATGCCGGGCACCATGAACTTGCCCCTAGATAACACACCTCCAGCTTCATCTGCCTGCCCCAGCCTTCCCCCTTCAATCCACTACTCTTCAAGCTGCAACGACTGTCATCTTTCTAAAGTACAAATCTGATCATGACTCACCCCTGTTTTAAACACTTCGCTGGCTCCCCAAAACACAATGCAAGCCCCTTATCATGGCTCTCAGAGCCTGCCATGAGCTGCTAGCGCTTGGCTCCCTGCCCAGCCTCATCTCTTACCATCTCCCTTCTCGTTCTGTGTGCTGCCGCCACACCGAAGCATTGCAGTTCTACAAATGAATCATGCTCTCTCTTCTGAGGGATTTCACACATGCCTTCCCCTCTGCTTAGAATATGCCTTTGTCCTTTCTCTTCTCCATGCTAACTCATTCTCATTCTATATGTTTCAGCTTAGGTGTCATTGCTTCTAGGAAGCCTTCCCGACACTTGAATACTAGGTTAGATGCCCAGTCCACTGCATGCACATGTCTGCTTATTTGCTCATCTCTCCTAATAGACTGGAAGCCTCTAGAGGACAAAACCCATTTTTGTCACTGGAATACCCCAAGTGCCTCAAACAGCAACTGGCACAAAACAGGCACTCAAATATTTGTCTGTTGGATAGATGGATAGATGCTGACAATCGGTGTTGCCCTGTGGAGCAATCTCTGGTTGAAGGCAGCAGCGGTGTTGAGCTGCCCAGTAGCTAAGCCAACCTCAGGCATTGGAAGGTTTCCATCCAGCAAAGGCAACACCTACCTAGGATGGCCACCACCTCGTCGTCCTGGATCACCTCCAGGGAGCCGGAGACCACAAAGCAGAGGCTGTCGACACTTTCTCCTGCGTGGTAGATGAGGTCCCCTGGGGCGCAGTGCACTGTCTGGAACTCCATGGCCAGTGCCCGCAGGCAGCCGTCGCTGGCCAGCCGGAATGCTGGGTGTTCCTTGAACACCTTGCGATTCAGGTGCACACAGATGTCAGCTCTCATGTCCTTGGGGCAAATCTGCAGGACCTGGACAGGCACAGGAAGAAACAGTATGAAGGTCCTCCTTGCTGTGGCCTCCAGTCCACTGTCCCTCAACACCTGGGGGCAGAAGCAACCTCTACCAGGCTAGACTGCACTCAAGGCACTGGGGGACAAGACAGCCACAGTTCCAGTCCTCATGGAGCTTACTTTCTTTGCGAGCCAGTGATCACAACAATCTGTGCTAAGTGCTCGGAAGAGGGGCCCAAGAGTTGGGGGGCTGGGGGGATGTGGGACCCTCCAGTTGGCTGGGGAAGGCCTCTCTGAGGAGCTGACATTTAAGCTGACACCTGCATGTGTCAGAGGGAGCCATGTGAAAGAACATTCTAGAAGAACAAAGGCTGGGAGGGGATCTGGGCAATGACCAATGTGAATGAAGGGGAAGGGATAGGAAATGAGGTTTTGGGAGAACGCCAAGCAGGATAACGTGTAGAGACTTCTAGGTTATAAAAAGCATTTAATTAATTCTGAGTGTGATGGAGACACATTGGAGGATTTTGAGCAGGGGAGTGATAGATAGGACCTGACCTATATTTTAAGAGGATCATTGCAGCTAGAGGGGAGTTAGAGGACCCTGACCATAGCAAGAGTGGAGCCAAGGAATTGAGTTAGGTCATTTCTGTGGGAGACCAGGTGAGAAGTGATGGGACTTGGGCTGGGATGCTGGTAGTAGAATGAGAAGTGATCAAATTCAGAATATATTTTTGAGATAAAGCTGACACGATCTCCTGATGAACTGAATATGGGTGTGATTTAAAGAGAGATATAAGGTAATATTTATTGAGCACTTACTATGTGCCCTGCATTGCTGAGCACTTTAGGCATTCATTCATTTCACACTTCATTTCTCGTATGCCAGGAATCATTCTAGGCTCCAAGGATGTAATGGTGAACAAAATAGACAAAAATTCCTGCCCTCGTGAAACTTACCATCTAGTGGGAGTGGATAAATGATAAGCAAAATAGTAAAATTTAGTGGTAAGTGCTAAACAGAAGAATAAAGAAGGACTGGGGAAAGAAAGTCAGGGAGGGTTGTGGTTTCACCTTTTTAAGTGTTACGTGTGCATTAGCTAACTTATTCCTCACGTAAACCATAAGATGTAAGTGCCATTATTGCACCATTTTACAGACAAGGAAAGCGAGGCACAGGGAATATAAATAACTTGCCCAAAGTAGCACAGCCAGGAAATGGCAGAGGTGAGATCTCAAACTAGGTAGTTGGACTCCAGAGCCCAGTTTACATATCTCCTATATTACATACTTCCTATATTATGCGGCTGCCCAAAACAAATGGGCTTGTAATTTGACTCTCAGCATCTAGGAACTCAGGCAACCTGGGAACTGTAAGAGGTCATGAGGGTCTCAACATTTGAAGAAATAAAAATTCCTCAGCCCCTTCCCTGGACTCAATTTTTCCAAGAAACCATTGCACTGCCCCTTACATAGCAAGCATTAAATAACCCAATAGAACACCTTCAAGTGGACTTTTCCAGGGAAATTAGGAGTGTTCTTTTTTTCTTTTTTCTTTTTTTTTTATTGGGGAATACTGGGGGACAGTGTGTTTCTCCAGGGCCCCTCTGCTCCAAGTCATTGTTCTTCAATCTAGTTGTGGAGGGCGCAGCTCAGCTCCAAGTCCAGTTGCCATTTTCAATCTTTAGTTGCAGGGGGCTCAGCCCACCATCCCATGTGGGAATTGAACCGGCAACCTTGTTGTTCAGAGTTTGTGCTCTAACCAACTGAGCCATCCTGCTGCCCCTCTGGAAGCTCAGTGGCAGCTCGTTGTCTTCAATCTAGTTGTGGAGGATGCAGCTCACTGGCTTATGTGGGAATCAAACCGGCAACCCTGTTGTTCAGAGCTCACGCTCTAACCAACTGAGCCATCCAGCTGCCCCAGGAGTGTTCTTAAGATAAGCCTTTCTCCCATCCTAGCCTGTGAACAAAGCTGGGGTACAAAATCAAATGTGTTTAGTGAAGACCTTTGGGGTTGCCGGTTCCTGCCCCACCCCAGCTTCTCTGCCTTAGCACAGGTCATTTGCTCTGCATCTGGAGTTCCCCTCAGAATCTCGAAGTCTCTCAGCCTCTTCAAAACCCAGCTTCAACCTCACCTTGCCCTTGACAGCATTGCTCTATGCCCCCCCACTGGAGTGCCCCTGTGCTCTGCATGGAGATGTCGTGGTGGAAAGAGGAGGGCAAGCTGTTGAAAGCCCAGTTCCTTCCCCTCCAAATGACTCAATGAAATGACATCTACCAGTACACTCCCCGAGAACAGTGCCTGGCCTCAGCAAGGGGCTCAATAATCGCCTGTCCCTTCCTCTGTGTGCCTCTGCATTCTGGCTCTGAGGTTGCAGGGTGCTGAGGAGGTCAGCAGGTTCTCCTGTCCTCCGTGAGCGGGGATGGGGACTGGCCAAGACAGAGGAAAATGCAGACTGCCCGTGCCTGGGCGGGGTGCCTGGTAAGTACCTCCCTCCTTAAAGCTCCTTCAAAAAACACAAGGCTCCTACAGAAATGCACATTTGATTTGGATCCTCTTCTCTCCAAGCAGAACTCCAGGGAGTGAGGAATGCTCTCACATGTCAGGTCAACACTGGCCCAGTGGTTCCAAAACAAGATTTATTCTCCAGGTAAGTTCACCTTTAAATATCTGGCTTCTCCTGGGCTCGGCTTTGCTGGCAGAAGCTGCTAATGAATGGGGCCTTGGCATGGAGACAATGTTTTATTCATGGGCATTGTTCCTGGAGCCACTAGGACACACGTGTGAGGAGGGAACCTGGAGTGGAGACATTACGCAGTCACAGAAATCAGGCATCGCCGTCCTTCTTCTGTGGGCTCCACACTGGCCGGGGTCCTGAATGCCTCTCTCTGAGGGAGGGTGTCAGCTCAAGGCCCTGGCCTGGGTCACCTTCCCTTCTGCTTGGTTCTGAGGGGAAACCATTCTTTCTGATTCTTGAGGCCTCGAAGGCCACAGGGAGATGTCACCACAGAGGGTCCTGGAGCCTCCCCAGGGCTGGCCAGGAAAGCGGCATGGCTGAGAGAACAGGCTTTAGGGTCAGACAGACCTGGATTCAATTCCTGGCCCCGACACTTACTCGTCGTGTGAACTTGAAGCAATACTTAGCATCTTTCCCCAAGTCTTCATTTTCGATCTTGAGCATAGCATTCTCCGGAGGATTCCACGCACTGTCCTCTGGAATGTCCTGGTACAATGCCTGGTACGTACAGGGCATGTGAGCTCTCATTTCTGATGTTCTTATGGCAGCAGAGCGGCAGGTCAGCCTGAGGGAGGCTTTGAAGTCCAGAAGGTCATAGCCCAAAGGACCTTAGAAGTGGTCTTAGCATTAAAAGTCATCTAGTTTCCATGTGTCTCCTCAGAAGGACAGGTGACATGCTCAAGGTCACCAGCCAATTACTGACTGATAAAACCGGAGAAGCCCAGCACCACATGCTTCCACCTCACATACACACCCCCACCCCCTGCTCCCCTGGTCATCACTGACCATTCTGATCCAGAAGGGAGGGGAGGGGGAAACTATGGGATTCATTGTCTCCCTAGCAGCTGCCTACCTCGAGCCCCTGCAGGGAAAAGTGGCACCCCAGGCTAGGCTGGGCTCTGCAGTGAGGTGCCACAGTCTCCCTTCTTCCATCCAGATCAGCACCTGGGGCAAATCCCAAAGCCCTCCAGGGATGAGAGAGCAGGGAGGGGGAAAGGGCTCATGCTGACAGAGTTGTCTCCCATCGGCAGCCACCCCCAGCTCAGCCCTGCAGCAAGAGCAGGCAAAGCTTTTTTCCCACAACCAGCTTTACAAAGGCATCCGAGTCCCTGGGAAAAGGAGCCCCAGGGCTGAGAGATCAAAGTTCCTTTCTGCTTCATCAGCTGCCCGGCACCCACAGAACCTACAGCCTTGTTGGGGGAGCAGAACAGAAACAACAGTCACAGCTGGGGCAGGTGACTGGCCACGCTGGGGACTGAGTCCTGCCCAACTGATGCCCTCCCTGCCTGAGAAATGAGGGCAACTCTGGACTCACCCTTCTCTGTTTTAAATTTAAAAAAAAAAAAAAAAGGAATAGTAGGAAAACGACAAGCTTTGACGTCACACACACTGGGTTCGAATTCTGGCTTTGCCATTCTTAATTCTGTAACTAGAGGCAGTTAATAAAATGAATTGGGCCTCTGTGCCCTCATCCCTTCAGTAGAAATAACAGTGGCTCCCTCCCTCCCAGGGTTGCTGTGGAGTCTAAATGAAGCAGGAATGCAGAGCCAGGAATGTGGAGCCCTGCAGTCAGTACGTGTGCCTAATGCACGTTCAAGGAACGGCAGCTGATGCCGTGGTGGTGGTGTTACTACGTCACTGTGATTGTGGCAGATCACAAGATTTCTACAAAACCAGACTATTGCTCCTTGTAAGTTGGGATCCGTTCAATTTAGTTCAGTTTTTCCTTTTAAACTGTCCACTCTCATGCAAAAATTCCATGATGAACAAAATACCAAATCTCTGAAAAAAAAGATCAGCAGCAGTGCTTTGTCATCTTGAGCCATCTTTGCCTGAGGCAAAAGGAAAATCAGTCATACTGATCACCTTACCCTGGGTGGCCCTGATTCTTATCATCACACAAGCTTGGGGAATTCTGCTCTGGACAGTTAGACTTCTAGTTCCTCTCCTCTCCAGGAGACACACGACACACTCTGCCTTTCTCATTTCTTCAATAATGGCTCTTAATTGCTAGTCTTTGAGCAAGTCTGTTCTGGAAGCAATCAAAACCTCTGGAGGTAGGTCCTGGGAACCCAAAACTACTCAGGTGAATTCTGAGGCACAGCCAGGTTTGAGAAGCACTGCCCTAGGAGAGCCTCAGGTCTCCCCAGGAAAGCTGGCAGACAAGTGGTTTCTGTGAATTCGTCGCCCTCCTTACCTTCTCTGTGTCAATGCCTCTGGACATGGACCAGGTGGACACGATATAATCCATGACTCGCTCACTCAATCCCTTCGGTACCTGGTAGAGTTTCAGGAAGTCCCGAACGCTATTGAGCATCTCATGGTACCTGTTGGTATTGGCGTACATCTGTTGGAAAATGGTCGTCACATTCCCAAAGATGGTGGCATAGAGAAGTGCTAGAGACAGGAGGAAGAGAAGAGACAACACATGAGTGGTCCCTGAACCAGGGCCCAAGAATACTCACTTTGTCCAGAGCAGGCCAATGGCCAGAGCTGCCCTCCCCATGATAGACTGTCCTGACCTTCTCAGGAGAACCTCACCCCAGGAGCCTCTGGGAGTGAATCCAAAGAAAGAGTTTCCTAACACCAGGCCACTAGGACACAGCTAAAGTGGACGGGAGGTGACACAACCTGGGCCAGAGCTGGGATACAGACAGCAATGGGGATGGGGGTGGGGAGCAGCTGGACTGCCTCACTTATAAAGCCACATAAAGTTTGAGCCATGCCTGAGGCCACCAGTCAAATGTGCCAGCCCAAATCCAAACCTATCAGCAAGCAACCTTTATCAAACCCTGCCAAATACCAAGCACTACACTAGCTGCTGGGGCCACTAGGGTGAATGGGACACTCATTCCTGGCCCTCAAACAGCAAACAACGTCGGGGGAGGACAGACCTGAGTACATAATCACAAGTACGTAAACAAATAATAACAAGTCTGCTGAGAGCTTTTGAAGGGTGTTCTATCTTTGCTTTGCACTTAGTGTTCAGGTGCATGTAAATGCAACAATCCACTGTCACGTGGCTTCTGGGGAAAAAGTGTGGCTTTGACATGGTGAGAATAAATTCAGATTTCCGCTGGGATGTAACAAGTACATAGTCTGTGCTCCTACTGCCACCCCTACATTAGTGTTGTGAAGGAGGACCATTAGGTGCTCATAAAACCCCACCTTCTACCTCTAATTCCCATTTGCCCTTGAATGCTAAGCTCACTCAACTGCCAACGCTTCCGGGAAACCTCCCCATGAGGGTGGTCATAACTCCCCAGACACGTCTACAGAGCTCATATTATACAGCCCATGTTGCAGCCACAGGTTTCTTTCTTTGCCTATGCCCTGACAAAGTATGAGTTGCTCGAAGGCTGGACACATCTTTTCTTTGTCACTGTATTCCAGGGAGCTAACACTATACCAGCACCCAATAAACATTTGTCAAATTAGTGAATTCCACACGAGTTTTTGCTCCAACTTTAAAAAGAAAAGTGAGTTAGTGATATACGATAAACTGCATATATTTAAAGGATACCATATATAGAGACATATATAGATATACCTATATATATCAAAGCTTAATCATATATACCCATAAAACCATCACCACAATCAAGATAGTGAATGTCTCCATCACCCCAAAAGTTTTGTCATGTCCCTTATAATCAACCCCTCCTCTCACCTGCCTCTCCCTACTCTCCACCCTCCCGTTCCCAAGCAACCACTGTTGTTTTCTGTCACCACAGTTAGCTTGCACTTTCAATAATTTTTGTAATGGAATCATAGAGTATGTACTTTTTAAAAACATCTTTATTAAGATATAATTCGTATACCATAGATGCACCCATTGAAGTACATAATTCAATCGCTTTTAGTATATTTACAGAGTTGTACAATCATCACTACATGTAAGTTTAGAATATTTCAATCTCACCAATAAGAAACTCTGAGCCCATTATCAGTCATTCCCCACCCCACCCCCAAGCCCCTAGCCCTAGGCAACCACTAATCTACTTTCTTTCTCTGTTGATTTGACTATTGCAGACATTTCATATAAATTTAATCATACAACACGTGGTCTTTTGTGGCTAGCTTCTTTCATTTAACACGATGTTTTCAGGGTTTATCCATACTGTAGTATGTATCAATACTTCATTAATATTCTGGTGTATGGATATGTCACATTTCATTTATCCATTCATTAGTTCCTGGTCATTTGGGTTGCTTCCACTTTTTGGCTATTATGAATAATGCCATATATGAATATATGAATAATATTCATAAATGAATATTATGAATAAATACTCATGTACAAGTTTTTATATGAATGTTTTCAATTCTCTTGGGCATATACCTGGGAGTGGAATTGCTGGATCATATGGTAGCTCTATGTTTAACATTTTGAGGAACTGCCAAACTGTTTTCCAAAGTAGTTGGACCATTTTACATTCTCCTCAGACAGTATAAGAATTCCAATCAGAGGGTAAGGGGAGAAGGGGGTGGTAGATGAGGGTAAAGGGGAACAAATATATGGTGATGGAAGGAGAACTGACTCTGGGTGGTGAACACACAATGGGATTTATAGATGATGTAATACAGAATTGTACACCTGAAATCTATGTAACTTTACTAACAATTGTCACCCCAATAAACTTTAATTTAAAAAAAAGAATTCCAAATGTCTTCAGCATACTATCAACACTTGCTACTATCATTTTTTTTATTATTATTATTGCCATCCTAGTGGATGTGAACTGCTATCTCACTGTAGTTTTGATTTGCATTTCCCTGATGGCTAATGATGTTAATTGAGCATCTTTTCAAGTGCTTACTGGCCATTTATATGTCTTCTTTCGGAGAAATGTTCACTCAAATCTCTTGCCCATTTTTCCATTAGGTCATTTGTCTTTTTATTATTGAGTTATAAGCATTCTTCATATATTATGGATACAAATCCTTTATAGATATATGATTTGCAAATACTTCCTCAAATTATGTGGGTTGTTTTTTTCACTTTTCTGATGGTATCATTTGCAGCATAAACGTTTTTAGTTTTAAGGTAGTCCAATTTATCTATATTTTTCTTTTGTATTCTTTTTGACTAGCATAACTACTTTTACTCAGCATGACTACTTTGAGATTCATGCACGCTGCTGCAGCATCAATAGTTCGTCCCTCTTTTTAAGAAAAAAAAAATGAATCATTATGTTGTACGCCTGAAACTAATATTGCATGTTAACTGTAATCGAACATTTTTTAAAAAGAAAAAAATGTTATGTTAAAATTATTATAAATTCTGACGTCATCAAAATGGCAGTGTGAGGTGAGTCTCTGTAAAGCTCCCCTGGAATTTACAACTAATTGAACAATAACTCCACAAAAATTATTATAAATTCACAGAAAACTATAAAGATAGTACAGAGAGATTCTGTATATGCCTCCTCTAGTTTCTCCATTGGCTACATCTTATATAGCAAGGGCTCACTATCAAATCCAGGAGATTTACACTGATATAAAGCATGTGTTTAATTCCGTGTCATTTTGTCATGTGTAGATTCATGCAACCAATACCACATTCAAAATGCAGAACTGTCCTGTCACCACAGAGATCTCCCTTGTGCTATCACTTTGTACTCATACCACTGCCAGAGCCACCGAGCTCTTCTCTTTTCTAATAATTACGTCATTTCAAGAATGTCATATAAATAGAATGATACAGTGTGTGATCTTTTGAGATTGGCTTTTTCCACTTAGCAAAATATCTATCCTTGTACTTTGTTGCATATATAGAGTTCGTTTCTTTTCATTGATGAATATTATCCATTGTGTGGATACACCACATCACTTGTTTCAAATTCTTTTACTCAGTCTTAGCTGACAGACTAAGGGAGGACAAAAAATAAGAGATAAAGACATGGATCTAGGTGTAAGGGAGGAAATCTTCAATTTAGTTTGCCCAGCAGTGCTGGACATGGCTGTCTGGAAAACTGAGGACACAAATCACCTGAAAGAGAATTGGAAATGAGGATCAGCAAGTACCACCAGCTCTAGAAAGGTACCAGGTTGTGGTGTCAACTGAACAAAAGGAGGCAGATGAAAAGCAGAAGTAGTCAAAGCCTGAATAATGCAGACACCAGCTCTTGTAAGCTCATAAACAATCTCATACACAACAGACTCAAAGCTCCTGCCTCCTCCATCCAGCAATGTCACAAGTGTTCTCCTCCCCAGGCTCCTGGGCCTGGGTGGCTGCCTTCTTCCCACCGAGCCCGACCTTCACTCAACAAGCCTGTATGGCAGTCCTGCATCAGCTCTGTTTTCTGGTCCACAGTGAACCAGAGGTCACATGTGAAGAGTAGAGGTGTTTTTCTCAGGATGGCGGCCAGAAAGCTAATTTAATCTTGAGCATAAAAAAATAGTTACACCAAATCAATGCAGTAAGAATGGCTCTCTTGTCAATGATCTGAGGACCAAGTGCAGGTCTGAGACACTAGTGTGCTGGTCACAGTGAAGGCACTGATGCCACATCTGTCATTTATGACCCAGGGCTGCTCCCATCCCAGCCTGGTTCTGAGGCATTGTGGAAGGTTAAACGTCCTCAGGAGGGCCTTATTCTATTATTATTACTGTTGTCATGCAGCAGCCTACCCATCTGTCCCCTTGTACCTACCCCTAAAGAAAGAAGAGTCTGTGAGACGGATCCTTTCAGGGACTTTGCTTCACCTTTGTGCTTGCACCTTATGTCTCCCTGTTTAGTCCCAGAGGATGGCTGGTTAGTCAATGACGGGTAAGATTCCTCAAGGGAGGAACAACCTAAGACAGGCACAGGCACATAGGGGGCCATCTGGAGAACTCACGGGGTCGATAGAGGTGGGCATAGACCCCCACCTTCCCCCGGCTAAGGAGAGCTTCTGCCTCTGTGGCTATATTCCTTCCCACAACCTGCTTGGGAAGAGATTCAGTGATGTGATAACATCAGTTCTCCATCTATTCATATCAGTAAGTTTCAGCATAAAGGTTTGTCCCTTGGGGAGGTACATACAACAATTACTAAGACATCCTGGGACTTTTGGTTCTGGCTTCTTGCAAGCAAAGGTGATTGGTTTGAATCAGTTTCCTAGTATAATGTATGAAATTCACAGACCGTGGAGAAAACAATGTTACTTCCTGGTGTGAACATCAATAAAAGCCACAAGGTGGCCCGATTTGGGGCTCTCAGTCCATTGAGGCTGTGAGACCCTTGCCCCCCAGTGCATAAATTTTTTGACTTCTGTTTCTTTCTTAACCCTTCAACGCCCCTTCTGGTTCTCTCACTGCCCATGTTGCGCTGGATGCGACATATTACTATTATGCAATTTTAGTATTATTAAAAGTGGATAATTCTGTTCCCAGTGCCCCCTCCTTAATTTTATATGAAGTGGGGTTATATGTTTTTCATGGATACATTTTATTTATTGATATATGTAAAGCATCATGCCCTTAAATACTCACAACTCAACTGGGAGAGAAGACATATAAGTCCAGCTATCATCTGAATAGGTATTTGAGTGTGATGGGGAAAGGAAGGGAGGAAGACAGTAGTAAAGTCACTGTCACGACTAAACCTCACGGTGCAGAGAATGCCTTGGCTGACTCTAAGTGTGGATTAGTTGGGTCCTTCCATTTTGGAAAAGAAGTAAGGAGACTTCTCTCAACCCCAAGGTAAAATGCTGTTTAGGATAAGAGGTTTCTTTTTTTATATGTGTGGTTTACAGCTAATATTGTATCATAGCCAGAGTTCTGGGTCTCACCTAAAGAACAACAAGATAGTATTTTCTGGCTCTTAATTAGAAATTGCTGTATGGAATTGGGGTGGGGGGAAAGATGGCAAAAGTTTTTGACTCTCTTTTTTAAATTTAGTGTTTATTTTTGTATGCATTATACATGCACATAGTGTAAATAGTTCAAGACATTTTTAAAAATCTTTAATCCCCTAGGCCCTTTTTCTTTTCACCCAATTTCCTGTTCTACAGAAGAACCCACTTTCCATTGTATTAGCTGATTGTTTTACTAATGATCTCCATATTTAAGTGTCATGCTCAAATCACCATGTATTCTGATATTTCAGTTTTAGGCGTTATCCATTGCCCTCTGAGAATTTAGCTCTTTTTCCCTCCTCACCTCCAATGTCACATGCACATCCCACACTTTTTCCCATTGCCCCATCCTCCCAATAAATTCATATTGTCATTTTGGTTAGATGATTATCTGTGTTTGTAGTATTATAACTAAATAAAGAGCATCACAGCTAAGTTGTATATTATACTATGGCTACTTTTCCTTTTGTGCAGTGTTTCCCTTATAGCTATTAATGGTCTTCATCTTTTCATTGGCTTAGTTTACTTATCACTAATTTTGTCTTCTTTAATTTTATTGGGGAATATTGGGGAACAGTCTCTCCCGGGCCCATCAGCTCCAAGTCGTTGTCCTTCAATCTAGTTGTGGAGGGCGCAGCTCAGCTCCAAGTCCAGTTGCTGTTTTCAGTCTTTAGTTGCAGGGGGAGCAGCCCACCATCCCATGGGGGGATTGAACTGGCAACCCTGCTGCTGAGAACTCAGGTTCTAACCAACTGAGTCATCCAGCCACCCCTTCTTATCACTAATTTGACTCCAAACTCTCCCATAGGAAAATGTCTCTTTTTAAAATATGAAAAATATTACTTAGCCTATCAATTGCACTACAATGAAAAAGTCTCTCCTGGAGAGTTCTAAACTGTTTCATTGCCAGCTATGCATGTATGGAAGTCTCTGCCCTGGCATTCCTGGGAAGTCACATTACTTAGTATTTGGGTTAGATCCCCGATGGATTCCTAAATCTCATGTCTTCCACCCTCTTGGTTTACTCCTTTTTGATGGTAGAAGACATCCTTTAATAGCTTTCTGAGAAAGGGTATATGGGAACAAAATTTTTGAGACCTAATGTTTACTCTTATACTCAATAGCTTGGCTGGGTGTAAAATTCTAGATTAGAAATCATTTCTCTCAGAATTTTGGAAGCATTTCTCCACTGTCTTCTCTTACTGTTGAGAAGTGAAAAGCATTCAGATCCTTCATCCTTAGAAATGAAACTTTTTTTTTCTCTCTAGAAACTCTTTTTCCACAATATTCTAAAACTTCATAATAATGTACCTTTTGCTGTCGTTCTGTTTTTATCCATTGTAGTAGGCTTTCAATAAATCCTTTCAATCTGGAAATTTATCTCCTTCATCTCAAGGAAATTATCTCCCTTTCTCTCTCTCTTCCTCTCTCTCCTCTCAACCCTCCCACCCCCCTACATCTCCAGCAGATCAGAGTGGGGTAAGGGAAGAATAAGCATAATAAGGACATTTTTTATTTCTAGTCAGCTTTTATCACTTGAAATAAATTCTTCACACTTTCTCAAAAGGCAAGGGAGAAGGGAAATTGAGAGACTTGTTCTATTCTACGAACCCAGGACGGAGCAAAACCCTAGTCAAAAGCAACAAACTAAAGGCAATAGAAAAGGAAGTAGATAGCTCAACCCCTAGGATGTTTGGTGGGACAAAAAAGAGACACTCAAGGAAAGGGTTTGGAAATAAGTATGTTTAACAGGCCACAGGTCCTAAATCCCTGGTTATTCTATGCTTAGCCTTAACTATCTCTAGCTCCCCATCCTCCTTAGCTCCCCAGTCTCTAGAGCCATCAGCCATACTCCTTTCCCCTCTCTCATCTCTGTCCCTTTGGAACATGTATTCCAGATTCCAGAAGCTGGAATGCCTCCTAATATGGAGGCATTCCATATTGGAATGCCACCTAATATGCCTCCGACCAAAGGGAAGTGACGAAGGGGAAAACCCATTCCCATGTTAGCAAGGTACTTCAGGCATTCTAGGACCCAACTTCTACAGAGCTGTTAGAACCTCACCAGCATACTTTTAATATTCGGTGGATTAAATAGATGTGTGGTTCCTTTAGGAAGCTGCTCATTATTCATAAAATCATTTCTGTTGGAAAATGCACCCCAACTTCTAATAACCTTGTAGAGCATGGTTTACTTCTAAACTTGGGAAGGCTAAAAAAGTTTTTAAAAAATAAATAAATGGCCAGTTCTGCAGGTGGATGAAAGCCTAGAGGTAAATAAAAGACTAAAATGAGTCTTTTTCCTTTTTATAACAGTGAAAAAAATCATTGCTCTCTGTTGGTAATTTATGGGTCTATCCAAACTGACTTTGTTCTATGCAGAATTCCAGATGATGTATTAAAATTGAATTTAAAAAAGACTCTACCCTCAAACCTATGTTTCTGTACTCTTAATTCCTAGCAAAAGGTCATTAGACCTTTGTTAGGCTCTCATCTAGAACTCCATTCAGCAATGATGGGGCATGATCATGGAAGACAGGTTGATATGGTTGATATGGATATAGCCGCATTGACTCTCTGACATCTTTCCCCTTCCCCTCTTTAATGCCAAATATAGAAAAAGAAAAGGGTCAAAAGGCATGAGCTGAATGAATACATAGAGGAAATAACTATTGAGGAAGAAGATAAATCAGGGGAAAACATTAATAATTGAAAAGAGAATTCTTAAAAATGAAGACTTTCAAAGTTATATTAGTAAAAGATCTTGGTCCATTCCCCCCCCCCCAGTTGTACTGATATATAATTGACACATAACATTGTATTAAAATGTATAACACAATGATTTGATATGTGTATATGTTGAGAAATGAGTATCACAATAAGTTAACATTCATTATCTCACATAGTTACTGGGTTATTTCTCTGATGGTTCCTCCCTCTTCATTTTCCATTCTATTTCCCAGATCTTCTGTTATTCAAGTGTTGGACTGCTGGACTAATCTAATTTTCTTATTTTTCTCTCCTGTTTTCTGTCACTTTATGAGAGATTTCTTCAACTTTTATCTTCTATCCCTTTTGTTTAATTTTAATTTGCTATCAAACTTCTAATTTCTATGAATTTTTTTGTTCTCTAAATGTTCCTTTTTTAATAGCATTCTGTTATATTCCATTAATGTAATATATTCTCTTATTTTCTGAGAATATCAACAATAGATATATTTTTAAGTTTTCTTCTCCATGTTTGGTCTTTGTTTCCCCATTTATTGGTGTTTGACTGCCTTTCACATCAGGAAATATATGACAATCCTCAGATGCCTGCTTATATTTCAGAGTGGGGCTCTAGAAAACTAATTAAAAGGTTTGTGTCTACAAGTGGGGTTGTCAGCTATGAGAATTCACAGTAGGATGGCTTCTCTGGAGTTGATGTTGAAAAATCCATGGTATCATCAACTTTAGGATTGTCTTTCTGAACGATTCAGAGTTCCCATGGAAGTCCTCGATTTCCTGTCTGGAGAACACTGGCATCATTCAGCAATCAAGTAGGGACGATGAAGGTCTCAACAGCCAGTGTATAAACTTTCCCTGAAGCTCCTTTTCCATATAGTACCTCTGCCTCCCACTGTCCCTGGTGTCTCCCAATCCAGAGAGTCTGTCTTAGGAATAAACAAGGCTTCTGTGAGTGGACGGGGGGTAGTGACCCAGTTTCACAGAAGGAAGATATTTGGGGGGTTGAGGGGGTGGGATCTAAATGCTTTTTAAACAAATTTTCAACCAGCCCTCTTTTTCTTAGCCCTCCTTCATCCTCACTTCTAATGGCACTTATTGCCACGATTGCCTGAGTTTTGTAGGCCTGAGTTTGAATTATTGCTCCTGCCACTAATTCAAGTCCTAAGAGCTTCCATTTCCTCCTTTATGAAAGGGAAAGGATAATCTCCACCTCTCAGGGTTTCTGTGAAGATTCAATGAATTAACATGACAAAAGTGAGCCACAATGCTCGCTGGGTAGATTTGAAATAAATCTTAGTTTTCTTTCTTGAACCAGCGGTATTAATATTCATCCATCAGTCACCCCTGGATTCTAGTCCCCTCAGCCTTGGCTTTGAGTGGATACATCCTACTATATGATATGTAGGCTTGTGCTTTGCCTTAAATGGAAGACTTTCTGGAGGGCAGAAATTGTGGTGGGGTCATTTCAGAACATGTTTCTTTGCATTCAGTGGGTGTTCAGTAAATGCTATTGAGTAGCTCTTGAAGAGACTGTCCCATAGAGGTGGGTTTGCTCAGGTTCAGTTATACAAGGTAAGAATTCTGGACCCAAATCAACATGGATGGAGTTTCCCTACACACCACCATCATTCTCCAACACCACCTGGGTGCCCTACAGTTCAACTCAATTCTGATAGCATCAGATTCCACAAGCGAAGGGCTCAGTCCCACAGACTGCCCTCTACTTCAGCTGTCAATCGTAAGTCCAAGTTGTTACTTGTGCTTCTGACCAACTGCCTATAAATCAGAGGTTCCCACAACCCCCTCCTTGGGTTCAATTAATTTGCTAGAGTGGCTCACAGAACTCAGAAAACCTGTTTACTCAATAGGATTACTGGTTTATTACAAAGGATGTTAAAGACATTCTTTATCAACAGCCAGATGGAGAGACACATAGGGCAAGGTTCCAAACAAAGGAGCTTCTGGACCCATGGAGTTTGGTGCCCTGAACAATGGCACATGGAATTGTCTGGTAACCCAACCTGGAAGCTCTCCAAACCCCATCCTTTTCGTTTTTATGGAAGCTTCTCTGTGTAGTGAATACTCAATCACTTCATTGAGTGATTAAATCATTGGCAATTGGTTACTGAATTCCATCTCTAGCACTTCTGTGGGGGAGGCGGGACCTGAAAGTTGAACCCTCTAATCACATGGTTGGTTCCCTTGGAAACTAGCCCCTATCCTTAGGAAGAGGTCCAAAGGTCACCTCCTTTACATAACGAGACACACAATTTTCACTCTCATTGCAGGAAATTCCAAGGGTTTTATAAGCTCTGTGTGGGAAAAAGGTGAAGATCTAATACAGCATGTTTCTCATAAATCACAATATCACACAAAGGCTTCTCAAGTTAGGTCGCAGACCAGGAGCGTCATACCACCTGGGCATTTGGTAGAAATGCAATTCTCAGGCCCATTCCAGACCTACTGGATCAGAATTTCTAGAAGGCCCAGGAACGTGTATTTTTTCAAATTCTCCAGGTAATTTTGAGACACCTTAAAGTCTGAGAAGCACTGTTTTATGCCATACTAATCTTCAGTATTCCCTAATAAGTTTTAAGTATAATGCTCCACTCCCACGGAGGCAGATAGTCCATGGGGCGAGATGAGGGAAGGGATACTGAGCCATAATGAGGAAGCAGAAAGAGACGATGAAGGGAGCTACCCCACTCCACCAGACAGAACAATGACAATGAATCCAGGAGAGAATGAGAAAGCAACTGTGGGGACAGGGCCAGGGGTGCAGGTTCCAGGCTCTCGGCCTCACGTGGAGGGGTGCTGGCTCGGGTAGTAAATGGCCATCAACTGTGATTGGATGGCCATCAACTGTGGCTGGTTGGCCATCAGCTGTAACCAGTGAGCCATTGGACACTAATATAACTGCTGTGGCTACGCTAGCAGAAAATGGGGGCCAGCAAGAAGATGGTGGCTGAGCTGGCAAGAGCGGATTGCAGAGAGGCAGATGCCGCCAGCGAGAATATAGTGGTGTGACTCCCCTATTGATGGCTCCGTGGGTGTTCCTTTTTGGCCTCACCATGTCCTGCGTTCTTATGTGGGGAGCGGGAGCAGAGACCCCGCATGACAGCAACCCCACAGGTTAGCAACACAGTAGTGTTCCCCCTTATCCGTGGTTTCACTTTCTGTGGTCAACCACGATCTGAAAATATTAAATGGAAAATTCCAGAAATAAACAATTCTTAAGTTTTAAATTGCGCTCCTTTCTGAGCAGTGTGATGAACTCTAGTGCCGCCCCCTCCATCCCACCCAGAATGTGAATTCTCCCTTTCTCCAGCATATCCACACTGTAGATGCTCTACTTAGTAGCTGTCTAGCTATCAGATTAACTGTCGTGCTTGTGTTCAACAGTAGTGATGCTGGTAGTTCAGATTGTCAAAGAGAAGCTGTGAAGTGCTTCCTTTAAGTGAAAAGGTGTGTATGTATAGGAATAGTATATTTTGGAATTAAAATAGTATATTTTTTCCTATAGTATACATTATAGGAAAAATATAGTATACATTATATAGAGTTTGGATACATGGTTTCAGGCATCCACTGGAAGTCTTAAAACGTATTCCCCTTAAATAATGGAGACTGCTGTACCTTGATGCATGGGACACTTTGATGGAAATGACTACAGTTCATTTCCAAATCTCCTGTGAGCACTATCCCTTATTCTTTCTCAAGCTGGACAGCTATTGCCCTGGGCACAGAAAGTGCCCTCAAATCAGAATATAAAACACTCATAATTCCCTATTATATAACAAGAAAAGCCTGAAAACTCATTTACTATCATGCTAATAGCATAAATTCCTGTACCATACTGAAACTCTGCTGTGTTGGTGAACAGTCACTTAACAAGCACAATTGTTACAGGGGAGACAGAAGGTTATTTTCAGCTGCTTCTCATTTGTCAAATAAAACAACAGTTCCCACTCCATGCTAAACGTTAACAATGTAGCCTGTGCAACTTCATTTCCACCAGTGCTTTAATAGCACCACAGATAAAAGCAGAGCAATTTCCACAGGCAATTACTTCTGCAAATGAATCAAGAAGGTCAGACACAGGTTGAAAAGGTCTCCAAATAATTCGCTACTTTCACTTATTTCATGCTTGCTGAGTTCTTGATTGCAAAGAAACAACCACTTAGTTACAGTTGTACCTGGCTACAGGTAGAATTACAGGTTTGCAAACCCAGGTCTTGCTTTACAACATAATTAATAAAGCAATTTAAAATAATACATAATTTCAAATAAATAAAACCAGAAATGAAAGAAAAGTAACCACTGACACCACACAAAGGATTATGAGAAAATATTACAAACAACTATATGCCAACATATTGGAAAATCTGGAAAAAATGGATAAATTCATAGAAACATACAATCTTCCAAGACTGAATCAGGAAGAAACAGAAAATCTGAACCGACAAATTGCTACTAATGAAATTGAATCAGTAATTTAAAAACTCCCAACAAACAAAAGTCCTGGACTGGATGGCTTCACAGGTGAATTTTACCAAACATTCAAAGAATTAATACTTATCCTTCTCAAACTATTCCAAAAAATTCAAGAGGAGGGAAAGTTCCCAAGCTCATTTTACAAGGCCACCATTATCCTAATTACAAAACCAGACAAACACATTACCAAAAAGAAATTTTAGGCCGACATCCCTGATGAACATAGATGCAAAAATCCTTAACAAAATATTAGCAAACCAAATACAGCAATACATTAAAAAGATCATACACCATGATCAAGTGGGATTTATTCCTGGAATGTAAGATTGATTCAATATCCGTAAATCAATTAACATCATACACCACATAAACAAAATGAAAGATAAAAATTGTATGATCACATCAATAGATGCAGAAAAAGCATTTGACAAAATCCAGAATCCATTATAATAAAAATTCTCAGCAAAGTGGGAATACAGGGAACATACCTCAACATAATAAAGGCCATATATGACAAATCCATAGCTAAATTCATATCAGTAGGAAAAAGCTAAAAGTGTTCTCCTTAAGATTAAAAACAAAACAATGCTGCCCACATTCACCACTTTTATTCAACATAGTATTGGAAGTCCTAGCCACAGCAATCAGATAAGAAAAAGAAATAAAAGTCATCCAAATTGGAAATAAAGAAGCAAAACTGTCATTATTTGCAGGTGACATGATACTATATAGAGAGAGAACCTGAAAGATTCCACAAAAAACACTATTGGAACAGATAAATGAATTCAGTAAAGTGGCAGGATACAAAATTAATATTCAGAAATTGGTTGCATTTTTATACACATATTATGAACTGTCAGAAAGATAAATTAAGAAAACAATCCCATTTACAACTGTATTAAAAACAAACAAAAAAAACCTAGGAATAAATTTAACAAGGAGGTAAAAGACCTGTACTCAGAAAACTATAAAACACGAAGAAAGAAATCGAAGAAGATACAAATAAATGGAAGCATATACCATGTTCATGGATAGGAACAATTAACATAGGTAAAATGTCTATGCTACCCAAAGCAATCTATACATTCAATGCAATGCCTATCAAAATCCCAATGGCATTTTTCACAGAACTAGAACAAATAATCTTAAAATTTATATGGAACTAAAAAAGACCCTTAATGACCACAATCTTGAGAAGAAAACAAAATTTGAGGTATCATGTTGCCTAATATGAAACTATACTACAAGGCTATAGTAATCAAAACAGCACGGTGTTGGCATAAAAACAAACACATAGATCAATGGAACAGAATAGAGAGCCCATGCCTATATCTATGACAAAGGAGCAAGAACATATAGTGGGGTAAAGACAGTCTATTCAAGAAATGGTGTTGGTTAACTTGACAGATATATGCAAGAGAAAGGAAGGAAGAAGAAAGAAAGGAAAGAAGAGGGAGGGAGGAAGGGAGAGAGGGAGGGAAGAGAAAGGAAGGAAGGAAGGAAGGAAGGAAGGAAGGAAGGAAGGAAGGAAGGAAGGAAGGAAGGAAGGAAGAAAGGAAGGAAGGAAGGAAAGAGAAAGAAAGAAAGAAAGAGAGAGAGAGAGAGAGAGAGAGAGAGAGAGAGAGAGAGAAAGAAAGAAAGAAAGAAGGAAAGAAAGAAAGAAAGAAAGAAAGAAAGAAAGAAAGAAAGAAAGAAAGAAAGAAAGAAAGAAAGAAAGAAAGTTAGCATACATTGCACCATATATAAGAATAAACTCAAGATGGAATAAAGACTTAAAGGTAAGACCCAAAACCATAAAACTAGAAGAAAACATAGGCAGTAAACTCTCTGACATTGCTCTTAGTGATATTTTTTTTTCTGATATATCTTCTCAGGTAAGGGAAACAAAAGAACAAATAAGTGGAACTACAGCAAACTAAAAAGGTTTTGTACAGCAAAAGAAACCCATAAAATGAAATCACAGACTACTGCATGGGACAAGATATTTGTCAATGATATATCTGATAAGGGGTTAATATCAAAAAAAATTTTCAAAACTCATACAACTCAACACCAAATCCAATTTAAAAAATGGGCAGAGAATGTGAATAGACATTTCTTCAAAGAAGACATACAGATGGCCAATAGTCATATGAAAAGATGCTCAACATCACTAACCATCAGAGAAATGCAAATTAAAACCACAATAAAATATCACCTCACACCTGTGAGTTTGGCTATCGTCAATAAATCAACAATCAACAAGTGTTGCCAAGGATGCAGAGAAAAGAAAACCCTCATGCACTGTTGGTGGGATTGCAAATTGGTGCAGCCACTATGGAAAACAGTATGGAGGTTCCTCAAAAAATTAAAAATAGAACTACTTTATGACCCAGAAATTCCACTTCTGGGTATTTATCTGAAGAAATCCCAAACACTAATTTGAGAAGATATATGCACCCCTATGTTCACTGCAGCACTATTTACAATAGCCAAGATATGCAAGCAACCCAAGTGCCCATCAATAGATGAATGGGTAAAGAAGAGGTTGTACATATGTGTAATGGAATATTACTTGGTCACAAAAAAAATGAAATCTTAGCATTTGCAACAACATGGATAGACCTGGAAGGTATTATGCTCAGAGAAATACGTCAGACAGAGAAAGACAAATACCATATGATCTCACTTATATGTGGAATCTAAAGAACAAAATAAATGAACAAACAAAATAGAAACAGACTCATAGATACATAGAACAAAACGATGGTTGCCAGAGGGGAGAGGGCTTGGGGACCTGGGTGAAAAAGGTGAAGGGAATAAGAAATACAAATTGGTAGTTGCAAAATAGTCACAGGGATGATATAAAGTACAGCACAGAGAATATAGTCAATAATGTTGCAACAATTCTATATAGTGCCACTCGGGTACTAGACTAATCGGGGGGGGGGGGGGAGGCACTGTATAAATTATATAAATGTCTATCCACTATGCTGTACACCTGAAACTAATATAAAATAATATTGAATATATAATAATATTATTGAAAAAATAATATTGAATGCTAACTATAAATGAAATATAATGAAAAAAATAAATATAATGAAATATAAATGAAAAAAATAATATTGAATGCTAACTAATTATTGAAAAATAATATTGAATGCTAACTATAAATGAAACTAGACTAATCGGGGGGGGACACTGTATAAATTATATAAATGTCTATCCACTATGCTGTACACCTGAAACTAATATAAAATATTGAATGCTAACTATAAATGAAAAAATAATTTAAAAAATAACACGTATTTTTAAAAGCCATTTAAACAAGTGTGTTAACCTTAACCGGACTCATTTTCCAATAGTACTTATGTCTGCTCCTAAAGGTATAAGCTCTCACAGAGCTCAAACTTCATTTGTCTCCTACAGCTCAAAATGAAGAAAAAGAAAAACTTCAGAAGACACTACTGTCACCATGGTGAACTAGATGGGAACAGGTCAATGACTGCACAGAGTGCCCATGAAAGAAATACCTCTTCCAATAATAATAACAGAAATAATTTGAAATCACTTTCTCCACTGTTGATTCTCTGATCTCAGCACCTGATCTCAACATCTTTGATTTTCCTCTCTGAACAACCATCACTCTCTTAATCTTTCAAAGGCAGAATTGGAGTTTTTAGTTGCTAAGTGACACTGTAGGTCATAGTGCCTCTCTCCACATTGCCGCCAAAGTGACAATTACCCAGGAGGATAGATCCCCCAGCTTCCCACTGCACAGGACGCCCATACAGAGAGCCGTGAACTGTCTGTCATACTGGACAGAGCTTTCCTTCCCTCGTGAGTCAGTGGCCCTAATCCTGACTCTCATAGCTATAAGGCAGGTGACTTCACCACTTCGGGAACAGGAGGCCCAAATAGTTATTGAATGAATGAATGAATTAACAATAACAGTAATAATAACAACTGGTACTTACATAGCTTTTACGATGTGCGAGTCATTGTTATAAGCACATTGCATCCACGATTTAATGGTAGATACTATTATTATCTTCGTTTTTACTGAGGAAGAATTTGAGTCAAGAATGTTCAAGTGACTCACCCAAAGTCACACAGCTGGTAAGTGGCAGATGGAGGATTCACACACAGGCAGGCTGGCTCGGGAACCCACTCCACCACTGCACCAGACGCCTCTCTAAATACATGTCTACTGTGTGCCAGACACTGTTCCAACGCTTCATATTTACTGACTCATTTAAATCTCTTCAGTTCTATTAAGTAAGGACTATCATTGCAGATCAGCACAGAGAGGTCAAGTAACTTGACTAAGGTCACACAGCTAGTAAGCTAGGAGCTATATTCAAACCCAGGCAGTCCAGATACAAAGTACATGTCGTTTACACAGGGGTTCTCAGCCTCAGCACCATGGATATTTGAGGCCTCCTAATTCTTTGCTGTGGGAAGCTGTCTTTTTTTTTTTTTAATGTTAAGATTTTATTTACAAAGCTTCTTTGTGGTACAGAAAGTAAAAGTGCTGTTACAATCTCAGTGTAACTGGTAGCCACAGACAGTTGATTCAGTAATCACAACTATCCATGCTACAGCAAGTCTTACATGAAAACCTAACAACACTTAAAGTTTTGTTGGGGTGAAGTCTCCAAGCTTGGTGGGGATTTCCAAGAGGGACTAAAAGGAGGAAAGCACAATGGCATAGGAACTGTTCTTTGGCTCTTTGGAAGGTGGTGTCCTGGGGTTTGTATGACAGCTCCCTTTACAAAAAAAAAAAGAAAAAAAGGCTACCAAATCCATATGAGCCAGCCAATCAACACGAAACAGTTCTTCTTTGTCAGGTTATTTAGGGTCTTAATCATCTTCTCCTTCATCATCTGTTTCTCTCTTCCTGTTTTCACCTTGCCTGCTTTCTTCCTCCTCTTCATCTCCATCCTGTTCATCGAGTTCTCCACCATGTCCAAATTCTTCTTTCTCCCCATTGACTTCATCTTCGCCATCAAACTCCTCCCCCTCTCCTCCTTCTTCATCCCCCTCTTCTTCCTCTACACCACGCACTTTGGCATCTAAGTCAGGGGCTTCTCCATCCTCTTGGTCACAGCCATCCAGGTAGGTCAGCTGGGGCAGGAACCTGAAGACACCCTCGGAAGTCATTCAGGCTAGAAACCTCACAGCTAAGGCTTTTCAGACATTCCAATTGTTCAAAGGTTCCACGGTGCCGATACCTTTGTTTCCACTGAAGTTCAGATGTGTGAGGTTTAGAAGGTTTTCTGCTGACTCGTCCAGACCTCCAAAGATTCTATTGTCACTGAGCTCAAGCTTTTTCCATACAGGTAGTTCGAGGAAATCAAGTCAATGTTTATTAAACTGAGGAACTCTAAATTCCCAAATTCAGCTGTGAAGCCCTCAGTTTTCCCATCCTTTGACTTGCAGTTTTCCAGGACAAGTTCATAAACAGGTACCTCAGCTCCAGATGATCCCCTTCTTCGCGTCCACGTGTCCCTCTTCAAACTTACCTTCCCACGGTGAGGCTGTCCAAAGTGTCCTGCCGGGGTGGAGGCCGGAGCATGACTGGGGTGGTGAGCGGAGCCCCGGAGCCAAATTACCCACCGGAGTGGAAACCAGGGAGGAAAAGGGGGCTGGAGCGCAGTGCTGGTCTCACCATTGTAAAAACATTTAAGGAAAACAGTGTGATGTCTTTATGAAACGGATTATAAAACAACAGGCTTAGCCAAAAAGTACTTACTGATTGTTGGGTACGAATGATTAAAAAAATAAAAGAGGGGGAGTAATTAATTGGAGAAATTAATAATTAAGTTGGTGAATGAACTTTTTTCCCCCAGTTGAGAAGAAATAATCATAGACTAGATTCACATTTTACAGAGACTAGAAAAATATCAGTTTTTATTTTTTCTCTCTTTTCTCCCTCGAAGATTAAGAAATTGTGTAGACAAAAAGGTAGTTTTAGGCCTTGAAATTAGCAAGGTCATATTTTTCATGGAGAGAGACGGATAAAGAGGGCTGGCCAAGGGTCAGGAGGAAGACATGGAACCTTCGCCAGGGGTGTGAACAGCCAAGCTTTTAGTCTCTGCCATGACACCTACCACAGCCCAAGGGTCCTGGGCTTCCAGTCCTGAATTGCTAGGCCTGCAAGATAGTCAAGGTTACCCTGAGGGTAGAGGGAAAAATGAAAATTAAGCTCAGCAGTGGCAGATATGTTAAGCTTAGGGAGGAAAAAAACACCACCATTCAACTTGTACTTAGCGATTTGATAACGTATTTTACATAGCTTAATAAATCTGTCCAAAAAATAGCAATTAGAAATCATTGGGTTCTACTCTTCTGTTGATAGTGTTGTTGGTAATAGAAAGGGCCTGAGTGGTGAGTTTCTCCAGATTTCTGCTTGTCACCATAGCATCACCACTGAATGTGGTGTCGCTCTCAGGGACTGTAAGAATAGTGCTTAGAACAACGGAATCGGCCTTGAGAGAAGCAGAAGAAACAGCCCCCAGAGAACCTGCTGGAGGGGCAAAACTGAGGTTAGAAGAAAGTCCAGGGGAAGGTGTTCTAGGCTGTGGAACTAGACAAAGAGGCACAAGGCAGGATGAGGACAACATGGGTTAGAAGGGGCTATTTAGCTGCAACGTAAATATATGGAGACTAAGTCTGCATCTAACTGACCCCATTTGGGGAACTGAGCAACGAAAAGGCTCCTCCTGCATAAGAAGATGCCAGAACTGAAGTCTTGAGCTATTCTGGCAAGTGACGGAGTAGAGGGTAGATGGAAAATCCCAGGCTAAGGGAATAGCATGGCCGAGGCAGGAAGGTTTAGAGAACAAATCCTGTATGAGGAACTGGAAGTCTCTCAGCAAGGCTGGTGCCCAGAATTCATGGATGGTGGTGGGGCGATGCTAGAGAGAAAGTTGGGCTGGGACAAGACCCACACGACAACGGGCGTCCTTGGGGTTTATCCTGAAGGTGGTGGAGCTCCTAATCTATACCTGGTATCTGTCTCTGCCCTTGGACTCGGCAGACATGACAACCTCAACCAGCATAGCAGGATTCGGACACTGCTCTGCTCATGGGTTCCAGGGCAGGGCTCAGAGCAGCCCTGCAACGGAGTGCTCATTCTAACAGCTGGTTCACTAACCATCTTGGTGTTTATGAGTGACACAGTGGTATCGCCATACCTTTCAAACTGCTAATTTGGTTTGCCGAGACAAAGTATCAATAGACATTATGGAATTAATTGGCAGTTGCTAATTCTGATACAAAATGTTGCCTAGTAAAAGTTTTCACATTGCCATAGCTACTGTAGCTTTTGAAATGTTTTCTGACTTCATTCAGGACATGGGAAGGAGTCTCAGAAAGATGTGCTCGTGGGGAGAGGTCTACAAGTTATGCCGGTGCTAGTAAAGAGAAGACCCAAAGCCTGTCCTCACCCCTCCCTTAGACATCGCTCCCCTCAGGCAGATAGGTGGGGTGAGCAATTCTGGTCCCCTGACAGCCTCCACTTCTCTTCTAACATTTAGATTTCAGCTCCACTCAGAGAGGCTCTTCGGAGCCAATGGACCCTCTGGATGCCTCCCTGAATCTGAACGGAAGAATGCAGAGAACCTTAGCAGTGATAGACTTGGCCCTAGGAAGGACACTATGACATTGTCATCAATATGAGGAGGAAAAGGGACATTCTGAGGGGCTCAGACTTGTAGAAAGAGCAGGTAAATAGTCTGTATTCTGCCCTGAGAAGCATGAGTAAAACCTTGTGCTGCTCCCCAGTGGGGCTCATGGGGCGCTCCAGGGGGAAAAGGCAGTGAGGTCAGCCCTGGGGGCCGGGGGTGTATTTTATCACCGACATCATTTAGAACTGCCAGCTCGTGGCGATAATAGAAATAGTCCAACTTTCAGTTGATATTTTATTAGGTTGGTGCAAAGGTTATTGTGGTTTAAAGCGTTAAAAACAATTGCAAAAACCACAATTACTTTTGCACCAAAATAATAATATTTTAAAATTCTCTACAGACAATCCACTGGTATGGATCACTCCCCCCCCAGTCTTGCTTTTGGGGTGGCCCTGCTCCTCCATGGTCTCTGCTTACAACAAATGGGCTGGGGTGTCAGAATAATAAAACTGATAAAATGGGACTTTGCTGAGCCCCATTTGGTACTTGGTTGTTTTAATCAGCAGCTGTATATGTTCTGCTGCTACTGAAACTGCAAACCATGTGCCTTCTTCGGAACTAAAAAGCTGTCAACTATTTAGTCGCAACTGAATGGGCTTTCAATCACTTCAGTTTAATGGACAAACTTGACCTTTTCATTCCTTCATTTATTCCACAAACGTTTACCCAGCATTTCCCTTGTACTTGGCATGGTGGTAGCACTCAGATACAATGTCCAATAAGACGTGGTCCCAAGTGACTAAACATGTGAGACATGGTGTGGTCAGGGGACAATCTAGACTGGGGGTAGTGGAGGTGGGAGGGCATGAAGCATGCCCAGTGCAGAGTTTTGAAAGATTCATGGGAGTTGGCGGTGTGGTGATGGCGTGGGGAAGGAAGACTCCCAGGCAAAGGCGATTGCGTCAGGCCTGGGGCACAGCGAGTGGGGTGGGGGAGGTGAGAGAGATGGCTGGGCTGGAGGGCAGGGGCCTGAGACTTGCTTGGATTGCCCTTCGTCGGGACTTACCTCACCACTAGCATGTGCTATGGACTCATGGACATGTTCAGAGCTTCAATAAATATAATGAGGGGATGGCGACTACCCTTTGCTGAAGAATTTCCACATACTCAGTTCCACCATTTAACTTTGGTTAAATCCTAGCAGAGTAATGAAATCACTGCAGATAATCAGCCAACTGGTCAAAGAACATGGACCTACTAACTCTCCATTGACTTTTCTTACCTGTCCTACCACGCAGGCTAAACACTTCAGCGTCATTTCTGCATACCTCTTGCCTCACCCTTTTCAATTTGGTTCCCTGAACTCTCTACTTGTGATATGTCTCTGCTGCCCATTTTTTCCATTCCACTCCTGCTGCTTCTTCTAGTGTTCAGAACCAGTCTTTCTCAAAGGTCCATATTTTAGTCTCTCCCCCAAACCCATCCTCTCTTCAGTCCCTCCGAAACCACGTCACATCCTGCCTCCACACTGCAGTGGCCATCTTTCCAAAACACTTTCTGATCCTACCATTCCCAGCTTCAAACTTCAGAGGTTCCCCCCTGAATGCAGTGTCCAGTCCACGCTCCAAAACATGTTGCCCAAGCACATGGCTGCAAACTGCCTCTGCGTCACTTGTCTTCCACTCCTCACTCTCACCCAGCTTTGCTTCCAACATCCCTGAGTCCTCCCCTGTCCTCATACGCACCCTGCCTTCAGGATAGACTCCTGGGACCTGTGCAGTCACATGGTCTCCGCCCTCAGAAAGTCCCAGGCTTTGTGGAAGGTTCTGATGTCACGCTCTTGAAATTTTTAGTGATTTCTGAACAAGAGGCTTAGCATTTTCATTTTGCACCGAGTCTCACAAATTGTGTTGCTGATTCTGCCTGTTCTACATCCCTATCTTTATTCATGTTGCTCTCTGCATAGAAAGACCTTCATTTACCCATTCCTCCATGCTAGACATGACCCCTTTCAAGATCCAGCTCAAGGCCTGGCCAACCTCCCCAAGCCTGAAGCAGGCTCCCCTTCTGGGCTCCCAAAGCACTTTGCTTTTACTTGGATTTCAGCACTTGTCACACATAACTCACAATTCAGTTATTTGCAAACATGATTCATCCCCCCACCAAAAGGACAGGCAAACTTCACTCAGATAGGGGTGGGAGGTATATTCTTTCACCTCAGTTGGTTCTCAGTGCTTGGCACAGAGTAAACTTAATATATTACTGATGAACTGAATTCCACTTTCCGTAACAACCAAGTGATTTCTTGGCCACCAGATCCTCTTCTCCCTGTGAGCTGCTCCAGGCCCAGTCTGGTTCTGTTGACTGTGCCCGTGGTAACTTCTGGCTACCTCAGAAACTATGGGAATGTAAGAATGGGTACTAGGCAGCCAATTACTTGAGAGTGAAATGATTTTGTAACTATTGAGTGATTGAATGACAAGGAGAAAAAAAAATCAACCCAAATTTGAAAGTCAATGGGCCAGCAAAATTTTCCACAGAACAGAACCGATTGCCCCCTTTGAAAGTAAGAGGTGCACTGGAATGCCCCAGCGCCTTCCTGAAGTTGAAGATTTCCACCACAAAATCAGCCAGTGGAACAGCTGGAACTGTTTTCCCTTGAGGACATGTTGCATCAAGAAAAGTCCCAGGAGAAGGATTGCTGGGTCATATGGTAATTCTATTCTTAATTCCTCGAGGAACCTCCACACTGCCTTCTGTAGCAGCTGCACCAGTCTGCATTCCCACCAACAGTGTATGAGTTTCCTTTTTCTCCACAGCCTCTCCAACACTTGTTACTATTTGTCTTGTTGATGATAGCCGTTCTGACTGGGGTGAGGTGCTATCTCATGGTGGGTTTTTTTTTGCATTTCTCTAATGATTAGTGAGTTTGAGCATTTTTTCATATGTCTATTGGCCATCTCTGTGTCCTCTTTGGAGAAATGTCTATTCAGGTCCTCTGCCCATTTTTTAATTGGATTTTTTTGTTGTTGTTGTTGTTGTTGAGTTGTATGAGTTCCTTATATATTTCGGATATTAGCCCCTTAGCAGAGGCGTTATTTGCAAAAATATTTTCCCATTCAGTTGGTCGCCTCTTTATTTTGTCGATGGATTCTTTTGTTGTGCAAAAGCTTTTTAGTTTGATATAGTCTCATTCATTTATTTTAGCTTTTACTTCCCTTGCCTTTGGAGTCAAATTAATAAAATGCTCTTTGAACCCATAAGTTTAGTACCTATGTTTTCTTCTATGCAGTTTATTGTTTCAGGTCTTATGTTTAGGTCTTTGATCCATTTTGAGTTAATTTTGGTATATGGTGACAGATAGCAGTCTACTATCATTCTTTTGTATGTGGCTTTCCACTTCTCCCAGCACCCTTTATTGAAGAGGCTGTCTTTTTCCATTGTATGTTTTTGGCTTCTTTCTCAAAATGTATCTGTCCATATTTATGTGGGTTTATTTCTGGGTTCTCAATTCTATTCCATTGGTCCGTGTTTCTGTTTTTCTGCCAATACCATACTGTTTTGACTATTGTTGCCCTGTAGTACAAGTTGAAGACAGGAAGTGTGACACCATATGACCCAGCAATCCCTCTCCTGGGTATCTACCAAAAAAATCTGAAAACATTTATCCATAAAGATACATGTGCTCTAATGTTTATTACAGCTTTATTTATGGTCGCCAAGACATGGAAATAATCAAAGTGTCCTTTGATAGATGAATGGATAAAGAAGTTGTGGTATATATACACAATGGAATACTATTCTGCCATAAGAAAAGATGAAATAGTACCATTTGCAACAACATGGATGGATCTTGAGATTATTACGCTAAGTGAAAGAAGTCAGACAGAAAAAGTCAAGAACCATATGATTTCACTGATATGTGGTATATAAAACTGAAAACAGCAAAAGAACAAGACAAACCAGTGAAGAAACAAAACCTCATCGACACAGACAATAGTTTAGTGGTTACCAGAGGGTAAGGGGGAAAAGGGGTGTAGATGATGGTAAAGGGGATCAAATACATGGTGATGGAAAGAGATCTGCTGGTTCGATTTCCACATGGGCCAGTGCCAGATGGCTCAGCTGGTTGGAGAGCGGGCTCTCAATCACAAGGTTGCCAGTTCGACCCCTCGACTCCCGCAAGGAATGGTGGGCTGCGCCCCCTGCAACTAACAATGGCAACTGGACTTGGAGCTGAGCTGCGCCCTCCACAACTAAGATTGAGAGCACAACTTGACTTGGAAAAAGTACTGGAAGTACACAGTTTCCCAATAAAGTCCTGTTCCCCTTCCCCCTCACCAAAAAAAATACCCAATATTTATTGAGTGCTTTCTGTGTGCCAAGTACTATGTCAAGTATTTTATAGATTATTTTACTAAATCCTCACAGAAGTAGTGAAAGGACTGTTATTAACATTATTTTAAATATTGGAAAACTGAGATGCAGAGAGGTTAAGTCACTTGCCCAAAATCACACAGGAACCAAGTGACAGAAGCAAGATTTGAACCAGGCAGTCTGAGATCTGAACGCTTCATTACTGCACTGGCCCTTGCCTACCTGCCCAGTCTCATCTCACAGCTCTCCTCTGTCTCCTGCCCCTCACTCGAACCCATATGAGCTTTGTACGATATTCTGAATATGGCCAGATCTCTCATTCAGGGTCCTGAGCCTTTGTTCCAGCATGCCCATTATTCTGGTGAAAGTGACCCTCTTAAATTTGAGCTTCAAATTTGGGTCTTGGGACTCCTTTCCACTCTTAAAAGACTGAAGACAAGAAAGAGCTTCTGTTTATGTGGATTATACCTATTGCTATTTACCATATTAGTCATTAAATCTGAGCATATTTAAAAATATTTATCCACTTAAAAATAATAAACTCATTATATGTTAACATAGATAATGTACTTTATGAAAATAGCAATACTGTCCAAAACAAAAAATTAGTAAGAAGAATGTTACCGCTTTAGATTTTTCCAAATCATTTTTAATGCCTGGCTTAATAGATGACAGCTAGATTTTTATACCTACTTCTGCACTCAGTCTGAAGTGACACGTTGTTCTGCTTGAAGTATATGAAGAAAATTCAGTCTCACACAGATATGCAGTTGGAAAAAGAGGGAAATATTTTAATAACCTTTTCAGATAACAAAAGACATTTTGTTAATGCCTGAAGTGATGAGTTCACCTCACTGGTTTCCAAGAAAATGTCTGCCACATACCCTAGTATGGAAAAGCGTAGTTTGTCTGTCAGTTGTTCTCTCAAATAAAAATGGTATTGAAAACAGCATGAAAGAAAACAATAGCTATTTCAGCTTGGAGTGCAACTGCACAAATGCTTTTCCTTGAAATAACCACAGTATTTCAGTATGTAGAAGTATTCTTATTAAGAATCAGTATTCTTATTTTGTCATGCAGAATATTAAAATATATACTCAAGGGTTGAGATTGAATAAATTTAATTATTTGCATTGCTTCGTCAAGGGCATTCATAAGGAAAACTGGATTCTTTTTTTCAACAAGTGCATGACAGTGAAGAAGGTGATGAAACCTTACACAGTTTGGGACTGCCGCTATTCATGCTAAGGTGCCAGCTGTTTTACACACGATTGCTTTTGCACCATCAGTACACAAATCAACACAATAAAATAGACAAATAATGTCTTAGTATTACTACGTAAAGAGTTTTGACCTGGCAAACTCCCTGAAAAGGTCTTGGACTTTTGGAATACTATTCAGTGGTAAGAAAAGAAGGACATTTTGGTTGTTTCCATGTCTTGGCCACCGTAAACAAAGCTGCAATGAACATTGGAGCACACGTGTCTTTATGGACAAATGTTTTCAGATTTTTTGGGTAGATACCCAGGAGAGGGATTGCTGGGTCATATGGTAATTCTATTCGTAATTTCTTGAGGAACCTCCACACTGCCTTCCATAGCGGCTGCACCAGTCTGCATTCCCACCAACAGTGTATGAGGGTTCCTTTTTCTCCACAGCCTCTCCAACGCTTGTTACTATTTGTCTTGTTGATGATAGCCATTCTAACTGGGGTGAGATGATATCTCATTGTGGTTTTTATTTGCATTTCTCTGATGATTAGTGATGTTGAAGCAATATAAATCATTAAATTTATTCAATCTCGACCCTTGAATATATATTTTAATATTCTGCATGCCAAAATAAGAATACATAAAACACTTCTACATACTGAAATACTGTAGTTATTTCAAGGAAAAGCATTTGTGCAGTTGCACTCCAAGATGAAATAGCTATTGTTTTCTTTCATGCTGTTTTCGATACCATCTTTATTTGAGAGAACAACTGACAGACAAACTATGCTTTTCCACACTGGGGTATGTGGCAGACATTTTCTTGGAAACCAATGAGGTGAGCCCATCACTTCAGGAACACAACTGACAGTATTTGTTGCCAATTATAAAATTAAAGCTTTCAAGCAAAAATTAAAAGTATGAAAAACTGGAAGCTGCCACCATGAGTTTGACAGTTTTCAATACTAAAGACAAATAATATCTTAGTATCACTATGTAAAGAGTTTTGAGCTCACAAACTCCCTAAAAAGGTCTTAGACCCATGGATTTTTTGACAACATGGATGGATCTTGAGATTATAATGCTAAGGGAAATGTCACACAGAAAAAGTAGAGAACCATATGATTTCACTGATATGTGGTATATAAAACTGAAAACAACAAAAAATCAAGACAAACAAGTGAAGAAACAAAAACTCATAGACATAGACAATAGTTTAGGGGTTACCAGAGGGTAAGCGGGGAGAGGGGCTCTAGAAGAGGGTAAATGGGGTCTAATATATGGTGATGGAAAGAGAACTGACTCTGGGTAGTGAACACACAATGTGAGATATAGATGATACAGAATTGTACTCCTGAAATCTATGTAACTTTACTAACAATTGTCACCCCAATAAACTTTAATTTAAAAAAAGAAACTCTGATTGTCTTACGCCACTATTCTCAACCACATGTAACACAGGACTTTGCAAATTTTAAGTGTTCAAGATATATTTGTTGACCTGAAGTCAGCACTTTTCTTTTTGATGTCACATTTCCAGTTAAAAATAATCAATATAATCATGAGCTTACACATGAAGAGGCAGAAACATCTCATTCCCCCAGGATACAATTAGATACTGCCATACTCATTAGGAAATGGCATTAAATGTAAAACACAAACCACAAAAGCCCAGTCTCCCTACTTTTCCCCCCATGAATCAGCTTACAGAGGGATCGTAAACAATTATTTTAGAGAAATGTCTTCCTACCCACGTTCATGCCAAAACAGATGAGAAGTGAGAGATGGCCAAATAGGAAGTCAGACGAGGAAGGCCGCAGAAGACAAGGTGGACAGAGAAACTGTAGGCATGTATTTATTTTTATAACTTGTTGTTTTTGCAATCATTTTAATTTTTAATAAAACCTGCTTAATTAACAGTTAAACATTATCAGCTAAATTAAGAAAGAAAAACTATACTATGTATTTTTAGCTCTAATTTACAAACTTTAAAAGAAATTTCACAGGACTTTTTTGTTTATTTCGAGAAAAGATATATTTTGTCTGAATGTATCAGTAGAAGTAAACCAAAGAATGGCAACAGCAGCAATTCCAAAGAAACGGAGACCAATCGGTTTGTGCCCGTTTCATTTGGAAACATGGTTCCTCATACGAGAAGCTTGGGTTTGTAGCCATGATTGAAGCTAAACCCATAAAGTGTGATATCGGTGGAAATGTTCTGACTCACGATCCCTTTAAAACTTCTTGGGCAGCATTTACTTACAAAAGGTCACACAAAACAGGCTCGAAACCAACAGAATTCTTTGAAATAAAAGAGTATTGCCTTATTGAATGGCAACTATAATTATATGTATATGTCATGGGTTGTAAAGTACAGCATAGGGAATGTAGTTAATGGTATTGTAACAGCTATGTATGGTGTCAGAGGGGTAGTAGATTGGGGGAGTTATCACTAGTGAGAAGTGTAAATGTCTAACTATTATGTTGCTTTGTACACCTGAAACTAATAAAAAAAAAATATGTAAGAGGCATGCCCATTAACAAAAAAAAGAGGAAATCGTATTTAATTTAAAAAAAGGGAGTATTGCCTTACAAAGCCACAGAAACCAATGTTCAGTATTTTACATATTAACTCTTTGTGGGCTTCTAATAAAATAGCTCTTTGGGTTGCTAAGACAAAAAACCATATGTAATCGATGACATTAATGAAAATCTGCAGCAGAGGTGTTGGCTTGAAACAGTTGGGTGAATCTCTGGCAAAGAAGGTAAGTCCAGTATCATTTTCAAATTACACCATAGATTAACATATCAGGCTAATGATATGGAAGACCAACTCGTAGGCCAAACAAAGCAAGCAAAGTATTTTTCATTGCAACTGGACAAGTGCACTGATACTGCGGATATGACAATCTTTCAGTACATATGCAATTGAACATAATGGTGATATGAAGGAAGAATCCTTTTTTTTTACACTTATTGACAAAAGACACAACTAAGCTCTCAAAAGTATAAAGCTAAGAAGAATTACATTATCAACAGATGCGGTTTGGAATTTAAGTGTTGTGTAAGAGTATGTTCTGAGGGCACAGCTGCAAATATAGGAAAACATTCTGGAATGATTACCCAGATTAATAAACTTGCACCAGAATGTAAATTACTGCATTGCTGCCTTTGTTGATTAAGACCTGCTTCAAAAATAAGTCAACTGAACTAAACATTGTACTTAGTGATGCAGTGAAAATTGTGAATTACGTAAAGGTAAATGAGTTCAATTCCTGATTACTCTTGAGTAATTGAGAAAGAAACTAGTCATAAACAACAGTATTGCATGTTGATGTTTGATGGTTATTGAGAGGAAAAGTTCTGTCAAGAATGTTTGAAGTACAGAATGAACTCTTAGTGTTTTGCAAGATAGAAACCAGCTTGGTCCCAACTCTCTAAAGATACAAATTAAGACAGCCAGCCTTGTTTAATGGCGATTTTAATGATCTTAATACTTCCACGTAAGGGAGGAAAATGCTTTTCAATGGCAGATAAGATTGAAGACCAAAAACAAAAACCAAAAGCTTAAAAGAACAGTTTCCATCATTTATGACATGTTCCAGAATGTAACAATTATCAATGAAAGCGGTGATGATGATATTGATACAGCACATCTGCAAAATGTTATTACCAAATATTTTCTGAATTTGATAGACTGTTTTGCATTTATTTTCCTAGACTTACACACAGAAAATTCTATGGATTCACTTTTTCATCAAAAGATAATTTAAATTTAATGTTTTTGGAACTGGCTACTGACGAAGAGCTGCAGATGAATTTTGAAAACATGGCACCACTTGCTTCATTTTAGATAAAAATGAAAACTCAATCATATGAGCAATGCTAAATTAGCTAGACTCTCTTTTTTCATTCCAGTCAACCTGAGATCAGACCACCCAGAGATCCTGTATGTCAATCGCTAGGGAGAAATCCAAGGGCCAGATCCTGAATGACCTTGAATGTCCTTCACAACATCTCTAGGAATATAAACCATACACACTTCCATGATGACCTTCCTTTCCTGAGTCCAGACACCGTAGGAGAATATTCTGTTCCTTCATCCTGGGAACAGTTTTATTCCACTCTTGAGTAATGATTCATTGTTGTTCAGAAAGTCGTTGCAAATCCTTTCTGAAAGTGCCGCTCTTGAACAGTAAGATTTAGCCGAGCTGCTGCTGTCCTAAAGATGTGGATCCTACCTGGGAGAGGAGCCCCAGGGATCTTTGATATAGATGAGCAGTTTCCAGAACCACATTTCAGAGAAGACAATCGAGTCACCAACAACCTATTTAATTTAGCACACTTTTGTTGAGTGCCTGAACCATGGCTCATGTCCTTGATGCATTCAGTTTGGGTTCCATCATCTCTCCTCAAAATACAGCTTTTTTGTCAATCCAATCGAGATTAGATAAATTAGCAGGCAAGAGGCAAGCTCATAGATGCATGGGATTCATTCATAGTGTGCATGTAAACATTTAATATGAGGAATTGCTATTTCACTCATAACTTGATTTAATTATGATTGTGGAATGAAAAAGCACAAGTATAATAGTACAATGATCACTTGCATACATGTCAGATAAAACAAATGTGTAGTGTTTGCAAGTCTTGCCTTTTTATCCGTTTGTTTTTAATGTTTACTGAAATACAAATTTGTTGAATCTAATAATACATCGAAGCTTGTATTTTACTCACCTTTTCTTAATCTAATTTTTTTTAATTTAACTTAATTTTGACAGAAATATTAGTCTGAGGTGGACTGGATGTTTTAAAAGATTAAAATCTAGTTCTTCACCACAGATAGCTTGAGAACCACTGCACTAGAGAACAAAGTAGAAAGCATATGCTACTATTTTTATTTTTTATTTGTGGAGACTCTCCAGACCCATCAATAGGTGCGCTCTGAGACCTTTTCTCCTTGTAACAATGGGCTTCTGGGGAGCCATCTACACCCATTCTCCTGGTCCTCACCTATCCCCATGCCCATCACTTTACAAGGTGGTTCCCTAAGGAGTCAGTAATGCTGCCCTTGAAGAATAAAGTGAAAATAATAAAGAAGAAACCTCACATCAGCTTAACTCAGTTAGACAATAAAATCAACTATAAAAGAGTCATTTGAAAGGTCAAACAATGTAGGGGGCATAGCATCTTACCCCTCACAGGTAAGAGAACCTTAGGTTATTTTTCCTTTTCTTTTTTTTTAAAAGGAGCACAGCCATTGAAAGAAGAAAGCTGACAACCTCCAGTTCAGCTTTCAGGATTTCCGTTGAGAACATCTAAGTATTTTTCTCCTCACCATGAAATTATCTGCTAAAGCAATTTTACAGTCACTCTGAATACATACTAACTAAAATGACTTATACTCTGAAAGTTACATTTCCAACTGACGATGTGCAAAAAGCAGCTTTGTAAAATGTGCCTTCGTATGCTGAGCCCAGTGAGCAATTACCTCTGCGCCCTGACTAAGCTGTGTAGGCGCAGAGCTGCGGCCGCACCTCTGCCAAGTCTGCCTGGGGCCTGCGGAATTGGCACGCGGTGACTTGGAATCTGAAGGGAAACACATTCTCCATCAAAAAGCCAGTTGCTTAAACCTGAATGGATTATAAATTTACTTTTTTTCAATTTCATAAAAATTCCAACATTTGAAAAAAATATCAGCTTGCAACACCCTTCACGACTATGTCTTCTCTCATTAATTTGTCATTTTATCATGGAACAGATTTTATCACGAACACATATTCCTACTTGTCAAGGATCTAGGTGAATCGGAAAGATTCAAGGTGAATAAGTCAGTTCCTATCCTAAAGGAGCTTTTGTTATATAGTCAACAAGTAATGATTTTAATACCTCATACTTGTACATCACAGTTTACATCTGAACACCACAACTGCCCTTGTCCCAGTGAAATAGGCAGGAAGGATTCCTGCCATTTTCCCAAAGTGGAACTGGGAAATAGGACATGTGAAGTCATCTTCCGTTCACACCACAAGGGGCAGGAGCCAGAATACAGTGGTGGTTAAGAGCATGGTTTTGGAGTCAGGTGGATCGGGGTTCACAAACCAGCTCCAACAATGATTGCCTTACCTAGTTATTTTGGACACATTAGCCCATTTGTGCATCCTTTTCTTATCTATAAAATGGAGATAAATAACACCTTCCTCAAAAGACTATGGGAGGATTCATTGAGAAACGTTTGTAAAGATGGAAGGGACTCAGTAACCGATGGTGGCTACCACTACTTAATCAAGAGTCCTGTATTAAGCCCCCGCTTACCTGCACAGCAATATGCAGAAAATCACAGACCCAGGTACTCACAATGTAATAACACAAGGAGAAATAGGCAAAGGATGTAAGATAATAAAACAAAAGCAAGAAATTAGGCACTGATAAGGACTGCCGCCTCAATGTCCCCATAGTAAGATGTAAATCTCAGAGCATTGATGGCATATGCTATTGTCAGGCTCTCTGTAGTTCGCTAAATCTTTACTTATTTACTATACAAGTACTGACAGAGATCGTGGAGTCCGGGAATGAGTACCTCAAGGACACAGCCGTGGTTCTCGCCCTTGGGGATCTGCCAGGTAACAGGCACTCAGCAAAAGTACACTGAGTTAAAGGAGGGTATTGGTGATTAGATTTTTCTTTCTGGAATTTCCCAGTTCTCTTTCCCTTATTGATTTCTAGTTTAATTCCATTGTGGTCTGAGAGCAGACACTGTATGATTTCTATTCTTTTAAATTTGTTAAGATGTGTGTTATTGCCCAGAATATGGTCTATGTTGGTGAATGTTCCAAGTCAGCTTGAGAAGAACGTGTACGCTGCTGCTGTTCGATGAAGTAGTTTATAGACGTCAATTATACCCCGTTGATTGATGGTGTTGTTGAGTTCGACTAGGTCTTACTGACTTTCTCTCTGCTGGATCTGTCCATTTCTCACAAAGGGGTGTTGAAGTCGCCAATTATGAGAGTAGATGCATCTATTTCTCCTTGCAGTTCTATCAGTTTTTGCCTCAGGGAGCTTGACACTCTCTTGTTAGGTGCATACACATTAATACACATTAAGGATTGTTATGTCTTCTTGGAAAACTGACCCTTTTATCATTATGTAATGCCCAAGATTGTCCTTTCTGAAACGTGGTTCTGGGAACTGCTCCTCCATGTGAAAGGTCCCTAGGGCTCTTCTCCCAGGAAGGGTCCACATCTTTAAGGACAGCAGCTATTCCTCTGAGTCATCCTCAGCTAAATCCCATTGTTCAAGAGCAGGCACTTTCAGGAACGATTTGTAATGATTTTCTGAATGAATCATTATTACTGAAGAATGGAATAAAACTGCGTCCAAGATGAAGGAATAGAACATTCTCCTATGGGGTCTAGTGGTTAAAAAAAAAAAAAAAAAAAGTATGGCCGTCACGGAAGTGCATATTACTTAGATAACTAGGTACGTTTTGAAGGGTGTTTAAGGTCATTCAGGATCTGGACCCTGCATTTCTCCTTAGGGAGGTGGCACTGAATCACAGGGCTCTCTGGGTCGTCTGAACCCCAGTCTAATCTAAGAAGGGGCTGAGCTCGAAGCAGAGGGAAGTTGGGAACAAGAGCCCACTTAGCTTCTACTCTATGGCTCTGCCAATTCATCTCTGGCCCCAAACTGCAGCTCCCACTCAGCAAAACAAAAGGCCTACAGTTAACTAGGCCCAGAGTCCTCAGAAGGCTTTCAGTGGATATCGTTGCTAAAACCAAACATGTCCCAGGGTTCTTTTACTCCCTACGTATAATACTTTCCCTAAGGGGAGTTCTGGTAGGCAGAATCTCTTTCTTATATAATTCCTAGAGTTACTTCTGTGCCTTTTATAAGTTGGTACCCTGTGTGGCTGCCTAGTTGGCTGCCTTCCTATGTGGCCATTAATGTTGCCCCTTAAAATCTATTCCCAATTGAGCACCCAGACTGACCTTTTAAAACTTAAGTCAGATCACACCCTGATGAGTCTCCATTTTACATGAAAGTCCTTATGATGACTGTCTCTCTGTCCCCTCCCGTCTCTCCAACCTCATTCTTCCACCCTGGCATCCTTGCTATTTCCTGAAGACATTCTCCAGCTTTCGCGCCTTGGCACTGGCTATTACCTACACAGGCAGGCTCTTCACCAAAATAACTGTATCGTGAACGCCACCCCCCTTTTAAGTCATCGCTCAATGGTACTTTTCCAAAAGGTCTTCTCAAAGAGGTTGTAACATTACAACCCAATCTTATCGCCTCCCTTTGGCACTTACCATTTCCTTTACCAGACTCTATGACACACCCTCCCCCAGCACTCATTGCCTTCTAACAAACACATAAAGTTATTCAATTTATGAAACACACATGCAGCCCTTAAAATGTGCCAAAGATTGTTCTAAACTCGTTAGCAATAAGTAATGTAGTACTTTCACTATGTGTATTATTCCGACTTCTCCCACCAGCATATCAGTTCCACAAGGGCAGCAATCTTTATTTTATGCACTAATATATCGCTGGTGCCTAGAACAGTGATTAACACATCACTGGTGTTTTTTGTAAATATTTGTTAATAAAGGAATGATTTTCCCACTAGTTCTTTTCACAAAACCATCCTTGTGTTTCCCTTGCATATCTCAAGCGCTGATATTTCTCTCCCTTTGCACAGGCCATTCTCACTCCCTGGAATGCTTTTTTCCTCTCATCCATGGAACAGACTCTTACTCATCCTTTAACTTCATTTAAACATCACTTCGCAGGAGAACGTTCTCTTGACTGTGTACTGATATAGTCAAGAGCTCCAAACCAAGGATGCTTTCCAAAGAAACCTAGTTCTGGCAAATAGATGCATCGGTTTGCCTTGAGGACACAATTCCGTAGAGGGCTAGGACATAGAACTGATAGGTCACCCACAGGGTGGGTTAGAACATGTCATATAACCCTTGCCTAGAGCATAATTTACCCCCACACATTGGATAGGAGTAAACCAGAACAACGATGACTAGGAGAGGAGAAAGAAGGAAAAAAAGAGACCAGCTGCTTACATCATCCAGAGGAGCAAACTTTAAAATGTTTAAACAATAAACAACGAAGGTTTAAATCAAGTGGACAAGGTCAATCTCAGCTGACTGAGGTGGTCAGACCACGCCCTATCTCCCCCAACTCTATAGACCAGCAACTCTTTCTCTTTACCTCTTGGCGAGACAATTCTAATGTAGTTGATGCATGGCCTTTTCCTCCTCCGGTACTCTCACGTAGTGTGAGTGTCGTTTCAGAACCCCCAAAGGCCAACGGGACTGCCCAGCTTGACCAGAGTTGAGATTCGTATGCAGGGCAACACCATCCAGCTTCGATTAACAAATGTACCCAGATAACCAAGCCTAGTTTTAGATTTCCAGAAATGATTGAGTTCTCAGGCACAGTCTCTTTAAAAGCTACTAAGCATCTTGATACTAATTATGGTCATTCAATTCTCTGTAAGTTTGACCACGTATTTGAGAAAAAATGACTTTGCCATAAAGATACCCTGCAAATACAGATCTCTCCAAATGCTTAGGCCAACAATTTGCTTTGTGGCTTATCCAAGGAAAATACTGTTGCCAACTTCTAATTGATGCTTTATTCCGCTTCCGTTGAAGTGTTTAAATACATAGGATCTTGGATAACTCAAGTCTACATAGGGTTAGAAAACGAGGGCTTTTCATTATCCCTACCCATCATTGACACAAATTTATATTCAGAAAATAGATCCCCACTTTTGTATTTCCAGAAATAAATTCTTTCTAGGCATAATTTTGTTGAAAGCTTTGAATGAGCTTTTGAAAATGACCAGCCTTTCCAAGGAGGGTTCAAATCAGATTAAGACAGAACTGAGAGAGGGTATTGAGATTAGTCTCAGGCAGACCACCTGGTACTTCCTGTCATCAAACAATGTAGGAAGTAGCAGAGAGCTCTGAACAGATGCCTGAGTGGGCTGGCTGGGCCATGGCTCAGGGCCTGATATGAACAGGCAGAGAAAGTCTGAGAGCTGGGAAGTCTGACATCTGCTCATACTTCCTCCTACAGCATCCTTGACAAAACAGGGATCACCAACAGCCAATATTTCCCATCTCAGAGCACTTCCTACTCTGCTTCTTCTGTTACTGACCACCTCAGTCAGAAAAACTGCCCCTCCCTCTAGTTTTTCTCTATTGGGCATAACTGTACCTTCTGGAGATATGCAGAATAAATCTATTCTTTCTCTTACATAAAATTCTCCAAGTATTTAGTGCAGCACTGTCTAACAGAATTTTCTGCATGGAAATGCACTATATCTGAGCGCTATCCAATATGCTAACTACTAGTCACACCGAGCCTGTGAAATGTGCTGGTGTAACTAGGGAACTAATGTTTTAAAATATTATTTAGTGTTTTTTTAATTCAAGTTTATTGGGGTGACAATTGTTAGTAAAGTTATATAGGTTTCAGGTGTACAATTCTGTAATGCATCATCTATATATCACACTGTGTGTTCACCACCCGGAGTCAGTTCTCTTTCCATCACCATATATTTGATCCCCTTTACCCTTAATTAACTTAAAATTAAATAGCCACATATGATTAGTGGCTCTCACATTGGACAGTGAAGATTCAGAGACATTTCTCATGACCTCTTTCTTAAACATCTTCCCTTTTCCAGGTCAACAGCCCTGTTTCTTTAAGTTTCTCAAACAAAATGGCTCCAGAACCTTCTCCATATTAGTCAGTGCTCTCTGGATATGTCCTGATTTGCCAAATTCTGACAATGTACTAAAACAGAGAACTCCTGGTGAAGTCTACCCAAAAAGATGATGGCCTCTTAACTGGTCCTGCTCAGATATCTGATAATCCTCTCCTTCAACCTAACCTAGCCAGTAAATCTTTGGCATATCCTGGGCACCCAATAAATATTTGAAGCTCAAATGAATAATTCCAGGTATCTTGGTATAATTTGATGAGCCCATTTTCCCAATTCTTCAGTCTTCTCAGATTTTCCATTTTTTTCTTCCTCCATTATGATTTGTTTTGTTAGATTTGAGGATTGTTAGGCTCTTTAGAACATCAGATATTCCTATGTTAAAATTGTACAAAAACACATGAAAAACTCAAACATAAATATTTTTCAGGATAACCAGGATCATTTGGTCTCCCTTTAGGAGCAGACAACAAAAAATAACTTTCTTAAAAAAAAAAAAAGGTAATCATTATCTAGAGGAGAACAAAATTTCTAGGTAAGCACCTCACTTCAGAGATTACAAGAGACATGAGTCAGATAGAGAGAAAGTAAAATTCTCTACACTTCTCTAAGTAAAATTCTCTAGGCAGAGAACCCTTTCTTACTCACTCAGCCCTGGTAGCCACCTCAGAAGGGGGTGGAGGTATCATTCGATTCACTGAAATGTCTTATATGTTATACAGTAAATCAAACAGCAAATTATAGTTGCTATATTCTTGTAGACAAATCACTAAATAGGTGTTGCATTTCTCAAAAAAAATATGTATAAGTTGAATTTGAGGACTCTAAATCATTTTAGGGATATTTTACCCTCTTGGCAGATTGTTCTTTAAAGAGCCAATAGATCCCTAAACATTGTAGCTTTAAGTTTCCATTCTTATTCTAGATTGTTAATGATCTGTAAACAATCCCTGGGAAGCACTAAGCAAGAGCCATTTTCAGGAATTTGGGTAAATATACTTACTTGCAAAGACCCTTTTCAAGGTGAATAACCACATTTGACAGAGCTGAGAATTACTGAATATGTTGTGATGATAATTCAGATTTCTTAAAGTGTGGCACAACCTCAGAATTATTTTACTGGACAGAAAGAATTCATTACAAAGCCACTTTGCATGGCTGACAGACAGCTCTTGCCCCAGCGCTTGGTAAGCTTCTGTACATGAGTGGTAAAGCCTTCTAAAAATAGAAAGGGAGAAATGAGCTGACTATCGTTAGCAGAATGCCTGAAAGTCTATACCCATAGAATGACTTGTTTCTTCTAAAAAGTAATCCTTTACCAAATTTTATTGTGTCAACAATTGTGCAGTTGTTTTTGTGTGCGTCCAAGAAAGATAAATGAGTACGTTTTCACATGTAGGAACAAACAATCTGAGGTCTCTTTGATTTCCCTAAGCCTTTTAGTAATCTTGAAAAATCTTTAGGCCCAGAATTGAGCCTCTTATTCTGTAAGGCCAAGTATTCATTTTAACGTGCTAGGCAAAGACACAAAGGCCATTAAATATATTCACATGTGGCAGAACTCCATGAGGTATAATTAAATTTTAACCAGAACAATAAACTATGTGAATTCAAGGGAAACATTACCTTCTTAACACTTACCCTTTCAAAGACATCTTTTATCTAAACAATGATTATTTCTCATTTAGGGTCTTTGTAGGTATTTACTGCTAGGTGCAAGAATGTCCTCCAGTCAATCCTGGGTAATGGTATATAACAACCTGGGAAGGAAGAAGGGGGCAGAAAAGGAGCCAAATGCCCCTCTTCTTAAAAGACACCAAGGCCCAAAAAGTGATGGAGTATTTCAGACCATAAAAGCAAAACCACCACGTGCTTGTGAAAAACTGCATGTAATAATAGTTTGAAACTTAAGAGAAACTGGATCAAAGTGAATAGTTCGGGGGGGGGGGGGTGGTGGTGATGGTCTTAATAAGTGTCTTTTGCAATCCTTTTATTTGGAAGTGGGGATGGAATGGAGAACAGGACAACTGGACAAGGCTTCAGGCCCCTAAAACTCTGGCTTCAATAAGAATAGCTCCTTGTAAAAATCAAATTTCTATATTGGCTTCTGTGTAGGCTTTTGTATTTAATACAATAAAGACATTTTGCAAGCCCCTTAGTTAAATGGCCACTCCCCCACAGAATTTATAGGGAAAAGAGCAAGGTTTCACTTGTAGAAACCTTGTAGAAAACCATGTAGAGAGTAGGTTTGTACTTAGAGACGTAGGTAATAAAACCAGCAGATGCTATTGCTAGCTCTAATTATTTGAGTTGAAGTCTAATTGATTTTTAAGAGATGGCACAGAAGTTGTGTAACATTACTGAGAATAAACAGTTAGACTGCCAGGAAATTACCTGAAGTCCCAGAAGAATATTAATGCACTTTGGCAGAGTCCAAGTGGAGTCATACAAGATTCTCATCTGTCAACACCCCTCAATTTATTGCCGAGCAAACGAATTCCCCTCCTTCATCCTTCCTTTCCAACAACCCCTGCTTCCTAGTACTTCTCAAAAAGGACTCTAGACTACAGCCATGGTAAACTGATAGCATCCCCATTAGGAAATTGAAAAACATGTACCAGGCACAGAGCTTGTGCAGCAACAACAAAGCTAAAAAGGGACAGTGAATGAAATGCCCTGGAGGAGCTGAGGTCTAATAGGAGAGACAGGTACGTGAATTGCAGTACTGAAGGACAAAGGTAGACAAATGCTCTAAAGACAAAGGATGAAGGTTCAGTGGCAGCAGGGACAGCCAGGCAGACATGCTGGCTGCTGAAGGCACCAGATAAATCAATTAAAACTGTCCTGGGGAGGCAGGAGAAGCCTGACTCACGGCCTCTGCCTAAGGTCAGGACCTTACCTAGACAATTCTAATAGCCTCCTAAATGGGTCTCCCTGCCTCCAACCCTACTTCATCTATTCTAGCCCATTCTCCAACACACTTGCTTAAAATTCAATGACTCCCATCTAACTGTAGAAGGCAACAGTGTGCCCCACAGCTTACACTGCTCTTCATGAGCTAAGTCCTGTCCATCTCTCCGGCTCCTTTTCTTCTAAACCCAAAGTCACCAGAAACTCTTGGTGGTCCCCAAATGCTCTGTGCTCTCAAATATATCTGGGCCTTTGCACAAGGTGTTTCTTTTGTCTAGGCCATCATCTTTGTCTCAATCTGGCTAATTCCTGTTCATTCCTGGAGGGTCAGTTCCTCTACAAAGCTTTTCTGGACAATCCCTGGGCTGGGAGAGCCCCCCGTCTCCAGAGTTCCCAGCACACCCTTTCCTTAGTTCTGTTGGACCATTTTCCACACCGCTTGCATTTGTCACTATGGTTTTATCAGTAGTACTCCCCAAATTTAGACTGTGAATATCTTAAACATAGGAAGTTCATTATCTTTGTATCACCAAAGGTCATCCCAGCACCTGGTGCATAATTAGGACTCAATGAATGGTTTGAGTTCAATAAAATATTGACCTAGAGGTCCATGACATAGGAAGGAAAAATCAGCAGAAGGAAAATGGAAATATGTTAAACTTTTTTCTGTCCGTGCTGGCTGGGAACCAGAATCGAGTCACTTAATTGCTCTGAAACTCAGTATTTTCACTTAACACAGATGGTTAAGAGGGTACACAGGGTTGTGGGAAGGAAGTACAAAAACCTGGGAATTACTCATACCTAGAGTTGAATCCTTTAGCTTGGCACTTACTGGCTGTGTGATTTAGGGAAAGTCACTTAGCCCCTTGATGCCTCAGTTTCCATATCTGAAAATGGGGATAATAAGAGTATGTATCTGATAGAGGTATTAAGAGGATTAAATGAGGCCGGAAAGCATTTAGAACAGTGTCTGTCACATAGTCAGCAATTAATAAACACCAGATATTGTGATAGTTGTTATTACTTAGTGAAAATGCTTTGTAAAGAGTTAAACAAATGCCTATTATCTTAAAAATAAAATAGCATTTTCATGAAGTCTTTCCAAGTGTAGAGTAAGGAAAGTTCTCTGAGGGCTACAAGGCAGAATGACCTTGAATCAAACTGAATTTCAGTTTGAAAGTGATATTCTACTCAATTTCATTCAGCAATATTCTGCAGGTCTTTTAAAACTCAGAAAATAGACTTTAAAGAAAAAATCTTGTGTTCATAGTGGAAGGAATTGCCTTATCACTCTTAGGCTAGATTCTAGCTTCTCTTGCACAAATAAAGCATCTCTTGACTGCCTAAAGGGAGGAATCTAGCAGGAATAAGGAAATGGATCCAGGACCAATGAGCAAGCTAACCAGCACTGGGAGTGTGGTGTGTGTGTGTGGGGTGTGTGTGTGTGTGTGTGGTATGTGTGTATGTGTGGTGTGTGTGGTGTGTGTGTGGTGTGTGGTGTGTGTGGTGTGTGTGTATGGTGTGTGTGTGTATGTGTGTGCTCCGATGATTTTCCAAAAGGTTTCTCCATGAAAAATCTGATCACACATTTCTTTTCCTCAGACTGTGACAACGTGAATCACAGAATAGATGTCTGTCATCCATAGCACTGACTGCCCTGGGACACTTTCCTTTCTGTGAAGGTAATGTGCAAACCTTAGATAATGGCTCTGGAGTTCGTTTTCTTTCAAAAAGAAGCCCAGATCTGAAAAAAAAAAACCAAAAACACAGCTGCTGTTCTCCTGAATGTTCCCAGTCTTTGGAAGGGTTCCATGAAACACCAGGGAAAGAAAATACATCATAACGGGGAGGGTGGGATGGGGGAAGAACACAACACGAAAAAAAACAAAACATGAAAAGCAGAACTAACACTGACAGGGGCTCCTTCTCAAGGTTACTGCACACAGACCTGGGGCAAGGCATGGGTGGGGCGGTTAGGTGTGGTGAGGGTCCGCCTGCATCCCACCAGGAAAGGACAAAATGGAAATGATAACTTCACACCAGGCGGGCCTGGGATGAGACACCTGTAAGAACTTGATTTTAGCATTTTGCAAAGTAGGGTTGCAGATGCAAGTTTGGAGTCTTCTTTAGGGATATTAAAGAGAAAGTTAAAGTGTTTTCAAGGGATGGTCTAAAGTCCAGGGGATGGTCTGGGTCAGTATTCAAAGTCTTCTGTGGAGGTATCATTTCAGACACAACAGGCCCCATGGGTCTCCCTGCTACAGCTGCCTCCCTGCTACTGTTTAAATAACAAAACTCAAGTAAGTCACAAGTTCACGAAAACCCGCAGGAGGAATGTCACCACGGTTTACAACACTGGTAAGCACACTTCTCTGGATGAGGTTAAATGTATGGTGGACTGTTACCTTTTCCCCCACAAATGGACAGCAGACCAGCTGTTCTGCAAATGTGGGCCAGTAAACAGAAAGGTGATCGTGCCAAACAGAGCAGTCGCTTCTGCAAAAATCTGTCCCTGCTACTTAAAAACCAATTCAAAACCTGAGCTCCTGACATGGTCAGTCATGACTGTCACACATGGGACTGTTTCCTGTTAAATACCCTCTAAGTATTAAAGAGGTTCCTTAGCTTCTGCCTCACCCTCCTCCCAGCTACTCCCATCTCATATAGTGAATTGCACCTATACCTGTCCTCTTCTAAAGGGGGCGCTGGTGGTTCAGCATCATATCAGCACCATAACAGACCAGCCTCCAAGGCCCGCGGCAAGACCAAGAGACAGGCACTCTCAGTGAGCTCCTTGCAGCCCTAAGCTTCTGTACCGTGAAGAGAGCCACCCGGGAATGGGAGATTTATTTTACTCCCTGCACAGTCAAGGCTGACTTTTAGAATACGAGTCAGGCTAAAAAAAAAATAATAATTAATTTTGAGGTGGTAACTGTGACTCGTCTATATAGTTAGATTAAATGTAGATGTTCTTCAGGTCACTTAAGAAATATACCTGTTTTTCTCTGCCACCACTGTGACAACTTAACCAACCTTCTTGGACTTGGGGAAATAAGAAATATACCTGTTTTTCTCTCCACCCACTGTGACAACTTAACCAACCTTCTTAGACTTGGGGAAATAGGGCCATGAGGATCCAGAATCTTGAACCGATGTTGGAATAATAGCTGCTAACATGTTGTACCCCAAAGCTTCTACAGTCTCTTCTCTGACTTCAATATGGGGGAAACTCCCCTGACCGGCTTTTCCTGTGTATATATCATGGGGCTGTCCTTTTTTCCTAAGAAACAATGAATCTACAAGGGCAAGTGGCCCTAGTGGGTTGTAAATACTACTGGAATATAAGCACCATGCTGTGGAACCAGGGGGGGGGGACACAGGGACTTGAGGTCTTCAAACCCCCATGCACTCTCTGGTGCGGGTTAAGAAATACACGAAGGATGACAGGATGTGAGAGAAGCCTGAAACCTGACAAACAGGTTTTTAATTGGATACAACATGAGCTCCTTTAACAAACGTCTCCAAAGAAATACCCCATTAAGTGCTATAATTCCATTTACTGCAGGCTGACTATGGACACTGCCCCCCATGCATCAACCTAACATACTTGGAAACTTGGCTTTGTCCCCACCAGCTCTTGACTTTCCATTTGCTCTGGTATCCAAAAATAGCACGAGGCCACAAGCACACACTGCTTTCTCCCCTACCATGGGAAAGCTCACCTACAGGACACATAAGGCCTTAATTATCTTGATAAGACACTAAATTATTCCTTGGATATAATTACACTCCACAGCACTCCACCTTAATATAACCCCAAATATAAAAAGTGTTCTCTAAAAACATCAAACTTGTCATTTAGAGACACAAAGAGGATTTTTCCAGCTTGGCAGATGGACAAAAAGCACAGATGGCGAGAGACTGAGCTAACAAATGGACATGACGAAAACTACCTTTATACACTGGCCAGAGGTACAATGCTTTAATGAGGTGATGATCCGAGGGTGGTGGGGGAAATGCAAATTCAACTAACATTTACTGAGTGGCTACTAGGTGTTGGGCACAGAGCCAGCTCCGTTAATCATGACATTTATTATTCTTACCACCCCTGTGATGTTACTATTTTTGGATTTCATGTGAGAAAATAGCTGGAGTTTAAGTAGCACCGGCTGAAAATTCCTCAATGATGAGGCTGATAACCTTGATAAACGGCAAGAACTCTAGGCAGCTGTTGTTTCCCAGCTGGGGGGTGGGGGCTCCACTACCCACGTTCCCTCATTCATTGTGTGTATTAACAAGACAATAAGCCGGACTTGTGAAGAAAGTAGTTTTTCCTGGAGAATGCCATTAAATGAAATAAATAAAGAATGTGCCTGTAAAATATTGAAAATCACCCAACGTGGATCCATCACCAGACCTGCAGAAGACAGGGAGAGCTCTCTTAGAGGAAGTGAGAAAAGGGGATGATAGGACAGAGCATCAACTGTCTGATACATAGCTCTGCTTCTTGTCAGGTTGAATTCACGTGCTTTCGAGAACTATGGGAGTGGCAGTTCTAGACCACTAGACCCTGACAGACCATTCATGGTGCTAACAGTACTCGGTGCTCCATGGTGCTAAACAACTGCCTTCAGAAAATGGATCCCGTGGAACATCCAGTTGTAAAATTTATTAAGAAACCAACCAATAACAGGCTTACCTCTATAGAAGGTGGAAGGACCAAGCCGATCCTGACAAATATTTACACTTCCCTATTCTTGATGAAAACTGATCTTTCCATTCTCTAACTTTACTCTGGTGTCTGTTATCAGCTAGTCTTTGGCTTGGAATTCTTTGGTCTCTGAAATCAAATCTCCCAGCACATGACATAATGAAGATGAATTGGCATCAAGTGGACATTACTGGATCCCTAAGTGTTCTTATATCTTGACCCACTCTAAGGTAGGCTTGGAGACGCCAAGCCTAATTAAAAATAACCAAATGATAGAGAGTCACAGGATCAAGTTCATTCAATGCATGTTTGTATATGTGAGTGCACATGTGGGGACAAAACCCCAAAAAACAGTTTCCAGGCTCTCGGCCTCACATAGAAAGGTGCTGGCTCGGGTAGTAAATGGCCATCAACTGTGATCAGATGCCAGCAGCTGTGGCTAGTTGGCCGTCAGCTGTAACCCGTAGGCCATTGATCACTAATATAACGGCTGTGGCTATGCTAGCAGGAAGGAATGGGGGCTAGCAAGAAGATGGTGGCTGGCAAGCGCGGACTGCTATTAGGCAGATTATGTAGATCTTGCTCCCTGTGTCTCCAGCCCAGACGCCAGCGAGAATATATTGGTTTGACTCCCCTACTTATGGCTCCATGGGTGTTCCTTTTTGGCCTTACCGTGTCCTGCGTTCTTATGTGGGGAGTGGGAGCAGAGACCCCACCGGCCATCCCGCATGACAAATGGCGCAGCGAGCAGGGTCCCCCGCGTGACACATGGCGTAGTCGGCAGGATACGGTGCCGGCCAAAGCTTTCCGAAGGGCAGTGGAGCAGTTTGTGCGTATGAAAGCTCAGTCTGAGGAAGACCAGGAGGAGCAGCTGCCGGAGAGCTCGATCCCCGTGGAGGGGTGGAAAGATGTGGATGGTTCCCCAACCAGCAGAGGCCGGAGAAAGCGGAGATTGTTGCTGCCCTGTGGGCTGGGAACTGCTTGCTGAGGCAGCCCGGATGCAGGACTTTTAGTCCCAGGAGGAAACGCTTGCTGAGTCCTCCGTGGGAGATGAGGGTGAGGTCAGGGTCATCCCTCACCCTCAGGACAGCCCTGGCGAATGACTATGGACTATGGGGAATTGCCTTCCATCCCTAATTTAATGGACGCTTGACTGTTTGGGAACATACCACCATGTAGTGGGACTGGTTTGATGTTTGCTTTTGTGTCTTGACTGGCCGCCATTGATAATATGTAAGCACCTTGATGTGAGCCGCTGTTGTTCCAGCACAGTACCCCGAGAGGCACAGAGAGAGAGTGGCAGTGCCCTGAGAGCCCTGGCTGAGTCCAGGAAGTCTGGCTGTGCCCAGAGAGAGTGGCAGTGCCCTGAGAGGCCCTGGCTGTGTCCAGGAAGTCTGGCTGTGTCCAGAGAGAGTGGCAGTGCCCTGAGAAACTCTGGCTGTGCCCGGGGAGACAGGTGGTACCCTAAGAAGCCCAGGAAGTCTGGCTGTGCCCAGAAGTACTGTGGTGGTCCCCTGAGAAAACCTGGCTGTGCCCGGGGAGACAGGTGGTACCCTAAGAAGCCCAGGAAGTCTGGCTGTGCCCAGAAGTACTGTGGTGGTCCCCTGAGAAAACCTGGCTGTGCCCGGGGAGACAGGTGGTACCCTAAGAAGCCCAGGATGTCTGGCTGTGCCCAGAAGTACTGGTGGTGCCCTGAGAAACCCTGGCTGTACTCAGAGAGCCTGGCTGTGTCCAGGATATTGCATTCACCTCCAGGCTCCTTGCACAGGGCCCCTCGCAGAAGACGCTTGTCGCGTAGATTGTGAGGCGAGACCCTGTAGGGGTGGAGTGTGGGGACAAAACCCCAAAAAACAGTTTCCAGGCTCTCGGCCTCACATAGAAAGGTGCTGGCTCGGGTAGTAAATGGCCATCAACTGTGATCAGATGCCAGCAGCTGTGGCTAGTTGGCCGTCAGCTGTAACCCGTAGGCCATTGACCACTAATATAACGGCTGTGGCTATGCTAGCAGGAAGGAATGGGGGCTAGCAAGAAGATGGTGGCTGGCAAGCGCGGACTGCTATTAGGCAGATTATGTAGATCTTGCTCCCTGTGTCTCCAGCCCAGACGCCAGCGAGAATATATTGGTTTGACTCCCCTACTTATGGCTCCATGGGTGTTCCTTTTTGGCCTTACCGTGTCCTGCGTTCTTATGTGGGGAGTGGGAGCAGAGACCCCACCGGCCATCCCGCATGACAAATGGCGCAGCGAGCAGGGTCCCCTGCACGACAGCACAGCATAAATATTCACATTTGCCATCAGGGATGAAAGGCAACCGTTTACTATTTGTAGTCACATTTTGTTTTAAGAGCACATTTACCACAGTGTCACCTATTTCATCTCCTTTGAAAGCATAGACAAAGGAAGGAGACCACTTGCTTCCTGTCTCATCCTCACAGCCCTGCTTCAGAATGGGTCAGCTGCCTTGTCCAGGCGAATAGCAATTGACTCTGTGTGAGTACAAAATAATGAGTTGGTAGTTCAGTATGGCTTATTGTCAGTATATCACCCAGAAAATTGTTTTCCCAACACGTGATCATTTAGCAATGAGATAAAATGGTAAACCCATTTTCATCATTCTCTTTCAGCAGCATCAGATGTCTTTAGGGATATCCAGCAAGCCAAGTTGCAATTCCTTTTTTGCTTCAGCTTGCTTTTTGGTAAAAACAAGGGAAAAAACACTTTGGTGGTAATATAAGATAATGTCTGTAAACGGTCCTAACTCCGTGCCTGGCATCAGATTGGCATTGAAATATGTTTCTTCCTTTCTTCCTCTCTTACCTTGCTAATTATTGTTTTATTTATTTTGCTAATTCAGGAAAATGAATAGGAATGGGAAGACTTGCAAGTCATTTGTGTGGGCTACCAAATTTAGGCATTTGTCCTACATGGAAGACAAGTTTAGAAGCCACTGGAGTTACCATCGTGGATTTTCCAAGCTATGTCCCTACCTATCTGATACAATTCAACAAAGATTTATAATCACTTATGATATGTCAGAACTGTGCTGGGCATATACGTATGAATGAGAGGGGAAAAAATGGACCCTGCCCCATGTGCTCACAAAACCACAGGGAAGCAGATTCCAGATGTACATTTGGAGGGATTCATTGGGGGAAATAATGAGTAAATGCCTACTCTCTAGGACATGGGTTTAATTAATATAATCAAAGCTTAATGAGACTAATTATAGCATGTAAATATTGCCAATTGACCCACAAATGTCTGATTTTCCCACGAATTTAAACATTATAGCCTTTTCCATTATTGAAGGAAGGCCAAGGCACTGTCAACAAGAAAGGAAAGTCAAAAGTTATGCCTGCCCCTCGAAATCTCCTTATGAGTTAGATACTAGATTTCAAAGCAAGGTGACAAAACCGCATCCCTCCAGTCTAAATGCCTTTCCTCCAGTTTCTAATAACACAAGTCCTCATTTCTGTTTGAGTTCTCACCAGAATTGCCCTTAATGCCCATACTTCTAGCATGTACCTCAAAACTCTTCCAGCCTCTACCCATTGCCCAGTTCCAAAACGACATCCACATGTTTAGACATGTCACAGCAGCACCCCATTTCTCAGTACCAAAATCTGAATTGATCAAGGTTCTCAAGAGAAATAGAACTAATAGGATGTGTGTATATGTATAGAAAGGGATTTATTGTAAGGGACCGGCTCACGCAGTCAATGAGGCTGAGAAGTTTCAAAACCTGCAGTCAGTAAGCTGGAGACCCAGAGTAGTTCCAGTCTGAGTTCAAAGGCCTGAGAACCAGGAAAGCTGATAGTATGAGTTCCAGTTTGAACACTGTCAGGTTTGAGACCCAAGAAGAGCCAATTTTTTGAGTTCCAGTTCAAAGGCAAGAAAAGATCAATGTCTCAGTACAACTGTGAAGCAGAGAGGAACTCCTTCCTAATCATAGGAAGGTCACCTTTTTGTTCTCTTCAGGACTTCAGCCGACTGATGAGGGCCACCCACATTGGAGAAGGCAATCTGCTTTACTCAGTCTACAGATTCAAAGGTTAATTTCATCCAAAAACACCTCCACAGATACACTCAGAATGATGTTTGCCAAATATCTAGGTGCCCAGTGGTCCCATCAGGTTGATACATAAAATTAACCATCACACACACTTTCATAAATTCCCTTATAAAACTGACATTCATAGCCTTCTATAAGCCCCACACATAGAGTTGTGTTTTCAGTGATTAAAATTAATCTTCATTTAGCCATCAGGACCATATTCTGTGCCCCACCTTATGGATAACGGCAGACATCTGTGAGATGGATGGCCAGGGTACAATTTGTGACCATGTGGCATTTTTCTCTTTGAGCATTTAACTAGGTCCTTAGGAAGCCCAAGCATGAAATTTTGGCTTCATAATAACATACTGTATTCTTACCAACTGGGCTCCCAAATTAATATTTTTTTCTACTTTATGATTCTTAGCTAAAATATTAATTCCTTAATTTCATGTGCTGCGCACAGTACTAGGTGTTACAAAGGTTACAATGACAAACAATTAAGAATCCCAAACCTTAAAGGACTTAGAATTTTAGCAAAGGAGAGAAATGCACACGACTCTAAGAGAAAACACAACTGTTTCCGTAGCATGTTAAAAGACAATGCAAGATTACTTCCAGATGGGAGGACACAAACAGCTTCTTTAAAGAAGTGGGTATTGGAACCTGGTCTTATATACATACATACATACATATGAGTGTGCATATTATGTACACATAGAAAAATATACATATACTTTACAAAATCCTATAAACATTCTATGACGTGGATATAATTCAGCTAGAATTAAAAATAATCGGATATTTGCCCAAAGCTGAGTATCTCCATTTAGGTGGAGAATTTCTATGAGGAATCATTCAGATCACCATTGCATCTCCCTGGGGGATTTGAACTACACTACAGTTTGTCAAACCGTGGCTTTACGCCATGAGTCCTTTGATCAAGCAACATGTTAGATAGAAGTTCAATGTGTAAAACAAATAAAAAGGGCTGCTTAATGCGAGGGGAGGAAACTCCATTGGCCCCGTACCTCCCTCCCACCTGCCAAGGACACTTGGGCTCCACAGAGCCCAGGGCGGAAAGCCCTTGAGATGATCGCGAAGTCCCTTCCTGCTTCACTATCTATGATTCCTCCACTGTCTATGATTCAAGTTTAAGTCTATATGCAGCACCTGGTCCCCACAGCAGCACCGCATGGTCTGGGAGGGACAGCATGTTGGGTGGGACTTGGCGTCTTCCCTGCAGTTGATGAAGGAAGCTGAGTACACACGAGAAGAAGGAAAGCAAAGCATCTATTTAAGGGCCCATCCCGAGAAGAAAGGCTTTCAGAAAAGGAAGAGTGGTCAAGGAAGACATCACCGAATAGGGGTTGGGAAAAATACAGATCAGCAGCAAGGGGATAAAGGCAAAAGTATTTGGATTAGTACTGAGTGTAGTTCCTAAGGACCAACTGCAAAATCCAAAGGGGCCCCCAGCGCTGGCAGACATATTACCCTTGCTACGGCTCTGCTGGCTCATCCATGGCAAAGCGGGGACTCCTGGGGCACTTGGGGGCACCACCTCAGGCCCAACAGCAAGCTAAGAGGCAGAACACTGCCATTCCCAAATCAGTGACTTACAAGGAGTTAAAACCACAGTAACAGACTTTCATGGGAGGAAAGGGAGAAAGGCTTTGCTGGTCAGTGTCCAGGGACAGAGCAAAAGCCCACTTTCTAGACCCTCTTCCAAATGTCTCTTCCATCTTTTTAGAGACTACTGGCCTCCAATAGCTACATCCAACATCTCTTCTTTCATGCACAAAGAGGTCATTTCAGACCCAGCAAGAGAGAGGCAGCTCTCTGCCTTCTAATGCCTACAAAACTGACCTCCTTACTCACCCAAAGGGCTGTCCAAAGCCATGTGCTGTCTGTTCTGGGACACAGAAAGGAGCCAACCCAGCCCTCTGTCTGGTCACAGTGCCGCCAGCGTTTGGACAGTGGTGACTTGCGCCCAAGGAGCTCCAGTTCATTGAGAGGTGCTCCAGCCTTGGCCCCCAATCTGTTCTCAGCCTGATGTGCCCAGGTGCCTCGTTTGGGACTTTCTCTAATCCTGAGCTAACCTATAACAGCTAAAAGCATGTGTTTCTATCGCCCAACAATGAGGCAAAAGAGTTTTGTTCTCTAAATAAAAGTCACACAGCATTATAGAGGGAAGTGAGCACTGGATTTGAGAGTCAGGAACTAGAGTCCAGCTCAGTCGGTGACTTTAAGAAGTCCTACGACCTCTTTGACCTTCAGTGGCATCCACTGAGGCTCATAACACTTATTCCAAAATCAGTAAATCTTATTGTGTCCCTGCCCACTATGTGCCAGGAATCATGCTAACAGCTAAGGATATTCTGGGGAACAAATCAGACTTGGCCTTCGCCCTCACACAGACGAATGAAACTACATCAGTGAACAAACCAACGTGTAATTACAGATTGGAAGTGTTCAGAAAGATTGGAAAACACTGTGTTTGGAAAGAAAGCAAGATGGGGTTGGGGTGGGCTTCCTCCAGCTGAAGAGTAAAGAAAGTATCTCTAAGAGAAGGCATGTATGAGGCATGAGGAAAAGCCAGCTGGGAAACAGTGGAGAGGAAGGGGGACTCCAGGCCAAAGGAATGTCCCTGGCAAAGATCCAGAGGGAAGGCAGGGCTTGGCATGTTCCAGAACTCTCAGAGCTCAGGTGTTTGGAGCTGGAAGCTTGGGGAGCAAGGGGATACTGTGAGACAGAAGGCTGGAGAGGTGGCTGGCCACAGGAGGTGACTCCTGGAAAGCCCCAGCCTTGTGCTGAGCACGTAGCAGTTCCTGCATTAATATGGGATCCACAGTGCTTTGCTTAGTCGATAGGGTACATTTCAATTTCTAATCTAAGTGATTTCTAAGAACCCTTCTACTTCAGTGATTCTGGTCCACAAATTGCCGAGGAAAAATACCTAAAGGAGTTCCTTGCCCTCTGTAGACCACAAAATTAACAGAACCCATGTAGAAGGGGAAGCCACTGTCCCACCTACCGAAAGTAAGGGTGCACCACAGAAATTCTGTTTAGGCAAACATGCTTGGCCCAAGGGAATCCATAAATGCTCCTACAGCTACGAACGTTCTGCGAGGTTAAAATCATTTCATGGTTTCCTTTCTTTCATGAGCAAACACTAGCCTCACACATCAAAAAAAAAAAAAAAGTAGAATTTCTTAGGTATCCCATTTTAAAAAGACCCATACAGTCAAAGGCAATTTAGAACATTCTAGACACAACTATGCCATTTGCTCATGCTCAGAAGAATTAGGGTTCACAACCACATTGTATCTGAGTGACGTGTCCTGTGTTGGAACCCATGCATTCTATTCTTTCTCTAGTTCCCACATTTCCATTACGTGATGGCTCTTCTAGAGGCAATTAAGCATGCATGTAGGGCCCTGAAAAAGCTGGCTTAAAACCCACTGACATGTTCATTTTGCCAGAGTAATGTTTGCCAGTTGAGATAAAAAAAAGCAAAGTTTGGAGTGAGAAAGAGCTAGATCCAACCCCCAACTCTGCCACTTACTAGCCACATAAACTTTTATTCCTTTCTGAGTCTCAGTTTCCTTTTCTGTCAAACAGAGATAACACCTAGCTGACAGGGCCTTTTGGCTTAAAAGAGATTACATCTAAAGGCCCAAGTCTCCTACTCAGAGCATAATAAGCACAAAATAACAAAAAGCCAGAGTTAGCAGGTGTCCCAAGTTTGAGATGTGTCCCCTTGGTGGCAGTACTGCTCCCCAGAGACATGGTCAGTGAGAAAGATGGCAAAGAGAGAGAGTTAGAAATCACCCTGAGACCAACCCCACTGAGCTCAGCAGTGTAAAAACCCCTCAGTGGGCCTCAAATCCCCCAGGGGATTCCAGCCTACTGGAGAAAAAAGAGGAACAAGGGCTGCTGCCCTGGCAAGGGCACTATCACTTCCCCAGGGACCAGGGAACCCCACAGAACCCAGCCTCCACCTGATTGGGTAGAACTAGCGAGAGAAGCATTTACCTTTAAAAGCTTAAAAAGCTACGACTGCCCCTAGCCCCGAGTCAGAGAAACACAGTTTGGGGGAGATTTCTCATGTTTTTCTGCCACCCTGGCTCACATCATCTTTGGAAGATGGATCCATAGTTTGTTATCCTGTCTCTCTGATCAATACCCTTGTCTAAATTCTGCCTACAGACCCAAACCATCCTGGTTAAAGCTGGCCCAATTCTCTTTTGTTTCTTGTGAGTTTTCCGTCTAGCATTTCAATTCTTTTTCTAGAAGACAGATGAGTCTGAATCAGGTAGCATTTTAATATCCCCAGCAATAGAAGGGCTTATCTAGTTAAAAAAAAAAAGACCAAAGTCCTATCTCTTGTTATATGTCATGGATATTCTCAATAAATCTTACTGTATAGATAAAATAACCAACATCAAAAATCATGTTATTCAAGAAACATGCTGCCTCTCATTTACATGATTCTAGGTTAATAAGGAAAAATTCAGCAAATGACCGATTATCAGGAAAAAAGAGGCTTTATCTTTGGAATCCATACATTAACTTAAAATCCACAAACCTTACTTTATACAATACAATGGATTCCTCCTTCCAATATCAATTTATTCTCAAATCATAACAAGAAAGGTTTTTTGTTTGTATTTTACTTCATTTCACAGAAAAACATAATAGAAGGAAGAGCCCTTCAATTCACAAAGGAGGAAATCAAGGCTCAGAGAACAACTTGCCTCAGATCATTCATCTTGTCCAAGAGGAGGGAAGAATGATCAGTACCAGATTCCAGCATGATCAAAACCGAGGAAAAGTAAAGGGCCATGGACAATCCACAATGTCCCCAAACCAGGATCTCTAGGGCAGACCTTTACCCACAATAGCTATGAGCAGAATGAAAAGGAATATGGCAGAGCTTATGTCTGGGCGGTCTGGAGGCCAGGCTGGCAACTGTTGGCTGTCCACCAGTCACAACCAGTGACAACTGAGTGCCTCATCCACCTGAGACCAGCCCATGAAGGTGCAAGTTAGATCTGGTATCAGCCTATACACATATGAGTACAGGGAATTGAGCAATTGCCCTCAGCCCTGGCTGTAGTATCATGCAGTATCACGTAGTATCCTAGGAGAGGAAGTGGTAACTCAGAAAATAAATTTTTAGCTGAAGTTACAAATGCCTGGGGCTCATCCTGCAGCCTACCCTTTGCAATTTCTTTCCCCTGAAAAGGTTCATTTCGACCTGACTGCATCTTGGATACAAATGTTTAGTGATTAAGGAGAAGGAAGGTAAAGGTACCAATGTGGGGAACTTCTGGAAATCTCCTCTCAAGAGCATCATCCGAAGCTTTGTCCACCTCAAAAGTGGTCCCCAGCCCAGGCCAGTAACATCAGCATCCATGGGCAAAGGCATCGTTGAGGGCCAGAGGAAGGAACCACAGTAAGGAGTAGAAATTCCAGCAAGGTGACCAAGACTTCCGACTCTCTTACACAATGTTTTAAACAAAGATTTTAAAAGAAAAAGATATGAACCCATGCTTTCTCAAACCTCTCATTATCCACTGTAAGCTTGTAAGCTTGATTTTCCTTCCAGAATAATACCTCCCCTGTCGAGGCCAATGGCTCCACCAAAGGTGTCAGCACTGCAGCCATGGCTGTAGGTAGCACCTGGGGAGAAGAGGGAAGGAAGTCCAAGCTCTAGATGTCTGTCGATTTTTAAGGATGTGACTTTGACGATATTCTTCCAATTTGTGCTGGGAACTAAACATAAGACATAGAGCAGTGTCAAGAATACTGTTTGGTCAGAGAGCTGGAAACTGCTCCAGTAGCACCATGGACAGCAACTCTGTCTCAGTAAGCCTCCCGGGATATTCAGCCTTCCCTGCCTTCCCCACCTACCTGCTGTTTTTCTATAATAGAGCTTCAGTATTCAGCTGGGAATGCTGGTGATGCTTTCACACGTGTCTAGGGGGATGGGCTCTGCTGTAATCTACTTCCCTTCCTTAGTACTTTTCCCTCAGCGATCCATTCCATCTGTAGTCGGATAGCTCATTTCTTTTCAAAGAATATTATCACAAGCTTTTTTAAAAATCAGGCAATTAGCTTACTCTTAATCTACCATGCCATTTGGCTGGCAGGTAATCTCATGCCCCAGGCAATGGGGCTGATATTCTGGAGTCATCTTTGCCTCTTCTACATGTCACTTCACCCTCATCATCAAGACCCTTCCACATGTTCCTTCTTACTGAACGTTGAGTTCTCAACTGAGCTAGTTACAGAGCAAGATTCCAAACTTTTTGGGCAGCTGCCCTCTAAAAGCCCTATTTTCCATATATAGCCAGAGTCCAAATTGTTCATTGAACTAGTTCTTAGTACAAGTACCGACCACTCTTTAAAGAGACTTGCTGTGATGAATGTTTTGTTTTGTGTAACTTTCACAAACTAGAGCCTGGCTGGAGTAATCCCCACTCCTAGTCCTCCAAGAAAGCCAGAAACAACCCCTCAAAGGAATGAATGTCTGTTGCTCTTTTGTTCTTTGAATGGGTAGATTTCTGCTGCCCATCCTCCACCCTAGACCTGTTTTCCCACTGAGCTCTGGGGCAGCCTACCGGGGCAATGAGGTGATGAGAGAGCTGGGCAGGATGAAACACTGAAGCCACTGAACACAGATGGAGGCAAGGGGCTTTGCTTGGCCCTCTGCCTGCTTCCCTGGTTCTGTCAGCCACATGGACAAATCACCCACTTGAGCACATTCTCACTGTAGACTTCTAACTTCTCTCTGTTCAAGTTTTTGCAGTGTTCACCAGGCAGTCACCCCTCACCCAATCCACAGCTAGAACTTCCCACCAAGAGAAACTGACCCTTGGGATGGTACTTATGCAGGGGAGCACATCAGAATACTGAGTGGAGTTTTTTAAAAATATGCATACTCACGTCTCGTGTTCACTCTGGAGATGCTCACCCAGGAGGTCTTAAATCTAACCTTTGTAATAGCATCATAGACAATTTGGTGCACTCTCAGTTGACAAGCTCCAGCTTAGAGCCTATATGAGTTTGCTAGGGCCGCCATTACAAAGTACCATAGACGACCCAGTCTATGACTGAAACAGCAGACGTTTATTTCTTCACAGTTCTGGAGGTTAGAAGTCTGAGATCAAGAGGTTGGCAGGGTTGGGTTTTTTTCTGAGGCTTCTCTCCGTTGCTTATTGATGGATCAACCTATGTCTTCACATGGCTGTCCCTCTGCGTGACTCTGTCCTAATTTCCTCTTATTCTAAGAAAACCTATCATGTTAGATTAGGGCCCACACTAATGATCTCATTTTAACTTCAGCACCTCCTTAAAGAACCTATCTCCAAAATTTAGTCACATTCTGAGATAGTAGGGGTTAGAATTCAAAGTATGAATTTGGGCGGGGTACACAATTCAACCCATAACAGAGCCTTCCATTCAAAGTATGATCCCCAGGACAGGAGCAGAAATAGCACCTGGGAGCACTGAAGAAATGCAGAACCATAAGCTTCATGCCAAATCTACTGCACCGGAGTCTGCACATTACCAAGATCCCAAAGTGATCATATACACATGAACAGCTGAGAAACACTGGCTTAGAGCACATTTGGGTCAATAGGTTATACACCAATCACTGCATTTAATATTATTGATAATGCAAGGCTTTCCACCTGTGAAAAGAATTTCTTACATGTAGGAGAGAAAAGGGGACTAAATGAGGGGACTGTGGCCTTACCAGCATGCCAGAAATCACACCATGAAGGTGAATGCCTATTTTCTTTATGTGAGGCCAGACCTTTGGATGAAACCAAGTTGTACCACCCAGAAAAAGCCTAACACCAAGAAACTTTGCCTGGATATTTTCAATAGTTATAGAGACAGAATGGATGAGTGTTCCCTCATACTTTATTCTAAACAAACATCCATGAGCATCCACTTATGTGACGGGGACAGTGTTTGGAGTTGGACATACAAAGACAAATAGGACCCAGTGCCTAATGAAACACTCAGGGAACATGGAGCAAAGTCCTCATCTCAGCGTGGGGAGGCCACAGCTCACTGCTGATCGGCTGAACCTCAGAAACATACAACCTGATAGGAGTGTCCCCTTCCTCCACACAGGTTCCCTGAAGCCAAACAGGCTGTCTGGCAAGAAAACGAAATGCCAATTGGAATCTGCCCTGTCCTGAGTTGTGGGAGAAGAGACTTTCAGGGCCTGCGTGTTGAGTTAGGCAGTGAAGACTTATGCTGCAAGGTTCACAAAGGGAGCTGCCAGCGTTCCTAAGTTGCCATGAAAGTAAGGAATGACCAAGAGAACTTCCATGAATCCATGCAGAGCTTTCAAAAAAGGAAATTCTAAGTTCAGATCTGCCACGGGGCAGAGAGGCCTGGTGTGACGTCCCTGGGGAGCCTATCAATGTACCCACTGAGCCCGAGCTTTCGCCTCGCAGAGTCCTGGGAATGTGCTCTCTCAGTGCACAGCTCCACGTGCCACGTCGGGACCAAGTGTTTCCACATGACAGCTCATTAATCTAGTCCTCACAATAATACTGCAGATAGTTTATCATTACTCCATCTTGTACTTGAAACTGAACTCAAAGGGTTTAGATAACTCAAAGGTCATGCAGTTTTTAAGCAAAGAAACAGGATCAAATCCAGTTCTAAATCTGTTAACCACTTACTAAAACTCAAAGCTGATAATAGTCCCAGAACATCATGCTGCAAACAAAATTACCTGGGGTTCTGGGGCAGTGGGAGCAAGACTTCTTTGTTTTTCAAAAAGCAGCCTCTTATTCATCAGAAATTATTCATGCAATACCTAAATGTTCAGTGTACTCACAATACCACAGCGAAGCCTTATAACTCATAAATACTATTTCTCATGCTAATACATTCATTTTAGGTAACAAAAGAAAAGACTTTGGAAAGCAGTATATTCAGATGGGATGAAAGCTACGTATGTGGGCTGCCCTGCTGGTCCCTCCGTGGCCCTCATTGCCCCCGTCATATTTCCCAGTGTGGAGAAAAACAGGGTACAGCTCAGAATCTGTTTTTCAAAGTGAACAAGGCCACTCCCTTTCTTTTCCCCAACCCCTTAAGATAGGTACTTCTAATTTTGAAATTTAGCCTAGATTCTGGGGCAAAGCACTATCAAATGAGATGGGGGAATTCCCAGTTTTGTCCCATATTGTTATTCTCCCTCTCACACAGCTGATGGAGGGGCAGGCTAAATATGAATCCACAAGTATGCTAAAGGCGAGCTTTAGTTTTTTTTAAGAAAATGCATTTATACCAATCAAATTCAGTGGAGAAAGAAGAGTCTTTTCAACAAATGATGTTGGGACTACTGGATATTCACACGTAAAAGAATGAAGTTGGACTCCTTCCTCATACCATATACAAAAATTACTCAGAATAGACCAGAGACCTTACTGTAAGAGCTAAAACTGTAAAACTTTTAGAAAAAATATATAAGAATGCATCTTTATGATCTTGGGTTAGACAAAGCCTTCTTAGTTATGAAACCAAAAGCATAAGGAAGAAAACAATAGATAAACTGGATTATTATAGCACTTTTTTGCTATAAAAGATACCATAAAGCAAGTGAAAACACAACCCATAGTATGGAAGAAAATAACTGCAAATCATATATCAGATAAGGGATTTGTATCCAGAATATATTAAGAACTCTTACAAATCAATAATAAAAAGACAGCCTAATTACAAAACAGGCAAAGAAACTGAATAGATATTTCTCCAAAGATGACATACAAATGGTCAATAAACACATGAAAAGTTGCTCAACATCATTAGTCATCAGGAAAATGCAAATAAAAACCACAATGCGATACCCCTTCACACTAGGATAGTGATAGTCAAAAAGACAAGTGTCCTGAAGCTGAAGTAGAATAACATTGAATGTCAACTATAGTTACATATATATATTCACAGGATGTAAAGTACAGCATAGGGAATAGAGTCAATGGTATTGTAATAGCTATGTACAATGTCAGAGGGGTAGTAGACTTGTGGGGGCTACCATTTTGTTAGGGGTGTAAATGTCTAATCATTACATTGTTTGTACACTTGAAATTAATATAATTAATTAATTAGTTAATTATTAATTAATTACAAGTGTTGGTGATGATGTGGAGACACTGGAACCCCCATAAACTGCTGGTGGGGATGTAAAATGGTGCAAACACTTTGGGAGACATTTTGGCAGTTCCTCAAAATGTTAAACATAGAGCTACCATATAACCCAGCAATTCCATTCCTAGGCATATACCCCCCAAAATGGAAACATATCTACTCAAGAACTTGTACATGAATGCTCATAGCAGCATTACTTGTAATAGCCAAAAAAGTGGAAATAGCTTGTATGTCCATCAACTGATGAATGGACACATAAGATGTGGTCTATCCATACAATGAAATATGATTCAGCAATAAAAAGAAATGAAGTACTGACCCATGCTACAGCATGAATTAACTTTGAAAACCTTATTCCAAGTGCAATAAACCACGGAGAAAAGCCACAAGTTATATGATTTAATTCGTATGAAGTGTCCAGAACAGGCAAATAGATAGATAGATGATTGATAGATGATAGATAGAAAGATAGGAGATTAGTGGTAGCCTTATTAATTTAATTAGTGATAGGGCATGTGGAAAGAAATAGGAAGTGACTACAAATGGGTATGGGGTGTCTTTTAGGGGTTATGAAATGTGCTAAAATCGATAGTGGTGATGGTTTTACAATTCAGTGGATACACTAAAAACCATTGAATTGTACACATTAAATGTGTGACTGTATGGTATATGAGTTTTGTTTTGATAAACATGTATACGTGTGTATGTATACATATGTGCACATACGAGTATACATGCATATACATGTATAAAAATTTCACATAAAACCCAGGTGATATCAAGAATGAAGTGAATCACCTTTGGTGCTCTGCCTTAGTCTGGTATATGCAGCTGTGTGCAGGGGTAGCCTGAAAAGCAACTGGATAATGTTGTGTGTTTTTTTAAAAAACACCTTTACTGGAGTACTATAGTTTACATGTGAAAAAATGTTCCCATTTGAAGTTTATAGTTTGACAAGTTTTCACAAATGTAACTACCAACACAATCAAGATACAGAACATTTTCATTACCCCAAAAAGTTCCCTTGTGCACCGTTGTGCCCCAGGGCCCAGCCCCAGACAGCCGTTCATCGGCTTACATCATTACAAGTTAGTTTTGCCTTTTCTATAATTTCACATAATTTAAATAACAGCGTGTACTATTTTGAGTCTGGTTTGTTTGAAAACTCAGCCTATTATATTTGATATTCAACCACATTTTTAAGTGTATCCCTAGTTCATTGCTTTTTTTATTGCTGAGAGTATTACATCACGTGAATATATTACTACAATTTGTTTTTCCATTCATCTGCTTATGAACATTTCAGATTTTCCTGATTAGGGTTATTATCAACATTAATGTATAAGTTTTTGTGTGGACATATGTTATCATTGCTCTATGATAAATGCATAGAAGTGACATCACTGGGTCTTATGGTAAGTTTATGCTTAACTTTGTAAGAAACGGCCCATCTGATTTCCAAAATGTTAATACCACTTTACACAGCCACTAACAATATGAGATGATGTTCAAGTCTTTTAACTTGAGGCATCCTCGTGGGAATCTCATTGTGCTTTTAAATTGCATTTCCTTGATGACTAATTAAACGGAGCATCTTTTCATGTGCTTTTTGGCCATTTATACAACTTCTTTTGTGAAGTGTCTGTCCAAATCTTTTGCCTATTTAAAAAATTGAATTGATTCTTTATTACTGAGTTGAATGAGTTCTTTATTTACTCTGAATTCAAACCCTTTATCAGCTATTTTATCCTAGTCTGCGGCAAGAAATTTCATTTTCTTAATGGTTTCTTTCTTAATAGTGTTTCTGATGAAGTCCAATGGATCCACTTTTTTTTTCATTTATATGCCAAACATTTTGTATCCTCAGAAATCTTTGCTTGCCCCAAAGTTGCAAAGATGTCCTATGACTTCTAGAAATTTCATAGTTTTAATTTTTATCTATTTTAATTTTTGTGTCTAGTGTAAAGCAAGGGTTGAGGCTCATTTCTGAATATGAATATCAAGGTTTCTAGCACCATTTATTGAAAAGACTATTTTCCTGCTGAAATACTTTCTTAGCACCTTCCCAAAATCACAGGATCCCTTGTTTCTCTTTTATAGCCATACCTACTTCCCTTCTCCTCCCATCCTTCCTTCCTTAACCCCTGGCAATCACTAGTCTATTCTCCATTTCTATAACATTGCTATTTCAAGAATGTTACATATACATGAAATCATAGAGAGATAACCTCTTGGGGTTGGATTTTTATTCTTTTGTATTTACCCACACACTATGCTCTTTGCTTCATTTGTGTAGCTCTAAGTGACATTGATATTGCTGGCCATGCATTGTAAATACTTGCATTTCAGGTCTTCTGGTGAAGAATTTTGTCAGCTTTTGTTTCTTAGAAAAAGTTTTTATTTCATATTTATTTTTGAAGGATATTTTTACTATATGGACAGTTCTATGTTAAGAGTTTACTTTGTTGTTTTTGTTTCAGCACTTTAAAGATATCCTTTCATTTTCTTCTGGCTTAAAAAGTTTCTGATAGTACATGGACTCTGTTATCTTCATTCCTCTGTATGTAACGTGTCTCTGTCTGTACATAATATTTTCCTGTCTGCCCTTAAAGTTTTCTCTTTATACATTGTTCTTGGTAATTTGATCATGAATTCCTCGTGTGTTTTTCACTTGTCTTTAACTTGCTTGGGGATTGTTGAGCTGCTTGGATATGTGAGTTTACAGTTTTCGTAAAATTTAGAAAGTTTTTAGCCTGATTCCTCTTGGTTTTTTACCCTCCTCCCTTTCCTGGACTCCAATTACATACATATTTATAATAGCTGTTTCAAAGGTCTTATCTTCTCCATCATCGTGGGTCTTTTTCTATTAACTAGTCTTTTTCCTAATTATGGGTCTCTTCTTCTTCTCCTTCTCCTTCTTCTTCTTCTGTAATGCATGCCTAATAATTTTGGGTTAAATGTTGGAAATTGTGACTTTGTTGAATGTTGGATTCTGTTGCCTTCTTTAATGAATATGGGACTATGTTCTGTTAGGCGGTTATTTTACTTGCATATTAGCTTGATCCTTTTTAAAACTTTATTAATACTTTATAAAGTAGAGTTTCCTCTAGAGCTTGTTTAGTCCTAGTACTAAGCTGTGATTTTTTGGGGGTCTCTTTTGGAGTGCAGCTGATGTTCAACAAGGATCCTCCATTCTGGTTGGTTAGAACTCAAACTTGGATTAGCTCTATATTACCTCTGGGAATTACAGGCATCTGGTCATTCTTTTTCACCCTATAGTTAGTACTCAGCTGTAGATGCAAAAAGACCTCTATTCAGATCCTGAGCATTTTCTACACAGCACATTCCAGCCACCTCAGCCTCTCCAAATTCCAATATCTATCTCCTCAACTCAGTGATACCACCATGCCCCGCTTGAGTCTGTACCATGGTCCAGAAAGTGCCTCCAGGCACAAACCTGGTTCTATCATAGGGCTTACCTCATTTGTTTCCCATTTTGGAGGGGTCACAGAACTGTACTGCCCATTGTCTAATATCTACAAAGAGCTGTTTCATAGATTTTTGTCTGGTCTTTGAGTTATTTACAGTAGAAGAGCAAGTCCAGTCCTAGTTACTTTCTCATATCTGGAAGCAGAAGTAATTAATGCCCTGAAAAGACCCAGTGTTGCCCCTCCCTTCTTCCACCTCACACCTAGAACTGTCTCTTTTGTATTCAATATACAAGACTTGATTTAGGTCTGATGGTTTTCTCTTCACACAGAACACTGTGGGCTCCCCAGCACCAGAGTTGGGATGAAAAAGCACAGGGTGTTCTCCCAGCCAAGTTTCAGCTTCCTTTCCTATTGTGAGCAATGCAACCCAGCTGCCCTCCCCCAACCCCTATTTTAAATATGTACTCACATCTCTGCTCACAGCTCCATCCTGTTAGTTAGCTTTTCCCCAATGTTTTTATCTTGGTCCCAGGATCTTACTAGTCATTACATATCTCATTAGTGTCATGTCGAGTCTCAAATCTTAGTTCCTTTTCTTTCTCAGTATCTGTTGTCAAGTTGAAGATCTCTGACAGAGGGGTATGAGAAGCTGTCCATTACAGAATGACCCTTCCTAATATCACTCTGATCTTCAATAATATTCATACATTCTTCCTACTGTAGTTGCCTTTTTCTCCCCCTGCTCAGCATGAATACACTTCATAGTTGTGAGATCACTAGGCTTGAGGGTACATAATCATCTTCACTTCAACTCATTCTTCCTCCACATTAATCCTTCTTTAGGATGAACAATACTGCCTTTGGATTCTGGTAATCGCTCTGCCATTTAATAGTTGGGTATCCCTAGGCAATTTACTTACTCCCTTTGAGCTTCTGGTCATACTTTGAATTGGGGATAATAATACACTCCATATATTTCTTAGAGTTATTTTAAGGATTAAGGAAGATAATCCATGTAAAGTACTGTGCCTATTTATATATATGCATAATAGCATAGATATAATGCCAAAGACCATAGTGTTAAATTAAACAAAAAGAAACCCTGATAGTCACAGCACAATATCTTTCATGTAAATTAAACATACACACACCCCTACAAACACACAATATCCCACTGCATATTTCTCAACGATGCACATATCTCTAAATATACAAATAGAAGTTAAAATGGTGAGTTAAAGGGAATAATAATAGCATTGATAGACCATGGCTATGAGTGTTTCATAATCTGGTGCATATACCTGAGGAAAGGGGAAGGAGAGGAAAGAAGAAAGGAAGAAACAAATGAAGGAAGGAAGGGGAATGAACACTTATCAGTGTAATTCACCACAGTAATAGATTGAAATAAAACATATATTCTTCTCAAGAGATACAGATAAACTATTCAATAAAACTTACCATGAATTTACTCTTACAAAGCTTAGAAAAGCACTGCATCAGCCTATAAAGAGCATCTATCAGAAACTTAGAGTCAACACTATTCTCAACAGTTAAACTTTCCAATCTTTCCTTTTAAGGTCAAGAACAAAGGAGAAAAACCTAATATGACTACTAGGTACTACTGAATAATTAATCTGAATGTCCTAAATATTCAATAAGCACAAAGAGTAATAATGATTAGAAAATAAGAGTTAAAACTGTAGGTCTAGACTATATATTTACTTACATGCAAATACAAAATAGAAAAGACAAAAGTATCATCAGAAAAAAACAATTACAACTAATAGGAGGGTTCAGAAAGGTTGCTGGATATAAAATCTGCATGCAAAAATCAACAGCATTATTTTGAGAAGCAATCATCAATCAGAAAAATTAATAAGTAAAAAAAGAGAGAGAGAGCGAGGGGTGGTGGGAGGGGGAGGGGAGCGGACCTGCGAGGCCTGCCCTGGGTCCCTCGCCCGTATTGCTTTCTCCTTTGGCTGCACTGGTGGCTCCTTGGCGGGCCATGATCCAAAGGAACCAGAGCAGTTGAGAAAACAGTTTATTTGTGGTCTGAGCTTTGAAACAACAGATGATAGCTTAAGAGAACATTTTGAGAAATGGGGCACACTCATGGATCGTGTGGTGTTGAGAGATCCCTAAACAAAACATTCCAGGGGCTTTGGTTTTGTTATTACCCTTGTGTTGAAGAGGTGGATGCAGCGATGTGTGCTCGACCACACAAGGTTGATGGGCGTGTAGTGGAACCAAACAGACCTATTTCTAGAGAGGATTCTCTAAAGCCTGGTGCCCATCGAACAGTGAAGAAAATTTTTGTTGGTGGTATTAAAGAAGATACAGAAGAATATAATTTGAGAGACTACTTTGAAAAGTATGGCAAGATTGAAACCATAGAAGTTATGGAAGACAGGCAGAGTGGGAAAAAAAGAGGATTTGCTTTTGTAACTTTTGATGATCGTGATACAGTTGATAAAATTGTTGTTCAGAAATACCACACTATTAATGGGCACAATTGTGAAGTGGAAAAGGCCCTTTCTAAATAAGAAATGCAGTCCGCTGGATCACAAAGAGGTCATGTAGGTGGATCTGGCAACTTTATGGGTCGCAGAGGAAACTTCGGAGGTGGTGGTAACTTTGGCCGCGGTGGAAACTTTGGTGGAAGAGGAGGCTATGGTGGCGGAGGTGGCCGCAGAGGAGGTTATGGAGGAGGTGATGGCAGATATAATGGATTTAGGAGGTGATGATGGTAACTATGGTGGTGGTCCTGGTTACAGCAGTAGAGGAGGCGATGGTGGAGGTGGAGGGCCAGGATATGGAACCAAGGAGGCAAGGGACATGGTGGCGGTGGTGGAGGAGGATATGATGGTTACAATGAAGGGGGGAATTTTGGTGGTAACTACAGTGGTGGTGGGAACTATAATGATTTGGGAAATTATAGTGGACAACAACAATCAAATTACAGACGCATAAAGGGGGGCAGTTTTGGTGGAAGAAGCTCGGGCAGTCCCTATAGTGGTGGTTATGGACCTGGTGGTGGAAGTGGTAGATATGGTAGCAGAAGGTTCTAAAAACTCAGCAGAAAAGGTCTCCAGTTCTTAGCAGGAGAGAGAGAGAGGAGTTGCCAGGAAAGCTGCAAGTTACTTTGAGACAGTTGTCCCAAATGCATTAGAGGAATTGTAAAAATTTTCCACAGAAGGAATGATGATCCATAATCAGAAAAGTTACTGCAGTTTAAACAGGAAACCCTTCTTGTTCGGGACTGTCACAGCCAGTTTGCAAAAAGTGCAGCTATTGGTTAATGCAATGTAGTGACAATTAGATGTATATTCCTGAGGTCTTTTATCTGTTGCAGCTTTGTCTTTTTTCTTTTTCTTTTCATTCCATCAGGTATATTGCCCTGTAAATTGTGGTAGTGGTATCAGGAATAAAAAATTAAGGACTTTTTAACTTTTCAATATTTGTGTAGTTCAGTCTTCCTACATTGTAGTACAGAAACTTTAACAAAATGCAGTTTTGAAGGTGTTTCCTTGTGAGTTAACAAGTAAAGAAGATCATTGCTAATTACTATTTTGTATGAATTTTGCTAAAGTATCCCCATCTCTGTGAGGCTTTTGGTTTTGTGGGTTTCTCTTGAGAGGCATGAAAATGTGGTAGCATTTAAGGTCAACAAACTAAAGGAGGAAACCAGTGCAATCCTCATTCTTTCAAGGAGCACTAAAACAGCTAGCAGCACCAAGTAACCAGCTCCAAATGGGGCTATGAAGGACATCTAGTTTTCTCATGGAATTCCTTCGTGCCCTGAGTGTCACTGAGCATTCCTCGAAGGGAATGCATGGCCAAATGCAGGCATAATTTCCTTTGACTCACAGTAAAATTCAACTCAATTTCTCATGTGTGGTATACAAAACAAACAAACAAACAAAACAGAAACAAACTCATAGATACAGACAACAGATTGGTGGTTACCAGAGGGGAAGGGAGATGGGGGTTGGGTGAAAGGGGTAAAGGGGGACAAATATATGGTGACAGATGGAAACTAGACTTTCGGTGGTGAGTACACTATAATGTACACAGATATCAAATTATAATGTTATACACCTGAAACTTACATAATGTTATTAACCAATGTTCTCTCAATTAATAAAAATCAATTCAAAATGGATTAAGAACACCAGCTCGCTCCTCCACCCCTCCTTCTCCAGCATTTAACCCAGCTCTCAGCCTGAATTAACCAGGTCTGAGGTAATTCCTCTTTCTTAAAGGAAATCTAAGTCAACCCAGGGTGTGACTCTTCCCCTGAATTGGAAAAAAAAAAAAAGGTGGAGGGACCACCATCACCAAGCCTGATTTCCACAATTCACCAGTCAGGATAAATGACTTGTTTGTAGAAAGTGCTATTTGCTATTGGAAGCAGAAAGTTTAGCTATGCAATCCCTCATTAGAGGTGTAATTGACCTGGTCATTTAAGTGCAGAAGGAGAGAGCATGGGGACAAGAGCAGGGAAATAGGGAGAGGGCAGAAGACAGGGATGCAGAGTCTGAAGAAGGACACTGAATCTCAGGAAATCTCATCAGTGCAAAAATCAGGAAAGCAGCTCTGAGGCCCAGCTCCCAAGGGACAATGAATGAAGCTGCAACATCAGGAACTGGGCAGGCCATTGAAGGTTTCAGCTGTCAGAGCACATGATGCCCTATTTTCCATGCCCACCAGCTTCATCAGCAACAGTACTGACAACACCCAAAAGTTCACCCATCACTACCCAAAAGTTCCTCCCCAAATCTGTTCCCATTTTCTCACTGCACAACTCTATGCAAATTCTTCAATCCTTTTGTTCTGCAAATAACTGAACAACTCCTATGTGCATGTCACTGTATTACCTTCTTAGAAAGATGAGAGCTATCCGTAGCCTGTGTACTCCTTGCCCCCGCCACCACTGGGAATAGTTACTACTTAGTTTTCTGTTTTCTCTATTAGACCATAAGATCCAGGATGGCAGGGACCTTGTCTATCTTGCTCATTATTGTATTCCCAATAAGAGACTGGAACATAGTTGGTACTGAATGAATGAATGAATGAATGAATGATCCCTTTCCTCCTGTCATTGACAATATAAGCCAAACATACAAATGCACAGAAATTAATTAAATGCATAAATAATGAATTCACCTAATTGTCTTCCTGAATTATAAATCTAGTATATGAATTCAATATTGTACTCAATTATTTCTCTATGTTGGCTATCTTTGGACTTTATGAAGTCTCCAACTAAAAGAATTCCTTTAGTTATTGTTAAAAAGAGAAGCCCAGAGAGATGGTTTTCATAGACATGTATAGTCATGGGTGCACATATCAAGCAGGTAAGCAATATTCTTACAAAATTGTGATTGGGCAAAGCCCATTCCTATGAGAAAAACAATTTAAGCTCTGATAGAGAGAGGAGAGAACCTCAGGATACATTCAGAGGAATCTCCAGAAGAAATCATCTTACCCGACCACCCATGAACACATTCAACCTCATTCCCCAGATTTCAAGATCAAAAATAGCCCTGGAGAATCTCAGTCGCTCAGATCTAGGTCTGTAGATGCCAGAACAGGCTCAAATGGTCCCTTAAACCCACCGGCCCCTCTGTTACGTCAAAGCCTGGAACATTCAAGATGACAAGAACTTGCTCAGTCCTTCGCTATGAGTCAGAGAAGCTTTTGGTGTACTTGTAAGCAGCCAAAGGGGGAAAGAAGACACCAACATAAGGAGGATGGGAGTAGGAGGCAAAATCCTTCGCTTTTGCAAGCTGAAGGTGCTTGCTGGAACGTCACTGAGGTGTTTCTCTTTGGAAAGAATCGATGCTTGCACCTAAACTCCATCCTAATTAGATGCCACATCAGGTAGAATCTCTAAACCTTTTCAGTCCTGAAAAGAAAAAGCATCCCATTATCACTCTGCAAAATGCAGTCATTAATACCCAGTAAAACATAGAAACTGTGAAAAAGGCTGGGAAGCACGCAGCCACCAACCTTTATCGGGAACACATTACAGAAGAATGAGTAATCAGCTCCAGTAGCCGAGGTGGGGGTTAAAACGTATAAATCTCGCCCTGAAAAGTGAAGGCACCTAATTTTGCTCCTAAATTACAAATCCAATAGACCAGAAACAAACTCTAGGTATGAAGTTGCGGGTAGGGAGTGTTTAGAAAAACTTTCAGTAGGAGGTCTAGGCCTGTTCAGAGAAATGAATGCAAATGAATTCAGTCATAGGCACTAAACTTGGTGCCTTAGAGCAGTGAATGTGTGCTAATGAGGACAAAGGGTGCCATCCAGGATTTGCTTCCCATAGAGAAAAGCTCTTCTTTCCTGGACAACATGTGTGAGGCTGACCTAGTCCGTCTATCTCATGCGTGTGGGGACTTGATTACAGGGTGACCACACCAGATCTTAGGGTGAAGGGATTTCTCTATGCACTAAAACAACACAAAGCACACATCCTAACAACTGTGGGCCTTCCTCTCGGACAAGACAAAATGTGCTTTAAGTCTTATTATGGGTGGCACAGGAATTCGAGAATCAGAAGCTAGGTTTGAATCCTGAGCCCACCGCTTACTGCTGTGCAACCTGGAGCAAGCTGCTTAATCTTTTATCCCTGCCAGCCTGACTTAAAGTGAGCATAAATTATACTGCATACTGAATAGTGCTGTTGAGAGAATTAAGGAAGGCCATGAGAAAGGCTTCATAATGTATAAAGAAAGAGCTACACAAATTCACAGGCTTATGACATTCTGTCTCGGGCTGCACAGTTTTGTCAATTCCAAGAATTGGAATGTTTGGTAGAGGTTGAACTATTCAGGAAAAGGAAACAGACAGAATCTAGAATCTAGTACAGAGTCTGAAACATAAGAGGTTCAATAGCAATTGAACGACTGCTGAACAAGGTTCATCAAAGAATTAAACAGAGATGATTAAACCAAGAGCCTGGGTTAGATCTGGTCTGATACAAACCTCCTCCTCCCAGCCCATGTTCTGGACAGTGATTCACCAGCCTCTTCAATTCTGCAGCCACTAACAGCTCTAAGCTGTGCCCTTGGATGCTGATATCAGACCTGGAAAGAGGTATGCACAGAAGAACTGGAGAGCCACAAAGAGAGGACAGAGAAATCAGTGCACCTGTAGACACATGCATGCTTAGAGCCAGGTCCACTGCCTTTTGAAAAGGACAGAGCTCTCGACAAGCCTCCCTCAATGGCAAGCAAGGACCATGTCTGGCCATAGCCATCGTCAGCTCCAACAGCATCAAGTCCAACAATATGGTATCTATACCACAGGCAGCCTCCTTCTCCAAAGCTACTTGAGAGGGACCCTCTTCCCCACAGCTAGCACCTGCAGAGCATCTGAGGTCTCACAAAGCATCCCTGCATTTAGGACCTCGTGAACTTCGAGAATCCCAAGGTAGGCAGAAAGTTCTTCCCAGCTCCACTTTATGGATGGAGAACCCAAGGTTCAGAGAGCTGAAGTGTCTGCTCAAGGGCACACAACTTGTAAATCATGGAGCAAGGTTCTCAAACCCAGACCTGCCTTCAGACTCTGGATTGATCTCTCCCCAACCTCAGGGTCTTTCCCCCTGTTGATGGGATTAGAGCTGCAGCAGCCAGGAACGCTGTCTGCCACCCTCTACCCCTGCCTTCACTCCACAGGCCTGGCCTGAGCCATGCTTGCCTCAGGGAGGCAGTCACTCCCCCACCAACTGTGCCAGGAAGAGCAGCTGCATGACTTCACATATTACCCTGCTCTCTGCCAGGTACTCATACCAGTTTGTACCATAATTTCTGAGCTGAGATATAATGGCATTTTCAGATGAGTGTCTTCCATCCCTTCTAGAGGAGACAACCAGGCAGAAGGAAAGAGGTCAGTCTCTAGCCTACTGTGCATGAACTTCACTCTTCCAGGACGAGCTCGGGGGGGACAAAGTTCACTTTCTTGGCCCCAGTTACTCAAATTTCTGAAGGGCAATTTCTCAGCTTAAGTATCTGAAGCCAACACTATTTCCTATTTGCCTTCAGGAGGCACTACTGAGCACAGACCAAGACTAAGGCCAAGAATGAACTCTCACCATAAACCCCTGCCCCTCTCCCCTCACCAACTCTCCAGTCACATTCACTGTTCCGTGAATACCTGGACTCATTTGCAAACCAGGCTCACTGCTTTGGCAAATGTATTACCCTCTGCCTTTCTCCTCTTTTCTGTCTGAGATGATGCCTATTCTTCCCTTTAGAACTGGTCAAATGGCACCTCATTCCTTCTCTCAGTCACCCACTTATGCAAGCAATAGTAAAACCTTCCTTGGCTCTCAGAGACAGTCACCACTGCCACCAATACCTCCCCCATTCATGCCTCCATCCCAGCACTAGTCACACTGTATTTAAAAAAATATATATATACATTTATTTAAGTACAGCATAAGGAATATAGTCAATAACATTGCAATAACTATGTATGGTGCCACATGGGTACTAGACTTACCAGGAGGAGCACTTTGTAAATTATATAAATGTCTAATCACTGTGCTGTACACCTGGAACTAATATAATATTGAATGTGCATTTTAATTGAAAAAAAATTAAATTTAAAAGTGTTTTAAAAAATACATTTACTTATGTAAAAATGAGTCAATTTGAAAATAATATTAAGTAAATAATAATACACATTAAACTGGGATATGACAAAAAGGGACCCACAAATGACTAACATTTGAGAAACAAATAAGTGAATTCTACTACCCCCTGATCACCTATGATGTCTGATTGGGTTTGCTCCAGACAGAGCCCTTCTTGTCGTCACCACTGCCGTGCCTTAATTCAGAATGTTGCTCCTCTCAATCACCTTTGATCACTGATCAGTTATCAGCCATCACCCCTGCTCTCAAGGCTCGTAAATTCCTGGAGTAATTAGATAAGTGAATAGACCATTACAACGCAGTATGATGAATGCAATACACGGGGTCATCACAGAGTGTTTTGGGAGCCACACAGACTCCAGTCTAGGAGGTGGGAGAAGGATGGTTGGAATCTGAACTGAGTCTTGAAGGACTGGGAAGAATTAGTCAGCAAACGAAGAGAAGAAAGTTCAGGCAGAGACAGCGATTTCTGGTGCTCTTCATTCCTTTACGTAGATCCCTATTACCATCCAAATCGTTGTTTTTTTATGTCTGAAGGACTTCCGTTTACATTTTTTTATAGTGTTAGTCTATGATGACAAATTGTTTTTCAGATTTCGTAAGTCTGAAATGTCTTCATTTCACCTTTATTTTTGAAAGATATTTTTGCTGGATATTGCTGGATATTGCTAGTTTGGCAGTCTCTCTCTCTCTCTCTCTCTCTCTCTCTCTCTCTCTCTCTCTCTCTCTCTCTCTCTCTCTCTCTTCTTTCAGCACTTTAAAAATGGTGCTTCAATGTCTCTTACTTACATCATTTCCAGTAAGAAATCTGATATCTTTGTTTCTCAGTCTATAACATGTCTTCTTTCTCTGGTTGCTTTTAAGATTTTCTGATTTCGAGCAATTTGATTATAGTGAGCTACACTATACACAGTATACCATGTTTCTTGTGTTTGGGATTTGCTGGGTTCTTAGATCTGTGAATTCATAGTTTTCATCAAGTTTGGAAGTTTTTCAGCCAACATTTCTTCAAATATTGTTTCTGTCTACTCCTCTCTTCCAAGGACTCCAATTACATGTACCTTAGCTCCCTTGAAGTTGTGTCATAGCTCACTGATACTCTATTCATTTTTTAAGTCTATCTCTCTTTGAGTTTCATTTTGGATAATTTTTATTGCTATGTCTTTAAATTCATTAACCTTTTCTTATGCTATACCTAGTGTCTACTTTTTAAACCTCAGACATTGTACTTTCCTTCTCTAGAAGCTTGATTTGGACCAAAATAATCTTCCATGTCTCTACTTAACTTTTGGAACCTATGGAATACAGTTAGAATAACTCATTTAATGTTTTTGTCTACTAATTCTAACATCTGCATCAATTCTGCATCCGTTTTTGATTGATTTTTTTTCCTTATCATGCATAGTATGTATTCCCCTTATTCTTTGTATAACGTAATTTTTTTATTGGATGCCAGACTTTGTGAATTTGACATTTTGGGGTGCTGTATATTTTTGTATTCCTATAAATACTCCTGAGCTTTGTTCTGGGACATGGGTAAGTTACTTGGAAACAGTGTGATCCTTACTGGTTTTGTTAGGTGAGATCAGAGCCATATTTAGTCTGAAGCTAAGTACTCCCCACTACTGAGGAAAGACCTTCCTGAGAACTCAACCCTGTGTCATGAATCCAATCTGGCTGGTGGGAATAGCACTATCCTGCCCCAAGTGGACACCAAACACTGTTTTTTTAATCCTGTTGGGTGCTCCTTTCCCTAGATTTGGGTAGTATCTTCATTCACATGCACTGACAATGGTCTACTGAAGGCTCAATGGGAGAGTCTCTGCATATCCCCACACTTCTCTTTCTGCGCAGCCCTCTCTTGTTTGATACTCTATTCTATAAAAACTAGCTGCCTTGGTCTGGCCGACTCTCAGCTCCTCCTCCTTCGGCTGTGCTTCTGCCTGGGATCCCTGCACCCACAGCCTGGAAATTCTCCCAAGGCAATAAGCTAGGGCATCACAGGGCTAACTTCACTTATTTCCTGTGTCTCATGGATCACTGTCCTTCATTGCTTGATGCCCAGTATCTTGAAATGCATTGTTTCATGTATTTTATCTTACTTTTTTGTTTTGTTTCATTTTGTTTTCAGGCAAAAAGAGGATAAATTTAGTCTCATCTCTGTTACTCACATGAGGCTTAATCAATCACATGGCGTTTTAACACTGGGTTTATGCATCTATTTTCCCACTGGACTCTGAACTTCTTAAAGGCAGTGTATGTGCTTTATTCATCTTCATAGCTTTATAATGCCTGATACACAGTATAGATGCAATAATAATCGGCAGAGGCTAATTCAGTACCATAGATGTACGCTGCCTTTTGCCATTGCTTTAACCAAAGTGGGTAATGGGGGTGGCAAGAGTAATCCACTGGATACTTACAGCATCTCAGGATTGAAAGAGACCACGCATGCCCTCCATGTTACCCCTTTATGAAACACGAAGTCTTCTAATACATCCCGAAGAGGGCATCAGAAGTTGATACAGTGTTTAGGTGGGGAAGAAAGATAAGAAACGAGGTACCATGTTTCATCTATATGTGGGATGCTTTGCAATAGGCTTTCCTGGCTCATAATTATCTCCTCCCACATACCTATCACTTTGGAGACAAAGACATCAGGACTACCAAACACAGGAAAAGGATAAAAGTTGAGAGTAGAAGGTAAGGTAGATATGGTATCAGAGAAAAGAATATGGCCCAAACCAAAGACAAAGGCTCTTTGGAGGAGACTATTTGCAAAGAAAGCAGGGTAGGGGCTCTTCATTTCCCTAGCTTCATATTCTCCCTGGTTCTTGCATTGCTCTAATTTAGCAGGACCAGCTCTCTGCCTTTGTTTTTCCAGTAGAGCCAAATCACATGCAGGCACATGCATGTACGCACACACACCCTAAACCACAGCGTGCAGCTAAGATGAACACAGACATCACCATACAAGCACTCCTATAATGAGGCTGCAAATAGGCACCAGAGACCCTGGGTAGTGCAGGATGCCAACAGTTACTGGTGTTGCTTCTCCTGATTTGGATGTGTGAGAAGAAACTGAATGTGAGCTACAAGGAGGTCCACATTCTTGGACCACAGTTAAGATAGGACCATGCTCCCCCATTTTAAATACAGGAGCTAAAATCCAAAACGATTGAATGCCAAAGTCTAGAACTGGTTTTCCCAGTTCTTAATTCTAAGGTTTTAGTCTCAATTAGACACCATAAGTAACTGATGAAGTGGGTGTCATCAATGGATAGGATCATTCTTAAATGTTAGTTAATAATCCCCTGCCATAAAAATCACAAGCCTGTGAAGAAATCTGACCAGTAACCAGGCTGCAAGCAGTTGCCCTCAAACCCCTCTAAGCAGTTCAAGGTAAAGGTGTCATAGACATAAGCCCAAAGACTGGCTATGTTTCTCCTTTCATTTTTCCTGTCTCCACCTCGGAGAGACTGGCTAAGAGCATAATCCAGCCAGCAAGCGACAGAATAAGGAATGAACAGCATCCTGGATCCTAGGACGGCAGCTAAATCTCTGAAGAGTTGAGTTTATTTTACATATGAACCAAAGATATATCGCTAAAAGTGGAGGTCTTTTCCAGAAAGCTAGGAAGAACCAACCTAGCAACCTGATATGGGGACATTCTGGGTTCCTGTGTCCAGGGTGAAGTTCAGCTTTCTCTAAGAGGATTCGTGTCACCTGATACACAAAGAAAGAATATAGGAAGGAAGGAAGGAAGGAAGGAAGGAAGGAAGGAAGGAAGGAAGGAAGGAAGGAAGGAAGGAAGGAAGGAAGGAAGGAAGGAAGGAAGGAAGGAAGGAAAGAAGGAAATGAAGGCAGGGAAAGAGGAATGAGGGAAAAACAGGAACAAAAGAGGAAAAGAAAAATTAGAAAAAGGAAATAGGCAGGCTTTGTTTTCCTGTTACCACATGGAGATGAGAAACACCTAGATAACTCAAGGGCAACCTGAGCTCAGTGGTCCAGAGGACAGAGAGGGGCTGGTCTTCAAGCCAGAGAACGGCCATCATGGAAAAGAGGTCAGCCAGTTGTTCTTCCCTCAACAGAAAAATGCCTGGTGATTCTTTTATTTGGGAGCAGGAGATGAAGCTGAATGGACTCAACAGAAAACTGCATAGAAGAAAAAAGATTTTGGAGTGTCTGGCTTAAAAACCTCTAAAACCAACACAACTACCCACGATCTCAGGAGGAGGCAGGATATTAGAGGGGATCCACGTTAGAGACGGCCTCCTCTCAAACACTCCGCAGTGCCCTACGCAGGTGGGCAAGGAAGTCAACTGTGCTCTCCCAGACTGTGACAATAACATGCCAGTCTTCTGTCTGAGGCCCCTGCAGGCTCCTGCTGAGTAGGAAATCAGACAAGATCCCTACTCCGATTTTCTAATGAGACAAGATCATTTACGGAGATATTAATTTGGATTTTGTATTCCTCTTCCTGTGGTTTTCTCTTCCCTGCTCCAAGTAAATGCGGGGGCCCTAAGTGCTCACCTGCCCTTGCTGGCATGTGGGGGAGGGGCAGTGGACTCCAAAGAGCAAAAAGCAAAGCTTGCCCAGGGTTTTGTTTCCTGCCATTCTAAGGACTTTTAGGAGTCATGCTACCCAGAAAGCCAAAAAAAGCAGAAGATGGGAAAGAGAGCTAAGGCTCCGAGACCAGAAGCGGACACATCTGCAGACTCTAAGAAAATAGGGTTTCCTCACCGGGCAGGGGAGATGAACAGGCCTCTGTGGGGGGGGCTAGTGGGAGTGGCTGCACAGTAATTGGCCAGGACCACTTTGCAACTGCCTCTTCCAGCAACATCTGGCTTAGTCTAATGCCTTTTTAAATAACTCTAAACCACTACATTAAAAAAAAAATCTCTTTAAATTGCATTATATTGAAAAATACTCAAAATATGTCCACTATCAGGAAAGTCTTGGAAATCTCCGTTGTTAAAAACAGATGTGTTTATAGCAGCCATCTCTAATTCACGGATCGGACCTGCCAACTAAACTGTCATTTGTTGATAATATCACTTTCTAAGTACAACAATATTTCCTTGTACAAATGGAATATATCCTCCCACTAAGTTGTTTATCTGGCAAGGGCAGAAAATGCACCCTCTACTATTTTTTACACAAAACAGTAAATATTTATAAACCTCAGCCTCGTGGAACGTACAGAAACACGAAGAGGCATGGTTTCCCCTCTCGTGCCTTACCACCTTGAGAAACTTGTTAAGAAACAACACAACCTGAAAGTGAGTGGTAGATGCAGATAATTTTGTCTTTAGGCACCACGGGAGTTCAGAGGAATGGGGTTCAGGACACCCCCTGGGAGCCAGGCTCTGTATCAGCCAGGTGAGTAGCACCATGATCTCATTTAGAGCTACAAGAGCCCCTGAGGACAGTTGTGGCAACCACTTTTTATAAATGGGGCAACCAATGCCTCATGGTAAAGGAGCCTGGACTTTGTACCAGGCCTGGGTGACTGCGAATTCATGCTCTTTCTTCTATATCACATTGTCATACCCAGGAGAGAATCCAGGAGTTCATTCAGGAGTGGACGAATTAGAGGCTGGACTGAGATAGACAGAAAGACTGGAGAAGATAAAGGTAAATGAAGACACTTCAGAAAGCTATCTATGTGACTGGATGTTGGAAAAAGAGGAAGGAAGGAATTGAGGGTGCTCAGGGTTTGAGATTCTTACAGTGCCTTCTAGGGCTCAGCTAACAAAGGCTTTCAATCAGTCTTATGGACTGCCTCCCTCAGATGAGCCTCAAACATCTGAGTATAATCCTAATTTTTGGACCCCAATTCCTAGAATAGCAGTTCTCAAAATGTGACCAAGGATCCCTGAGAGTCCCTGAGACCCTTTCAGGGAGTCCCTAACTTTAAAATCATTTTCATAATAATATGCTATGACTTTCCTTTTTCACTCTCATTCTCTCATGCGTGTACAGTGAGAGGAGTGTCCGGAGGTTACAAGGTACGTGGTAGGTGCGATGGACTCAATGCAGAGGCGGATACAAGATTCCAATTGTCATTTACTGAGGCGTAATTAGAGATATTTGCAAAGATATCTGTATCTATAATTAAAGATATTTGCAAAGATGCAAACAATGGCACTCTTGACACTACATTTTTTTGTTTTGGAAAATACAACATTAGTCAGCATTGAATGGGTTTATTATTCTTAGTTTTTTCCCTTTTTTAAAAAAAGTAGTTTATTGAGATGACAATTGTTAGCAAAGTTACATAGATTTCAGGTGTACAATTCTGTATTACATCATCTATAAATCCCATTGTGTGTTCACCACCCAGAGTCAGTTCTCCTTCCATCACCATATATTTGATCCCCGTTACCCTCATCTCCCACCCCCCACCCCTTTACCCTCTGGTAACCACTAAACTATTGTCTGTGTCTATGAGTTTTTGTTTCTCATTTGTTTGTCTTGTTCCTCTGTTGTGTTCAGTTTTGTATACCACATGTCAGTGACATCATATGGTTCTTATTTTTTAACAAATTGATAAATAACTGTTTTTAAAATTTCTCAGTGTGAATTTCTAAAACCATAAATATTAATAGATACAGCTCATACCAACAAAAACTCCTGGGAATTTTTGATAATTTTTTAAGATTATAAAGAAGTCTTGAGACCAGAAAGTTTGAGAACCACTCATCTAAGTGAACGATGGTAAAAACAAATTCTCAAAATGGATTTGTGTTTAACTCCCACTAACTGACGGGCCAGGCGCTGCACTAGGCGGTTTCTATCTGTGACTTCATTTGCTCCTCAAAACCATGTTTTCAGGTAAGAAACTTGTCCCAATTTTACAGATGAGGAAAACAAGGCACAGAGAGGTTGAGCAGCTTGCCCAAGACCGCTCTCCTGGGTGAGCGGAACAGAATGCAACCCCGTGTCTGTTAAACGCTGAAGCCCAGCCTGCTAATGGCTATCTTGCCCTTAAAAAAACAATACTACAGAGGCATTACATGTTAAAATCAGATTTTTCTTAAAAAAAAAAAAAAAACGAACCCATAATAGTAGAAGTAGGGAAGACCCAGTAGGAGGGAGGATGCTTTAGGACAATGGGGTAGTACATGAGTGTCATTCTTTAACTTGAAATGTCTGTGGGCTGCCACACACTGCCCTGTACCCTGAGAATACAGCAGTAAGCGAGATACACTCTTTTCCTTCCCTTTAAGGAGCTGACAGAGCGGGGAATGGAAGAGCAGAGGCAGACCTTAAACAAAGAATTGCATAAATAGAAAACAGTTCAAAAGTATAAGGATGTCTAAAGATTGTGTAGTGTGTCAGATGGGCACTTGTCTTACTAGGGAGACCACTTCATGGATGGTATAGATGCCTGACCACTGCAGTGTACACCTGAAGCTGAAGCTGAATAATAGTGAATGTCAACTATAATTTAACATATATATAGTCCCGGGATGTGGGGTACAGCATAGGGAATAGAGTCAGTGGAATTGTAACCGCCATATACAATGTCCGAGGGGTAGTAGATTGGGGGAGGGGGTTATCACTTTGTGAGGAGTGTAAATATCTAACTATTATTGCATTGTTCTATACACCTGAAACTAAAACAAAACAAAACAAAACAAAAAGCTACAGCCATGTCTGGACAGGAATTGAGCTTGCTCAGAGCAGTCCATTTAAGTATCAAGAGAGCTGGGGAGACAAGCGCACATCTGTCAGAGGTCAGGCCCAGTTCTCCTGCCACTAGCAGGGCTGTGTGGACGGTCCGAGCAGAAGCAGGTTTACAAGTTCGTTTCTTTCTTCTTTAGCTACAGACATCTCTGGACTACTGGATCTAGATAAACCAAGATACTGTTTCATTTGAAAGCACAAATATGTTTTGTGAGGCCTGGGGGCTAGGGAAGACTGTGGGAGGTGTGAACCACTTGGGTATGTTTGGTCTGCTTAGAGAATTTCTGGAACAGGACTGCTGGGCAGAAATAACAAGTAGGCCAGTGGGTGGTACTGAGGGGGTTGGATTCAGTTAGCCATGCTCCTAGCTTTGGTATGCAAACCCTGGGCCAAGGTCACAACGGGGCAGGGAGAGCATGTACATGGCTCACACAAACTGCCTCTGCACGGCACCCATAGAAGGGCCATGGTCATCGTCACAGACAATGATTAAAGGAACAACAGGGCTCCCTCACGGATGGGCTTTTTATTTCAACTACAGATAGTTCCTGGCTCCCATCCGTCCTCTCTTCAGCCGAGCCAGATAGAAAGAGGTTCAGTGCCCTGTTACAATCACACACAGCTCACACCCTCTGCGTACAAATAAAGCACACACTCCACCTCCAAGACCTTCAGCAGGAAAGCTGCACAGAACAGTGTGTCCTCAGTTAATATCCTGATCTCACTGGGATGCTATATGCCAGTGGCTCCCAGAGTATATGTCTTGGCCACACCTCTCTCCTTCGCCCCAGCTCCATAAGTCAGTTCTCTGCTTATATATCTTGGATAGCTTAAGTTCAGTGTATTTGAACCCAAACTCATGATGCACTCACTAGACCCCTACTTTCACGCCTGGCCCACCTCCATGAACCCAGCCCCATGTGAGAAACTAGTCTCATAAATCTTCCCCCACCCCGAACCCTTTCACAGCCAATCCATCTCCTAGTCCCACTGGTTCCACCTCCAAAGTCTATCCAGGGTCTTGCCAATTCTTTCCACCTCCACTGACACTTCCATGGTCAGAGCCCACCTCGGCTCTCACGTGGACAACTACAATACCCTCCTTGTAAGACGCTGCATTCCTTCCACCCTCGGCCTCCAGTTCAATCTCTGCAGCAGGCAGCTCGGCTGGGTGGCCAGGTGTGGGGCAACTGGAAGAGGGAAAAGCAAGAAGTGGGGGGCAGGTGTCAAACCAGGAGGCTCTTGTGGTATTCCCATGAGGAGTGACAGGGTGTGGTAATGGGACCCTAAGGAAGTACATGGATGCCAAGTTATCTGGGTGACTCCCCAGGCTCTCTAGGGGAGAGATGATGCAGAAAACAGGGGCTGAGGTTGGGGCTTGGTAGCTGGGAGTATGGAGTTGCTATTGAGAGAATTAAGGAAGTCAGAGGAAAGATGGCTTTGGGGGTTCAAGGAAACCCTGACCTCTGAATGCTATGCCTTATTTTCCAAACACCTTTCCCTGTCCATTCTGCACAGCTTCACACATTGTATGATTCTAACCCTGGCCTCGTAGGCACACTGGTCCTGCACACTGGCTGGGAGCCACCCACATTTGCTAGTTATTTTGCTTAAATATGTCTGCTAAGTCCACTAAATGAGGTCTTTCCAAGCACGTAGACCCCCCTGACTCTTCCCCTTCTTGCTGCTTAAGGTCTGTGATGCAGGTCCCTTCACCAGATGGACAGATGCCCATCCCCATCCCCAAACTATACAGCGCCTTCTGTAAGCCCCACATCAACTACCGCATGATCCACGAATCAGTCCCTGCTTCCCAGTAACCAACCTTGGAGGAGCTCTCTACCATAAACATGGCTTCTCTCATAACCATAGAAGACATTTCTTCCCGAAAGTCATTTCTCATCCTCTAATGCCCATAGTCCTTTATCCAGAGATGTTTTCGCAGCATCACACCCGCATTAGAGTTGCTTGCTAGACCACCAGATTATGAACTCCTTGTGGGCAGGCTCTGAGAATGATTCATGTCCGGGGTCCCCACAGCCTGGCCCAGGGCCTGGAACACAGGGCTCTGTACCTACGCGACCAACGAACACATAAAGAAAGCACAGTCCACAAAGCTCTCCAAGTAAATTTTAAAACCCGAGTGATGCTTAGAAGTTTGGAAAGAATGTGCCAGATAAAGACACAGGATGTGGAGTACAGCATAGGGAATAGTCAATAGAATTGTAACAGCGATATATGATGTCAGAGGGGTAGTAGATTGGGGGAGGGGGTTATCACTTTGTGAGGAGTGTAAATGTCTATTACATTGTTTTGTACACTTGAAACTAATTTTTAAAAATGTAAAAGAAAATAATGTCCAAATTTTAACAAAAGACAAGATTATACTATAATAGAAATAAAGTTAGCGGAGCATACCGGTGGCTACTCGAGGTTCCCATATGGCCCCTGCTGAGCGTACCGGTGGCTGGGCAGTTGCACAGGCAGCCGGCAAAGTCCTCCAGGAGCCAGGTCCTCCCCCACCCCAATCCATGGAGAGAAGGGCACTGATTTCACTTCCTATACATGGAGGCGGGAGCAACGCCAAGACAAACACAAACAAGGACCTGGAAAGAAGACACAGACGCAGGGAGAGAGAATGTTTGTGGCCAGATGGCCAAGGAGCAACAGCAGGCCTTCAGAAGCTGTGAGTACACAGTTAGGCCAGAGAGCACCTCTGCTCCTACCAGCTCAGAGCTGGGTCTCAGCAGCCCACGAGGTAAAGCAAAGCTAGAATGAATCCCTGGAACCAGCCCTTCCCTCGGCTGAGATGCTGGAAGGGCATTTCACCACAGCTGTAGAATTGAACAGTGTGGGGACAGAGTCCCAGAGAGCAGTTTCCAGGCTCTCGGCCTCATGTGGAAACGTGCTGGCTCGGGTAGTGGATGGCCGTCAGCTGTGGCTAGTTGGCCGGCAGCTGTAACCAGTTAGCCAATTAGCCCCTGATATAACTGCTGCTGCTGCACTGCTGAGTCGAGCCGAGAGTGAGTCACCATTCGATCAGTGGGTTGGCAGGCAGAGAAGTGGACAGCAGGTTGCGGATCGTGTGGATTCAGCCTCCAGTGAGACTATAGTGGTGTGACTCCCCTACCTATGGCTCCGTGGGTGTTCCTTTTTGGCCTCGCCATATCCTGCGCTCTTACGTGGGGAGCAGGACCAGAGACCCCGCAGGCCACCTCGCACAACAAATGGCGGAGCGAGGAGGGTCACCCGCATGACAACAGGAACAGGCCGACAAGACACCCACCCCATCGTCCCTTCTCCCCTTCTCCTTACGCTCTAAGACACAGTTCCAAAGTAGACTGAACCGTTTCTCTTTCTAGTGACTTCAAGGAGACTCCCAGTTTGGGGCATCATAGTTATGGGTGGGGAGCAAATGACAAGTTTTAGAAAAAATGTGTTCATTGTACATTTATCCATGTTAATAGCAACCCCTGTGTTGTATAAAGGAGATCGAGAAGGGTGGGGCCCCACCCCTGAAGCTGTTTCTTCCACAACTAGCAAAGGGGAAGGGGCCCCACTGACAGACTGGTTTCAGAGCCAAGGAACTGAACGCTACTAGGAGAGGCTTCCCAAGTGAGAGGCTTTGAGCCCCGGCCATGGTCTCTGAGCTGGTATTGGGCTCAACCTCTGGCTGAGGGGAGAGCAAGAGTCTCCTTCAAAACCCTGCACAGCTGCTGGGAAACACTTCTGCAGCTCAGAACTGACGCCCCAATCTTGTTCAGGAAGAGGAGAATGAGAGACAGCTGTGGGAAGAGAACGGCAGAGCCAGAGGGAAGGAATGCAGTGCTCGGGAATGGGACAGGTCGTGAGTGTGCTCATTCCCACAGATAGGAGGAGAGAAGGAGGATGTAAGCTGGGTAAGGAATGCAGGCATGAGTTCAGCCTGCACCACAGGGCCTCTGGCCTTGCAGCAAAGTCCTTACGGCCTCAGATGAGAAACATAAATGGGTAGTGATTTCAGAACAAACATCTAAACCTGAGGCTTCCAAAGCTCAGGCATTTGGGGGACAGTGGGAACCTTCCTTTTGCAAACACCACCATCTCTCAGCCAGTTGAGGGCTGCTACCCCCCAACCCCCATCCCGCCAAGGATGCTGGGAACCTTCCCAGGTGCACACCTGGGTGGTCCAGAGGGCCAAGGACAGGGAGCCCTGGGAAGACCATGATGAATAAATCCTGAGAAAACATCGACCGCAAGCAAACAAACCAGTGAGAAGAGGGAGGAGAGGGGAGAGGGCGCCCGACGCCACCCACAGTGCCCTCACCAAGAGTGAGTGGTCCCCAGTTCTGCGGTGTAGGCAAAACTTCCATGTGGTGCTTGGCTGGGGAGTGATTCTTAGCATCTGACCCATTGTTCCTTTAGTAAAATAATTCCTTAAAGACACCGCAGTTCTTCAGTTTTGCCCCAGAAGAGCTCAAACAAAGGGCACTGCAGGAAACAGAACAAAGAAGATGCTGCCCGTTGACTACGTGTCTCTCTCTGCCACCCTTGCACATGGCGGCCGTAGGAGGGAGGCTGAAAGGCAAGGCTTGGAAGACGTGCTCATTCATCATCCCTGCTGGCCAGCCGGTCTGTTCCCCACTGTCCCTGACCAGCCACCCACACACCCTCCATATGGCTGAAAGTGATGCTTTGGGGCATTGTTGAAATGTTGCCTCTACCTGCCTGGCTGGGAAGGATGCCCATGGCGAAGCAGTGCAGTGGCACACTCTGTCCCTAACCCCAGGCAGGGACATTGCCAAGAGCCGTCCATCTACTATCTCAATACTTCTGGAATCCCTCCATCTCTCTCCCTCCTCTCTAGCACTGCTGTAGCTCAGGTTGTCAATATCTCTCCACTAAAACAATACATAAATACCCTGGCTGTCGTTTCTGCCTTTAGTCGTGCTCGCCTCCAATCCATTCTCTAATAGTACATTTCCCTGGGGAAAAATCCTTGAATTGCTCCGCCTGCCCTCAGGTGAAAGACGCTTCAAAGCAAGCCCCTACTTTCTGTGGGAGCCTCGATGCTTGCCTGCTCGGGGTCCTTTCCCCCTGCGCTTCAGCGGTAAGAGCTCATTTCATTCTCTTCCAGTGCTCTGTCATCTTTGGCCTGCCTCCATGCCCTTCCATCTCTAATGTTTTCACCTGGCTAACTCTAGTTAGCCTTCAGATCATAGTAAACATCCATTGTTCCTTGGCCCCTAATACTTGACTACAATCACGGGACTTTTCACACTGCAGGAAAATTGTCTCTGGACTTATCTGTCACCTCCTGGCAACTTTGTTTATTGTTTTCTTCTCAGCATCTAGCTGCTCAATCTTTTGTTAAACAAATGAATACAATACTCGCCAATCACAGGCTGTGAAATCGGCAACCTCTCTGGGAGGATTCCGGAAGGGCCGATGGCACTGGGGAATCAGGTCAAACCTCTGGAAGCACAATTAGGCAAACGGACTTGTCTACTTGGCTGGCTCAGCACTACTGCTTCTAACCGGGCTACGCCGAATGGTAGACCTAGTATATAGGTCATCCCATCATCAAGTAGCAAAAGATGGTTGTTGATATGTAAGCTCAAAGTAAAGAAAGGTCTATTTGTTACCTGGAAGTAACCTATGATGTGCCCTGCAGACAGCGGGCATCCAATAAAAGTTTAGAAAAAAATGGAATGTCATAACTAAGAGATTAAGCCCCTTTCTCCTTCCCATTGGAATAACACATTTTGAGTCAACCCTCACGGCTTTCCCCACTGAAGTCCTTTCTGGAAAGTTCTGGCCCAAAGTTACAGATTTACCCCATGTATCTGCCTCTCAAGAAGAAAGAGATAAGGGTTACTTTTCCTGTCTCCAGGTGGTGAAACAAAGAGGCATAAAAAAGGAAAACTGCTCCTTGGAGGCAGACACAGAACTGAAGCCACTCCAAACACTGCTCTCTCCTCCTCCCCACTCATGACAGTGGGCACAGCTGTGCCCAGCACACCCAACCTTTGAGGACTGTGAACTGCAGTCAGCATGGAAAGAGCTATGACTCCTTAGCAGTTCTCTTGTCCTGTGATCTCTTTATGTACCTGACCAGGAAACGCGCACTTAGAAGCCCAACTCATGGCCTCTGTGGAACCCAGCAACATGAGCAGACACCAGCAAAGGCATGCCGAGTACTTTTCTCACTAATATGCATAATTAAGGTCATTAAGTTATGAATGTGAGAATATTCGACTGCAGAATATTTAAATAATGAGATAACAGCTTTGCAAGAAGCCTGATTAAAGGGGGAAAGCAGCAGCTGAGAGCCCTGCAAAGTGGTAACGTCACAGAAGCCTCCACACAGTACAGAAGGAAAGCATTCTTCTCAAGCTTCTGTCCCCGCTGATCCCACGAGCCTCTATCCAGGCCTCCCCTGTCCCCATCCCCACCATGCACAGCCCCCATCTCTGGTGGACTCACAGCTGAGGGGAGAGGGTTGATAAACTCAGTAGAAGAGATGCAGAGAAATTCTCTGGGGCACTGTTATTTAATTTATCCCAAAGGCCAGTGGTATGAATAGTGAGCAATACCTGTCATGTCATAACAAGAGAAGGTTCTGGAGCTGGGCTGCGTGGGGAAGCCACCTTTGCACACTCCGTGGACCTGTGTACCAGTTTTGAAGGAGGGACTAGGCTCGGCCGTCTTCGGATACGTGCCCACTAGGCCACACCCACAGCTCTCCCTGGGGTGGGTTTACAGAGGAGAAAGAGGAATACGAATAACGACAGTGACTAATGACTCCCGCACTCGTTTATGTGGTCCCTCCTATGTGCCTGGCTTTATGCCAGGGATTCCATAGACAGTATGCCAAAGCCTCACAACCACCTTGCCAGGCGGACACCATCAGAGAGTGAGGAGCTAAGGGAAGGCAAGAAATAGAGGAGAACACCTGTATCGCCTGTTGTCATCATAGGGGCTGCCCCCCTGGCCTCCCTCACCACTCCCCACAACTTCAGTCCCTTAGAGAGGAAGAGGCAGAAGCAAAGAATCAGCAGACGAAACACAGAGCCATGCCCTGAAAGCTGACTGTCCCCCAGGGATCTGGCGCAGAGTGGATCCCGAAATGCGCTCTGAGTCACTGTGTATACAGTGGAATCTGGGCAGCTCCTCCACTTTCCAGCTGCTTTGAGGCAAAATGACCTCTCACCTTTCTATGCCTGTTTTCATATCTGTAAAATGGGAATGATAGTAATAGTCCTATCTCACAGAGCTGTGAGGATTAAAAGAGTCAATATGAGTTAAGAGTCCTTGGCCATAAATCTTAGCTCTTAATAGCATCATCAATATTGTCACTTTCCTGACTGACCAAACCACAGAAAAGCAAGACATGCTGGTACTGCTGAGCTTCTACACACAGAGCACCATCAGAGGGACCAGTCGCTCACACCGACCACGATCCAGGTGGCCCTGGAGACCCTCCTTGAAGCCGAGCACTGGTTCCCCCCAAGTCAGTCCTTCGGCCTTCTGTTCCTGACACGTGGCCCTGATCCCAGTGAACTGAGACTGGTGCTCATAATAAATGTTCACACGGACAGTTTCGAGCAAGAGAGCTCTGTGTGAGCCAAATGTCTTCCATCTCAGGGAAGAAAGAACAAGGTGGAAACAGCCCAGTGTACCCTTGTTCTCAGGGGCAGCTGTGGGTGTCGGGGAATACCTCAGACTTAGGTGTAAGCTCTGGTTTTTCCACTCAGTAGCTGTGTCATGTCGGGAAAATCGGTCAGCTGCTCCACGCCTCACTTCCTCATCAGTGTTACCATAAGGTCTAAGTGGCATAACGTGTATGATTCACTTCATTTGCAGCAAAGCAGTATACCAATGCAGAATTAATAGCCTCTTTCTCCCTAAGTCAAATCCACCTGCTTCAGTGTACAAGCTCTCACCTCCCTCAAATCAGACCTCACCTGTATACTCATTCATATTCTCCCGCTCTCTCTCTCAGCTGGCGTCAGGGTGTCAGAGGAGCAGCTGGGTGAAGGCAATGTGGATGGCAAATCCAGTCATGTCTGAACTCCCAGCTGGGCTGGTTGTGGAAAGGTCAGCATGTGACCTCATGCAAGTCCTCTGCCTTTCCCAAGCCTGGAGCTTGGCATCTAAACCTGGGCATTAGACACAGTCAAGTCTCCAGGACAGAGCTGACTGTGAAAAGCAGGTCTGTGATGTAATATGGGGCAAGTGGCAGGCATTTTTGGCTGCCATGGTGGACATGGTAGCAGGGGACAGAATGAGAAGATGCTGTGGGGTCAGATATCACTGTTCAGCCCCCCATGTCTCCTCCCAGACTCAGGTAACATTCAGGAGCACCCACTAGAGAGCAGTGCTGATATGTCCTTCCACACAATGACAGTCACGGCTCTAGCTTTCAGCAGTATCTCAGAAAAATTAAGAGATTTCCATAACTATTTCCCATGCCTCCTTTCACTACATGGAAATAAGAGACATCCAGGGGGTGAAATTCATGAGACAGTGTTTCCAGCTACCCTATCCGTAATAAAGTTGTGGATTGATGAGCTACCCGTTTTGCTATTAATTCCCTGCTTTCTCTCACATTTGCTCTGATTCTCTCACGAATAGATTTAGGAAGCTCCCCTGTAAGTTTCTGAAGAAGTGGGAGTAGGGGAGTGGTCCTAGAGCGTGCCCTGCTTTTATACTGCACAACATGAAGGAATGATTAAATGGGCCAGAACACCCCCAAATTGGTGACATGTTGATCAAATTCATGGATGACGTGAGGCTAGGGAAGTAATAACCAAGAGGGTAGATTAAAGATCACAATCCTTAAATATGGCAACAGCACAGCAACAAAGGAAAAAAAACAGATAAATTGGACTTCATCAAAATTAAAAATTTTGTGCAAAGAACACCATCAAGAAAGTGAAAAGGCAACCCACAGGAAAGAGGAAAACATTGGCAAACCATATTATCTCACAGACAATCAAATAGTCAAAAAGGAATCTAAAATGATAACTTGGTCAAAGCTGAATCCGGGCACATGAGGACAAGAAGACTGGGATTGACTTACATGCAAGGCCCCAGGAGTCAGGTAAGTCAGGTAAGACTGGTGCAGGGGACCAAGGTCCCCTTCCCAGGACTGACACCTGCAAGTGGCCAGGAACAGTAGCCTTCCTTAAGTGCCAAGAAGTTGTACCCTGTGGGGGAAGGGCTTGTCCTACTTGTAGTTATGGAGTTGGGTCCAAAAAGCTAATTGCAAAAGCCAAGAATGGTAGAAATGTGGTTTCTTCATGTATACATGCTTGCCAAAAACAAGCTTTGTTTAGGAACATTGGTCTAGGGTGAGATTCTGTGAGAGGAGCAAGAAAGGGAGAATATAACAACCACATCGTGTCTTCTAGCCCAAGCTGAAGAGAATCCCAGTCAAGGTCTAAGAAAAGAGACTCAATTTATTTATTTTTTTATAAAAAGCAAGTCAAATGAAAGCTTTCTATTTCTGGCAGCATGATGTCATCCTGCTCTGTGCCAGAGTTTAGCTCAGGTGGGAGGAGGGCACTTCCCCCAACATTAAAGCAAAGTACAGAGCTTCTGCATGTCATTGTGGGTGACACGGAAGGAGTAACATCAGCACTTTGGTAGAGAAAAAGAGCTACCATCCAGCGGGTAGAGGTCACGGCTGGGAAACCATGTGGTCCACGACAGGAGTGGCCAAGGAAGGAAAGATGAGGGCAGTGAAGGTCACTCCTGAGTCCACATGAGACATCACTAATAGTCCTTAACCCATAAGCTGGGTTCTGATGACCTTGTAGGAAGTGATAGGAAAAGGAATCATATTGTTCATACTACCGTGACTTTGTTCCATGACTATGTTCCCAGATTGGAGCAGCCAGGGGAAATGGGAAGACCCATTTGGATAAATGTCAAATCATGGATTTGGATCCAAAAAGCCATCTGTAAAAGCAGAAGATGTAAACACATGGTTCACAGCTGAACCTCCAAGGTTAGTAGTTCTGCAACTTAGGACTTCTAGCTGGGCACCAGTCAAGTTTTAGTCAACAATGTGGTGTAATAGTCAAAAATACAAAATGGAATTAAGTCTAGGGAGATGTACATATAGAGGTGGTGAGGAGTGGTGGAAAGTGCTCAAACCTGGAAGACTGGGATTTGGGGAGACTTAAGTCCTTTTGTTGCTTTGCTACTAGCTTGTCGAGTCACCTCCTCTCTCTGGGCCTCACCTTTTCATGTGCATGATGACGCTTTTAGGACAGATGGTCTCTAAGACCCCTTCTAGTTCTGATGCTTTCAATCTATGAATCGGATTTCAAAACGAAGGAAGTAATGGGCCTGCTCAGTTCTGCTCTGGCCAAACCACAGGCAGACAACTGAGTTTGGGCCCCTCACAAATGAGACACGAACAAACGGGGAGAGAAATGAGATCATTGTTATCTAGGATGGAGAAAATTCTCAGAACCATACGGAAGAAGCTGGTGGTATCCCTCTTGGGGAGGTAAAGCCTCAAGGCAGACATAATGGTTTTCAAATACGTGAAGCATCGTTATGTAAAAGAAAAGCTAAATTTGTCCCATGAAGTCCCAGGAGTAAAGTACCAAGAACAAGGGATAGAATGATAGGGAGGGAATTTTAGCTTTATGTAATAGGGGAATGCTCACCTTTGAGGTTATCTGTAAGAGGAATGGACCCGTTCCAAGAGGCGTTCAAACTTCAGACAAGGGGTTCAAAGATCTAGAGAGTCAGTGGGCTTCATAACATTTGAGGTCCTTCTCAATTCCAAAATTCTGTGAGTGCCCATGAGATTACGGGGATCTGATTAATTATCACAGTAAAAGGATGGCTGATGATCCATCTGTCTTCACACAATCTCTAAATGGTTGGTACACAGTAGGGGCTTAATAAATATCTGGGGAAGGGTAGGGAGAGAGAGAAACAAAGATGGAAGGCTCAAATCACGCATGCCACTCTGTGTCCAGAAACGCCTTTGCTCAGAAACCCTGCCTGCCCTCCACTTGTTAAGGTGCTGGATTCCAGCCAAGGCCTCCAGGGCCTGCCTGTGAGCACAGCTCGGTGTAATTAAACACCTGAGCTTCCCAGGAGAGAGGGAATCAAAAGGACAATTAGGGGAGAACCTATGGCTTCTGACTCTTCCCTGCCTTCCTGCTTGGTTTTTGGCAAAGCTGGGCCTGCCAGACCGTCCCATGGTCCGAGAGCGCCTCCCTTTGTGTTGTCTCTGCAGAGCTGCGGTCAGCCTGCTGCTCTCTGCGGAGCTGCACATCTAGGCCTTGTTTTGTAGGGACCCTTTGGAGCGCACTGTTGTTTGTCCGATGGGTACATTCTGCTTCCCTCATACCTAACCTGGGGAGCTCTAAGAAGGTGCCTGGCCTCAGCTGTGCTGTTAGGATCGGGAAGAGGGACTCCCCTGGCCTGCTCTGGCTTTGCTACCCCAACCAGCCCAGCTCCTCTCCTCACCCCGCCAACTAGGAAGAGCAGTCACCCTTCTGAACACAGTGAGCCTTATAAGCAGGGCACCTGCAGCTCCACAGAGCTCATCGGTGATCTTTTCCATATTTGATTTTCTATTTCTAAGCCTCCTGCTCTTTCATTTGCTCTTCCTACCAACACTTTTCTCCTTGCCAAGATTTCTTGTGGTGACAGTGGGTTTTTCATCACCACGTAGCTATGATTCAGAGCCAGACCTCTAGCTGATGAGAGCTAAAATTATTCTCACACACGCACAGAGGACCACAATGGGAAAAAGTGAAAATGGAAACATTTTTTGAGTCTGCAAAGTCCTATCAGGTGAGGATTAATGGAGCCGGCCCTGCACGCTCCACACGTTTTGCGGCATCGCCACCGAAAAAGATTTTCATCTTGATATATAGTTCCACAGACAAACCGTTATCGAGCTCTTCCATATGCAAAGCATTGTGCTGTCCTTATCCCATCACCACCTTTGCACACACCTCCTCCAGCCTCTACCCCCAGCCAACGTCTACCAAAGTCCCTTGCTGAACTGTTGAACAAACAATGCAGACCAAGGGTGCAGAGGATGGCATCATCAACTAACGGGCCATCTGTGGCTCTGGGCTGGACACCAGGCAGAAACAAAGGTTCTGAAAGGGAAGAGACTTCCCTGTCCTTTATGCCACTGAACTTGCATCATCCCCATTTTACAGAAGAAGAAACAGTCTCAGGAATTAAGTAGCTTGTTCTCTTGACTATTAAGTAGTGGCGCCAGAATTCATACCCATGCTTATCTCTTTTGATCCCATGGACTGTCTATGCTATAATGATTTTAGAAATTGAAATTCTGTTCCTCACCGAACATCAGTTGTCCATGCAGCCTGACTAATTTCATCAACAGTGGGGATAGCTTTCAGAAACCATCCTCATTATCTAGTGTCCTCTCTGGATAGCACGGATTCAAAGGGGGTGCTGCCCAGGAGAAGGGGGCAGTCTGTGATGGAAACAAGCTGACCAATATCACAGCTGTGGCATCTCTGGTTTAAGAAACCGAGCAGTATAATCCAGGAATCACTGTTGGTCCTCTGGTGGTTTTTCTAAGTGACAATTGAGATCTAGGTGTTCAAAAAATTCAGCAAATCAGCCTTACTGCACCTGTGGTAATCCCTATCTCTTGGCCTGTGACAGACTGGCCGGGGAAAAGGGGGTCACCAAGCACGAAGCCTACTGCAGGAAGGGGTCTGAGCTGCTGACAAGCCACGAGGCACAGAGTGGGATCAGCAGATTGTTCTTTCTTTCTTTCCACTGTCCTGTTTGGTAGGAAGGGGTGGTGGCTGCTTTCCTTGCTGGCTTCTGCTCCAGGCCACCCTCATGGGGCAGCAGTGCTGACAGGCGGAGACACCGTGAGGGCGGGGTCAGAGATCTGGGTTTGAATTCTGACTCCACCAGTCTCAAGAAGGTTGGCCCGGGGGAAGATGACTGACCTCTCTGAGCTTCAGTTTCCTCACCTATAACACCTGTGACACAGAAGTGTCAGGAGACTTAATGAGAAGGTGTATAGACTCTTCTACACACAGCGTATGCTCACCAACTTACCATGATTAGTATTATTCTCACCTATCCATCTTTATAAGTCAGGAAATCCTATCCATTATTCACTGGCTAAGGAAAATCTCCTTAGTACCCCTCTCACTGTCTTCCCAGAAGCAGGAAGGCACAGACTGGCTCTGGGGCTCATTCCATGAACATCCTCTGCTTCCCAGCTTTACATGCTTTTTCCTGTTTGCATTTGTATTTCCCAAGCCAGACTGTAAGCAAACTGAGGAAGGGATGATGTCTTCTTTTCTCTCCCTTCCTCCATTCCTTCAATATCTATTGAGGCCACTGTGGACCAGATAATAACCCACACAGCCCCTGAGCTAAGGCAACTTGAAGTCCAGTGGGGGAGACACCTGCACACAGATGCAACGAGATAAATCTTAGGAAAGCCCTCAGTGCCTGGCGCGGAGCTGTTCCCAAATGCATGCGCTGGGTACTCCTGACCCCTCCTTGACCCCTGACTGGGTGAGGCACCCCACACATCTTCCATCACCGCCTGTGCTTTCCTTAATACAGGCTCGTCTCTTTTCAGAGCAATTACTCGTTTACTCGTCTGGCTCCCTCAGCGGACCACAAGCAACGTGAGGTTGTGTCCGTCTCATTCAGTGCTCCATCCTCTGTATTCACACAGGGCCGGGCATACGGCAGACCCAAAAATAATGTTATGAAATGAACAAAGAGGTCCTTAGGTAAACTTTTGATTGATTGGGGTTCTGGGGAATTGGCAGGTAAATCTAACATGTGTTTCTCAGAAACCGTATTTATGCATGTATTTTTAGAAAATACTTCTCTGGTGGGCATTCAACCTCTCACCAATTTTAAAGAAGAGAAAAGAATTATTTTCTCTTCTGTGTGATTTCTCTCTAGCTATCGGTAGTTGCCAGCCTATCAGTGGAGAGCCACAATTTAAAGGCTTGATAAAGCTCAAGACATATGAAAATTGATTAATAAAGTCCTTTGATGAAAATAGAATGGAGGCCTTAACCACTCTCCCCCCATCTTCACCTCCTCTCATCAAGGTCTGAGGACATCCCATGAAGGCAACCAGCTGCCACAATCTACCATCCTAACCTGTGATCTGTGGCTACTAGTACCAGTGGCCATCGTCATGATCTGGAAAAGCAGGGAAAACATGGAGCTAGGAGGAATGACACGTGCCTGAGCCCAGCTCTGCTTCTCGCTAGCTGTGTGACCTTCAGCAAATTACAGCAGGTCATTTCATTATAACATTGATGAGATGCCACAGGAACTTAATTCTTGTTGATATGAATTAGCCCATGGTAAAACTGGTTTTCGCACGTTATACATCCTTTTGCTTAGAGTCTGCATTCAGTGAGGACTTACTCCACTCCACAATTTCCTCATTCAAAACTTAAAGAGACTACTACCTGGGACAATAGACCCAGAAACCACAAACACACAAGATTTGGTGATAGCAACATCTCTACCTGATAATTTCCATGTGAATAAAATTATATTTTAAAAAAGGATTTTGCAAATGATGTGGAAATCTACAAGGTCAGAGATAATACTCCGCACCCGGTCGGCTTCCCTCTAGCAGAGCTTCCTAACATCTAAGACTTTCGTTATGAATTCTTCTGCCCAGTGTAGTCATCCAGCTATGAACAAAGATGTCTTCCTACAACAACATACATTATCAGACATCTTGTCAATATAATTATCATTCAAAATTCTAGAGAAGGCTTCCCGCCCCCCCCCATCTCTGCAGTCCTTCCACGGCCCCCTTCTCTCCTCTACGTTTATCCCTCCTCCCCAACACCAAACAGACAGCAGAGAACATTTTCCCCTCCACATCCTAAAGTAATCAGCAAGGGAAGCAGCAAAATAAAGTGCACCTTTGATGTCACGTAAACTGGGTTCCAAACCCAATTTGTCCACCTCTTACCCTGTGACCTTGGGTAAGTTACTTCATGTCTCTGAACCTCAGTTATCTTATCTGCAAAACAGGGATAACAAAGCCTATTTATGGGGTTCTTGGGTAGGAAAAAGTTCCCAGCAGGACACCTGGCATGTCTTGGGTGGCTGATGCATGAATGCTTCTAGTCCTTTCTCTCCTTGTCTGGGGGAGCACTCTCACTCTTCTTGGTACTGTTTCCTGCCCAGTGAAGACGTCACCAGTCAGGCCACGATACTGATACCTCAGAAGCTTCGCTGACCACACGAATGACTTTCTTCTCCATTACAAGCTTGCCCTAACTTGCTCTGCAATCAGGCCAACATTTTTTTTTTTTTAACGAAGCTTTATATCTAGGGAAACTCAATCCAGATATATGTATATTTAATGACCTATACATTAAATACAGCTCTGTACCTGATGTTTTATGCAAGTTCAAATTCTCTTAAATTCGAGCATACCCAAAGGACGAGCTAATGGTTGAAAAACATCCTTGTTTGATGAGTCCTAGAAATATGCTAGAAGAGGACCATGAAGAGAACTACCATTGTGTGAATATCCCATGTGTGAAGAGCTGTGTTAGATATGTTGCATGATTTCATTTTACTTCCCTAAAACTTGGTCAGGGAGGGCCTGGTATCTCCATTTTCAGGTGAGGAAACTGCCAAAGGTCAAAGCATTAATCAAGAGCAGAGGTGAGTCTGGAAGCAAGAATTGCCTGGCTCCAAAGCTCAGGCTCTTTTTCCCACGTTCCAACAGCATGTACCCAGACACAAAGGAGAAGAAGGGCAAGGAGACCCACAGGTCCTGCTCCCCGGAAGCCTCGAGTTTCATGAGAGCTAGGCAAATATACACGAGGCAAGAAAGATAAGTATGAAGTCAAAAGACTCCGTAGAGCAATTGAAAGAGCAGTGTACATTTGTAAAGTTCTAAAAGCAACTGAATAGACCCAAAGCAGGGTATGCCAGCCTTGAGAGTATCAAGACAAATATGAGTCAAAAACCAGGAGGAAGTAATCAGATTGTTTCTGGAGGAGAGGAGGAAGGGATGTAGAAGACAGAAAGTAGCCTGAGGTTGTGTCAAAGATGGGAATACCTATCTGAAAGGCTTTTATAAAAATCAGGTTCTAGAGAAAAATAAGCTGATTGGCTGGCTAGAAAAAAACCTCTAAGAATAAATGAGAAATGATAGTTATTTCTCCTACAGCATTCTGGACACTGCCCCAATTCTCAAAAGAAACATAAACTCAAAATAAAATTAAACAGCATCCTCATGCTTCTGAGAAGGGAGTAACAATTATTATTTTCTTTTTTCTAAGAACAGGAAAGAAAAAATTAACTAGGAAGAGCAAGAAACAATTGCTATTATTAACGATAGAATCACAACATCTGAATGTATAAATTTCAGCTTTTTCCAAGTGCTATCACACATCATTATCTCACTTAGTTCTCACTTCCATGAAATTGTCAGGAGAGCCTCCTACCCCCTAGTCCACAGACATTAAGGGCACAGCACAAAGCACAGAGCAGATCTAGGCCTTGAACCACAGTCTCTCAGCTAGCAAGTCAGGGATGAAGCTCAACAGTGGCTGCCTGTCACGGAGGGCTAATGTTTGCTGGTAACAATGGAAGGGAGATGAAGAGAGGAAGGAAAGCTGCAGCAGTCAGACATAGTTGGTGGTTCCCCACAAGCTGTTCTCCTTGTCTAGGTTACTGAGCACGTGACCACCCACAATAAAGACTACATCTCCCAGCCTCCTTTGTAGCTAGGAATGGCCAGGTTACCAAGTTCCAGCCAATGTGATATGAACAAAGGTAAGATGGACAATTGCTTAGCCTTCTTCTCAAAGTCAAAGAATTCAGCCAGCCTTCCCCTCCCTCTTCTTTCTACTTTCTAGGGGAAAAAAGAACATATGGCGGAAGCTGGAACAGCCATACGGGATCCTGATATGGGAGTCACGTGCTGAAGGCAGCAGAGAAGCCTGGGTCTCTGACGACTGCAGAGCAGCCGGACCAACCCTAAACTCTCAGGAAATATGTGCTTTGTTGATGCTACTATTACATTACTCCGTGTCTCTGTCCAGCAGCACAACCCATATCCTAATAGAGAAGCTTTGCCGATACCACTGAAGACCACTTCCAAAACTCCAAAGTCTTCTCAAGTGTTCAGATTCAACAAATCTATAATATTTATCAAGCACCTACTACGTGTCTAAAGTCTCCTCAGAGTATCTTTACAGCCTCCTGGGAGATGTGCCTCAGATCAGTTTAGAAAAACCAGTATATTGACATAGAATGCAAACAGGCATATTCAGTAAAGGTACAATGGAAAGAAACAAGAAATGTTTAACTGAGATCAGGAAACAGGCAGGGAAAAGTCCATATTTGCTAGCGAAATGAAATATTTGCTACGCTGCAATGAGGCCACAAAGCATGCTGCAAGTAGGTAAGAGAGTGTGGTCAGAGGTCCAGGGGTGCAGTTCACTACTGTCCCTTCCCTCTGAGACAGAAGGTGACGCAAGGAGCCCAGTTACTCTCTGTGAGCTCCCAGGTCCGGAGGGAGTGGGGAGAGCTGACTAAAACACTGATGAGGGTGACATCTGGCCAGCAGAACTAGAGGAGGGGCTATTCAAGACTAAACAGATGTTCCCAGAGGTGCCTTCAGCACGGACATCCTGCTCTGGTTTGAAGGAGCTGAGATGGGGGACGACGGGGAAGAAAGAAATGAATTCAAAGACACGGGTGTCATGCGGTGCTGAGAGAGCAGACCAAATGTTCATTGTGGGGAGGGGGAGTGTCTGGAGTAGCAGTACAATGTCTAGACCCCCTGCCACTGTCAGAGAGAAAGGAAAAGAATGAGGCTTAATTATAACGACAGGATGACAGCAATGACATTATGAGGAGAGGATCAGAAAAGTGCAAATCCTATTTAAGAAAATGGGAACTGTCTTTTCACCATCAAATTCTCCCGGGAGAGCTCCCCACGATAGATGCGTGTCCCTGACCTGAGATGGAAACCTCCCAAACGAAGGAACTCTTCCTCCGAATTGTCCCTCCTGGAAGGATCCCTCAGAGGACTGGGGCAGGTTCAGCTCACAGTGAGGGCTCCATCTCCAGGCCTTAGTCACTGGCTGGTGGCAGGGCTTGTCTCTGGGCTTCCCACAGCCCCCACCACGTCAGACCTCGGACTCTCGGAGAGTCGCTCACAGCGGTAGTCTCCAAATCCTCAGCACATAGTTGGGTTCTATCGAGGAGGCCTCAGTAGGTGCCCATTGAAAGGGGTACATCCCTTCCCACATGTCACAGAGAGGGCCAGAGTGGCCATGTGCTTCTCTCAGCATCACCAACATACAGCAGATGTATAAAAAAAGACGTGAGGGGTCCACTCACCACACCTCAGCATAAGCCCTTGCAGGAGACCCGGAGCCCCAGGTGAGGAGGGCAGGGTGATCAGGGCAGGGGCTGGCTTGCCCCTGGCCCAGGCCAAGATCCCAGAATGGAAGGCAGACATAAAACCAGGCAGTTGGAGACACGGTAGATCACCCACACCCATAGCTAATCACAAATACTCATTTTAGCCAACAATTTTCACCTTTTCCTATTGCAATTTTTATCAGAACTGAGGAAGATAGGCAAAATTGAAAATACTTAGTTTTCCTGCTTCCTGGCATCCTCTGGGGAATTAGCTGAGTTATAATGAGCTATTCAGTGCCAGAAAGCAGAGAGGAAAAGCAACAGAAGGCTTCTGGGTAATCTGTACTTCAGCTAACACACTGCAACAGAATAGCCAAGAAATACTGTTACCGATGCATGTAAAATTCAATGCCAAGAGGTAAAACATTACAGTATCACCTGTATTTCAAAAGACCACTGGCTTTGTGTTTCCTTAAACACCTTAAGGAATGCTGCACCTGATCGCTGGGATACCTAGGAAGAGAGAAGCACTGACACTTTGGCATAAATGCAGGCTGTCCTCAATGGTCCCTGTCACCAGACACGCCAATTCCAGGGTCAGTCCAATCCCTTGAGTCATGCAGCAAGGATGTAAGTGTGTATGGGTGCACACATAGGCAAAGCAAGGTAAAAGAGAACCCCGCAAATCTAATAAGACGTCAGCACTTATCCTGAACAAAGGTTGTCTGGAATGTGAGTTTAAAAAGATAATTGCCATCAAATTACTCAGAGTGCCATACAATGTTAGTACAAGAATTTGTCAGACACGTCACACAGAAAATGGAACAGCTGTAACTGTGACAGGCTGCTGAAAAATGGCCAGTTTCTGAAGCATCTGGTCCTGAGTCTGTACCACATCTTGTTCTTAAATTAAAACAACAACAAACACGCATACATAAAGCTTCCGGTGCAGAACTGCTGGCTTGTTGAGAATTTTCAAAGTGTTGGTAAGTCTGTGTGGACAGGCTGGTGGACTCTGTAAATCACACCAACACAGGTGGGCTTTGTGGGAAGAACCAGGCTTCTAATTCAGACGGGCCTGGATCCGAATCCTGTCTGTCCTGCTTCCCAGCACCACGTTCCTGGGAAACTGAGTTAACTTCTCTGAGCTTCCATTCCCTATAAGATGGAGATAATAATCTCTCAGGTATAGAATGCTGGTGATCAGTAGAAAGAGTGTGTAGCGTATCTACACAGTGACTAACAAATAACAAGTGTTCAGGAAACGGTGTTACTGTTAATTAGACTTGCCTACCTAAACAAAACATCAGACCCGGCTACATAACACAGACGTGAGACTACCTGTGTATTACACTTTATTTAAAGAAATGGAAACGTCACTCAACTCTGAGAAAGTAGGGAGAGAAAGAGGTGAATAATTATTTGAGATTTTCCTCGGAGACTGTACCCAGGAAACATGCTCTCCATAGAAGAATGGTTTTGGAGAAATAAACTGTTTAACCTTATTATATGCCACCATAACTGTTTTCTTTTTTACTTTTCTGTCAGGTAAAAAGTTGCAAGAAAGTCTCCTTGCATTTGAAAGCCCTTAGGGAGCCCATGAAATGGGGCCCATTTTTTAACTGACCACTCTTAGCAAATTTTCTGTGATGGATGTAATGAGGTATTTCAATTGACAAGTGTCTCATCTTCCCCTCTAAGAGATAGAAATGTGCCCTAACACAGTATATCTATCTGATTGTTTACTGGGTGCCCCAAGGCTCACAAAAATGCTGCAAGCACTGCCTAGAAAAACTGGTGCTCTTAAGGCTGAAACAGTTCTAGAAGAGCAGAAGTCTTAAATACTTTTACATGACATGAGAAAGCACCTCAAGTTCTGATTAAACGAAAGCAATTAGCCACCTACAGCTACTTATCGCTGTCTCCCATGGTCAGGCAATCATCTCTATTAAAACCCATTTTAAAGCAAGGAGCAAACCCTAAAGCGCCATTGGCACACACTTCCCACAAATCAATTACCCCTCAGATGCATTCAGCAAACTACTCAGAGGCAAGCTCTGTGCCTTGCAGAGAGGACTGCATCAGACATGGTGAGGTGCTTGCAAAAAAAAAGGAAGCTGGCAGCAAAGGTGACAATTTGGGATAACAAGATCCATTCTCAGAGGGGGACTCTGGATCTCTCGGTGGGTTGGACAAAGCATGACAAGCTGAAGCCTCAGGTTTCCCTGGTCTTAGAGCTCCCTGGTTAGTACAATTGATACGTTAACTCCACTCTGAGAACCGGAACAAGCAAAACAGTTGCTGCATGCTGGAACCAGAGTCCAGCTACATCATGTCCAAGCTGAGGTTTCACGGGAGGACTGTCCTCTCCCGTGTCCTAATTTGTCCCTAAAGTGCCAAGAGGGTACACTGGACAGGTTCACCATGAGTCCGGTCCACTCAAGTCCCAGTCTAGTTAGGGGAGCCTCTCCCAAGGTTCCCTTTTGTGAAGGGAGCCCATGGTCTCCAACTGAAGCACATTTCCAGAACTGGCAATGGCAACAACTACACAATGGTTAATGGGTAAGTGATTGAGATTTAAGGACCTTGCTCAAGAGCTGGGGTTGTTTTTGTTTTTCAAGTCCAGCCAAGTGAATCCCATTACCCATTACTTCTCAACTGAACAAGAGCTTCCCCCCTCCCCCCGATTTGGAACATTTCTCAACCATCAAGCAAACATCAAAAATGTTGATTTAGGCCAATGCTTCCAACAGAAAGATTTAAAATATTCCTAGGAACCACATTAAAGAAAAAGAAATATGAAATTAATTGTAGTAGAATATTTCATTAAGCCCCTATGTAAAAATAAATTATCGTTTTAACCTGTAATCAATATGAAAGATAATGAGATATTTCACTTTTTTTTTTCATACGTTCTTTTTCTGGTACCATATTAGACTACACAGATGTAGGGCTATGTCTAAATTGACATGAAAAGACTTCCACAGCTACTGCTTTATGAGCAAGCAGTTTACCAAATTGTATGTATAGCATGACCTCATTTTAACTTTATAAAAATCTGTATCTGTGTGTTCAGATATGGATAGAAAACAATCTGTGAGGGAGAGACCAGAAGTAATAATAACATTTGTCTCGGAGAGGCAGAATAATGGATGGTTTTTATTTTCTACTTTGTGCTTTTTATAGCATTTTCTAAATTTCTTTGCAGCAAACATGTACTTCTTTAATTATCAGGGAAAACTATAAAGTTAGTCTTTTAAAAAGAAATCTCTCCCTTATTTTAAGTTATTACACCCTGATCCTGTGACACAGCAGCCATGACTCTATGTCCAGCTCATAGAAGGGACGGCCCCCGCCATGCCCCCCCTTCCAGCCCCAGCAACTGCCATACTTACAGCCAATCATCATAATGGCCACTGCAAAGATCTTCTCGATGTCTGTGGAGGGGGCGATGTTCCCAAAGCCCACGCTGGTGAGGCTGGTCATGGTGAAATACAACGACGAGATGTAGACAGAATTCTTGCTGGGACCACCTTCCCACTTCCCCGAGCCAGACCCGTTGAACTGGTAAGGGGTGCCAATGTCCATTGCCAGTTGGTACAGCCAGCTGTTGTTGCGGATGGTCTTGGTGTCCTCGTCGAAGATCTCATAGTCCCCGATGCTGTACCAAATGCAGGCCATCCAGTGAGCAGCCAGCCCAAACACACACACCAGCAGGACCAGCACGGCAGCTCCGTACTCGATGTAGTGGTCCAGCTTACGGGCCACGCGCCCCAGACGCAGCAGCCGGACGACTTTCAGAGAGCTGAACAGGCTGCTGATACCCTGGGAGAAAAGCAGCAGAACATCAGGGCCTAGAACAGAAGACACACTGCTTCCCTCCTCTCCACCAGCGCTGTTTCGTTCAGCATAGTGTTTTGCCACAAGATGTATGATAATACTATGCAACCCTTAGAAAATTGTTTTAAAATAAGTCATGATATGGAGACATGCTCATATAGATCTGTATACAGAAACACAACATAATTAGAATTTTATTTAAGGTGTAGGGGAGATTTCTACTGAAAAGCAAATAAAAAAACAAAACAGACAAGACCAATAAAATTAGAATTTTATCTAATTATATTGTGCATAATTATACAAATACGAGTATGAGCATTTTTTCATATCAGGACTTACTTTAAAACAATTTTAAGGCTTGGATATTTCACATTAAGTAATATGAAATATTTTAAGAGTTGCACAGCATTTATTTCATATTGTATAATATTTCATTCTAATTATATTGTGTGTGAGTATACAAATATTCCTGTATTGAAAAATGGTCAACATTAACAGTGTTTATAGCAGCACTGTCAAGTTACAGAATTACAGGCAATTCTTTGTTATATTTGTATATATTTTTGTTATACGTGTATATATTTACTTAATCTCCATAATTAAAATTTTTACTTTTACAATTACAAAAAATATATTTTAAAAATAAACGTAGCTTTTAAAAAAGATAAAAATGAATTAAAGAAACAGCTGAGAAGAACTGAGATTCCGTTACAAATCCTTGGAGGGCTGCATCGCTACTGTCAGGCCAGGGATTATACAATCAGATGTCATGTACTTAAACACAATCAATCAAGGAATCTCAGAGCTAAAAGGAACATTTTGATTTCACCTGGCCAAGCCTCCTCTCTTCTGTCGGTGTCTGCCGATTCCACCAGGACAGATCTACTCTCTGAAAAGTAGTTCTCTAGGGAATAGCACTGTGGTAGTGGAAAGAACATCAGAAATCTGGAAAACGGGGTCTGAGACTAACTTGCTATGCAAATTTGGATGATTCAGTTACCCCTCGATTCCCTCATCTACACAATGAGGGAGGTGAACTAGAAGGTCTCCAAATCTTCTCCAAATACTAATCCACCCTTACCTCCAATGGGAACTGAAACAAATACAGAAGTCACACCATTCAAAACTCCTATTCCACATGATTCTATGGTGTAGAGAGGGAGATTTCCATTAGCTTTTCCTACTTCCATTAAAAAACAAATAAACGAACAAGCAAAATAGAGACATTTCTTTGACTCAAGACTTCGGTCTCCCTTCCTTACACAGCAAAAGTCCAACAGCAGAATGACGCCCTTCACCAAGTATTGTGAATGACTTCACACTCTTCGAAACACTGGACAGTTCTCAGGTCACTGCTATTCTCTCTTGTCCCATGTACCCTTAATGACAACCACCAAGAGTCAGGATATGTCACCGACAGAAGGAAAACATGTAAATGATTTCGGAGTCTCACCAGGGCTGCTTCCTCTTCTTGAGCACACAGCTAAACTACATTTTCCAGACTCTTTCCATCTAAGTGGGTCTCTGGGACTAGTTCTCACCAATGAAATGTAAGGTGAGACGTGTGTCACTTCCAGGCCAAGGCAGCTAAACATAAGTGCACTTTCTCTACATGCTTTCTCTTCCCACTGGCATGCCTTACAGATGAGGTTAGTGTGACCTTGAAGCCAAGTATTCAAGATGGTGGATGTACAGCATGGGCGGAGCCTGGATCCCTGAAAGACTATGTGGAACACCCTCTCCTCTCCCCAGTCAACTTGAATCATATTGTGATGTGAAAGAAAAAAGAAACTTCTGAAACAAGCCACTGAAACTTTGGGGAATATTTGTTACAGTAGCTGTCATTAGCCTTGCTGACACATTCACACATGAACCATATGTAACACAGCCTTGTCAAGAAAGACTACAGATTATTTTTGTTGCAATGACAGTGGGAGAGGTGGGATTTATTGCTCTTTTGAAAAAAGAAAACTAATAAACAACAGTTTTGTAGCCATAAAACTTACAACAGAAATAATCATTTCTTGTCCAACATATACCAGCCAATGGATAATCATGGATTTCCCTAGGCCAAGGGACTATATACCCAGGGTTAGTTCATCCAAACTGCTAATCTTGACCTTTGCTGAAATTCACCTTTGCATGTCCAGTACTCCTCCACGGGTCCCCTTTGCCCTTCATGTGATTTTCTCAAAAAACTTTTTCAGCCTGCAGAAAAGGCTGAGAAAATCCCTCATGTTAAGGTGCAAAAGACTGATGAGGGTAAATGGATATCCTCTCTCCATAAGGCTTTTGCCTTTTAACAGAGGAAAACTAACTTCCAACAGTGGAATTAAAAGCACCAACAGCCTGGATGAAGGAGGTTATTTTGGGAGGCAAAGGAGACTTTTTGATGACTCACAAATCAAACACATGTAAGCAGCCACCTACTCTCCACCTCCTAAGGAGATTCCTGAAATCATCTTCCAAATCAGTTCTATTCTGAAGCAGAAATTATTACCCAGAGCAAAACTACTTGTCACTTTTCCTCACTCATATTTGATTCAAAGTAACATTTATGAAGAACCTACTATGTGCTCCTTGTGCTAATGCTACAGGGAAGGGATTAAAATGATGCTGTCTTTATCTTCTTGCTCACTATTGTATCTTCAGTGTCTGGAAGATGCTTGACAGGAAGAAAAGAGGGAGGAAACAAAAGCATAATAACTGGTGAGCGACGCAAGATATATTTCTACCTAATAGTCACAGAAGTTGACAGCTGAAAGGGAGCATAGATATCATCAAGTCCAGCTCCTGTGAGTCCAGCAAGGTTTTCTAGAGCTCCCTTAGGGAAAGGTAATTCAGCCGCTCCTTAAATTCTCCCCTTAACTGCTACCTCAAAGATCCCATTGTGTGGGAATCATTCATAGAGATGAATGACTGGGCTCCCCTTACCTCTTGTAATTCCCTTCCTTCCACCTGCACTTTAACCCTTCTCCCTTCTCCATCCCTTCCCAATGGCCAGCACAACACAGGCAACCCTACTCAAAGGCTATGCTATCCTCTAGCCTTACACGCTGGTCTTGAGCCTGCCACACACTAGATGCACGTTTGCACTCTGTGCCTGCTCAGACTGGTTCCTCAGCCCAAAATGCCCAGCTTGCCTATTTCTGCCATCTGGTAGCTAGTCATCCTTCAGGCCTGCCGCTACTATCCTTCAAGCTTGCCGCTGCCTCCACCCTAACCCTAACCCTAACCCTGACCATGACTACCCTGTAGTCACAATCACTCCATCTGTCCATGGTAATCTGTATCCATTACACTTGAACAGATTGTTTTACATTATAGTTTCCTGTATCCATTTCCCCAATTACATCAGGAACTACATCATCTTGAAATTCATGTCTTTTCCAGAACCTCAGAATGGGACCTTATTTGGAAATAGGGTCACTGCAGGTCTAGTTAGTTAAGACGAGGTCATACAGTGGGTCCTTAATTCAATATGATTGGTGTCCTTATAATAAGAGGAGAAGAGACAAACACAGAAAGAACATTATGTGACCAATGCAGCAATTGGAGTGATGTGATTCAAGCCAAGGAATGCCAAGGATTACTGGCAACACCAGAAGCTAAGAGAAAAACATTGCACAGATTCTCTCCAAGAGCCGTCGGAGGGAGCATGGTCCTGCTGACACCTTGATTTCAGATTGCTAGCATCCAGAAGTGTGAGAGAATAAATTTCTGTTGTACTAAGCCACCCTGAGTAATGTGTCACACAGCCCTAGGAAACCAATACACCTACACAGGGTCTAAAGCCAGCACCTTTTCAGAAAGGGTCTCAAACATTCTCTAAACTACACTGAAGAGTTTGAATTATTAGAAAATTTTCTTCTCATTTTAAGGAGCCTTGGAACGATATGAAATAAGCACTTGCTCATTGTGTTATCTGGGTGCACACTGATATGCTGTTACACGGTCTTGCATAAGTTTGCTCTTATTGCACTAACACCTAGGATTCTAGCTGTTTAAAAGCATTACAAGCTATTAATTTGTTTTTTTGTTTTCTTATTTTCCTGGAGTTCAGTAGATGCAATAGAAAAAACTGAGCACTCCAAACATTTTATTTTTAAATTTTAGTATGCCCAAAACACAACAGCACCATATGGTAGAGAATCATATTTTCCCAGGGACTTCTTGAATCAGAAAACCTATCTCATATTTGAAATAGTTCCGGAGAGTTCTTTATTACAACCTTAAAATCATGAAGAACCAACAACTTCAGGATGAATCAACATGGATGAGGGGACGGTGAGTATCTGTGCGGGTGGGCTCATCACTGAAAGCTAACAACTCTGACCGGAAGGAAGCCTTCTGGAATCTAAATAACCTCAGCTGTAGAGATACTGACACAACTCAAATTGAAAAGGACATTTGGTAATTACCAGAAGCATTTGTGTGTGAACTATCAAGTTTTACCTATTCATTCAGACTAAATAAATCATTCCGTTAACTTGGGCTATACCTGGCCTGCTCAGCTAGTCAGATTCAACAATTTTCTGCTCATGGTTTTTTTTTTTTTTTCTGCCATAGTCATGGAAATAACACTGTCACAGACTGATGACAATAATTACTCAGTCTTTCAGGTTCTTGAATAGTTCCCCCAGGCTTCCAGGTCTGTGGGTGACATGATGTCATCCACAGCAAATTCTACAGCTAAACTTTATTATTTTTTTAAATTGCTTTCAATCTTACATTTCTCATGATTATCCTTCTCCTGCCCCCCCCTCCAGCTAATCGCCTCCTTCACATGCTTCCCTCTGAGTTCTCTGGAACCCATCATCATGTGGAGAGAAATTCCCAGCCTCTTCATTGTTCCCAGCACCTCCCTGCTCTAGTTGACATCTAGTTCTACCAACACCTTGCTTTACCCCATGCTCTCCCTTACACCCTGCTGTTAGGAGTAGGGAGTTTTCAATCTCCACACTTCCAAACAAGAGCTCTTTGGCACTCAAATAACAAGTGCCCAGCAATGCCTCCTCCCAATTTCTGCCAGTGTCTTAATGGAAGGAAGGTCAAGAACTGATTACTGATAGCTAATATCTACTGACTTACAAATATGCCAGAAGTCAGGCTTAAACTTTTCATTAATTATCCCATTTATCAACTGCTTAGCCCTTCCTTCTCATCCCTTGAATCTTTGCACCCAGCTTTCTAGCCCATTTCCCGCCACTAGCATGGGAAACGTTAACGTCCATGGGAAAATATCATTCAACACTTCAGCCTCTCTATTACCAGTGACTTTCACCACCACTCCACATCGTGGGCCTGGTCACCATTGGAAAGTGCTCCATATCTGAAATCTTACACACCAGCATTCGACATGATGATTACATGCTTCCTTTCCTCCTGCTCTCTTTCCCTTATCCCCATCTAATCTACCCTTTGGTTTCTCTTTGACATCTCTATCCTTCATCTTTTTTGTCAGCTCTCTTCAGATTTCACTTCCTTTTCCATCAAACTAGGCCTCATGACATCAGTTCAAGTACTCTCTCCCCACCATGCTAAAAATCTCTCTCTTTGCCCTCCTGCCACAATTGTCCTGCCAAACCCAGCCCTGGATCCAACAGTCAGCACTGTGTTATCATTTCCATTCTCTACTGTGTCCCTGTCCTTTTCCTCTTCCTTGAACAACTCTCTCTCCTCTTCCCATCAATAGATATTCCAAATCGTCACTATTCTATTCAAGATGCCACCTGACCTATGCCCCTCTCATTCTCAACCGAAAGCATCTCCCTAGTCACAGAGAAAGTAGAGATCATTTGTATCAACTCTGACTCTACATGCCACCTCCACAAATACAAGCAAGTGCATTTGCTCATCGTTCCATACTGCACCAAAACCCATTCCCCCACCCACTCAGACATCAACTATCCACGCTCCTCACTATTCCCTCCCTGTCTTCAAGTCTCCCTTTCACAGACTAACTTCCCTTAGACTATAATCATGCTACTGCTTCAGGTCCTGTGCACCTCTCCAGATATATTAACTCTCCTTCTCTTCCTGAAACCATAATCAACACAAAATGGCTCAATTTCCTCATTTCCCACTCATTTCTCAACCCACTGCAATCAGATGTCCATTCAAACCACTTCCCCGAATTTACTGTCTTGAAGGTCACCAATTACCTTCTAATTGCTACACCTTCAACATTTGACATTTGACATTCTTCAGGGCCACAGTGTCTAAGCTGTTTCCCTGTCTTTGAGGAATCACCACCTGACAAAGTAGAGCATTTCTTCCACCCCAGAAGCTAAAGATACCACAACTCTTCCTTCTCTAGCCTCCCCTGCAGCTAATGTGTGAGCACGTGACCTAGAGTCTGTGTACTGGAGACACCCACCCCGTCACTGACTGTATCTAATGGAGGAACTGTGCAGGCCCCCTTCTGCAAGAGCATGGCAGCACCCTACAGCTTCCAGAGGCAGCAGACAGCCGCAATGGGAGTGGTACCCAAGGTCCATGGATGGCGTTGTCAGCACTATGCATTGCGAGTCCATGTCAGGTAGCAACAGCAGTGGTTTATTCATGGAACCAGGTCTGTAATATGATTTGGGGCACTGTTCCTAGCCACGTAGCCTCCAAATGTTTTCCTGGTCTTTTCAAAACTTCTGAGTACCTAATACCTTTTAATAACCTCTTCCCTCCATATATTAGCCAAACTTGAACCCTGACTGTTACAACAATGTGGAATGGACTCTTCTCCCTTGGTTCCCCCAACACCTCTCTTTCTAATTATTCCCTAAGGTATTGTTCTTGGTCTTTTTCTCTTCTCAGTATGCCCCCCGCCTCTGGGCAGCTGCATGTATTCGTGTGGTTTTAACCACCATCTACACACTAAAAACTTATAAATCCATCTTTCCAAAGCAGACATTTCTCCTGTCCTTAGGATTCCTATGGGCATGTCATGGGAATATCCCATGAGTTCCTCAGTTTGACATGTCTAATCCTCAGTCCATCTCCTATTCCCCAATTTGGAGAATGTGCCTCAGGTCTACAGTCTCCCAGGTGAAAAACTAGGTGTCATCATCTTATTTGGCTATGCCAACTTTTCTTAACTGAATGTTCTTTTTAGAAAGGTGATATCAAGGAATATCAGTATTCCAATGTGTAATTTTGCTGCCACTGGATAAAAATAGAAAACAAATATATTTTCTTCTCTATGCATATAATATCTCTGGAAGCAAACCTAAGACATGAGAAATATTGATTGTCTCAGAAAGGGAGAGTCTTCACTTTGAATGTTATACCACGTGAGTTATGGTTTATCCAATTTTTTAAAAAATTCAATTATAAAAATAATTAAATATAAGTTTAAAAGTATGATACAACCCTACTTGGAGTTATTCAATGGCTCCCAATGCCTTCTGGATAAAATTGCATTACTTTAGCAAAGTCCTTTGTAATTTTGTTTCTAACAGCCTCATCTCTCACTGCTTCCGTCCCAGGCACCCTCTGCTTTACTCATATCAAATTATTTGTGGGTCCATAATCACACTGTGCCCTCATGCCTTCACATATGCTGTTCCTTCTGCCTCAAACACTATTCCCCTGGTTGTCCACCTGCCAAACCCCGAGCGATCCTCAAAGGCATTTCTTAATACCCCAGTGATAGGCTGAGTCACGTATTTATTACTAAAATTGTCTCCGTATCAAATATACAAGTAGTTTGCCTTTTAAAATAAATATCAGGGTGAATTCAATCTTATCCCAATAATACTATTGCTCTCTCATTGGAATCCCAAGTTGCTTTCTTGATCTGTACAGAAAGGAGTGTAGAAACTGTGAATCAGATGTCACATGCAGGAACATAATGCACTATAAGTGTCTGTGATGGTTAATTTTATGTGTCAACTTGACTGGGACATAGGATGCCCAGATATTTGGTTACATTCTCCTGGGATTGTCAGTGAGGGTGTTTCATGAGTGAGGTTAACATCTGAATCAGTAGATTGAGTAAAACAGAAACCCTCCCAAATGTGCATGGGCCTCATCCCTATCACTGGTGACAGGAATTGAACAAAAAAGGGAGTAAAGGAGAATTGGCTCTCTCTGCCTTATTGTTTTCAAGCTGGGACATCAATCTTCTCCGGCACTCTGCCTAGAACTTACACCACTACTTCTCACGGCTCCCATGTGAGTGTCCAGCCTGCAGACCATGGGTCATGGGCCTTCTCAGCCTCCATAATTGTGTGAGATAGAGAAACAGAACCAGTAGGAACATATATATTCTGTAAACCCTGATTAATACAGCATCTTAATGGAAGGAAGGTCAAGAACTGCTCATCTAAGACTGAACATAAAGTCATCTCTCTGTGATACCTACGGGCAGAGTTCCACATACCCTCTGCTAGATTCCCACAACTGGGCCTTGACTCACTCTTTCAACAGATAATTACTGAGCACCTAATATGAGGCACACACGATTTCAAGCACTGATAATAGATCAGTGATGAACAGGACCAAAATCCTCACCCTCTGGAACTTTCATTCAATTGGGGGAGACTAACAATAAATAGAAAAAAAATATGTAAAATAAATGACACGCTATAAGACAATGAGATGAAAACTTAAGCAGGAAATGAAACTGAAGGGTGCCAGGTAGGGGTGAGGGGTGATGGTCACTGTTAAACAGGATTGTGAAGGAAAAATTCACTGAGGTTTTGGCGTTTAAGACCCAGAGGAGATGAGAATGTGAACCACAAGAGTACCTAAGGAAAATATGTTCCAGACAGAAAGATCAGCAAGTACAAAGTGTCCTGAAGTAGGAATGTCACATTGTCTTTGTATTAAGCTGACAGGCTCTTGAAGTCAGGAAGCACACTTTCAGTGAGAGTAATAATTAACATCAACTGGGTACTTACTAAGTGCCAGGCATGACCAGGACTTTACAAGTGTTATCTCACTCAATCCTCATAACCTTGTGAAGTAAGTATATTATATATACCCAATTTACAGATGAGGAAACTGATAGTATCATTTGTCCAGTATCACACAGGTAGAAAGTGGCAGAGCTGGAACTTGAACCCTGATCAACTGACTCCCAAGTATAGGATCTTTGCCCTTTGCTCTAAAGACTCTACCTTTAGTTTCCCATCTTTAGATGCTCTCGCAGATGCTCAATAATGTTTGTTGAAACCTACACGAAGACTTACTCAAAGAAGAAGTGGTGCCTGTAGTAAATCAGTGGTTTGTTATAAGGAGGTACTCATTTATTAATATTACTAGAGCTTGATTTGTTTATTGTCTTTAAGACAGAGATGACTTCAAGAATAAATGTTCCATCATGGCCCCACCACGCTGAGAACTGCAAGTCCATTTCAGCTACACAAGGGAATAAACTGGCTCACCAGATCTTACTGGAAGTTACGTACTGATGCTTAAATATAATGTGCTGCGCCTCTATTGCTTCAACATTTAAATTTAGCCTTGTTTAATTCAATTCAGTAATCATTTCCTGAAAACCTAGTATAGAAAAGCATAGCCAAGAGCCACCTGTGATAGAAAAGCAGGGAAGATGTAGTCCCCTACTCTCACATTGCCTACAGTGAGGCCACAGAAAAAACAGCCTGCAGATAACAGCAATACAGCAGCAAACTCAAGTTGGCTGTCACCATATAGACTGACTTAGCACAAGTCCCACAGTTGTGCACAAAGGGAATTCTTCTCTAGTTCATTTAACAGGTCTGTTGACCATATTGAGGGGAAGGATGTGATTCCCTTCCATTTGTTTAATCCAATCATATATCTAAAAGGCACACCTAAAGTCTCCATAGAAAATAATCTTGAAGGCAGTTTAGAAATATTGCTTAAAATCATCCACTTTCTCTTTGTTTACCATTCAAACCATGAAATAAACTGTTTATTCAATTGTGCTATTCTACCATCAGGCTCTTTTTCTTTCCAGAGGTGCTGAAAATTGAAATCTCTATCATTGGCCAAATCAACTCCAAAGGACACAGAATAGAGAATCTGGTTTTATCTAGCCATGTCTCTTTCTCAGAATATGAGCACTAATCTCAGGTTTTCTTCTCCCAGGGAAGTGAAAGGAATCCAAGTAGCCTACACAGAACCTTCTCACATACTGAAGGAAGCAATAAAGTCACGCTGTGCCTGCAGCTCTGACACAGATACAGAATTAGCCATGCCCTTAATTTGCTTTAGGCTAATTTGATTTAAATTCTCAGAGATGACAGCATGTCAGGGTCTGGTGTAGGTGAAAACCACAATGACTTTCAGGAGGGTTATGTCTGTAGGAGCTTTTGGCACTGGAGCCTGACTAGGGCAATGGTCCACTTATCACTGTCCGGCCAGAGCTCTAGACACAAAATAGCACTGACATTATAAAAGCGTCACCTCAAACAGTAACATCTGAGGACACGGCTGGGGCCTCCTGACCACATGTGATAACGCTCTATTTAACGGACAGGAGAGACGCAGGTCATTCCCCACGCAGTCTAATTCGGCTTTAAAAGACATACTCCCCAAACATAAGCCACTTCAGTCTCACCCTCACCCAAAACCAAGCTGCAGGTAAGAAGGTGGAAGCCCCTATATGCTATAAAGAAGACCCCATATGTGTAGCCCCTTGATAAGAACTGGGAATTTGTGGCATGGCCTTGAAGCCTCCACAGGGGTGACACAGAGGCAAGGCTCAAGCAGCTGGTTTGGATGTGTGGAGGGTTCCCCACAATTTGGTGAGTCTGGCATAGCAAATTGCAGGCCAGTGGCCCAGACATCTGGATTGCATCTGTGAAAACTGTGGCAGGTGCTAAGTCTTCCCAATGCTCGGGGACTAGCTCACCTGCATTGGGCAAACTAAAGCCCTGGGGTCAAAGCAAGGACAAGAGGTGGACAAGAGGTAGACGAGCCGCTGGGCACACTTCTGAGGGACCCCAGTGTCCCTGGAGATGCCCGTGGGAGTGGTCCTAGCCCCAGGACACTTCTCGGTGTGACCGACACAAAGGGTACTGAGAAAGGGACAGGGAGATACAGAAGACTGAGTCTCAGGAAGACAGCATGGCCATAACTTCAGGGATCCCTCAATTTAAGGTAAAAGGACTGCCTTTCAGCTAGAAGGAGGGTCAGTGCTTCACACTTAATATTGTTCATGGTTTAACTGTGTCCAGTCCTCACAGATAGATTTAAAGCCCTCAAGGGCTATTTCTCCTGGCAGCTTCAGCCGTGAGTGAGACTGGGACCACATATCATTCTAGACTCTTCCATTCTGAGAAGCAGCGGTCATACACAGAGCTCTTCTCTACTGCCATCTGGCCCTCTGAGGATAAGTCACTGAAGGAATGTTCTAAGGAAAAATTACAGCTCCTTTTAGAGGCTTCTGGTAAACATAGTTCTAAACTTTCGGGAAGCAGGCAGAACTAAGTAAGGAGAGTCATCATTCTGTGTGGTTAACATAACAGTAACTACAACTTTGGGGAATAAGAGAAGCCATAGAGAAAAAAAAAAATGTCTTCTCGTTGGAAAACACGTTCACTTTGAGGAGTCCAGGAGCCCCAAAGCCACATGGGGGACTCAGGCTTGGGGCCGGGCCCTGCCTCTAGCATGCTCTGATGAGCTCTGTGACCCTGGTAGGTCACCCAACCTCTCTGGGTTTCATTTCTGCACCTGTAAAGTGGGGAACATGCATTACACAGGGTACATGCTCACAAAAGTATTCGTTGTTGTTACGTAAGAGGTGGTCGTCTTGCTCTCTTCCAGCTGTAAGAATCCAACCAAGAGAAAGACAGAGAGGTGGGGCGGGGGAATTTTTTGCCCTCACGGAAAGGAGAGAGAGGATCGGATCTGAAATGTTAGAAATAAATCATCTCTAGGTGAGATTAATAAAGAGGGGGGAAAAACGTCCCCTCTCGGAAAAGTTGTGAACAAGAAATCAGAGGGTTTTGACCAAAATAGCTGTGTACGCTGAAGGAAAACAGGCAAGGAGCCTGGGCTTGTACTTCTGGACATGCAGACCCAAGGCGTAGGAGACAGTCACCGAGTCACTGACTGTCTCACCTGATAAGGATGTGAAAAGCCAAGGACACCCGAAATAATGAAATCTAATAGAATACAATGTGCACCTCCGTATTTGTTTCTAAACTTGCTTTAAAAGACCTAGCGCTTCTTGGAACGCAATGATTAGAAAATATTAAAGTAACATGCCACTTAGAAGTTTATTTTAATGGAAAAGTTGTATATAGACCCTGTTAACCCATCCTGCTCAGTAATAGCAACTAACAGCAACAAAAATTTATCAAGCGCTTGCACTATGCCAGGCAGTCCTAACTCTCAGTTTTCCAAGCATTAACTCAATTCTTATAACCAGCCTATGGGACATATAGTATAATTCTCCCCATGTTATATGAATGTATGGGTTTTTTATAAGTGAACTCCTGGACAAGCAGCCCTGAGGGATGATGAGGTGTGTTGACGTCAGATGGTTGCTAGACTTACCATGGTGATCACTTCTTTAGGTATATAAATGCTGAATGACTATAGTGTGTATCTTAGCTATATTTTAGTACAAATCTTAAAAATAAGCAATGCAATCAACTCTTCTGTGGCTGTTCCACAGACACAAAGCCTACTATTCTCCATTCACTCAAGAGGTCCTCCCCCAAAGCCAACCTGAGGATGGAGAAACTGATGATGATTTCCTCCTTCTCTTCAAGCAGCAAGGAGGCTGTGTGTGTCTTTAGCAAGTAGCAGAATGAAAAAGTAAAAACCAAAAGCAGTGATAGAATAAAAAGATGATGTTCCTTCCATCACGTAAAGACTACTCGTATAGTCATGAAAAAGCCTAGATTCATTTGGGCCATGCTGTATTTGTCCAGACTGGGAACTATGGGTTCTTAAAAGGCAGGATGGCATCCTACGACTATCCAGGACAGCACCTCGTGTAAGTTCCATGGGGAAGCTATAGATATGGGTTTCCCACACTCACCAGGCCCAGGGACAGCAAGCTGGCTTCAGTTCAAGTGCGGTTTACTATTCAAATCACTTCGCCTCAGCAGTAAATCAAAATGGGGAAAAATAAGACTCCCCAGCCTCTCAGCTCCATCCCAGGCAAGGCCACTGATGCCCAGAGAGGGGAAGAGATTGACCCCCACGTCCAGTCACCAAGCTGGGGCCCCTTCACAGGTCTCTCAATCTCTCACCTGGTTCACAGACATATATGGAACCAGGCGACAGCAAAATAATTCATAGGGACATCTTTGGGAAAGTTAAAATTGAAAGTTCTACAAGTGAGTGCCAGTGGTGGTGGTGGTATTATTTAGAAACGGTTCTTAAGTCATGATGCATTTATAGACAGTAATTTAAATCCCTTCCTGGTGATACTAGGACAGAATTCCATATTTGTAGAGAACAGAGCTGAGCTGCAGAGGCCCTCCAGGCAAACAAACAGAGCTGCAGTTCCCCAGACCAGAAAGCAGATGGCCAAAGCAAGCTGCCAATGGGTGGGACTGCTAAATGGCCCAGATCTAAATGGAGGGCTGAGGACAAACGGCTTGGCTCAGGAGCTCTGGGATCACAGAACTCTGGACAGGAGGGGACCCCAGGGATCACGAAGCCCACACCCCTCATCTTACAGATAAGGAAAAAACGGTGCAGAGAGGACTCGTTTACCCGTGAAACATGGATTCCCCATTCTCCCCTCCCCGGCCCCTGGAAATCCCTAACCTACTTCTATCTCTACGAATTTAATTACTCACATAAGCAGAATCATACCGTATGTGTTCTTTGGTGTCTGGATTTTTTCACTTAAGAGTAATGTTTTCAGGGCTCATCCATGTCATAGCATCTGTCAGAATTTCATTCCTTTTTATGGATGAATAATATTCCATTGTGGTTATATACCACATTTTGTTCATCCATTCACCTGCTAGTAGACACTAGAGATGCTTCCCCCTTTTGGCGACTGGGAATAATGCTGCTATGAACACTGGCACACAAGTATCTATTTACGTCCCCAGGCTGCAGTATTTTAAAAACTTTGTTTTTAACAAGCTCTGACATAGCGTTTACTAGGTGCCAGGCACTGCCTGTTACAACCATGACCTGATTTAATTATCGTAACTCCTCTAAGGTAGAAACTACTATTATCCCCATTCTGCAGAGAAGTCAACAGAGGCACAGAAAAGTTAAGTAACTTGCCCAAGATTACAAAGCGAGTGGTCAAAGCTGGATTCAAATCCAGGACTTCTGGGTCAGGATGGCTAGGAGGACAGAGCAGGGACAAGAAATCGGGCGTTATAATAAATGGGCCTTCCAGTGGCTTCTTCTCAGGATAAAAGCTGAAGTCCTTCCAGCAAACTACGAGACCCACATATTCTGCACTGCTCTCTCTTACTTCAGAATGTCCCCAACCTCATTTCCCATGGATGCCCCACTCACTCACTATAGTCAGAGCTTTCATTGTTCCTCAGACATGGCAGGTAGACTCCACCCCAGGGCCTTTGCACTTGCTTTTTCTCTGCCTGGAGCACTTGTACACCCATATCCCCAATAGACTTCACTTACTCACCTCCTTGAGGTCATTTTTCAAATGTTACCTTGTCAAATAAGGCTTTCCCCTGTACTTCATTCATAATCGCACCCCCAGCCCAACACACCCTATGCCCACCCCCTTCCTTGTTTCATTTTTCTACAGAGCACTTATAGGCTTTACATTTAACATACAACAGGCTTTTCATTTGTTTCTTGACTGCCCCTCATACTAGAATATAAACACCATGCTGAGGGGCCCCCACTGTAACCCCAGCACTTAGAACATGGTAGCACGCTCTCCACAATGATTAGATGAATGAATAGAGAGCATCCACCAGCTCCTAATAGCTTACAAAGTTTTTCCCTGAGTATTATCCATTGGTTTTCATTAAAAACTTAAAATGTCTTAGAGGAATCGTACCATGAAGGTCAGACTTTATGTCTCCCACTGGTCCAGGAGCAGGTCCTGGTGGCCCCAGGCACAGCTGGTCCTTTCCAGGGGGACCTAGGGAGCACTGCGCCAGGAAACAGCCCTGGATGCCTGGTCTGATCCTGGAGACCTGGGAGCACACCCGCCTGCCTCAGGGAGACAAGGTGCCCTACCCCTCCCTAGTGAAAGCCTGCAGGCAAAACCATGTTTCAGAATCGGAAATCTTCCATTTGCTTCACTCTGCTGCCAAAACTAGGGCACTGGTGTGCCAGGCAGACAGTCACTGAGACACTCCTGATTTTAGAAACTCCTGTATTATTACTCCTCGCCTAGTGTTAGATGCAAAATATACTGTGCTACCTTCTCTAGAGCTTCAACGAAAGCCCAAAGACAGGGTCTCACAATAATCAAGGGAGTATCACACCCCCAAATGTGTGTTTTGTTCTCCACCTGGACTGTTCTCCCCCACCGGTCCAGACTTCTACCCCTTTTCAGTAAAAACCAGCTCAAACAACACCTGTGCAATGAAGCCTGCTCTGAATCAACTCCTTTCCTTGCCTCGCTCCCCCCTCCATATATTAATCTCTTCTCATTGAATTCCCACAGCATTTTGTACCATTATTATTACATTCATCATGCCGTACCTCTTACCAAACTTTTGGCTGTGTATCTTGATCCCTTACTACATATGTAAATGCTTTTTAAGCAAGAGAATATGTTCCTTTCCCCTTGATATGTCCCCGAGGCATCCAGCACAGTCCTAGCACACAGCTAACACTCAGTAAGTGATTTCTGAATGAATGAACAAACCGATGATCAGCTATTGGGAGGAGCATGACAAGTGATGTCTGATACCCTTATCCTCAGCCTGGATTCCTGTAACAGCTATCCAACCAGGCCTCTCTGACCCAATCTGACCTACCCGCTTCTATCACCTAAAGAACTCTAAAAGACGAAAGCACCCATTCCAGAAACCTAAATGTCATCTTTGATTTTGTTCTTCCTTCTGTCTCATCAACCCCCATACAGGCAATCATGGAGTCCTATTAATTTTGCCTCTATTTGTTTCTGGAAGCAGTCCAACTGTCTCCATCCGCACTGACGTGGTAGTCTCTCAGCTGGATTGCAGCACCAGCTGCCCTCACCGGCCCCTGGCCTCCAAGCTTCCCCATCTAATGTATTCTCCATGCTGCAACTCGGTTATTCTCTCTAACAGGCAATTCTGATGGCACTCCTCTCTTGCTCAGGCTCTTCGATGACATCGTCCATGCTCCCCAGTGGGGCACACAAGGCCCTCATGACTGGCCCCTCCCTGCTCTTCCTGCCCTCTCTGGCCCTAGCTTCACACACACCTATACTCCAGCCACACTGAGCAACCGGAATTCCTCAGACGTGCCGGGTGTGTCGTACTGCCTGCCTTCCACATAGACTGGTTCCCCTGCCTGGTTGATGTCTCCTCCCACAGTCCTCTCCTTCCCCCTTGTTACCTGGCCAACTCCCTATTTATCCTTCACTAAAAGACTCTTCAGATGGTAAGGGGGGAGAGGGTGGCAGAAGAGGTTAAAGGGGATCAAATATATGGTGATGGAAGGAGAACTGACTGGGTGGTGAGCACAAAATGTGAAATATAGATGATGTATTACAGAATTATACACTTGAAACCCACATAATTTTAGTAACCATTTTCACCCAATAAATTTAATTAAAAAAAAAAAGACTCTTCTCTGAGCTCCCAGCCAAGGTGGCCTGTTCTCACGCATCCAGCAGGCACCTCTGTTGTACTCACCGCGGTGCGATATCCCCGCCAGCTTACCTATCCCCTCACCATCCCGTACATGACTGTCAGCTTCTTGAGGGCAGGGACTCCCTCAATTTCGACACCAAATTCTCAGAACCTACCTGGCCCTGTACCTGGCACTAACAGAAACTCCACAAATAATTACTAAATGACAGGAAATTAGATCAGCCTCTGAGGAGGCAGTTTCTGAACATGGGTGAGACCACCTGTTATCCTCCTGACTTACAGCTCAATCCCCACCCCATTCATGCCATTGGGGCTCTCTGCTGAAAAGCAAATGTCAAAACGAATCTAAATTCTTCCCCTTAAAATAAACAAAAGACAAAATATGGGTAAGTCATATATATGACATTCACTGAGACACCACTGGTAAAAGGGAAGACCTGGAGACAGCCTACGCATCCAACAACGGAAGAACTGTGAACCAAAAACAATTTACATTAACTTGGGGAAAATTACATAATTATCAGTAGATACCATTGTAAAGTAAAATAAATAAGGGATTTGGGGTCAGAAATCCTGGCGTTACTGGCTTGCTGTCTGTGCGACCTTGAGCCCATCACTCTATGACTATGACAGTTCAGTGAAATGGGAACACTCCCACTCGTCATATGGGTTGTAGTGATAATAAGACAACACAATGGATATAAGGTACTTTTTACATTTTAAAGCACTATACAGATACTAACTCATTCAATTTATGATTATAATGACTATTAGAGAAAAATGTTTATAACACAACGTGAGAAAATCCATACCTGGCAGTCCCCCCTTGTGCTGAGGGGGATTCCTTCCTGAGACTATGGATAGTACCGATCCTATATGTACTATGATTTTTCCTACACATACATACCTATAATAAAGTTTAACTTATAAATTAGGCACAGTAAGAGATTAACACCAATAACTATTAGGTTGGTGCAAAAGCAATTGAGGTTTAATAGGTCAAAAATAATTGCAAAAACCACAATTACTTTTATGCCAATCTAATAATAATACAGAGCAATTATAAAATATACTGTAATAAAAGTTATGTGAATGTGGGCTCCCTCAACGGCTACTAAATGGCTAATGGGCAGTAGCATATGCACAGTGTGGATATACTGAACAAAGGGATGATTCACACCCCAGAAGGGACAGAGCAGGATGGCAAAAAAGTTCATCACACTACTCAGAACCGCATATAATTTAAAACTCATCAATTGTTTATTTCTGAAAATTTTCAGTTAATGTATTTTGAACCATGGTTGACCATGGGTGACTGAAACCGTGGAAAGCGAAATCACAGATAAGGGGGGGCTTACTGTACAAAAAGGTCTACAACTATGTAAATGATGTATACATTTAGATAAAGACTGGAAGGAAGTAGGCAGAAATGAAACATTATCGGTTAGGGTAGGGGTCAGCACACGTTTTCTATAAAGGCCCACATAGTAAATGTGTCAGGTGTTGTTGGCCATAAGCTCTGTCACAACTACGTGACTCTATCCACTGTAGTTCAAAGCAGCCACAGACAAGACATTAACAAAGAAGCACGCCTGGGTTCCAACGAAACTTTACTTATGGACACTGAAATTTCAATTTCATATTAGTTTCTCATGTTACAAAATGTTATTCTTCTCTTTTGAGTTTCTTCAACCATTTCAAGATGAAGAAACCATTCTTAGCTAATGAGCCACACAAAAACAGATGAGGGCTAGATCTGACCTAACAGGCCAGTTTGCTGATCTTTGGGTTGCAGTATGTGTAGTAAACTATTTCCTTTTATTATAATTATCTTTATTGTCATTATATGATTTTTATATTTAAAGGAGAAGAAGGAAGGTACCATGAATTCCCTGGGGGCTGCCAGAACTATTCAAAATTGACCTCATATTCAAACATGAGTCAGCTGGCCCTCCCTTCCTCTGCAAACTCATGTCCGTCACAGCCCCTGAAGTCTAGCCTCATCTCTCCTTGGAGACCCTAGTACATGATTTACTGATTCCTCAGCTTTGGCATTTCAAGTTCCCTTCTGTTGTGTTAACCCTGACAGCCAAACTGACCAATTTCCTCAAGACTAAACTCTGGGCTTACCTTCTCCAAGGTACTTCCCTAAGTGACCACAATCCAAATAGATCACTCTTTCGCTTTTTTAAGTAATTTGAATATAGATCCTTTTACACTGTTCCCAGTTGTGACATCTCAATATATGCTCTCTCCCAACACCACAGCAAGATCAAGGACAGGACCCATGCCATCTGCTACTTTTCTACCCACTGCAGCATCTCCTGTAGGACTCGACACACAACAGCAATTCACACAGTTGAATAAGTGGTGAAAAGAGAACCCAGTCAATGAACGGGGTGCACTAGTAGATGGTCCAGGTTCCTGCTGTTTTTAGTAATGCTATGATCAGTGCCCTCTGCCACAATTAGCCATACTGCCCGTTATAATTATTCATTGATCATTATTTTGACACATTCCAAGCTGCTGCAAAAGTAATTACATTCTATGCACAGAGCCACTCATCCCAACTACAGGCCTTAGTGACAACATTATGAGATAACCTTACATAAATATACTACTAAGCAATCAGCGGGGTACAGGTAGGCTTTTTAAAAGGAAGAATGGTGAACTCACCCTCTGAAGCCTACTTTAATCAAACACAGTATTCTGAAAACAGAAGTCAGTGAAGAAAAGATTATTAAGCCACACAGACACAGGAGAACAAGAACAAAAACAGATGTGTAACTAGGAGGCAAGTTTCCTCCCCTTGTATGTGTATTCCTAGCTCCAGGTAACAGAACCCCATGTTGTCCTCGCTAGCGAGCGCCACCTATTGCTCAGCAGAGGGAGGGCAAGTGGGAAGCTGACAGCTGCTACCAGGTGTGATCAAAAAACTACGATGAGTTTGGGGAATATAATCAATAATGTAAAGATTTTGTAGGGTGTCAGATGGGCACATGTCTTATTAGGGAGACCACTTCATGGATGGTGTAGATGCCTGACCGCTGCGCTGTACACCTGAAGCAAAAGCTGAATAATACAGAACGTCAACTATAATTTAATATACATATATAATCACAGGATGTGGAGTACAGCCTATGGAATAGTCAATGGAATTGTAGCAGCGATATACGATGTCAGAGGGGTAGTAGATGGGGGAGGGGGTTATCACTTTGTGAGGGGTGTAAATGTCTAACTATTACCTTGTTTTGTACACCTGAAACTAATAAAAAAATAATAATAATAGAAAACTACAGTGAATGCTGCTGCTGAGTGCCATCCAACGGAAAGGCAGGGATCTTCAATATGGGATGTGGCACGTCAAACCTTAGTAACAGTGTGTGACAAATTTCAACTTGTTTGGTGCAGTCGGGTGTGAGCTACAGTTGAGAGGTGTGTTTTCAAATGTGCTGTAAATTATCCTCCATCATGACGACGCTCCGTGTTACACTTCATTTCTGTTATATGGCAATTTCTGTCAAATAAAACATTACGATGTGTCCTCATCTACTTTATTCACCAGATCTGGCACCATGCAACTTCTGGCTCTTCCCCAAAGTCAAAATGCTTCAGGACATGGAAGCAGCCATGACAGTGCAACTAAAGACACTCACAAAAGAGGACTTCCAGAACTGCTTCAGACAGTGGCAAGAACAATGGGATATGTGTGTTCAAAGTGAGGGGGAGTATTTTGACGGTGATTAATGGCAATGTGGCTTTTACTGTAATCAATTTTTTTAATTTAAATGTTCACCATATTGTTTGATCACACCTCGTATTTCCTCACTTCACAGGAGTCCATTCATCACTAAGCAGGGCCTGAACTAGTGCCCCAGAATGTTCCTCGTCCTAGCTGCCACTGATGAGACTAATAAGTAGAGTGCTAAATACTGTGCTAAGTTCTTTGTGTGCACCACCTCATTTTATAGTCACAATAACTCCATGAAGGGGGTATTTTTATCCTCATTTCTATAAGGATGTAAGAACGGCTGACAAACACTGATTTGAGAGATCTACTTATGAAATTATTCCAACGTGCCAGGCACGGCGCAGGCCCTGGGGACTCAATGTTAAGCAAATCAGACAAGTTCTGCTTTCATGGAACTTACCTTCTAGTGGGGGAGACAAACAATAAGCCAAAAAAATAGTTTAACAAGAAAATATCTAAAGTCCTTTCAAAGGTATAAATTGATTACATGGGTAAAGAACCATTTTTAATGAAAAGGGGGGTTGGTAAAGAGAAGTTTCACCAGACAGCCTCAGCCTAAACATGCAGTGACAATCTCTGCAGACTCAAACATCACACTCACAGGGTTCGGGGTTATTACAGAAACCCCACGAGGGGCAGACCCCCTATGGGTGTGCAGTGTGAAAAGGGAGAGAAACAGTAGCCTGGTGTGCATTGGGAAAACTGGAAAAACATACGAAGGAAAACATAGATAGGGTTTGTAAAGCATAGGATCCAGTGGAAAAAGTGAAATGGAGACATTGACGTTAATGTATGTCTAAGAGAATGTTCTCGGTGCTTTATGAGCTGTACATGCATTTATGTAACAGGGCAGGGCTCCTGTGCCATCTGCTATTAATCTGTGGGTTTAAGCTGCCTGGCAGAAGCAGTTTCTTTCCAGATACTCTACTCATCACAGTTCTAAGGGTTAATACGATAAGTTTTCCTCAAGTATAGTAAAACATATTAGTCATGGGATAAAATCTAGCAGAGTATGCTTTTTCTGTAATGGTGTAATTTTATTAAAACATCAAAGCATTTCTATAACTATTGACTAGTTATTGTACATAAAAAGAGAATGGCTGTTCAGGGAAAGGAAAAAACAATGCAGCTACCTCAGTACAAACAGAATAACTCTCTATCTGAACTGGAGCCACCTCCTCTGACCTCCTTAAATGAAATCAGCTATATGCCTTCGTCTTCCTCCTCGTCTCTTTATCTCACCCACTCCCAGGGCCATACCTCAGGATTATCACTTCCCAGGGTTGTACTCATTCTAAAATCTCAAACACTGCCATACTCATCTTCTACCACAAGCCCCTCTCAGCTCATTCATACCGTTATTCCCACTTCACCGGTCCCTCAAACATATTGCTATAAGCCCTTAATTTTCTCTTACTTTTCTCTAAATCTCTATTTTATCTGTAGACATGCCTTATTTCTGCTCTTGTTTATACCTTCTCTTATTTTCTGGATTAATCTCAGCAAAGCTTTGTCAATTTTTTGATTCTCTTCAAGGAACCAGCTTTTGATGATGATCTTGCCTCTATTTTTTTTAATACTTCTGCTTTCATCTTTATTATCTTCCTACTGCTTTTTAAAGATTTATTCAGCTGTCTTTTACTATCTTAAATTGAGTGCTTATCTCATTAATCTTTCTTCTTTACTAATAGAAGCATTTAATATTTTAAATTGCCATCGAAGTAATATCTTAGCTTTGTCCTATGAGATTTCATACATAGTATTTTCACCATCTTATCAGCCTAAACATTTTCTATTCTCTATTATTAGTTCCTCTGTGACTATTACGTTATTCAGAGCACTGTGTACTTGAACCAGTTGAAGTGAGCAATTGTTAAATTTTCAGGAATTTTGAAAGCTGGTTGTTAAACACAGTCATTATTAAAAATTAAATTATATCAACTTAAAATTAAATGAAATATTTTAAAAGCAAAGTAATAAATAGGAAAAACACATTACTTTCTATTTTGGTCCATTTTACTATTATATATGCTCTGAAAGTTATTTACTTTTATTGTATTGGGATGGTGAAAATATAGTAGTACCTCAGTTTTCGAACACCTCAGTTGACGAACCTTTCGGTTTATGAACACCATAAACCCGGAAGTAAATGCTTCGGTTTTCGAACACGCCTTGGAAGTCGAACATGTCACACAACTTCCGCTGAGTGCGAGATCCTAAGGCCTAGCTGTTGACTGTTTTCAAACGTTTCAGGACTCGAATGGTCTCCCGGAATGGATTATGTTTGAAAACCGAGGTACCACTGTATTACACAATGATGTGTTACTGTGCACCTCTTCCCAAGTAGCATCCAATGTCCTCGTGTTTGTAGCCTGAAATCCGCTATGGAGGAAGCATTTATACCATGGAAATTAGTAAACTCTATAAATCAAGATTTTTTTCTTCTAAAGAGTGAGCTGTTAAATTTCATATATATATATATATATACACATATATATACATATATATACACACACACACACATATATATATATATTCTAGTGTATATTTTATAACTTAAAGGAGCTTTAAAAATGCTATGGACTGAGAGAAATGGTGGGTGTAGTGTCCATCGAATCCATTACTGGGTCTTTAACAGAGATAGGTCATGAGAAACACGGGGTCAAGAGAAGGTGCAGAGGACCATTGGTCCTTAAAAATCCACTCCACTCGGGTGCAAATGCCTGTGACCTTATTCAGGCACTAAGTTCTATTTATGCTCTGTTAATTCATGCTCCCTACCCAACTATAAAGCAGTTTTCTTCCTATTATTTTTCCCAAAACACCACCCACCAAGGTCTAATAATAACATCATACATCTGAATAGCATTTGATGGATTATGAGGCATTTTTATGTACAGCATCTCTTAATACTACCAAAGACCCAATGGTTGATATTATCACGTAGAAGACTGCCTCCCACTTTGGTGTCTTGCCACTTGCCACTTTGGTGTCTTGCAGACCAGATCATGTTTCCTCATAGCCTTTGTCAATTTAGACACCAATTCTGTCCCGACTCCATCTTTGTAATTTCAGACTAAGAAGTTTTCATCTTTTTGTCGGTCCTCATCTGGAAACCTCTCCATCTCTTTAATGATTTTCAGTTGTCCTAAAGTAACTTTTATAAAGGCATATTTATACACTGGGAGAAAAGAAAAGATAAAGCCCTGCTTTTAACAAAGAAGCTGTCAAAATTGGCAAGCTAGTTTGTTTTCTGATGAAGACAGTCATTGTAAGAGGCAGTAAAATGAGAAATTGATTTTTAAAATTCTTTTCTCGCTGCAGTAGAAAATTATCATTAGGGTAACAATCATTTCAGTTACAGAACACAATGACATTTTGTTTGCTTCATTGGTAAAGGTCTATATCTGCCAGGCAAGTGTGCATTAAAGTCAAAGGATGGCTGAAGTGCATTCACAGCAGTACCGAGTCCAGGCGGTTCTTCAAAAGACAGAAAAATTTCAACCTAAAATCTTAAAAACTGTAAACCTTATAACAAATTCTTTCTACGGCCTGGCTACTGACTTGAATTTTGTCTCCTCTCTCTTTCCGTTCACTGCCAAATGTCTCAAAAAAAACACACAGTTAAATTGGCTGTCTGCCTCCCATCTACTTAGTCCTCTATTCTTTAACATCTTGCATCCATCATCTACTTCATTTGGTCTCACGTGTCAGTGATGCCTAATCATCAAATTCAATAACTTTTCCTCATTCTCTAGCACCACTGCATCTGATTCCCATATCTCTCCTTTTAGTACAACTGTTCTCCAAACTCCCATATACTAATTTCATTCTGACTTTGGATATCTCAACCTGGAAGTCACATGGGCACTTCAAACTCAACATATCCGAAAGGGAACTAACATAACTTGAATACCTTTATTTCAGGTGCATGCTCAATAACAACAACAAAAAGAGATCACTATTTTTTCTGCCTGTGGCCCATAGGCTTAGCCTCTTTGTATCTATACTCTTTTTCTATTAATGGAATTACCATCTTCTGAGACAGAAATTCACTCAATGAAAACTCTTTTCTCTCTCAAACTCCTAATCAATCACCAAATCATGTCAATCGAACCTATAGAACAAAACTATCTATCCATCCATTTATCCTTTCTTTTTTTATTCAAAATTTAAAAGGATAGCTGAAGTGCATTCACAGCAGTAATGAGTAGGTGGTTCTTCAAGAGACAGGAAAATTTCAGCCTAAAATCTTAACAATTATAAACCTCTATAACAAATTCTTTCTACAGCCTTGCTACTGACTTGAATTTTGTCTCATCTCTCTTTCCATTCACTGCCAATGTCATTATTTTTTCCTCTCAGTGCTTTGTTTATTTTATTTTGACAATTTTATAGCAAGAGTAATGGAATTTTTTAAAAAGTCAACTATAATTTCATCAACCAGAGTTAATATTTCCTTCCAGTGCAGGTCCAGTATACATATTTTTACACAATTTAATTATAGCAAACATAATTTTAAAGCCTGTTGTGTTTTATGAGAATACTATACATATTTATCCATGTCAGTCTTTGTATCTATTTTTAAATGAAAACATCATATTTCATCATTTTTATATTATGTTTATATTATATTTCAGGTAATTTGTGGACTCCTTGGAATATTCTACACACACAGTCATTTCCTCTGCTAATAAAGACAGCTTTACTTCCTTCTCTTCAATTTGAATGCCTTTAACCCCTTCATACCTCCCTTTCTCCCTCCCTTCCTTCCTTCTAAATCTTAGGGATAAAGCATCCAGTTTTCTCACAATTATGATGTTAGGTGTAGGTGTTTCATATATGCTCATTATCAGGTCGAGGGAGTTCCTTTCTATTCCTAGTTGAGAGGTTATATCGTAAGTGGATGTTGTATTTTACTGAATTTTTTTTTCTGCATCTATCCAGGTGATCATATGGGCTTTGTAGTTTATTAATATGGTAGGTTACATTAACTAATTTACATTAACTAACTAGTTTATTAATATGGTAGATTACATTAACTAATATGGCAGATTACATTAACTAATTAAAGCAACCATACATTCCTGGAATAAAATCCCTTTTGGTCACAGTGATTAATTCTTTTTATATGTCAGATTTGATTTGCTGATATTTTATTAAAAGTTTTGCACCTGTATTCATGAGCTATTGGTCTATTGTTTTCTTATATCTTTGTTTTATCAGAGTACCACTACTAGTCTCACAGATGCAAGTGTTGATGTATTCCCTCTTCCTATGTTTTTATAAGACTTTGTGCTACTATTGTCATAAATATCACATCGAAATACGTTATACACTAAACAATACATTATAAGAATTGCTTTATGCAATCTTATGTCTTATAAGGAAATTAGGAGAACAAATGATAAAATATACATATTTAGAAGCCTTTTTTACTAACCCAAATAGTTACAATTTCTGGTGCCCTTCATTTATTCCTGGGGATTCAAGTTACACCTAATGGCTTTTGCTTTCATTCTGAAGGACTTCATTTAGCATGTTTTATAAGGTATGCCTGCTAGCAACCAATTCCCCCAGTCTTTGTTTATGGGAATGTTTTTATTTTACTTTAATCTATAGTACATAGTTTTGATGGATATAGGATTCTTGGTTGAATTTGACGGAACAGAATTTTATTTTTGTTTTCAATGTTAGCACTTTGAATAAGTCATTCCATTGTTTTCTGGCCTCCATTGTTCTAGATGAGAAGTCAGCTTTTAATTTATCACTAAGCCCATTAGTCATTTTCTCCTGCAGCTTTCACGATTTTCACTGTCTTTGGTTCTATTCATTTTTCTTCAATCTTTTTTTCTCTGTTCTTCAATTAGATCATTTCTATTGATCGATCTTCAAATTCACTTATTGTTCCTTCTGTCATTTCGAATCTATTTAGTCCCCCACCCCAGTGTATTTTCATTCCAATTATTGTACTTTTAAACTCCAGAATTTTGATTTAATTCTATTTTATAATTTCTAGTTCCTTATTTGTTGAGTCACTGCTGTAATACTCTCCATTCTTTAGATATGGTTTCATTTAGTTCTTTGAACATGTATATATTAATTTCTTTGAAGGCTTGGTCTGCTAAACCCGATATCTGGAGACACTGAGGATTTCTATAGAATGCCTTTTTTCCTGAGTATGGATCCCACTTTGCTGTTTCTTTGTATGCCTCATCATGTTTTGTTGAAAACTGGACATTATAGATAATATAACCACAGTAACACCGGATACTAATTTTTCTCACCTTGAAGACTATTGTTTGTTTAGTAACTTGCCTCACTGAAATCTGTGAAATCTGTCTCCCTCATTGTGTGTCCCCATGATGTCTCTGCTAGTTTTTTAAAAAACTATTATTATTATTGCTTTTATTTTTAAGCCTGGACTCTTAGGGTTCACCTTTCTGTCTATATTGGTAGTCAGTCAATGCCTACGCAGAGAACGTGATCAAGCACCTCAAGCCTATATGGCTTCCATCCTCTGCCAAGGAATTTATGTGTAGGTAGGGGAGTGCATTCAAAGTTCAAGCTGTTTTAAGTCTGCCCAGTATTTTACTTGCTGTTGGGCCTTTTAGTGTCTCCTCTACTTGTGCAAACAGCCTCGAGGTTGTCCAGGAAAATGTGGATAGTTTGGGCCCTCTCCTGTCTTCGCTGCTCCTCAGTCAGGAATATGTTTGCCCTAATCACTCCTGCAACCTCAGGCTACTCAAGATGGTAGCCTTCCCCACTGTCCCTCCCACTGAAATTGTCCCTTCCACTGACAATGCTGGTGGGTGTGACAGCATCAACAGCCACTCCAAATCAAGTGAATCCCCTCTGACTAGAGCAGTAAAGCTGCTGGTCCTCGGAGCCTGCCTTGCCCTGGCAGGACCTCCACACCAACAGAGCAGTGCAGGAAGAAGGGGATATGAGAAGTCCCAGGTAAAAAGGCTACGCACTCCTACCTGAAGTTCTGTGGGTTTTTAAGTATCAGTGCTTTTCAGATTATGGTATAACTTGGGCCAATTTCTAGAGCTCTGAAATAATTATTTTTGCCAATTTTGTCAAGCTTTAGAGTTACTTTTTTAGGGAGAGAATTTGCCAACTGTTCCATTTAGCCGTATGTAGCCCATATTTTATATTTCTCATTATTGATTCATTTAGCATTTTTAATTATTAGAACGGTTGAACGTTTTCTTATTTATTTATATTTACCACTGAGTAAATTTTCCATTCTCGTTTTGTTCATACTCATCTTGATATTTTTCTCATCTCCATAAACACATGGTAGATATTAAACCTTTGCCTATATATTTGATGTAGTAACCTCAATTATTTTTCTTATGCTATTTTAATAATTTTTCCTCAGAAGCTTTCTATATCAAGCTTTAAGAGTGTTTTCTGGTGCTTTCAGCCTAAGAAATTTCCCCAGTTACACTCTACTAAAACCAGTGGCTTCTCAACTAATCCCCCAATCTTTCATCGCTAGCGTACTCTATACAGTACTTTTCTTATACAAACAAGTCATTCATTAAGCATTTAATGAATTAATTATTTCTAACAGGAAATTAATACAGGAGGCAATATTAATTTGTGAAATCCAAATTAAAAAACACAATGAAGTTTTATTATATTTATTCACTATCTTTAGCTTCTGGCAAAGTAATACCAAGAGGTCTTGGCAGAATATTTATTAATAAAGACATTTATAATTTGGCAACATTATTCACATATCACAAACTGCTAAATCATTTCACGAATTTGGATTAAACATGCTCTGTCCTCCTTTGTTTACCTCTTCATCTCAATCATTTATCTTGAAATGGCTTTCTTCATGATTGGCAAGCTTTAGTCCAGGCTTTGTCTGAAACACTTGCTAAATGAGTACATGAAATTGAAAGCTGGACGAGGTATATGAGCTCACGTGTAAACCTGGTCCCCCAATCCAGGTCAAGGCATGCCAAGGCAGCCATAATGGAGAGAATGGGGTGGGGCCCGTCGGTAGGAGAAGATCATCTTCTGTAATGGGCGCTCACAAGTCTCTCCACACTGACAACAGGGCTTGCTCCCTCAAGTCATCTTTGCAGAACTCACTCTTACATGAGACTTACAGGCACCATGTTGTTGAGAGCCTGATGTCCCTACCCTGTAATGCACTACCTTGAAGCAATCGACCTAGGAATTTATTGGAGTAAATGTTTTGCAAACTAAGCAACTGAAACATTACCAAAGGATACTGATGTAAGATGATGTTGAAATAACATGTGCAAACAAACACGGGATCAGCAGGAAGCCCAGAGAAAAGGACAGAATAATGCATACTGTTTTATGATACAATCCAAGGCTGAAAGAGATTCTGTCTGTTGCTGCCAGATTATCTTGTCCAGAGAAACATGTAGTAAGCAACAATAGGCAGAGAATCAGAGTGCATCCAGTTCTCTACTCTCATCGTAGGCTCTCCTTAAGGAGAGGCCCTAATATATATTGAGAAGCAACAAGATGAGAAGCTATGAGAAGAGGCATCACAATGTTTTAGGCAAACATTTTTTAGGTGTGTTTAGGTGTGTGTGTGAGTGTGCATGTGTGTGTGTATATATACACATATACATATACATGGGGGCCAAAAAATGTATACGTGTGACTTGTATTCATCTTTTTATCAGTATATATTGAGTATTAAATTTTTAATAGTTTTTTTCCTTTCTTAAAATGTGTATATGTTTTTGGCACCCTCTGTACATGTATATGCATGTGTGTGTGTGTGTGTGTGCGCGCGCGCGTGCGCGACAAGGCAGACATTGCTACCTACATCTTGCCTATAAAGATACAGAGACTTAGTCATAGGTGTTGGTTCTACAGCTCTAGAACCTATGTATTTCCACTCTGACAACTTTTTAAATCTTCATTATATATCTTGAAACTGGATAGAAGGTTTCACGAATATCTCACAATAGGAACTCAGATATCCCTCTCTCCAAGTAATCCTTTGGCTTTCTGGAACAAATCCTTTTCATGAGTGGAGTAACATATGCTGGAATCACTTACATAAGGCTACTCCAGACGTTCCCCCGTCCAGGTAGACAGCACTTCCAGCATATGCAGGCCTGACGGAAGCAGGCAAGGAGTCTAACCATATCTTAGTCTACACACTGAACATGTTGGAAGGACAACGCCAGGGAACTGATTGCCAAGAAGAAAGCTGAGCACCAGAGATAGGATCCTACCGGAACTACATCTAGCACATGGGCTCCTCAGTCCAGAATGAGTCATAGAAGGACATAGAAGTCATAGAAGGATGATTCACCTTCTATCACACCATGGCTTTATGGGGGAAATCTCCAGCATGAAAAATGAAAAGCCAGTGCTTGGCTTTCTTAATGATTGAGGAGTGACTGAGTGGCTGTCCCAAGTGAATTGGGTCATTAATATAGGGGAAACTTTCTCAGTATAAAAAGCTCTCGGTTTGCTAGCTATAAATACTATCTCAATTAAGATCGACATAATCTGAAACCAGGTTCTCCTTTTTTCCAATTATGATCAAATTGCCCAAAGTCCATCTATACTGTCAAAGTGAAGCAGAAATGGGGTCATCGTTTTAGCAACTCGGGCAAAACTTCCTGGGAAACTACAGAGATATTTTTTTCCATACGTCAGAATTATTCCTTTTGCTTCAACTGCCTTCATTTCCCATTTAGTTCTAGAAGTAGAGAAGTGAAGACTGCTTGGGGGCAAGGTAAGGAGATACATTTTTTCAAGGTTGAATGGAGGGTGAGGGGTAAAGGGAAGCCATATGTATGGACGCATGCCTGTGCAAACATGCACACAAGTCTAGTGTGTAGGCTGGGGAGGAGATGCGGTTTGAAGAAGATGTCAAAAATAAAGTTCATATCAATGGCAAGTAAAGCTCAGGAATCAATTAAGCAAGAATTAGAAAACTGGTCTCGGAGTCAAGAAATTGGATCTTTAGTCCCAGCAGCAATTAGACGTTAAGCAAGCTGATCGCTCCCAACCCCGTCTTCCTTTTTCATAAAATTCTCAACATCCACATAAGAATGTTGACAATAAAATTAAATAAATAGGGAAAGGATGTGAATAATAAAGCAAGATAGGCTGAGAACTGTTTAAAAATTCAGATGAACCTAAAATAAACTAAGCACAATAACACAGCCAGCTCCATTGTAATCAGCCATCACTTGGGAAATCCATCTCCCAATAGTGGAATAAATATTTAGAAGTAACACATTTGAAAGTATTGCCCCAAGACATAATAAATGATCATAATGATTAATTTGGGGAAACCAAAACTTGGAATTAGATTCTGTGAGAACAGAAGACCTATAAGCACTCTACCCAAATGTTTCTGTTTAATATATGAGACTCAGCAGGGAAGCATTGCCCATGTGGAGTGAAAACAAAGAAAATCTGATTCTGACTCGAGAAGAAACACAAAATAAAATGGAAGCCATGCTTTACGCTGTGCTGCTTCTTGAGATTAGACTTGACAACATTCAATAAAGCAAGTAAATTTCATTCACAGCAATGGCAGTGCTGTCCGACTCATTGTGTGTGTGTCTATCATGCTTTGGAGACTGACATGCTCAGTAGGAGGAAAATAAGAGATGGTCCACGTGTCTCTTAGCTTTTATCTACAACCAGCAGAGATGCACAATAAACGTGGCAAGGCGTCCAACAAGAAATGAAAACTAGGTACCTGTCTCTTTTGTTTTTTTCCTTTTTTCTTTTTTTACAAGAATGGTGCTACCATCGTTTGTTTTAGATTGCTTTTCCAGGAATGAGTTGGGCCAAACACTGGCATTTTCACCTCCTCTATACCCTCCTGTGACCATAGGCCAGCACACCAGTGACAAAAGTAAGTGCAGTGGAGCCACGTGTTGTATTTTTCCAATGCATCTGCTCCACACAAGGCTCGCACTCTCCTAAGCTCTGGACTCAGAGACACTAACCTGTGGTGTGGGTGAATTTTTTCACAAATTTCCAGTGTGTTTATGAAGCAAAAATAAAGGTAAGGGACAACCAAATACTAATTTTGTGAACAGAAATAGATATCAAAATAAATCTGTGAATTTTCTTGTCACAACCATGAGCTGAGGTTGCTCCCCAGCCAGGACGCAGACAAACAAAGCCGGCATTACAGTCTCTTCATTTAGGTTCTTGAATGTGGGTTGATTCTGACATGTGTAGCTAGCCACAACAGTGCTATCATTAAGGACGCATCCTTCAAAATATTAGTCGACAAAGCCATGTACTGCATCTCCTAAGAAAGGTATGCTTTGACCTTGAGGAACGAAAACAAAAGAAAAGAAAAGCCGAGTAATTGTGATCTAGATTGTTTTACATGTAGCTTTTCAGGAGATTGAAAACAGCCAAAGTTCCCAAATGCTGAAAATCATTGGGCTACTAGGATGGTCTAGAGTTGTCAAGATACCTGTGCCTGGAGAAACTCCATCCTACCTGAAAAAAATCTCGAGTAATTACCTCAAGAGTCACTTATCCTCTTTTCCACACTCACATCTTACTATTTGATTTCTTAAGGGGCACTATGTAAGCAGCCCAATTTATTCTGAAAGCTTCTAAGTGCTTTCCCTTCCCCAGTCCTTACTATTTCTTCTGTGCCATTTCAGAAAGGCTGTAGTGTTATGAACACGCGCTCTGTCTATCCAGAAGTCTGGGAAAATACTCAGCTCGTCTATATTTAATGTGTCTGTCCTGCTGATCCTTCAGGGTGCAAATCTCCCCCACCACATCTAATAAGCATGATGGATTATATCCAATGTAGTTAATGCCAACCAACAACTAATTATAGCAGCACTCTCAAATGAGGCTGGAGTTACAGCCTTGCCAACGTGCCCTTTACAAATGGCCTGTTTCTGGAAATTTAGACAAGTACGGGGAAATTAAGTTGTAAATATGAAAAAAGGGTGTAATGACTAAGCTGCCACCACGAGGAGCTTTGAGTCCTAACTATTCAGGGAGGGAAAACTGTGGATCCTTGGAGCAAATGAAGAGGAATGACTATAGCAACATTCCAAAGGGGCCAGCTTCCCATTTACTCATGTCACACTAAGTGTCATGCTACAAAAATCTGGCAGCCAACAGGGTGCTCACAGGTCAAGAAAAGACCTGGACAAAAAAAGAAAACAAACTCCTGTGGACAAGCTCCTGTTGTACCATTTCAAGTGTGACCTTGGACAAGGTATCTTCTCTGGACCTTCAGGTCCCCATCAGGAAGACAGGGCAGCAGCCACGCTTGGCGGAAACCACATGGACTCAGCAGTCGCAACTGTGGCTTCTAAACCCGGCTCCATCCCTGTGGTCTTTTTGAGTTGAGAATAAGTTACTTAACCTTTCTCAGCCTTGGTTTCCTCATCAATCAAACAGAAGTGACAACTGACTTGCACAACTGCAAGGAGTCAAAGGGATACTGTTTGTGGAGCATGGGCAGGGTGCCAGGCACATAGTAGGAACTCAAATAGTGGTAACTGTTACTGCTTCCAAGATCAACATTCTGTTCATTTTGATTCTGAGACTCAAAAATCAGATTTCATATGGAAAAGAACTATGGGAGAGAATTTAAGTGCTAAAGCATTGTAATACAGAGTTTAGTTAGAACACCAAAATAACTTGGACAATCTATGTTTTGCTACATGCCAACATGGATTATGGGAAAGCAGGCAAGATAACTATGTGGAATGCTCCTCAAAGGCCCTCACTTTGGTCCCTACTAGGTAAGATGATATAAAGGTACAGCCCATCTGCCGCCTCCTCCATGAAATCTCCCATAGTGCTATTTAACAACTCCCTCCTCTGTGCTCTCGGAGCACTTTGCAAGTACCTCTGCATCTATTCATTTACTTGCCCAATGTTTAGGGTGCATTTAATACACATAAGAGGTTCTGGGGGAACTAAAGTTTCAAATCCCCCTGGCCTATCAGCAGAGGTTGATGCAAATAGCAATCGCTGAATTAACAAAGTGGTGAAGAGAAGGACTTTGACGTCCAACAGTGAGAATGTCAGCCGCACTCCTTAGCAAACTGTTACTCGAAGCTTCAATATCCTCTTCTATAAAATGAAAGTACCAAAGAGTCGCAGGGATATAAAGTACAGCACAGGGGAGGGGGGTTCACAGTGTGAGGGATATAAATGATGAACGTCTAAGTATTACCTTGTCTTGTACACCTGAAACTAATAAATTAAAATTTAAAAACATAATAAAAAAAATAAAGTACAGCATAGGGAATACAGTCAATAATATTATAATAACTATGTATAGTGCTAGGTGGGTACTAATTGGTGTGATCACTTTGTAAATTATATAAATGTCTAACCACTATGCTGCACACCTGAAACTAATATAAAATAATACTGAACGTCCATTTTAATTGAAAAATAAAACTTAATAGAAATAAAATAACATGGGAGTAAGTCTCCTTCATTGAGTTGTAAAGATAAAATAAAATTAGATGATAAGCATAAAGCTTTGCCCTGTACTTTGCCCTGTACGTGCCTGGCACATGGTAAGTGCCCAATAAATAGTAGCTATGATAAAATTATTTTGTGATATAATTATTATTATCACTACAATACAAAGAGATGTGTGCAACAGCAATGCACAAAGAGCAGAGGGAGCAAGAATTCATTCGGCTTTGTTTGCACGCCTTGCCTCTCTGGAGCTCAGGACATTTCTGTAGATTCCAATTTGGAAAGATGGTGTAGACTTTAAGACTCAGAGAAGGCACAGCTGTGAGAGAGGAGAGCCAAGGCAGCCAGTAGGTCAACGATCAAAGACATTCCAAGATCCAGAAGACAGGGAACAAGCAGACAAGGCCTGGAATACCAGAGAGGCCACTCTGTAGCCCAACGACCAAGTTTCCCAATGGTCTCAGGTGACTCCAAATGCTAGTCAGGAGCTGGACTGGCTACAGAAGAACCAGCTGAGGAGAATGTTAAAACTATGAGTTTCAGAACACAGATTCAATAGACTGAGGTAGAGCCCGAGGACATATATTCTCAACAGGCAACCTAGGTAATTTTATCGTGCAGTCAGGTTGTATTCAGAGCCAGAAAGCAGAATGAGCCCTCAGCACTGCCATTCTGTTCTGGACTTTAGAGCTGACTCTATGCAAAATCTGTCCTGGAATTGGGGCGTCTGGCTTTTAGCCAAGGCTCCATAAGGGGCAGTGTGAACGGTTGAAGGCTATCTCCTCAGGAATAAAGATGAGCTTCCCAATGACAATACTTCCCAGACCAAGTAGCTTTGTGAGGTAAGCTATTGCTCTTTTAGATCATTTCCTGGGCAAACAATAATAAAAGCAGTACCAGCTACTAAGTGCTAGCAATGTGCCAGGCACTACACTAGTCTCCATGTCATCTAATTCAATCCCCACAACACCCTGGAAGACAGACACTGCCCTCAATAAAGATAAGAAAACAAAGGTTTAGAGAGGATAGCTAATGTGTGTAGGAAGAGACAGTCATATAGGCGGTTGGTTATTTCATCATGAAAGATACTACTGTTTGACCAGCTGACAATGCTATCTGCCACTCTCTGGCTACACCTTTCCTGCAGACCTGGCTCAAAACCCTCAAGCTAAAGAAATTATGTTCCCCTCTAAAATTCCCAAAGCGTTGAACAAATACAGTGCTTTTTCCAGTGCTGTTCAATCGATAGGCAGTGAGTAAATAGAGCTGAGGTAGTATGTTTCTGTCATACCTTTTCCCAAAGAGCACAAAACACACTCAGATTTAGTATCTCACCTGTTCCAGTGGTTGCTTTAAGAAAATAACACTTTTATTGAACTGACACATAAATAAGGGGTGCTGTTAAACTGATATTATTTACAAGGTCCCATTCCTTCCTCTAAGTGTTGCCAAGCTGTTGGTTGCTTTTCCTATTCAAATAGGATCTCTTCATTTTTATATATCCATTTCAAAGAAATCTGTTATACAAAAACATAACAAAAGGAAGTCTCCTCTATTGCTTAGCACTCTTTATTTTCCATTTTTATTTTGTTTCTCCTTAATGACGCTTCATCTCTTTCCTAAATAGCCCCAAATGGATGTGACAATTTGTTTACAATACACCTAAACCCACACTCAGTATTTGCACTACTTTCATGGGTTCATCTTTGGACCACTGGGAAGAAGATGGCTCGTCTCTGGCACTATCATCCATATCTCCGAGGCAGGCCAGAAACTCCCTGCTAGGACCTCATCCGACATGGCCAGTCTGAATGCACAGCACACACTCTTCTAATTGAAAACTCATGTACTATTTTAAGTTACTTTGCTTAATATGAAAATATTTAACAAGGAGCAAAATAAATAAATAAGATCCGAGTTTTCAGCAGCCCAGTGGGAGAGACAATATTTGTAAAGGACTTTTCCTGATCATTTCATGCCCCTCTACTAGGGAGTTTCTCATTCAACTTAAAAGGAGTGGTTCTCATACATTCTAATTTCCCATATGTTCACAGTGGCATTCATGTAGTCAATTAATAAGCATCAAGTAACATCTCGTCTCCAAAATTTTTCAATATATTAAAAAGGTAGCGAGCGCACACACACACACAAACTACTACTTCTTACAGGAAGGCTTAGTCTTTAGTTCTTACAAAAGTCTCTGCCATCAGTCAGTACTCTCTTTTCTCCTAACCAACACCCTGAGATACATTTCAGCTAATCCCCAAACCTTATGTCTCACCTACAGAGCTTTCCTGTGCATGGAGAAATACATTTGGCACAAATTCCCCAAGAAGTTTCAATTCTCAAAACCCTTTATATAGTTTCCACACTCTTTGGACTCCCTTTTCTATATATTGTGGCCATGGCATGCTGCTACTGATATAGGCTAGATAATTCCAATAGAAACCACAGTCATATAAGCTAACTGGGGTCCCTAGTCTACAACAAACTCAAGGTTAAACAAGTCACACCCAAACATTCGATAATTCTGGAATCTCAACTAAGAAGACAAGAGCTGTTCTGTCACTCACTACCTACGTGCTTTCCAATAATGGCAACAACCTCTCTGTGTCTCAAACTCCATCAACAGTTGGAAGGCAGCACATACAAATTCTGTATTTATAGGGGTTTTGTGAGACTCAGAGAAGAGATATGAAAATAAACAGTACAGAGCACTATATGAATATTAAATAACTAGTATTAGGGAAGAAAGTCTCTTATTAAGTATTGGGGAGAAGTCTCTTCTAAACTTTGAAAGGCAAAATCATTAAAAGCAAATTTGAATTAACTCAAAACACAGAATTGCCAATATTCTCCTGTAAACATATCAGATATCCATTCATGAACAGCTGGTATTAAAACATACAAAGGATGATACCACCAATTGTTCAGCATTTTAAAAACATACTTTCCTTTTTTCTTAGTATCCTATCCTGAATTGTGTGATCTTGATTCACTCTTTCACGGTTTCCCTCATCCTGCCAATATTTGAGTGACTACTATGTGCCAGAAACTGCGCTAAGTGCCGCAGATCACAAAGGAATAAGACAATCCTTGTTCCGCAGTCAAATTGGGTTTGAACATAATTAATCATGTAAGAGAATTACATGACTAAAACATAATGGTTATTTTGGTTTGTGTGTGCATAGAATATTGTAGGGATGCAGAAAAGGAAGTGACAATGTCAGCCTGAAAGAGTCTTCATGGAGAAGGTGCCATCTCTGCAGGGTCTTAAAGGATGGGCCCCTTTCCAAGTTCTTGCAAGGGAAAAGCACAAGGTTCAACAAAAGGGAAAAGAAACCCATAGCATGAAGTCAGTGGTCTGGCTAGTCCAGACAGGTAATCCAAACCACTTAGAAACAATGATGCAGGACTAGGGAGAGTCTAAACTCATACATTTTCTAATCAAAGCCCTTTACAATCTGGTTTCCACCTAACCTTTCAATGTTAGTAGAAGCTAGTAGATGTACAGCATACTGGTTGAAAGTGTATTCTAGACTCAAACAAGCCTATACTCAAATCCTGTTCTAAGATTACTAGTCGTGCTACCTTGGGCAAATGACCAACCTCTCTGAGCCTCACTGTCCACATATGTAAAATGGGACGATGATATGCCAAATTCATAAGATTCTTGTGAGCTCAAGAGATACGGTATATAAAATACTTAACATGTATTAAACATTTATTAAGTCCTCAAAAAATATTTGTTATTGTAGCTAAGAGAAGACTGCTAATTGTCTATCCAATATCCATTTCCCTTTCTTTCTTACTAGGCACTCTCTATTTCATTGGGGTACAATGTACCCTACTAAAAACTACACTTGATTCCCTTATGGAGAGGGGTGACAATAGGACCCAATTCTGACCAATGAGATATAAGCAGAAGTCATTGGATAGACTTCCAAAAAAAATCCTTAAAAGGGGAATAGATTCATGCAGCACATGCTCTTTGTCTTTTCTCCCTTTTTCCTATTTGGAACATGGACTTGATGGCTAGGGCTGGAGCAGCCATTCTGTGACCACACGGAAAGAGCAAGAGAACCACAGAAATCTCAGCCCAGACAAACCTCAGTCACCTAATCAATATTAGCAATTGTCTACCAATAGATTTCTAATGGTGGGAAAAAAATAAACTCCTATTTCCAGGCCTTATTACTTGGGTTTTCTGTTACTTTTAGCCAAGTTAAATATATATATTTAACATTTAATTATATGGAATTAACATTTAATTATATATACATACACAGTTGACCACTGAACAACCAGGGAGTTAGGAGTGCCAACAACCCATGCAGTCGAAACCCACTTATAATTTACAGCTGCCCACATCATACATGGATTTCCAGTCGCCGGATGACCCTTAACATGGATTTGCGCTCTGTGTACGGGTCAAATGAAAAAATTCACATATAAGTGGATCCACCTTGTTCAAACTCACGTTGTTCAAGGGTCAGCTATATATATAGACACCTTCCATGACTAAGAAACTGAACTAAGTTCTATGAGGATTACAACATGTTTACTGAGCTTAAGTACACACACCTATCTGTACAGGTCCAAAACGCCTTACCCAAACCCTTTACATCAGATGAGTTTCAAAATTCAGGTAGGTAACAGGGTCCATATACAATGTATGACCAAATACCTTTCAGCAGAGTTGGAAAGCACCCTATTCTCAAGCACATTAATATTCCTGGAAAGAAATGTCTGAATGTTTAGACTAAGTGGGATACATGAAGACTATAAGTAGTATACATCAGGTCAGACCAGGTTTCTCTAAGTACATTCAGGTCAATGGAGATTTTGCCATGAAATAGGTTATAAAAACTCATTTTCACAGCTCTTTGGATTTGGGGATTGTAGATAATGCACTGGGGATCTGCAGTATAAGACAGAATTTAGCTATAATCCAAGTATAAATAATAGTCTATGCGGATGAACAGGCTGCTAACACAAAGTACCACAGACTAGGTAGCTTATCAACAGCATAAATTGATTTCTCACAGTTCTGGAGATCAGGTTGCCAGCATAGTTGAGTTCTAGTGAAGGCCCTCTTCCAGGTTGCAGAGAGCTGACTTCTCATTGCATCCTCACATGATAAAAGAGAACTAGCTAGCTTCCTGGACTCTTCTTATATGGGCGCTAATCCCATTCATGAGGGCTCCATCCTCATGACCTAATTACCTACCGAAGGCCCCACCTCCTAATACCATCACCTTGGGATTAAGGTTTCAACATAGGAATGTGGGGAACACACAGACATTCAATCCACTGCAAATAGAAAAATCTATCACACCTGACTCAGAGAAATCAGAAAAGGTGTCACAAGTAAAAAATCAGCTAAACTAAGCCATAAAAGCTGATTAAGATTTTGAGAGACAGTGTCACACAGGGCGGCCTGCAGGGTCTCTGGTCCCACTCCCCACATAAGAACGCAGGATATAGTGAGGACAAAAGGGAACACCCATGGAGCCATAGATAAGGGAGTCATACCACTGTCTCCCTGGTGGCTGGGTTGGAGACACAGGAAGTAGGAGCCACACTATCCATTACTTGCTGTCCACTTCTCTGCAATCTGCAAACCACACTCCACTGCTTACTAGCTCAGCCACCATCTTCTTGCTAGGCCCCCATTTGCTGCTAGTGTAGCCACAGCATTTATATTAGTGGCCAATGGCTCACAGGTTACAACTGACGGCCAACTAGCCACAGCTGATGGCCGTCCAACCACAGTTGATGGCTGTTTACTACCTGAGCCAGCACCTTTCCACGTGAGGCAGAGAGCCTGGAAACTGCACTCCTGGCTCTGTCCCCACAGACAGATATAGGAATTAGGAAGAAATGCATGAGCAAAGACCTCAATAGTATTGTACTCTGACCACTGATTAAGAACAGATAAATATTAATAAGGAAAATAACATTAAAGCTAACATTTACTCAGAGATTTTTATATACCAGGCACTCCTCTACTCACTTCACCTGGATTAACTCATTTAAACCTCACCTCAAACAGATGAGGTGAGTATAATCATTATCCCAATATTTCAGAGGAGCAACTGAACAGAGAGTACTTAAATATAATTGCTGTAGGTCACACAGCTAGTAAAAGGCAGAAACTGGTTTCAAACCTATGCCGTCTAAATGATAGTCCTAATAAAAACTCAATGAGAAAGCAATTTTGACCTATCTAATTGGCAATTTTTATAATTAGTATCTGATGTTGGTGAGATGTGAAAAAACTCTCCTGAACATCTGTAAACTTGTACAATCTTATTGATAAGCAAAATAATAGTATATATTAAAAGCCTTTAAAGTGTGCATTCCCACTCTTCTAATAATTCTACTTTTAATAATTTTTCCAAAGAAATAATCAGGGACTCCTGCTAACTAAGAAGTTCAGGTGAACTCTCCCATTAAAAACAACTACAAACCCTGATTTTTAAAATCAGCTTGAATGCATCAGTAACCTAGCAGGTCATGGAGAAGTATGGCGTCAAATCCATAAGATAATGATGAAAACCTAAAGAGTGAGTTCGGCATTTGGAGTAGTTTTTCCCCTAGAGTATGTCAGTTCCATAGAAGTGGCTAAGGAGGCTGAAGATCTGAGCATTACTTTTGACAGCATCTTAAATTTAGGGGGGTAAAGTAAAAATCAAGGGGTTACCAAAAAAGGCATCCTGGTAATCTTGCTTTCATTGGAACTACAATGCCTATAGCTCCTTAGAGCAAAATGAACCAGAAAAACTCTTAAAATACAGCTTCAAATATCCTCAATCCTGGAAACTATATTCAGATAAGTTTGGTTGCTATTGCTTTTAATTACCTATAAGAAAGCAAATCTGAATAGTCTCCGGAAGAAACAAAAAAACACCATCCTAGGACCCAAAGTATTTTATAATTTTTCACATAGAAAGTCCAGTACACAATAAAAAATAACCAGGCACACAAAGAGTTAAAACAATAGGAAACAATAGGAAAACTAAAAGGAAACAATAGAATACAATAGAAGGCTCTCCACAAAGACTCCAGATTATGGAGTTCCTGAAAAGAGACATTAAAATAATTATCCTTAATGTATTTGACAAGATATAATAAAAGGCAAGATCAAGAATTTTAGCAGAAAACTAGAAACTATAAAATAAGGCAAATAACAATTTTAACATTGAAAAATACAATAATCAAAATTAAGAATGCAATAAAAGGGTTTAAAAGTAATTAGGCAAAGCTAAAGAGTAAATTAGGAAACTGGGAGATGAGTCCAAAAAAAATGCAAAATAATGCTTGGAAAGACAGGTTAGAAAATACAAAAGTGAGTATAAAAGACATAGGGGATACAATGAGAAGAGTTAACATCTGTGTCCTGGGAATTCCAAAGCAGAGAAAAGAAAAAATAGCAGTAAAGTTATAGAGAGGTAGTGGCTCATTCTCTAAAACTGAACACCCGACCCAACGCAAAAAAAAAAAAAAAAAAAAATGTAAATCCCTCTATCTATAACAGGGGTCAGCCAAATTTGACCAGCTGCCAGTTTCAATATGGCCTGTGAGTTAAGAGTGGTTTTCACTTTCTAAAGAGTCATAAAAGATGAGAAGAATGAGGAGAGAACATAATGCGATCCACACAGCCTAAAATATGTATTGGCACCTTTATAGAAAACGTTTGTGATACCTGAGCCACAGCTTTAAGAATCCCTATGAACTCAGGTACCCTTCTAAATCCACTCTCCTGTTCAGTGTCCCAGGTTGCCAATGAAGAGAACTAACACAAACTGGAGGGAGAAGAAAGGAGAGTGAGATCTCAGTACTAATTCCTGTCGTGCAGGGATTCAGGCGGGGTCTCTTCTCCTGCTCCCCACAGAAGAACGCAGGACATGGTGAGGCCAAAAGGAACACCCACGGAGCCATAAGTAGGGGAGTCACATCACTATATTCTCGCCGGCGGCATCCGCCTCTCTGCAATCCGCTCTTGCTAGGCCCCATTCTTTGCTAGCTTAGCCACGGCGGTTATATTAGTGGCCAATGGCTCACTGGTTACAGCTGATGGCCAACAAGCCACAGCTGATGGCCATCCGATCACAGTTGATGGCCATTTACTACCTGAGCCAGCACCTTTCTATGTGAGGCCGAGAGCCTGGAAACTGCTTTCTGGGGGGTCTGTCCCCACACTCCACCCCTACAGGGTCTCGCCTCACAATCTACGTGACAAGCGTCTTCCGCAAGGGACCCTGTGCGAGGAGCCTGGAGGTGAATGCAATATCCTGGACACAGCCAGGCTCTGTGAGCACAGCCAGGGTTTCTCAGGGCACCACCAGTACTTCTGGGCACAGCCAGTCTTCCTGGGTTTCTTAGGGTACCACTAGTCTCCCCAGGAACAGCCAGGGTCTCTCAGAACACTGCCACTCTCTCTGGGCACAGACAGACTTCCTGGGCTCAGCCAGGGCTCTCAGGGCACTGCCACTCTCTCTGGGCTCAGCCAGACTTCCTGGACATAGCCAGGGCTCTCAGGGCACTGCCACTCTCTCTGGGCACAGCCAGACTTCCTGGACACAGCCAGGGCCTCTCAGGGCACTGCCACTCTTTCTGGGCTTCTCAGGGTACCATGCTGGAACAACAGCGGCTCACATCAAGGTGCTTACATATTCTCGATGGCGGCCAGTCAAGACACAAAAGCAAACATCCGCCAGTCCCACCACATGGTGGTATGCTCCCAAACAAACAGTCAAGCTGTCCATTAAATCAGGAATAGAAGACAATTCCCCATAGTCTATAGTCATTCGCCAGGGCTGTCCTGGGGGTGAGGGATGACCTTGACCTCACCCTCATCTCCCATGGAGGACTCAGCAAGCATTTCCTCCTGGGACTACAAGTCCTGCATCGGGGCTGCCTCAGCAAGCACCTCCCAGCCCACAAGGCCGCAATGACCTTCGCTTTCTCTGGCCTCTGCTGGTTAGAGAACCGTCCACATCTTCCCACCCCTCCACAGGGGTCCAGCTCTCTGGCAGCTGATCCTTCTGGTTTTCCTCAGACTCACGCACAAAGTGCTCCACCACACTTTGGAGAGCTTTGGCCGGCACCGTATCCTGCCGACTACGCCATGTGTCATGCGGGAGACCCTGCTCGCTGCGCCATTTGTCGCCCAGGGCGGCCTGCAGGCTCTCTTCTCCCGCTCCCCACAGAAGAACGCAGGACACGGTGAGACCAAAAAGGAACACCCACGGAGCCATAAGTAGGGGAGTCATACCACTATATTCTCGCCGGCGGCATCCTCCTCTCACTATATTCTCACCAGCGGCATCCACCTCTCTGCAATCCGCTCTTGCTAGGCCCCATTCTTTGCTAGCTTAGCCACGGCAGTTATATTAGTGGCCAATGGCTCACTGGTTATAGCTGACAGCCAACTAGCCACAGCTGATGGCCATCCAATCACAGTTGATGGACATTTACTACCTGAGCCAGCACCTTTCTATGTGAGGCCGAGAGCCTGGAAACTGCTTTCTGGGGTTCTGTCCCCACAATTCCTGTCTCCCTACAGGTCACCACATGCTGCCAGCTTCCCTCAACCAAAGGTGATAGTTTCGCAAAATGGCTTTCTCCACTGTCTCTCTGCTTCCAGCATTTAGTAAAAGCTCCTATTACTCCTTTCTGCTAGGGGTAGTAAAGGCTCCTAACTCTAATCCTAATCCAGCGTCCTGTTATTAGTAGCTCCAGGTCTGCACTGTCCCTTGCTGTTTCCCTATATGTTGCCCCATGCCTTTGTGAATCACCCCTTTATTAATTATCTCTTACCCATAAGATGGTGGCCATACCTAGGTATCTCACAATCAATTTGCTAGAGGTAGAAGGAGAAGAGAGGGAGGAGAGGACAAGGAAGGAAGGAAGGAAAAATGGAAGAAAAGAAAGGGTAAAGAAAGTATCTTAAAAGCAGACACAGAAAAAAAGGCAGAATTCCTACAATGAAACAATTAGACCAAGAGCTGAATTCACAAAAAAATAATGGAAGTCAGATGATTATGGAAAAATATATCCAAATAACCAAAAGAAAACAATTTTCAATCTAGAATTCAATATACAGTGCAAACAAACATCTTTCAAGAATTAAAGCGAAATAAAGATATTTTCAGAAAAACAAAACTCAAGAGTCAGACTAAATTAAAAACTAAACGGTGCTCTCCTAGCAGAAGGAAGAATTTACCAGATGGAAGCTAGGAGATGGTGGCAGGGAAGAGGAACAATAAAAGTGGTAATAGATATAAATTAGTAGTGGCTACAGAAAACAACAATGAAAATACAAATAGATTATACATACTTGACAACAATAGCTTGCAAGTAAAGAAGATGATAAAAGAATTTACGGTCTTTTAAAATCCTTGCAATACCTGAGAAGAAGCACAGATATTAATTTATAATAGAATTGGAAAGATACATCTTGTATTTTTCAGGGTGTTCACTAAAAGAATAGGAAATGAAAAACAGAAGATTAATAGGAGGTTGAAGTAATACAAAGTTATCAATCCCAAAAGAATGTAAGAAATGATAGAAAATAAAGAAAGAATAGGTGGGACAAAAAAAAAAGAGCAAACAGCAAGATAGAATATATAAACCAAAATATCACATTAATTAAAGGCAATGAACAAAATCCTTCAAAGTAGAGGTAAATGTGTCTGACTAAATTAAAATATGGGCTGCCAGAATATAGTATGGTTTAAGTTAAAGGGGTGAAAAAATATACCATGTGAACACTAAAAACAAATAAACAAAAACTGGTATAACTCTATTAATATCACATAAAGCAGACTTTAAAGGAAAATTATCACTAGATATATATACTTCATACAGTTGACGGGCTCAGATCACTGGAAAGAGATACAAATTCCAAAATTCTAAAACAAAAGTTGTTTCTTTGAAAATATTTAATACTAAAACTAATAAACTCTGGGCAATGCTGATTAAATACTGAAGAGAGAGAGAAAAAGAAGGAATATAATCAGTTTCAGAAAATCAGAAATGAAAAAAAGGACACCACTACATATCCTATAGACACTAAAAAATAAAAGGATATTATTCATGAACAACTGTACACCAATAATTTTGAACTTCGAAATGCAATATAAAAATTCCTAGAAAAATACAATCTACAAAAACTAACTCTAGAAGTAATAAAAAATTTGAACAGGTCTTTGATTACTAAAATCATTAAATCCATAACTGAAAATCTCAACAACAAAAAAATTTCAGGCCCACATTGACTCAACGATAAAGTCCACCAATTATTTAAGGAAGAAATAAAACAAATGTTAAAACTCATCCCAAAATTACATTAAGTAACACAATATAATATTGGTGTAAAAATATACAAACAAATCAGTGAAAGTAATTGAGTCCAGAAAAAGACCACCTATACAGACACTTGATATGTGGATGATTGTATTACAGACAATTGAAGAAAGGATGATATTTTCAAATGAATGGTCCTAGGTCAACCAGATATCCATATCCATATAGACAAAAATGTCAAACTTGATCTTTATCTTACTCCATACATAATAATCAGTTCTGAGTGGATTGCAGATCTAAATGTAAATAAAAACTCCCCCCAAAAAAAACCTTTTGGAAGATAATGTAGAAAAATATCTTCATTAACTTGGAAGCATGAAATGTAAGCAAGACACAACATACTAAGATTGATACATTACTCTAATATAATTAAGAACTTCTGTTCAGTAAAAGACACCATTGAGACAAAACAGGAATGCCATACATTGGGAAAAATTTTACAGTACATATCTAGAGTTTCCAGGCAGGAATCCTCGCTCATTCTTCAGAAATTTTTTTCATTTTCCCATTCCCAAATCCCAAGATATAAACTGTTTTCTGTTTTCCACGATGAATCGCTTCCACAAAGTGACTACCAACCACCTGGGTTCAAGGAGCCGATTTTCCCGATTCCCCGACCAACTTTTCTCAGGATTCGGGAATGGGAAAGTGAAAAAAAATTCCTGAGAATGGGCGGGAAATCCCGCCTTGAAACCCTACATATAACGCACAAAGGGCCTATGTCCAGGTTATATAAAGAACTACTACAAATCATTTTTGTTAGAAGAAAATCTATTGTACATGGAAAAAGAGACTACACTTCACAAACGAGTATAACCCAAAATGACCAACCCCAACAACAATTTATAAAAAGATGCTAAATCTCTTTAAGCATACAAATCAAAACCCCAGTGAGAAACCACTACAAGCTCATTAGATTAGCTAGAAGTAAACAAACTGAAAACACCAGTGTTAGTGAGAAAGCAAAGCAGGGGAATTCTCAGATATTGCAACGACTTCATACAATCACTTTGGACAACTGTTTGGCGGTATTTACTAAATAATACACATAACACCTATGGCCCCCAAATTCTACTCTTTCCAATAGAAATGAGTATGAATAAGAATATTCATGAAATAAAAACAGAAATAACCTAAATGAACATCAACAGTCGATTGGATTAATAAAGTACATTCATACAGTAAGTTAGATGAAACAGTGACAATGAAGTAATTGATACACCCCAAAACATGTCTGAATCTCTCTAAAATAGTACTGAACAAAATAAGACAACATAAAAATATACATTATTGTCTCATTTCATTTCCACAGACAAAACTATGGCAGTGTTAGAATAGTGGCTACTTTGGGGGAGGAGAAAGGGAAAAGTGATTGGGGAGATGAGGGACGGCTGAGGTGTAAGTAATGTTCTATTTCTTCACTTAGATGATGGCTACATAGATATTTGCTTTGGAAAAATTCATTGAGCAGCATATTTCTATTTTAAGTACTTTCCTATATATGTTGTGCTGCACAATAAAAAAAAGAAGAAATATGCAGGAATGTGACATGGGTTTATTTATACAGATACTCTCTGTGACATGATGATTTTAAAAGTAAAAAAAAAGAAAGAAAATTGCCTAAATGTCAAACACAAAATAAATATACGAGTATCCTTACAATGGACTATCATACATTCATTTAAATTGATGTTTTAAAATGATGTTTAATGAAATAATATTTAATGTCAGAAAGCCTATTGGTTACACAATAAAATGAGTTACAACACACTATGTAGAAAATAATTCCATTGTAATAAAATACATGTAAACATATATATGTACGTATTCCAAGAAAAAAACAAACTTGAAACCATATATGGCAGGTCCTCAAATGACATTACTTCATTCAATGTTGTTTCATTATCACGTTGATGAGATGTGTATGAACTCAACTCTTGTTTGTATCAGTTAGCCTATGGTAAAATTGGTTTTGTTTACATTGTTTCACTTAAAGTCACAGAACCTATTGATGGTAAGTGATGACATACTGTATGCCAAAATGTTAACAATGAGATACAATTAAAGACAGTCTTTATTCCTTCATCTATATTTTCTAAAATTTTACAGGTGAAATGTGAAAAATTGAAAGGAAAAAATTCTTTTTCTAAAGATTGTTTAGAGGTTCTCACATTTACCCACTAGTCTGGCTTCACTTGGAAGCCTTGATGCTGACTACTTGCTCTGAAACCTAAAGCACTCTTTCTTATAAAGTAACACATGTACTCCAGAGTTCAGTATCACATGATAAGATAGGAAGAAATCATAAGATATCTGCACGGCTCCAACACCGCAGATGATTAGACTGCTAATCAGGGTTCTCATCAATTAGAGCCAGATCACGGATGTCCCATTGCCATTTTATAGCTTGAGTTAAGATATTCACTAACAAGTGACTGGCTACTGTTTTGCTAATATTTGTCTTACTTCACAAATAAAGACCAAACCAAAGAAAATTTTCCCCAGCTCCACACCCAATGCCTTGTGCTTAGTTTTTTCTGCTCTCACGTGGTCCTCTTCCTTTCCCCACTCATCAGAGTTTCAACTTTCTTCCAACACTTTCCTAAACAGGTTATTTTGTTTTGCTTTTTTAATTTCCCAGGAAGCCTTCTATAATCCATCTAACTGGCATCTGCTCAGAAGTCTTCTCAGTACGTAGGAGTCCAGGATAAAGGGAACTTGTTGTCAGTGCTATTATCTTTTCATTAGCATACCCTGGTCCTGTTCTGTTCTAAGGTGAGCACCTCCTGTGTGGACAGGACCTTGGCAAGTGTCAGCTGTCATCAGCACTAGCTGGTGGTGCTTCTGTCCGAGATTACAGAGCCAAGGATAGGAAGAAGCTCTTGGCCCTGGGGCCTCAGGGTGCCAGAATTGTGACCCGGGAGATAGCGTGTGATTGGCTCCATTTTCCCCTTTGTACTCCCGCACTCACTGACAATAAGCAATATGGTTTCCATATTGGAAATATGGTTTCCTTAGAGGAAATATGTTTGTGAGTAATAATCCCACCTTTAACCCATGAAGCATACCAAGCCAATGATCCACAAAGCTCCGAAAGTGGTTCATTTGGCTTCTGCTTCGGCATACCCATTGCAGACTTTAGTTCACACAGGTTCCAGGCCTTTTGTCCACCAACTAGTTTAACTAGTGTGCAAACATATTCCCAAACAGCCTCCAAACCAGATTATTACCATCAGACTGGAGAATGACGCAAATGTAGGCCATCTACATAAGTGAAACAAGTTGAGCCAAAAGGGATCATTTGTGTGGCTTAAATCGTGGAGATGGGTTATATCCACAGGGCTAAATTCACAATTGTTGGCTTTAACAATTTAACCTGGTTCTTTCTTGACCAAAGCCTTGGGTGGGTCTAATCCTTGAACTTCAAAAGCCCTCCATCCCAACACACATACCCACACCCCAAACCCACACACACAGATGGCAAAGCCACCACCACTCCTTCCCCTCTTCTTTGGTGGTCTCCACTGGGACACAGTTCCATTGGCATAATTAGGACATCAGAGAGAATTCAGCTCCACGTGTTTTTTATGAGAAATAAGTCAATAATTTCTTCTTTCTCCCCACATTCTCCCAGAGAAAGGGCCTGAAGCAGAGGGAGTGGCTATTTTAGATTAGCAACTCCACAACAGAGCTTGAGTAAGAAGATAGCATGTGCTGAACGTGAACCTGCTGAGACATTAATCAGAACTCTCCTACCAAGGGGATTTTCCCCCAGCCTAATTCAGGTTCGACAGGTCACCGTCATAGCCTCCCCAACCTCTTCTAAGCCCACCAGTCCTTCATGCCTACTAATTTAACGGTGTCTTTTACCAAAAAGTCCTGTGCCTGGAAAACCACATTGCATCTGCCCCTCAGTGAGCATCTTAAACTGCCCATCATCTCATCACCAACACAATTGCCTTGGGGAAAATGCAGCTCCCACTTCCCCCTACCCAGTGCCCAAGTGCCCCACACAATACGCAAGCCAAGGGCGAGCCATACACATCAGGAGCTTCTTGGTCAGTCTGATTCAACAGTATCCTTCAGTGTTTTGCCCCTTTTTATTTAAATCTGTCACTATTAAGAATAGAGAAGAATCAGAAGGGGACTCATAACCATATGATTTGCTATGCCACTGTGAGTGAGTCATATTCCCCCTGAATCTGTTTCCTTAGTTGTGAGTTAAGAGGATTAAACTAGATGACTTCTATGGTCCTACTGGGCTCTGACTTCCAGGAGGTCTACTTAACATAATCTGCTAAATGCCCCCATGCCACCCCACCTTGGGCCTCTCATTTTGACAGTCAGTTTGGAGGCGAGGATAATGCAGATGAGATTGTAGAACTCACCAGACTCTGCAGGTGGCAGGGAACTCCAATAATTCACTGTCATAATGCCATGCCTTCAGGCAGGTAAGGAAGTATCCTCAAGATAAACTGTAGTCCAGAAAGGCTAAATGACATGCACAAAGTTCTCAGCTGTCCTAATAGGTGATACCAAGAGGACTAGAAGCCAAATCTTCAGTTTCCTCACACTGATCTTCCCCAATACCACCACTTGTTATGAAAAGGCATTATTTCAGGTGTCAGCCAAAGCTTTAAAAGGAATTACTCAACATGAAATCCAGTCTTTGCAGAAGCAAATTATAGCTATAGCCCCCTTAATATTCATATTATTATTTATGATCATGAGATGGCCGTTAAGAGCTTTGTTGCTAAACCCTTTGCCAACTAGAAAGCTGCAGATAAATGATGTTTTTCCTACCTACAATCTATTTCATGAATCTGGAGATCAGAAACCATGTCAGAAGTATTCATAATAAATGGCAAAGGAATTCCAACCCAGCATACACAGAGCCTGGGGAGAAGCTCTCTGCTCTGCTAACCTACAGGTAATCTTGATACATTTGCATACGTGTTTATAGCTCTGCCGATATTTAACAGGAAGCTGTGGAAGTCGAAGAACTGTCCTATTTATTTAAATGCCACTGCTATAAATATGGTTTAATTGAAAAACCCAAGTGGTTTTTAAAGTTAAATTTCATTTCCCATAAGTGTGTACAAGCAGCTCTTCTAGGTTGAAATAATTCATTTGAATTATCTAAGCCAAAACGCTCATATTTTCCTCACTAACATAAAATTTTCTAGAAATGTATTCACAGAGAAAAATATTCCCAACATGTACTAAAATGCACAATTAAGAAGTCCAACATTCACTTTAGGGGTGATTTTGTTCTTGTAAATGATCAGTCTCAACTCACTCAATCCCCCTATTAAAATCTACACTAGCCACCCAGAGAATTATTCCTTGGAATTTTAAAGTATATTGAAACACACCATACAGATAAAAGCAGGGGTTGTTCTGAGTCTAGAGCATCTGAATATCTCGTCTTTACTGGAAGGAGAAGTGGTACGAGGTAGTTGGGTTCTCACAGAGGAAGGAGCTGAGCTCAAGTTCGCACCAATCTGTTCCTTCCAACTATCCTAAGGCGGAATCCACTAGCCACTTAGCCCTGAGAGTGTATTTTGCCTCAACTCAGCCTCCTAGATGGCTTCCTGGAATGCCTACCTAGCTAACAGGGAAGCTGGACTGAGACCTCTGAGGCCCTCCATTGTCTGAAATAATGAGGATCCATTGCTGCCTGAGGATGAACGGCCTTACCTTAATCCACCTGGAGTGTCAATCACAGTAGAAAAAGGGGAGAACAATTCCCACAGAACACTTAAACTAGATAAGAATCTGACCTTTTCCTTTGCCGAGACTTGACATCCTTGCGTTTTCAAAGGAGAAAATCACTTTTACCAGCCCCAGGCACCCATTTGCTGACGATTTAAGCATGTCCTAATTCCAACACATTTACAGAGCATTTATCTTCTTTTAATTCCTTCTATTGCCTGCAGGACTAACAATCCAAAACAGTGTAATCCAGTAACAGCTCTACACCTCTCAGCCACAACCTGACTACCTCAGCTAATTTAGGCAAGGGGAAGTATGAACATCTGATCGCCACGGGTCACCTCCGAAACTTAGTTTAGCAAAGAAACTCATTCTTTTCCAACATTTACTCTCCCCTCCCACCCACCCCCCAAAAAATAATTAAATAAATAAGCAAGCAAATAGGGAGAAATGGCATCCTTGTTGTTAGTAGTCAATTAAACTGAAACAGCCAAAGGTTAGCAGCAGATGGTAGAAAAGTCCCCATGATGAGAATAATCCATAGGTAGACATTCAGCAATTGCATACAAAGTGGAGGTTCAGCAAAGCAGCGGAAATGCATTCTGCAGCGCCCTCCACCCCAGCCAGTGGCATGCACTACATCCACATGGCGTCAGAGGGAAGCCTTTGGTCTCTTCCACACCATTCGCGGACATGCAGGACCTCTAAACCTCCAAAGGCAAGAACAGCAGGCAAGGACATCGATCCAGCATGCTCCCTCTGTTCCGGACATCAGTCATGCTACTTCCCACCCACTAATTAGTCTTCTGTTGACCACCCACATTTAATTCAGCTTTCAAGACATGACAACAAGGTCTGAGATTTGAGGGATGTACCTGACTCTCTCTCCCCTCCAGGGGTGGTGGAATCTGATCAGCAAAACCAATCTTCCCTGGATCACCCATAAAGGCACTAACCTCATCCACGTTCTCAAAAGCGTTGATGACATCATATGGCAAACAGGACAGAAGGTCAATCACAAACCATGTCTTCAGGTAGTTCATGCGAATGAGTTTGGGGTCAGAAATCACCTCCCCAGCTGGTCCAACAAAAGTGGTGTGAAAATTCAGCACAATGTCCACCAAAAAGATGACATCCACGATACTATCCACAACCAGCCAGGCCACGTTGTTCTGCCTGGTTTTAAAGGAGACATTGTAAGGGACCAAGATGGCTGTGTAGAAGGTTAAAATCAAGATGATCCAATCCCACGTGGTCTTAAAAACACAGTAATGTAAGATGATGTGAGGGGGAGTCTTTGGTGCCTCTTGCTTGTATTGGGGAAGGATGTCTGAGCCCAGCTGCAGCACCTGCATAGAAAAACATGGCCAAGAGAGAACTAAGTTAGGATTAGTCTGTCACCGACACATACTTGTGATGCTCCGGATAGATCATTAGGTGCAAACACAAGTACCAGAAAAGTATGGGAGAATGGAAGTGAACATTGTCATATAAATAATCACAATGAAAAATGGCAAACTACCATGTTTCCCTGAAAATAAGACATAGCTGGACAATCAGCTCCAACGCGTCTTTTGGAGCAAAACTTAAAATAAGACCCGGTCTTATTTTACTATAAGACCCGGTCTTATATAATATACTATAAGACCGGGTCTTATATTAAGTTTTGCTCCAAAAGACACATTAGAGCTGACAGTCCAGCTAGGTCTTATTTTCGGGGAAACGCGGATTTATTTGGAATAGTGTGCCAAGCATTGTACTAAATACTTCACATACATTTATTATCTCACTTAATTCTAAATACAACCTCATTTTATTAATCAATTATTATTCTATGTAACAAGTGAGAAACTGAGGTTCAAGAGAATTATGCAACTTTACTCAACAAACATTTATTGCTCTGTGCCAGGAACTATTCTAGACATTGGACAGACGGTAAGGAATGAAACAGCCTGATTCCTGCTCTCATAGAGCTCAGTCTAGTAGGCAAATCAAGACAATTTCAAGTTGTGATAAGAGCTAAATAAGAGGTGGTGGGGACATGTAATGGTTTGATAGAATGCAACTTGAAGAATAGGGGAGGGAGAATGTTTGAACTGAAATATGAGTGACAGCAAGGAACCAGCCATTCAAGCTTATAAGGAAAAATTATCCTAGGCAGAGAGCATTACTAGTATCATGAACACAGGGTGAGATAAGCTTTATATCTTCGGGAAAACAAAGAAGTCTGGCGTGACTGACACGTACTGAATGAGGGGGAAAAGGATACAAGTTGAGCTCAGAGGGGAAGCAGAACCCAGATCATGCAGGACCTAATGGACCATGGGGAGATGTTGGATTTTATTTTCAGTACATCTGAGTATAACTGGAGGGTTTTAAGCAAGGGAATAATCTGATGCATATTTTAAAAAGACACCCCTGACTGCTGCATAGATAATGAATTGAGACAGAGGATTAGTGGGAAGAATACAATAAAGAAACTTAGAATAACAACTTGGGGGAAAGATGGGTAATGGAGAAAAGTAGTCCAATTTTGGATATATTTTTGAAGTAAAACCAACTGAACTTGCTGATAGCTAGAAAATGAAGAAAACAGCAATGAAAGGTACCCACCTCTTTATTCCAAACACCCATCATAATAGTTGGCCCCGAGTCGGCACTACAGGACTGTTTTTAAATGAATGAATGAACTTCAACGTCATGCAGCTAGCAAAAGATGGAACCAGGATCCCAAACTAGGTTCAGCTTGATTAAAAACACATGCTGTTTTACAACAAGGTTACATTTCCCTAAATAACAAGCTTTTAATGAAACAGACCCAGTGAAGGAAAAAGTCTAGAGAAGCTTGGCTGCAAGTATCAAGACAGTATCACAAGACAGTATCACAAATGGGTTTCACCTCAATAGTCAAAGGTAAAAGGTTATGATTTCGGAGGCCAGGTCAAGCTGGAAGGGACCCTTCCCCACCCCCACCGCAGCTGTTACTCTGTGCCATTTACAGGTTCTCAGCAATCTATAGGTGAAACTTCCTCTTGTGTCAGGAGAACCTCTTTTTCCCTACAAAGATTAAAGACTTGTTAATGAATATAAAATAATCTCAATATTCCTGTTCCCCCTGTGGTTGGCCCCAGGCCCTAAAAGGTGACCAAAAATAAAGCTAGAAATCCAGAGTGCCCAGTAGGCATCTTTGGATACAGGAACTGTTTTCCCTCCCCCCACCTATCCCACCAATGCACAGAGCTCTTCTAGACGTGGAATTTTAATTTCTCTCCCTGTGAAAAGAACCTATATAAGTGTGATTATCGAAGATTGGGCCCTGAGACCTCAGGCAGGAAAAGGGATTGACCTGTAATAATAAAGCAAATAAAATTAACTGAATGGGACTTCAGCTTCTGGAAAGAGGGAGTAGATGTACTTTTCCCTATTCCTCTATCTAATTACAACAAAAAGCTAAAAGCCATGGACATTATACATAAAACAAATGTAAAAAGACTCTAAACGGTATAGAAAAGAGAGCAAACTGTCTAGGAATGACACAGTGGTGAGGTCACTGGGTTTTCTTTTTGTCTCATATATTCCCAGACTTGGAGGTGAAGAAGCCAACAACCTGGAAACACAAATGTGTGCAAATAAAAAAAAAAATCCCAACAAAAGCCCACTCTCTCTAGCAAAAGCGTTGGGAAAGGGGCAGTCTCAAAAGACAGAAAACTTTTAGACAGTAACTATTTTGCTATAGCCAAACACCACAGAAAAGGCTGTAGTCCCATTCCAACCCAGACTAGCAAAAGCTAGACTATGGAAACCTAGATTTCCCCCTTCTCGAGGCTGTAATGAAGCACCCAACCTCATTCTCTTCCCTACTGTGGGTAGTGACAGAGATAGTCCAGTAGGGACTATCCACCTCCATCCAGCAGTAATGAAGCACCCCTTCTTCTCCTCACAGGAATGAGGTCAGAGGAAGTCTAGTGGAGAATCAGAATTTTCACCACTGCCCAGGGGTAATGAGGCCACTCCCCTCCTCAAGCCCGGGAGGAATCAGTGTAAGCTTAGCAAGGAGCTGGAACTCTCACTCTCACCCAGCAGTAAAAAGAATGAGCCCCCCTCAGGTGTCAACAGAGGCTGAGTTGGAGACCTGGACTTCTACCCCAGCCTGGCAGAAATGAGGGGATGCCTTCCCTTCCTCGGCTATATCTGTGTCAAAGGAAGCCAAATTAAAAAAAGGTTTAAATAAGATCCAGAGTCTTATAACATAAATATCCCAAATGCTCAGGTTTCATTTCAAAATCACTCATTATAGCAAGAACCAGGAAAATATCAAGCTGAATGAAAAACAGACAATCAATAGATGCCAACACCAAGATGACAAGGACATCAGAAATATCTAACAAAGATTTTAAAGTAGCCATCATAAAAATGCTTGAACAAGCAATTATGGACACACTTGAAACAAATGAAAAAAATAAAAAGTCTCAGCAAAGAAAAAAAAAGATATGAAGATGAACCACAAGGAAATTTCAGAACTGAAAAATATAATAAGCAGTTTTTCAAAGTCAATGGATAGGCTCCATAGCAGAATGGATAGGACAGAAGAAAGAATCAGTGAACTTGAAGACAAAACAATAGAAATTACTCAATCTGAACAACAGAGATAAAAAGGCACATTACATAATGATGAAAGGGGTGAGTCACCAAGAAGACACAGAAATCCTCGGGTGTATGAATCAAACAAAAAAGCTCCAAATATATGCACAGCAGAAGTTAATAGACCTGAACAAAGAAATAGACAAATACACACTCCTCTTTCAATCACTGACAGAACAACTACCATGTTTCCCCAAATATAAGACCTAGCTGAACCATCATCTCTAATGTGTCTTTTGGAGCAAAAATTAATATAAGACAATGTATTGTATTATATTATACCAGATCTTATATTATATTGAAATAAGATTGTGTCTTACATGAATTTTTGCTCCAAAAGATGCATTAGAGCTAATGGTCCAGCTAGATCTTATTTTCAGGGAAACACAGTAGGCAGGAAATAAGCAATTGGAATTGTTAAGAAGAACTCAACAACACCATCAACCAATAGGATTTAATCAACATTTATAAAACATTCCACCCAACAAGAGCAGAAAGCACATTCTTTTCAAGTGCATGTGGAACATAATTCAGGAGAGCCCAAATGGTAGTCCATAAAACAAACTTCAACAAATTTAACAGATTTGAAACCACATGTAGTGTGTTCTCTGATTATAATGGAATCAAACTAGAAATCAGTAACAGAAAGGTAACAGAAAAATATCCAAACACTTGAAAACTAAACAACACACTTCTAAGTAATCCATGGGCCAAAGCAGAAGTGTCAAGGGAAATTTAAAAATACATTGAACTCAATGAAAAAGAAAATACATCTCAAAATCTGTGGGATGCTGCTAAAGCAGAACTAACAGGGAAATGTATAGCACTAAATATTTACCTAAGAAAAGGAAAGAAGTCTTAAATCCATAATGTACACTCCCACCTCAAACTCCTATTTAAAAAAGAGCAGAGTAAAACTAAAGCAAGCAGGAGGAAGGAAATAAAGTTAAAAGCAGAAATCAGTAAAACTGAAAACAAAAAGAAAAATAAAGAAAATCAGTGATCTTTGAAAGGACCATTAAAATAAAAATGCAATTGACAAACCTGTAGCAAGACTGAAAAAGGAAAAAGAGAAACAGAGAAAACACAAATTACCAAGACCAGGAGTGAAACATGGGATATAATTATAAACCCTAAAGATATCAAAAAGATAATAAGGGAATGCTATAAATAACTCTATGTGAAATAGTTCTTGAAAAACACAATTCATAGTCCTATAAACTATTAAGAAAATTGAATGAATAATTTTTAAAAACCCAAAAAAGAAATCTTCAGACCCAGAATTTTAATGGATAATGGTACCAAACTTTAAAAGAGGAATTAATAGCAATTCTAAATAATCGCTCCCAGAAAATAGATGCAGAGGGAATACTTCTCAATTCATTTTATATTACCTGATTCCAAAACCAGACAAAGACAGTATGAAAAAAGAAGACAACAATCCAATGTCTCTCATAAATACAGATGACAAATTCTTAACAAAAAGTAGCAAATAAAATTCAGCAACATATAGAAGAATGACTAATTGGGGTATATTCCAGGGTTTCAGTACTGATTCAATATTCAAAAATCAATCAATGTAATGTACCATATTAACAGGCTAAAGAAGGACTATTACATGTCCATATCAGTTGACGTAGAAAAAGCATGTGACAAAATTCAAGAATATTCATTATAAAAACTCCCAGAAAAATAGGAATATAGGGAAACTTCTTAAACTTGATAAACAGCGTCTATAAAAAAAAAAACCCTACAGCTAACATCATGTTTAATGATGGAAGACTGAATGCTTTCCCTCTATGATCAAGAATAAGGCAAGACATCAGCTTTCACTACTCTTATTTGACATAGTACTGACACTGCAACAAGGCGAAAAAAAAAGAAAAAGAAAAGAAAAGGTATCCATATCAGGAAGGAAGAAATAAAACTGTGCACATTTGCAAATGACATAAAGGTATAGATAGAACATCCCAAAGAATCTATATACAAACTTCTAGAACTAATAAGTGAATTCAGCAAGGTCACACAATACAAAATAAACATACAAAAATAAAAACACCAAAAATATATAACACCATTTATAATCAAAAAAACACTAAGGTACAAATATAACAAAACATAAATAGGACCTACGTTATGCTGAAAACAACAATATCCTGATAAAAAGAAATCAGAGAAGATATCTGGTGATGGAAGGAGAACTGACTCTTGGTGGTGAACACACAGTGTGATATATAGATGATGTATTATAAAATTGTACACTTGACACCTATGTAATTTTACTAACCACTGTCACCACCATAAATTTTAATTAAAAAATTCTTTTTAAATAAATTAAACCTTAAAATATGCAAACACAAAGAAAAAAATAAATGAATAGGCATGCTGTGTTAGTAAGTTAGAAGACTAAACATACTAAAGATGTCCATTCTCTCCAAATTGGTATACAAGTTTAGCGCAATTCCTATCAAAATGCCAGCAAGAGTTTTTGTAGATATACACAAGATACACATAAGTTTTATTCTTAAATTTATATGGACAGGAAAAGGAAATGGAAAAAGTTTTTGAATTGAAAAACTAAAGTGGGAGGCATCAGTCTAGCTAATTTCAAGACTTGATAGATAGCTACAGTAATTAAGACTATGTGGTATTGATAGAAAATAGAATCATAGATTAATGGAACAGAATAGAGAACTCAGAAATAGACCCATACAAATATGCCCAACTGATTTTTTTGCAGTGGTACAAAAAGCAATTCGGTAGAGGAAAGACAGCCTTTTCAACAAATGGTGCTGGAGTAAAGGAAATTTATAAGCATAAATGGAAAAAAAAAAGGAACCTAAATATAAGTCTCATATCTTATATAAAAATTATCTCAAAATGAATTGAAGACTTAAATGTAAAATGTAAAAGCTTTTAGTGAAAAAAAAAAAAGGAAGAAAACTTCTGGGATTTAGGGCTAGGCAGAGTGTTTTTAGACACGATACCAAAAGCACAATCCATAAAAGAAAAAAATTGATAAATTGGACTTCATCAAAATTTAAAAACTTTTATTCTGCAAAACATTCTGTGGGGAGGATGAAAAGACAAGCTATGAGTTGGAGAAAATATTTGCGAACCACATATCCAACAAAGAAATAGTATCTAGAATATATAATTTACAATATATAATCGCAAAACTCAACAATAAGAAAACAAACAATCCAATGAGAAAAAATCATAAATGGACATTTTACCCAAGAGATGGCAAATAAACATATGAAAAGGTGTTCAACATCATCAGCCATTAAAGAAATGCAAATTAAAACTACAATGAGCTATCACTACACACCTAGACGAATGGCTAAAATAAAAACATCATGACAACACTAAATGCTGGTGAGAATGCACATAAACTAGATCACTCCTATATTGCCAGTGGAAATATAAAATGGTACAGCCACTCCAGAAAAGAGTTTTGCAATTTAATAAACAACTAAATATACAACTACCACATGACCCAGTAATGACACTCCTGGGCGTCTGTCCCAGAAAAACGAAAATTTATGTTCACACAAAAATCTATACATGAATGTTTATAGCAGCTTTATTCGTAACAGCCAAAAACTGGAAACAACCAACATGTTCTTCAACAGATGAATAAACAAATTGTGGTACAGCTACCATTAAATACCACCACTCAGCAATAAAAAGGTTCAAACTACTGATACATGCAACAACTTGGATGAATCTCCAGAGATTTAAAAACACAATCCCCAAAGATAGTATACTATATGATTCCATTTATATAACATCCTTGAAATGCAATCATTATAGAAATAGAGAACAAATCAGTGGTTGCCAAGGACTTAAAGGGGGAGTGAGGGTAGGAAGGGAGTAGGTGTGGCTATCAAAAGGCAACAAAAGGTATTCTCAGGGTGGGTGGAAATGTTCTTGACTGTACCAATGTCAGTATCTCAGTTGTGACATTGAACTACACATGTGCAGGAAGTTACCATCAAGGGAAACTGAGTAAAGAAGACATGGGATCTCTTTGTATTATTGCTTACACCTGCATGTGACTCTATAGTTATCTCAAAATAAGAAGTTTCGCTTTAAAAAATCAACTGAATATAGATGAATTATAAGCATTGTAAGGCAGGCTTCCTGGGCATTCTGCTAAGGGAAAGGCAGCAGAAAGGGAAGTGAGTTATTTAGCGTGTTATTGTACATTTACAAAATACAGTCTGAATGATAAGACTATTTAGCAAGAACTGAAAAGAATCCACAAGTGGGTAGCCACCTGCCGACTGCACACCAAGGTCGCCTGGGGTTCCAGGGTTCTTGGTAACAAGCCCTCAGGAGGAAATGCCCTTTCAGAGAAAAATGGCTGTTCCTGTTCCAGTGTGATATAATCCATTATTATTTCTAAGTGGATTTCCCATTCTGATGCTTTCCAGGACACTACTCGGCCCAGCTTGAGTCACGCCTGAGTCAATAGTGTCTTCAGACCTTCCCCAAATGCCAGGTTGACCACAGGCGCTCCCCCTGCTGCTATGCCTGCCCATGTGTTCAAAGGCCACTGCGAGAGGCACTAGGCTAGACAAGGAGGGTTGTTGGGGACTGGTATTCAGTTTCTCTCTTTCTCGCCTCTGGGATGTAGCCTTTCATTAATACATTGAAACCATAGGGTATCTGCATTCCGGGAGTAGACTGGGTTGCTAGGATATTTGATTAAAATCAATGTGATACATCCTCTTTCCAAATCTTTATGTGAAAGACTACAAATGATTCCCGTAAAGCGAAGCTTTTATAGTCTGATTTGAGATCCTATGTATTTCACTCTCATATTAGCCCTTTAGCAACTCTCTATGGAAAACAGAAAACAGAAATTCCATGGACTGAGTTCTTCACTGCAGAAAATCAATATCCTTAAGAAAAATTCCCTAACCCAAAGAGTATTTTTTATCCAGTTAACTATCTGGTTCCAATAGTCATTTCAGAGCACAGTGACAAATGACTAATTATTCATGGTGATGAAAAAGATTCCCATGAGATTGGCCCACGTTCCTCCTCAGAAGTATTAGTATATGTGGGAATGAATTCAGGCCAAGATAACAGATAATGGACCACTCTGATGAACTCCACGACTGCCATCCTCAGGAGAAGAGGCTTTCTCCGGCTCCTTCAGAATATCATTATTTGGAAAATGGTTAGTGTCCTCCAAAGGGAGAAAGTCTCTGGGTACAGTCAAGAGATGGGATACCAAACTTGTGACTAGCCATAAGGAGTTTCTCCTACGTTAGATGCTCAGTGATCCTTCAGAAGTTTCTTCAGAAACAGCATCATGGGGCACGAACACAGAATGACCTGGTATAGTGGTCCTGGTAGCCACAGCACTTTTCAGTATGAGCATGTGCTTCTAGCTTCTTCCATTTCATTAGTCTTGTAGAGGGAAGCTTCCAAAGGCAGGGAGCTGGTAGCCCTTCCAGAATGTACTTCCTAAGAGTGGGTTTGTGTCTGTCTTCTATGCCCATCAGACTGGTCGTCCCCCAAACACAGATATGTTTCCCCCAGTGTAACATCACTGGTTCATGCTCTCCCCGCAATACCCAGCCCCAGCCTCTGCTGGCAGGAAGTGCTCACTACAGGCCGTTATTGATGAGGCCAAAGAATATTCATTTTAAGACTGATTCTGGAAGGAAAACAGAGGTAGATCTTCTCCCTAGATGAAGCACAGGAAAATCGGACTATTACATTTCTCTAGGACTTTTACTTCCAAAGTCCTCTGCTGTATTTTTGCATCATTATACACCCTGTGAGGGGGTTCTACAGATGGGAAAATGGGGTTTCCGAGAGGCAACATGACTCACCCTGAGTCATATCAGGGGTGAGTAAGCAGAGAGCTGGGAGTACAAACCAGGCTGCCAGCTCCAAGCCTTCAAGTCTTTTCACTAATCTATCTCTGTGTACAGCCTGAATCACCTCTCAACGCACAGGCGTACATCCATCATCACTCCTCATGCACTCTCATGAGATGAAAAGGCTGGTATTTTTCTTATTTTAAAAACTGGGGAAATAAACCCATAAGGTAAATGGTTTACTCACAGTCACATTGCAGATGACAAAACAGGATCTTAACTGCAAGCCCAGTTTCCTAATTCAATGCTTTCCTTCTATTGTATACGGACTCTTGATAAACTATTGCTTTTACATAGTAGGACCTCTGAATGATGGCAACATGCCATCCTGTCATCTTATGAAATTAGTTTCTGGTCAAAGGCAGCGTCCCCCATTATGGCCTTCTCCAGGACTTCCCAGTTCAAGTCCTGAACCAGCCACATTGGCCTGTCTCCATGAAGACTAACTGCCCCAGGTCCTAAGCCACAGCTAGATAAAGACACAAGCAGGACCAAACCACACTTACCCTGAAACCTTTCTGTGTCAAGTGACAGTCACTATGTAAAGTGGTTTTGCTGAAGTGGATCAGAGATCATAATATTTCACTCTAGGTTCTTAAGTGCTGTTCTCTGCTATACCTCACTCTTAGCTCATGTTTTTGCTTTATGAATCACTGAAAAAATAGAACCAGAGAGAAGTTCCTGTGTCTTCCAGGGGTCGCAAATCTACAACCTGGCCTCTACCCTTAACCACCTACGTCCTTCTTGTTTCAATCGAGGAAGGTCCTCCTATCAAAGGCCAATTCCTCCCGTGTGCTCTGAACCTCACCGTTCTCTCCCTCCTCAAGTGCTTTACTTGCCCCTTATCTCATCATTCCCTCTCTTTTCATTCTGTCAACCTCTCCTTGGACACAGCAGCATTCTTTAGACGTCAATCAACTCCCCTTTCTTGCTCAGTTCCTTTTTTTCTTCTTTTTTAGTTTCAGGTGTACAAAACAATGTAATAGTTAAAAATTTATTATATCATCCCTGACAAAGTGACAACCCCCTCCCCCTATCTCTGACATTGTATATAGCTGTTACAGTTCCACTGACTCTATTCCTTATGCTGTATTCCACATCCTGTATAAATGTATATAAATATATACATATATATATAAAATTATAGTTGGCATTCATTATTATTCAGCTTCAGCTTCAGGTGTGTCTTTCCCTTTATAGCCAGACTTTTTGAAAGAGTATTCTAAACGTATCTCCACTTTCTCCCCTCCAAACATGTTCCACACTCCACTCAATGACCTCCACTCTCCAATGAAATAGCTATTGTCAAGGTCACCAATGATCTCACTCTGGCTAAATCCAATGGACTCTTCCATCCTGATTTAACTCACCCTCTCAGTCGCTTTTTACAGATTTTCACACAGCTTCCAAACACTCTCCTTGCTTCGCTGTTTTAATGGTACTCTCTCCTGATACCACAAAGGTATGCAGCTCAGATCTCCCTCTAAGAAAACCTCTAGGACTAATCCATCAGGGAGTTCTGTTGCTTCTACCACCAAATACATCTAACTCAGGACCTATACGCTATTCTCCAACTTATTTCTATAACTCTATCCAGTGCACCATCCCCTCTCACCACAACATGGCAGTAGCTTCCCAACCTCTCCCCACTTCCATTCCGGCCCTCCTCAAATTCATACACCATATAGCAACTTGTATCAATCATGTCACTTCCCTGATCAAACCCTCTAGCTCTTACATGGAACTTCAAACAAGATCTACATTCTTGCTATGACCTACAAGTTCCTGTTTATCTTTCCAACTTCACCTAAGCCCTTCACCCTTTCACCAACCACTCCACCCCACTGGCTTTCTGCAAAAATTCCAAAGGTCTTTTCCCACTGTGGAGCAGCTCAAAATGTTCCTCTCCTACAAGGATGGGTTCTAGTCAAGCTTTAGGTCTTGGCCTATGTGTCATCCCTTCACAGAGGCTTTCCCTGACCACCCTATCTGAAAAAGATTGTCTATCATCTCCCTTTCTCTGTTACATTTTACTGTATTGCCAGGTTTGTTCCTTTTATAGCATTCATCAGGAATTACAATACATGTATCTGTTTCTTCACTTGTTTACAGATATCTTCCCCACTAGATTGTAAGCCCCATGAAGGCAGGGTGTTTGTCTGTCTTCTCACCACCACATACTCAATCCTTAGCCCAGCGCCTGGCACAGTAAGTGCTTAACAAAAGCCACTTGAATAAATAAATGATTTGCTGAATAAATAAAGCTAAAAAGGAGGCTATAAAAGAAGACCCAAATAATAATATAATTCCTGACAAAAATATAATATTAAGAATGTCCTTGGAACACTATACTAACCATGAGAAATGGGAGATAATAGGTTATATCTTGAAGTCATATTGCAATTATATGTCATGAAGAAATAAAAATAAAAACCAGAGTCCACATAAACCAATGAACAGCAAGGAAGTTTCCAACAGATGCCCTTCCCCAGGTATTGCAGTATGTGTTATCATTTATTGAGTGTTTACAGTACACCCTACCCTGAGCTAGTAAGCCCTTTCCATGTATTAATGCATTTAATCCTCACACAGGTGCATACTATTATACTATACTAAAGTGCATACTAAAGTAGGGATGCCTACTTTACAAAGAAAAAACTGAAGCTTGGGGAAGTAAAGTAGCTTGGCCAAGGCCACAGGGTTTTAAGTGCACAACCAGTGTCAAAAACCTTGTAACGTTTAATGCTAATGTCTGTGCTTTTAACCCCCGTGCCCCTGTGCCAGGTTCTAGGCTGAGCACTTTAAATGAAAAAGACAATTTAATCCTCACAACAACCATGTGAAGATATTGGTGTTTACTTTATAGATAAGAGCAGTGATTCCAGGGAGGCTGTGTAAATTGCCCAAAACCACAAAGTTAACTAAATGGTGAAGCTAAGATTCAAACCCAAATCTGATTCGAAAGCCCCTACTCTAAACCAGCACTAACCAATAGGAATAGCATGCAGTCACATATGTAATTTTAAATTTTCTAATAGCCACACTAAATAAAATTAAGAGAATACAGGTCAAATTAATTTTAACAATATCTTAACCAATAATTTAACCCAATATATCCAAAATATTATCACGTAAACATGTAATCAATATATAAATGAGTGAGATACTTTACATCCCTTTTTTCATACTAAGTTTGAAATCCGATGTGCATGATGTAATGTACTACACCTCTCAATTCAGATGAGCCACATCTCAATTGCTCAACAGTCACATGTACCCCGTGGTCACCACACAAAACAGCACGAGTCTATACCATGACGTTACACTGCACCATTAAGAATATCCTGAACAGATTGGAACAAATGTAGGAATTGCTTGCAAAAGTAGATTTGGAATGGATACACAAATTATCCATACACCAGACAACAAACAATAGATCAAAAAATGTGAACCATAAATGTGTACAGATGAATATGTGCATGACGGGGGAGGTGAGAGAAGGGAGGACATGTCAAAAAAAACAAAGAGATGCCTGGGGAAATCATTTGAAAGAGGGTTACAAACACAGTAGGTCAATCAAAATACAGCTCTTGCAGGCTGAACCTGGCAGAGCCTCCGCCTGGAAACCTCCATCTTGACTTCACATCTGAACAACCTCAAGAAAGCAAGGTCTCCATGCCTCAGTTGCCTCACCTGAAAAAATGCAACCAACATCAGATAGACACAGTGCAGGTCAAATCAGAATATAGGTATAGGTACATGTGTATGTATAGGTATAAAGCTATAAATTTTTCTTGTACATAGTTAAGCAGTATTCAAACACTAGCATTTTCATGCAAGTAAAGATTCGGGTCAGAAGATTCTGGATGAGCTCACAGAACACATCCTTTTTTACCTAAAGGCTTTGGCTTCCTCAAGGATCAGGAACCAAGAATGACAGAACTAAAATGGCCTAGGAAGAAAGGAAAACTGATAAAGTACATTTATTTTGAAGAAAAAGACAAGATGGCTTCAGAGACCCCATCAATTCTACGGTCTATTAAACACAACCGTGAACTCTTGGACAACCAAAAGTTACCCACAAGGATCCAAAGATCCCACAGTTTAGAACAGAAAAGAGATGTGCAAACCCATTACTAAAATGTAATGCAAGCAGTGGTAAGAGATGCACGGATGAAAGTACTTTAAGAGCAGGGGAAAAGAGAATGAATTGACTTAGTCAGGAAAGGCTTAGATGGAGGTGGAGGAGGTGATTGTCAAGCTCTCTCTTGAACGGCAGGCTATAGACAGACAAAACTCAGGCAGACCGTGTGTGTAAGGCCAGGATATATAAAGGAGCCAGTGTAAGAGCTCAGTGTGGGAGAAGCCTGGTATTGTGTGCTTTTTGTTGTTGTGTTTTAGAGGAGTCTAGAGAGGCCAAAATTGAGAAATGAAGCTCAATCTAAGGGAAGCGGTGGGCCAGCCTTGGTGTGCCCTTTAAGCGAAGTTAAGAACTTCAAGTAAGGGAGATTCATAATCTTAATTACTCTGTGTGATGGTAACCGGTGTCAATGTGGAAGAAGGATCAGAAGAGGCAAGTTTGGAAGCACGGGGAGGCCTGGTACGAGACACTGTGGAACTCTAGGGGAGACAGGGTGTGGGCATGAACTGGGGAGCAGCAGCACTGGACCAAGTTGTGAACAGACTCAATCGTCTCCCTAGGAGTTTGAAGACGTGGCCAATCCACCGTGGCCAGGACGGGCCCTAACAAGAGTCAGAAGAGACAGCAGCTTCAAGATCACTGTCTCATGAGGAGTGTCAGCCACCATCGCCCTGGGTGATGGCAGCAGAAGAACCCAGAGTCAAAGAAAGAGAACTTCCCCTTTGAGAGTGGCCCCACGGTACTCACTACTTTACCCACCAAAGTGGCTTCACCGATCATCTAAGGACACAGGTAGAGAGAGCCCCTGCCACAAACACCACCATCACCATTACCATCCACCACAACTGCCTCAGACATCCTCTCTCTGTGGGTGAAGAGAAACCTTGGTTCTCTAAACCCCTTACTCCAGGCACAACCCTTCCCTTAGCATCTATATGTGCGTTTCTTTCCCTTTCCCCTTCCCCAAGTACAGCTCCAAAAACCTCCCCTGTTTAGAAACAGTGTGGGTTTTTATGACTACAAAGTGAGGGCAAATTTGGTCCCGAGCTAAACAACTGCTTAATTCCTGTCATAAACACCCTTCTCTATAAACCAAGCAGGCTCTATTTTTAGCACTTTTTCCATGATGCACTTGTTCTTTAATGGAAGAGATAAAAGCAGTGGGAAACAATTAGAAGTATTAACTCATATACTTTATATCACAGTCAAGTACCAACACACGACACCTTCACATATAAGCCCATATTAAAATGCAATTGGGCAACAATCTTGGTTTCTCCCTATTTTGCTGAGAAGTACTTCAGTGGTATTCCTTTTACTTTTTATTTTGAAATCTTCAACTATATTTTTGAAATTAGAGCACTGAGAATTAGTGATGAGGAATTGCCATCATTATCAAATCAGCTACAAATAGTTGTCCATTAGCCATGACCAAGGCAGACAACTTTCATGAGAAGAGGAAGGGATAAAATGTGAAAGGGAATCAATATTTATTGAGGACCTACTAAGTGTGAGACACTGAACTGGGTGCTTCCTTCTTCCCTCATTCATTGAATGAACATTTATCAAGCACTTACTACGTATTAGCATTGTGTTCCATCGTAGAGAGGTAGAATAAACAAGAGAGACACTGCTCTTGCCTTCATGGACCACCTTCATCTATTGGAAGAGGAAAATATTAAACAATAGCATTTCCAGAGGCATGAGTGCTCAAAGAGGAAATTACACATGACAAAGATGGTTTCTGAAAAGGAGGCCTAACTGTCCTGGGGTGGGGCAGGGGCTGTTGGAAAGGCCTCGCTATGGCAGGTGTGATGTCTACATTGAGACTTGAAGAATGGGTAGGAACGAGCCCAGGCAAGAGAAGGAACAAGAGCTTGTTCCAAGGCCCAGGGGCAAAAGAGAGTTTGACAGGTGTGCGTGCCACCTGGCTACCACTGAGAGTGAGTGGACAGCTGCCAGATGAGGCTGCAGAGGAGAGTTGGGTCTTGCAAGCCACGAAGTCAATTTTAAATGTATCCAAAAAAAAATAACCACATGATTTTTCCAGCAGGGAGCAAGAAGATCAGACTTGTCTTTTAAAGCACCACAAATCCTCACAAGGATCCTCACAGTGTCCTTATTTCATGAGGATGAGAAAAGATGAGTGAGGCTAAGTAACTTTTATAAAGTCACACAGCTGGAATGTAGTGACATTTTGGATAAGGATTCAGGTCAGTCTGACTCTCAATCTTCTCATTCCACTACATCATCCCGTCTCTAAGGAAACAAACAAAAAAAAGCTACAGAAAATCCTTATACCTCATTTCAGCTGATCATTTATAACGTGGTTTTTTTTACCAAAATCAAGTGCAGAGTTGATCCCGGGCATCACTGAACATTTGAGTTCTCTCCTGCCTTGCATTATTAAAATACAAAAAACACATACATAAAACGGCCCTCCCAGGGAAAAAGCTGCGAATCCTCCCCACAAGACCTCAGCCCTCAGACAAAAGAGAGCAGAGCAGAAGGAACATCACAGTCCTGAATACATGTGCAGTGACCAGGCCCAGCTGGCCTTCAGGGCTGGAAGGTGACAGGAAGGCCATCAGTCCAGCCGCTCTTGCCAAGCTCACCTTCAGAGTATGATCAAGTGGTCATTGAAAATACCTCCAATAATGACCAACATACTACCTGCAAGCACAGCCTATTCCATGTCGAGATAGACCTAAGTATTTAAAAAGTCTCTTTATGAGGCAAAATGAGTTCAAAACCCAGGTACTTATGGCAGAAGTTCCTGTTGCTCAAGTCACTTTCCTCTCCAAAGCAAGAGAATACTACACGGGGTGTGAGGTACCACTGGAATACTGTCACCTCTCCCTGAGTCTGATGAGCCACATAAAGTCAACACCCAAAAACCAAACAAAGAAGAACAGGAAATCTCAATTTCAAGGCACAAGAGCCTGTTTCTAGGACAAAAAATAACACTCATGTACATCCTGGCAGCCTCTACCAGGGATTCTGGCCTGTGGGACGAGACAGCCAGGGACCCCAACACAGACTCAGCCTGGATATAGGTACCCAGCTTCTGCTCTCCCTCAGCGGAGGACAGCACCCCAGTTCATCACCTGGGAATGCGGATAGCAAGCCTGGCTATGCGTGTGTTCAACAAGTAAACTTCAGTTCTTTGCATCTCTGTCCAGCGGCCAGCGGAGGTGGCGGGTTCAGCGCCATGCTCCTTGTGCCTGTCCTATTGAGGGCTGGCTATGGTAGCTCTCTTGTGCATGTAAAGGAGACAGTCTCTACAGTTATCACAGTAAATCCTTGTGCAATTCATTAAAAAATAGGTGTGCTTTAAGAATTAAGTAAAATGTTAAAATTTAAGGCTGAGTAAAATAATCAATAGCAGTGATATTAGTAATGGTGAGAGAAGAAAGTGACTCTTGTGTTAGCATAGGGTGGTACAACCCCACTGTGGAACTTTGGCAGTTTCTACCCAGTTTTAAATGTTCATACCTTCTGTCTCCTTAATTCCACCTCTAGTAATCTCTCATAGTCACACTAGCACAAGTATTTAGAGAGCTAACAGTCAACAGAGTGAACGAAGCAAGTATGGTAAGCTGTCCATGTATACCAAACACACTGAGAAGCATGTAAAAATTACACAAAACAACATTTAAAAAGAAAATTTCAGAAAAATTAAAGTTTAAAATTAAATTTAAAAAAAATTAAACCTCAGGTACCAGAAACATAGTAAGAACACAGTAGAGGCTGAAACCAAAGAGCCCAGGAGATTTTCAGAAGAGGCTATCAGAACTGAGTATGTGCTGCAAGGGATGGGGGAGAGGGGAACCCCATGCTCTTACTGGGGTGACAAAGGGCTGTCCTGACAGAGAAACACAGAGTAGAAAACCTCCACTGCATATCTCAGAGGCATAAAGAGTACACTGGCCATCTGTCTGGAACGTTGGGTAAAAGAAGAGTTGTCTGTGAGAAATCAGAACCCCAAGTCTGTGCTATATATGAGTGGGGAGCCAGAATTCATACTGTTCACATGGTTGGGAACCCTAGGACTGAAACCATTACAGAAAAGTCGGTCTGAAGCAGGTGAAACCTTATACTGTGTGACAAGGGCAAACTCACCCACCACATCCAGATGCCTCATCAACTGGAGACCCAAGGGGCTCCCACCAAAAACCCCCAGTTGCAGATAAACTCACCACAAGAGGAAAATGAACACCAAGGAAGAGAATTTAAAGTATGCCTATATTTTTAAAGCAATAAAAAGGAAGAGATATTAGCAGACATGAATAAGACATTTTTAAAAGACAGGAAGATTTGAAAGAGAACCAAATAGAATTTCCAGAACTGAAAAAGATAGACACTGAAAACCAAACAAATAAAAATAACTCAATGAACAGGTTAAACAAGAGAAATACCTGTCAACCTAAAATAAAATACTCCATTAAGCTATGATTTAAGAGAGAGGAAAGAATAAAGATATATTTAGACATGTGAAGACTAAAAGAATTTATTATTCTCAGGCTCCCTGTGAAGAAACTATTCTTGGAAATACTTCAGCAAGAAGGAAACTAACCCAGAAGTAAGTTATGGGTTTCAAAAATCAATGATGAGCAAAGAAATTGTTAAACATATATTGATAAATCAAACTGGGTATTAACAATCAAAAAATAATAATAGCTAATTGGAAAGTTAGAAATAGGAAAACTAAAATGCATGAATGGAAGTAATTCAGAATTAAAGTATTCTAAGATCCTTGTCTTATTCTCAAAAAAGTTAAAGTGATTAAGATAAGTATGCATGTTAAAATATATATAAATGTAATCAGTAGAACAAAAGTAGAATGTATGCCTTTCAAACCAACACAGAGAAATAATGCTGAATAGAAATCAATAAAGGAAGGCAGGAAAAAAGGAAAGAAGGGAGGAAATAAGGAAGAAAAAAAAGAAAGGGGGTAATAAACAGAAAATATAAAATCAGGTAGAAATAAGTCCAAAGATACCAGCAAGAACAATACAAATAAACAGAATAAACTCTTACTAAAAGGTAGGTACTCTCACATAATAGGAGCATAGTTTCTGAAGCCAGATTGAATTTGAATGCTGATTCCATCATTTACTAACTGTGCCTCAATTTCATAATCTGTACAATAGTAATTCCCACCTTATTGATAAATCTGTTAATATAGTTTATATATGTTTACTATTATGCTTGCATAGTATTAGCTTGGTATAGAGTTTGAGTGCTCAGTACGATGTTGCTAACGTTGTTTTGAACCAAAAGAGCCAGATATATGTAGATTAAGAGATACACAGAACATTGTAAAATAAGGGATAGAAAAAAATACACCAGGCAAAACCTAACTCGAAGAAAGCAAGTATAACATTAAGCAAAATATTAATTAGATGAAAAATTTTTATACAAATAAATAATAATAAATGATAAAAGGAACAAATAATCTAACAGGAAAATGGTCAAAGAACACGAAAACGAAATATACGGAAGGGATCTGAAAGACTAACAAACATTCAAAAGGTCTAAACCTCACTAGTAAGAAGGATAATGTAAATCAAAATGAAATACTATCACCTATCAGACTGGGAAAATTTTAGAATTCTGAACCAAATGGTAATAGCATATGGGAAAGGGACGGTCCTCTCATACATGCTGGTAAGAATGTAAACAGTATACTCTTTTACAACAGTAAAAACCAAAGAACTCAACTAGAAAATGGACAAAAGACATGAACAGGCATTTCACCAAAGAATATATATAGTTGGAAACAAAGCTCATTAAAAAAAGTTCAACGTCTTTAGCCATTAATAAAATGCAAAATAAGACCACGACGACATATTACTACAAATTTCTTAGAATAATTAAAATAAAAAAGAGTGGCAATACCAAACGCTGGCAAGGATATAGAGAAACTGGATCTCGCCTACGTTACCAGTGGGAATGTAAAATGATACAACTACATACAATTGGCAAAGAGTTTGGCAGCTTCTTATAAAACTAAATATACACTTACATGCATGTACACATGCACACACACACACACACACTTATAGGCATTTATCTCAGAGAAAAGAAAACCTATGTTCACACAAAACTCTGTATGTGCATTGCCATTTTATTCATATAGCCCAAAAGAGGAAACAACCAAATATCCCTGAATGGGTGAATGTTTAAACAAACTGTGGTATATCCACACAGTGAAAAAAGGAACAAACCATTGATACATGCAACAACCTGGGTTGATCTCAAGGGCATCACTCTGGTGAAAAGCTAATCTCAAAAGGTTCATCCTGTATCATTCTACTTATACAACATTCTCAAAATAACAGAATATAGAGATGAAGAACAAATTAATGGTTTTGAGGGGATAGGGAAAGGATAGGAGTGTGACTATAAAGGGGTTATATTACAGAGTTCCTTGGTTGTGATGGAACAGATCTAGATTTTGATGGTAGTCGTTATACAAAACTATATATGAAATAAAATTGCATAGAACCACACACATACAAACACAGATGAGTGCATGTAAAAAATGATAAAAAATCTGAATATGGTCTTCAGTTTAATTAACAATATTCTACACATGTTGATTTCCTGGTTTTGATATGGTACCATAGTTATGTAAGATGTTATCATTAAGGGAAGCTGTGTGAAGGGTACGGGACACTCTCTGTATTAGTTTTGCAACTTTTTGTGAGTCTATAATTATTTCAAAATAAAAAGCTTTCAAAAATCAATGTTGGCTGTAAAATGCCGAGTTGTACAATTTCACAGTGTGATATAGTTTGTGTAAACATTAAAAAGAAAAATATACAGTCATACTATATATATTTTATGGATAAATACATGAGTAATAAAATATTAAAACAACAGTATCAAGGAGACACACAACTTCAAAGTAGGGATTACTTCCGGGAATAAGTTCTAAGAGGACCTAAGCCTTACACTTATAATATTTTAATTTTTTTAAAAAAATTTGAAGTGAGAATCTAACATTTACTATTTAGACAGTATAAATAAATAAATGTTGATTAAATTACTCTCTACTATTCTGAAAGCTTGAAAGATGTCTAAATCAAAACCAAAAATATACATATAAGAAGATTCACTGAAGCATTCTCTGTAATTACCAAAGATTAGTAGCAACCTGAATATTCATCGACAGGGGGATAGTTAAACAGGTTTGGATATAATCATGCAATGGCATACAAGCAACCATTAAAAAGAACGAAGGGATATGTGCTCTTAGGAAAATATCCCAAATACACTAGTAAGTGGAAGCAAAACAAAAAAGCAAATTGGAAAATAATATGTATAGTATGACCACATGTTTTTTAAAAAAATCAATAAAATACAAATTATTTTAAAACACATTCAGTGTTTAAAAATAGTTACTTCCAAGAAACAGTGTGCATCTCACTTTTTACTTTATATACCTATATGTTTTAAAATCTGATAAAAACATAATCTATTTTATTTCTGAAAATTGAGAAATTTTAAAAGGGATATACATATACATATACATATACATACACATACACATACACACACATTTTTTGGAGATAGATATATATATATCTATATACATACGTATATACATATACGTATATACATATACGTATATACATATACGTATGTATATAGATATATATATAGATATATATATCTCCAAGAGTCAAAATCTAATATTAAGCTAATATTGTTGAACATTTACTATATGCCAAAGTGTTCATATTCAGAATATTCCTTATACTTCATAAATCTATCGGTATACATTATTCTCATTTGACTTACTAAATCCATTTGAAGAGAAGGAAGAAGAGGAAATGGAAGCTCTTAGCTGTGAAATGACTTGCCTGAAATCACACAGTTAAGTAAGTTGTCAAATGAGTTTAAACCTGTAATGCTGTTTCAGCCCATTACTCCTGTCACCTGTATGAAAAACAGAAGCACATATGGCATTTACCAGATCTCCTTACAATGAAGTAGTGAGTATCATGAGCTGGGAGCTGGGCAGGACTTACTCCCCCCGACATGGATAATAGCTAATTGGATGTCCCTGTGATCCAGCCATCACAACTGCATATTTCAGATTATATCCTGACCTGGCTCCTTCATAGGGAAGAAGTGAGAGAATGTGACAGGAAAAGGTGTTTTCCCCTCCATGTCTTCCCCACAGCTGTTCCATGGATAGAGAGGCTGGCACTAGAATGGTCCCAGTCAGCCCAAACCCCAGCAGGATGACTCCCGCAAGAAGGCCACAGAGTGAATAATACATGGACCACAATTTTCCTCCCTATCAAGGCAGACAAGTCACAACAGCGAGGTGGTGGCAGACTTAGAGCTGCACCTTCTCAGATCCACTTCAAGAAAGGATTCTCTGTCCAGCTGCAGAATGTACAATTAGCTGACAGACTCCTTTAGCTTCCTAAGGGACAGAAACCTGAGCTTTCCAGTGAGGCATCTGCCAATAACTGAGCAAGAAGGTGGTTGACAGCCTGGCCATTTGTGTCCTGAATGGAACTCCTCTAGCTGGCCATCTCTGCTGCGAAGTACCCTGTTAGGATGGCCAGGCCTCTGTCAGATCTGCACTGTGATCTGATGCTCCCCTTACCCAAGACTGTTTCCCCCGCTTTTCTTTCACAGATTTATGGAATTCACAGCTGAGGGTCACAGGCTCACTGAAATAGCTAAACACAGGATTACAGAATGCTTCTTCTTCCCCACACCTTACCACCATATCACTAAGGGCCTATTAACCCAAGCTTCTTTTACCCAGCACATCATGTTCAGCTTTCAATAAAAAGTTGCAAGGCATACTATACTAAAAGGCAAAAAACACAGTTTGAAGAGACAGAGCTAGCAATAGAACCAGACCCAGGGATGGCAGGGATGTTGGAATTATCAGACCAGGAATTTAAAACAATTATGATTAATTTGGTAAGTATTCTAACAGATAAAGTAACATGCAAGACCAGATCGATAATGTAAGCAGAATAACAGAAACTCTAAAAATGAACCAAAAAGTAACACTAGAGATCAAAAACACTGTAACAGAATTAAAGAATGCCTTTGATGGGCTCATTAGTAGACTGAACACAGATGAAGAAAAAAATCTCTCAGCGTGAGGATGTGTCAATAGAAACCTCCAAAACTGAAAAGCAATGAGAAAAAGGACCCCCCAAAATAGAACAGAATATGCAAGAACTGTGGGACAACTACAAAAGGTGTTAGATACATGTAACGGGAACACCAGAAGGAGAAGAGAGAAACGGAAGAAATATGCTTCAAATACGAAGCAATAATGACTGAGAATTTTCCTAAATTCATATCAGACACCAAACCACAGATCCAGGAAACTCAAAGAACAACAAGCAGGATAAATAACCAAAAACAACCCAAACAAATAAACAAAAAAAGTACCTTATTATAAAATTTATATGAAAATGGAATCATATAAAATGCTCAATTAAAACCACAAAAGTCAGAAAAAGAATGGAAGACAAAATAGGAACAAAGAACAAAGACGAAAAATAGAAAATAATAAATATGGTAAATATTAATCCAACTATATCAATAATCACTATAAACATCAATAGTCTAAGTATGTCGATCAGGACAGAGATTATCAAAGTGGGTCAAAAAACAAGACCCAATTGTATATTGTCTACAAACATTTGAAACATTGGAAATATAAAGACACATATAGATTAAAATAAAAGGATGAAGAAAGATATACCACGCTAACATTGATCAAAAGAAAGCCAAGGTGGCTATATTACTTTCTGAAAAACCAGACCTCAGTGAAAGAAGAGTTATCAGGGATAGAGAAGGGCATTACATAATTAAAAAGAGACCCATTTTCAAGAAGACATAATGATCCTTAACGTATATGCACCAAACAACAGAGCATCAAAATATGTGGGGCAAAAGCCAATAGAATTCCAAGGAGAAACAGATAAATCCATTATTAAAGTTGGATACGTTAACACCCCTCTATCAGAAATGGACAGATCCAGCAGGCAGAAAATCAGTAAGGACATAGTTGAACTCAACAACACCGTCAATCAACAAGATATAATTCACATTTACAGATGACTTCATCCAAAACAGCAGAATACACATTCTTCTCAAACTCACCTGGAACATTCACCAAGATAGAGCACATTCTGGGCTATAAAACATACCTTAACAAATTTAAAAGAATAGAAACTAGACAATGCCTGTTCTTAGATCACAATGGAATTAAACTAGAAATCAATAATAGAAAGACAGTTGTAAAATCCCAAAATATTTGGAGATTAAACAACACATTTCTAAACACATGAGATCAAAGAAGAAATCTCAAGAGAAATTTAAAAATATTTTGAAGTAAATGCAAATGAAAACACAACATGTCAAAATGTTTGGGATGCAGTGAAAGCAGTGATTAGAGGGAAATTTATAGCATTGAATGTATACATAGAAAAAGAAGAAAGATCAAAAGTCAATAATCTAAGTTACCACTTTAGGAAACTTGGAAAAGAAAAGCAAATTTGAAAAGTAGAGAAAAATTTTAAAGGTAAGCAAAAAAAAAAAAAGAAGAAGAAGAAGAATAAAATATAGGAAACTAGCAAAAGAAGAGCAAATTTTAGAAAGTAACCAAAAAATAATAATAATAAAATTTATAGCAGAAATCAATTAAATTGAAAACAAGAAACCATTAGAGAAAATCAACAAAATCAAAAGCTGGTTCTTTGGAAAAAATCAATAAAATTGATAAGCCTCTAGCCAGGCTAACTAAAGTACTAGCTCCTAGGATGGGACCCAGATGTTTGCCTCATAGTGCCAATCAAGATCAATTACTTATGTCAGACAGTTAGACAAAAGCACTATCATTTCCTTTCCTCAGCCATTCGATAATTTTTTTAAACTACTAATGAGCACCTACTGTGTGCCAGACACTGTTTTAAGTGCTTAAGATCAGTGAAAAACAAACACAATAAATAAGTAAATTATATAGTATATTAGAAGGTATTAAGTGGAGAAAAATATAGAGCAGGTTAAGAGTTATGAGTATTTTTTTATTTTGTTATGAATGTGTGTGTATTTGTATATGTAACATGTATGTATATACGTTAAGCAAATACTTTTATTTTCTTCCCTCTCTTATCCCCTTGTCATCTACCATAAAATGTATTAATTATAGCTAAGTTTACATCTCAGTATTTAAGTTACAGGACACCAAGGAGAAGAGTGAACATCACCCAAAGACTTTGCATCCTCTTTGGGGAAAGAGTTGGCACATTGTTTATGACATGCATGTTAGGCAGTTGTATGATTCTGCTATTGTCTTTATTTGGCGATAAGTATGGTTTAAGGAGACATGTATGACTGCTGAATTGACTAGGGTGAACTGTAACGATTAGTTTTATGTGTCAGGTTGTCTGTGTCATGGTACCAAGTTATTCAGTCAAACACTAATCTATACATTCCTGGGAAGGTATTTTGTAGATGCAGTTAACATCTACAATCAGCTGACTGTCAGGAGAAGACGTTATACTCTATATTCTGGGTGGGCCCTATATAATCAGTTGAAAGGCCTTAAAAGCAGAACTGGGGTTTCCCTGAAGAAGAAGAAATTCCGTCTGTGAACTTCAAGATCTGTTCCTCCCAAGGATGCCCAGTCTGCCAACCTGCCCAACACATTGGGACTTGCCTCGCCAGCACCCCACAATCATGTAAGCCAATTCCTGGCAATACACGTCTTAGTTTTATAAATATCCTACTGGTTCTATTTTTCTGGTAGAACCTTGACTGATATGAACGGCCACATAGAGAAAATGACATTTGGGCAAAACTTACAGCTGGTAAAGGAGCTGCCACACAGCTATCTGTGGGAAGAGCAAACCTGATGCGCACAAATAACAGCAAAAAGTGTGGCTGGATGAGTGAGCAAGGTGCAGAGCAGCAGGAGAGGAGGTTACTTTATTGACCAAAAGAAGAAACGGGGACCAGCAACGTGCAAGCTGTGAGCTGAAAGGCCTCTTTTATTATTCTTTCTATCATAAGCTGAGCCCACATCATGACCAAAACTGATGCTGCCTCTGTACAAATGTCGCTCCTTCTTTAGCATGACACAAATGAACACTCCCATCCCCAATGGGGCGACAGCTTTTGGCTGCTCTGCTGTTAACTCATTCGACATTCAGTGCACATATGCAGAGCAGCCACAGGGAGCTGCACCATGTGGGGAGCTGCTCTCCTAGCAATATGGGAGCCAGGAGTCAGGTCAGGAGGACCCTGTCATCCAAGCATGGATCAAGATCAGGCGGAGGGACAGCTCATGCTGTCATCTTTGGGTAAGATGGAAGTTTGCCATGTGGAAGCTATAATGCTCTTAATTGATACCATCCAGTTCTACTTGATAAAACGAAGATCAGGAACCACCAAAGAGAGATAATAGTAATTTTGGTGCATTTAGCTTGGTTAACACCTTGTCCAGGCTTCCCAGCCGTCCACTTGTCCCAGCAAAAGGGAGAATGCCACCCCGGCTAGTAGATTTATAGGTGATTTTTATTTTTTTACTTTTGCTTCCTGCAGTCTTTTCCTATAGTAGTATGTATTGCTTAAAAACAAAAGTATTTATGGTTTATAACTGAAGCCCTTTGGGCTTCAGTTATAAACCATAAATACTTTTGTATTAAAAATAAAAAAATATATATGTATATATATATATATGTGTGTGTGTGTGTATATATATGTATATATATATCACTTCTGTTCCTTCCCTACTCCTTCAAAAAGTGAACTAACACCTGTAATCTCAAGCAGGTTGGCATAGAGCTGTTTGCAGTCTCTTTCACATATGGGAAAGTACAAAGCTGAAAGGAGTTACGTTACTTACCCAAAGTCACACACGGTGGCGTGCAGCCCAGCCAGGACAAGAGTCTGGATCCTGAACATCCCCTCTAACCAGCACACTCGCTGAGTGCCATTTTCTCAGCCAATGGACCCCACAGAAGTGAGGTGTCAAGTGAGCTGACCCCTTGCCCTTACCTCGGCCAGGCGGGAGTGCTTGTGCACGTTCTCGCCTTTTTGCACACTGGGCGCCAGCTGCTGCAGGACACCCCTGCTGCTTGTCAGTGCTCTGGTCAGCCGAGCGAACTTCCCCCAGCCTGGAGCATGTAGAAAAGAGAAAAGACACGTTTAACCTCGTCCTGAGGGCACATGGACATTCACACCACAAGTTATACTGTCAGAAGCAGTCACTGCCATTGACCTTCTGAGCTCCCAGGAGTCACTCCACATTCCTTGTAATGGAGACTCACCGCTCAGAAAAGCATGTAGACACACTCAAATTTGGGTCGCAGTTTACTTTTCCCCTGCACTTTCACTTTATCTTAATCATAGCTTTGTGAAATAGGTAGGGCAGGTGTTAGTACCACTTTACAAAAGGGAAGAGAGGCCCAGACTGCCTAGACAACTAGAAAGACTCTAGAACCCAGATCTCTCCACTCTGCCCTGAGGTTCTTTCGCCAGATACTACGAGGCAATAGAGATGCTTCTCTGACGTTGTGACTGGGCTCAGGCTGTTCCCAACCCCATGATGTCTGATCTAGCAGAACCCAAGCCCCTTCCAGGTTTTAATGGATGAGCTAATCAAACGGTCATTCCATGCATTATATTCTCCAAAGCCAGGGAAATTAGAAACGAATTTAATCCCTGGGTAGGTGGGCAAAAAGCACCGGCAGATGCAGATTTTAGTCTTCTTGGGATGGGAAAAGGACAGCTGGTGACAGGCCCCATAAAACAAGAAACTCAAAGAGCCTAGGACTGAACTTAGTATCCAGAGCCCAGAAAAGAAATCTGGATACAAGTCCCATCTCGGCCTCTAGCTTGCTTTGTGATCACAAGTTGTTTAAGTTGTCTGAGTTTCAATTATCTCATCAGCAAAGTGGAAATTAAAATACTCTACTCGCCTAAAGGCAGGGTGTATTTGCCTGGTAAGATAAAAGGGCTAAGTTTGGTGGACTGTGGTTGATGGGTGAAAACAGAGGCTGTCTTGGGGTTTCCTTGGCCCCCTGCACTAGTTTCTCCAGGTCTTTTTCTAATTCAGCCCACTCTATACCCCAGAACCTAAGACATAGGAGTGATCTTTCCTGAGAATTTAAGACATATGAGTGATCTTTTAAAGGTTCCCCCAAACACAATTGTCCATTCTTATATCCAACAACCCATTTGCATCAGCTTACAACCATGGTAATTACCTCATGGGACCTCTGAAAGCCTTTCAGGGTTCTCAAGGCCAAGCCTGGGGTTGAGGGGCTCCAGCAAATAAACAGAGCATGCAACTATTTTTACATAACAGGTAAAAGCAAGGCAAGGCCATTTATTTTTTTGTCCTTTAAGTTTGGCAATATTCAGTTCCTGGCAGCAGAAATCTCATCTGCCAAATTTTACCCTGGAGCACCTTTCTGAGACAGACTTAGAATCCAGAGGACAATGGAGCCGCGCAGAAGAATGCCCCTGTCTTTGAACAACCTTTAAGAATCATGATCTGGAAACATTTTTGTCAACATGGCAAGAATAGCAAATAACCTCTTTTTTATCACATTCCAGAAGTTCTGGGCTTTAATAAAAGATTGTGGCCATTAAGTAGAGAAATGGGACTGCTGGAGTCAGCTGGAAAAGAGGCACATGGTGATCAGGTTGTGTGGGGGGTCCCATTAATGTTAATGGGAAGGAACAGCCCAGACTTTGCAGGGGTCTTTGATATCTCCCACAAGTGTGCCATTTATGAACATGCTCACTGGAATTTGATTACGTGAAGTGTGGACTAGAATTTTTTTAAAATGTCTTTCAGAGTCAGACTCTGCTTCAGCCCAAAATAAAGCTGAAATTGAATTCTACAGAGCTTTTCAAAAAAAGCAGAAAATGTACTATCCAATCATGCAAACACCAGCAAGAGCTCGGCAACCCGCTGGCCCACCCCACCCCTTCACTACCATCTTCACCACCCCTATCATGACCCATATTCTGGAACCAACAATGAGCAGGAGGTGTCAGGGCAGACACCCCAGACGCTGTCCAGCAGAAAGCTCAAGACCCTGTCCATCAACTGATATCATGCAAAAGGATGAAAAGAAAGATCCCTGGACCTCTGGGTATTTCCCCAGCCAGCCTCTTACTCTCCGGGCTCACCTTGAGTCACTTTCCAAGAATGTGGCTCTCAAAAGAGCTGGCTGAGTGGAGGGCATGAGAAGGTGAATGGGTGTTGGATGGAGAAATGGATAAGCAGTGTTAAATCCACCATCACACTTCTACCAGATGGGCAGGTTCTGCATGTTCTGAAAGAAGGAAATAATTTCTCTCCCAAATTTCACTCCCATGTTTTCCTTTCTGAACTATAGACACTTTCTAATAGAATCATTGCCTAGCCAGATGAAAGACCTTCATTCATTCATTCATGTATTAATTCCTTAAACATAACCACTACGTACCAGACATGGTGCTAGGTACTACGATACTAAGATAAAGAAGACACAATCTCTGGCTTCAAAGAACACGCCCTCTAGCAGGGAAGAATGACAAATAAATTATTTTAAAAAAACATGATATAGTAAGCTTAGTTCTGTTACCATAGGCAGAAAGAAGAGAGCCATGGGAAGAGAGAGGGGAGGAAAGGAAAGAGGAGGTGAGAGGAGACAAAAGGATGAGGTCATCTTTAGGAAATGGTGCAGCTACCGGACAGGCCAGAACTGGATTCTGGTGACCAAGAGCAGATCCAGGAGACCATCTTGCTCTTCAAGGTGAACATTAGCTAATTATAATGGGTTATAATATTATTAACATGGTAGCCAAGAAAAATCTCCATCCATGTCACCATGATAGTTCCAACAAGAGCCAAATAAGGACAAAAATCCCTCCTCCCAACAGGAAGAAGTGATCAGCAAACACCCACCCTGGGAACACCTGTAATGCCACCCCTAAATATTTTGTACCCTCATTCAAATATAATCCTAAGTTTCTTTGTTCTTTGGGGCAGTTGCTCTTCTTCTGGGCCTGCCCACTCTCACGCCATCTTGAGAGTATACTATACTATTTCCTCTCTTTTAATAAATCCACTGCTTACTTGGCTTTGTTTGTGTGGCTTAGTTGTACATCCTGGAATGTCCTCCTGTGACAATACAAGAACCCTTGTTCTAGGAAGCAAAAACTAAAATAAATGAATGGGACTATATCAAACTAAAAAGCTTCTGCATAGCAAAAGAAACCATCAACAAAACAAAGAGGCAATCAACTGAATGGGAGAAGATATTTGCAAACAATGCCTCCGAGAAGGGACTAATATACAAATTCTATAAGGAACTCATCCAAGTCAACAACAAAGAGACAAACAATCCAATTTAAAAATGGGCAGACGACCTGAATAGACATTTCTCTAAAGAGGACATACAAATGGCCAATAGACATGTGAAAAGATGCTCAACATCACTAATCATCAGAGAAATGCAAATAAAAAACCACAATGAGATATCACCTCATACTGGTTAGAATGGTTATCATCAACAAGAGAAATAATAAGTGTTGGAGAGGCTGTGGAGAAAAAGGAACCCTCATACACTGTTGGTGGGAATGCAGACTGGTGCAGCCGCTATGGAAGGCAGTGTGTAAGTTCCTCAAAAAATTACGAATAGAATTACCATATGACCCAGCAATCCCTCTCCTGGGTATCTACCCAAAATATCTGAAAACATTTATCCATAAAGACACATGTGATCCAATGTTCATTGCAGCTTTATTTACGGTGGCCAAGAAATGGAAACAACCAAAGTGTCCTTCGATAGATGATTGGATAAAGAAGTTGTGGTATTTATATACACAATGGAATACTATTTTGCCATAAGAAAAGATGAAATTGGGGTGAGGGGTGGGAGATGAGAGTAAGGGGGATCAAATATATGGTGAAGGAAGGAGAACTGACTCTGGGTGGTGAACACACAATGGGATTTATAGATGATGTAATACAGAATTGTACACCTGAAATCTATGTAATTTCACTAACAATTGTCACGCCGATAAATTTTTTTTAAAAAGATGAAATAGTGCCTTTTGAGAAAACATGGATGGATCTTGAGACTATTACATTAAGCGAAATAAGTCAAAAAATTGAGAACCATATGACTTCACTGATATGTGGGATATAAAACTGAAACTGAAAGCAACAAAGGAGCAAGACAAACCAATAAAGAAACAAAAACTCATAGACACAGACAATAGTTTAGTGGTTACCGATGGGGAGGGGGCAATGGGGATTGTACAAGAGTATAAAGGGGATCAAATATATGGTGATGGAAAGAGATCTGACTCTGGGTGGTGAACACACAATGTGCTACATAGATGATATATTACAGAATTGTACACTTGAAACCTACGTAATTTTACTAAACATGGTCACCCCAATAAATTTTAATTAAAAAAAGAAGGCTTGTTCTCCGATAACAGTTCTATGACAGAGATGAGTACAAGAGCTATGGCCAAGACTATCCATACAGGTGTATCTAATCCAGTCTGGGGAGTCAGGGAGGGCTTCCCAGAGGATGTGTCACTAGAGCAAAATTTTGAAAGATGAGTAGGAGTTAACTCAAGAAGGAAAAGATAGACATCCCACACAGAGAGAAGCACCCACGAAGGCAGAACATCATAAACTCGGGTAACATGTCAGTGAAGAGTAAGACATTCTAAATTGCTGGATGAATGAGGCTTGGCTTGTACAGGAGAGGAGGATGCCGACAATGGCCTGCGTGACGCTAAAGAGGTTGTCAGAGGCCAGACTGAGAAGAACTTAGGTGATAAGAACCGACACAGCAAGTTACGAAATTTGAACTTCATCCTAAAACCCATGGAGAATCACCTTAGGAGTTTAAGTATTATGAGGAAGAGGAAATATACACTGAGTTCATCTAAGAAGGACAGGGCAACATGGAAAGTAGATTTAAAAAAAAGAAAGAAAAGATTGACAGATAAAGACAAGTCAGGACTCCTGGCAAGACAGCATATGGGCCTGGACCAATATTGTTACCTGGGCCAGGTGACGAGGGGAAGCTTGAGAACAGCTATAGAGGTAAAGTCAACAGGACTCCATGAACAGTAACTGCAGAACAAGAGAACGGGCAATCGGGGAGGTCTCTGGGTTCCTGGTTTGGGTGACGGGGGTGACAGCCATGCAATGAGATTAAAAACACAAGAAGAGAAGCAAAAGGTTTTCATGGAAAACAATATGTATCCATCAACAATGTACCTTATAAGCAGAGCAATCAGGAGAAACATTCCTGGAAAGAATCAACCTCCTGTTCTCCTAAGGGCCAACAGGGAGGGGACAACTGAATGAGAACCCAGTTCTAGAAAGGCAGGCAATGCACCCTCCTCCTTCAAGGAAGCCTTTGCTGGTTACTGCCCTACCCCCAGCAGAACTGCCACTCCCTCCTATGTACCCCCATTTTTCTTAGGCAGGCTTCTATTTATTCAGCACACACACTTATCGGGTGTCATTTGGTGAGAGGGGGTGGGCAGAAGGGAAAGAGGAAGCATGAAAGGAAAAGAAGGACAGAAGGAGGCTAACACATGTGTGATCCAGCAATCAGCTCCCAAGTACTTACTGGGTCCTCTCTCCATTCTCAGCAAGGACAACCACTTCTCCCTTCCCTGACCCGACAATGGCTGCTGGTTGCAACTGGGGTGAGCCCCACTAGGCTGCTTTAGCTCACACTGCCCTGTATTCCTCCCAGGCCAGAAGAAACGGTTGTGGGATGAGCTGGAATTCCAGCTCCTCCAAGGGTGAGTACAGGGATACTAGGTAAGACAGACCTATAGGCCCCTCCCTAGGAATTCTGCCGAATCACTTGGAGTAGAAGTTGCAGAGGATTCCTGCAAGGTATCCTCATCCCCATGGGAGGCTGTGAGGCCAGGCTTGTCCAAACCTGTAGCGTCACAGATTCTCTTAGAGGAACTGGTGCCATAGCCCAATATCCAGAAGAGAACAGTGATCACATGGGACCAGGAGAGACAGTCAATGTGACCACTGCCTGGGTGTCCTCACATCTTCCTCCCCCAATTTTTCCCTATCAATGTACAAATAACCAAAAATCTAGGATGACTTCTTCAAGTAGGAGTCACTAAATCATCACCTTTCTGTCATCCTAAGGGCAGAGAGATAACATGCTAATATTGGAGGGGCCTGTGGCTTGTATCCATTACTCTGTTTCTTTCCCAAGAGTGTGTCAGAAAAATCCCACATGAAGACACATGGAGAAGGGTCAGGAGTTACAGCAGCTGGCCAGAGCCCTCATGCCCAAATATTCTAAATCTTTGGCCTTTAAAAATCTCCTCTGGAGTTTTCCATTCCTTTTGTTGTCTAAATTTGGTTCAAGTTTAACTATGAATTTACAAGTCAATATGTGCATCCTTGAAAATGGATTTGCTCCTTTAACGTGAGATTGTTTGGTAGGGTAAGAGGGAAAACAAGAGGAGTGACTCATCCTTGGGTAAGCAATGTAGAGAGAAAATCCTCAGCCTTGACACTCCAATTCTTCTCTACCCACTTGCCCAAGCCTCCTGGCTCAGAAGGGAGAATGTGACAAAGAAAAATACCTTGCAGCCTACTCCCAATTACCCATAATAACAGAAAAAGCAAGAGATAAGGAGCAAATGAAACCCCTGGAGCATCGTGGATTCTCATTTCAGCCAAGAATTCTCTCTCTCTCTCTCTCTCTCTCTCTCTCTCTCTCTCTCTCTCTCTCTCTCTCTCTCTCTCTCTCTCTCTCTCTCTCTCTCTCTCTCTCTCTCTCTCTCTCTCTCTCTCACACACACACACACACACCAGAGCTTTTATCACACAGCAAACCTAGCTTGACTTTCATTCCTGCTCCATGCCATCTGTGGACACTTTCTGTCAGAGAGCAAGGGAATTCGTCAAAAGGTGGACAGAAGAGAGTAGGTGAGGAAGTCAGGGGCCTGGATAATTCATTTAATAGATCATGACAACTGACCCACTATATGAAAGAGGGGCCTCATGGGACGTTCTTAGGGTGCCTCACCTGTGCTCGGAGCTCTGGGTGAAAACCAAGTTACCTGGAGTCCAAATAGTCTGCTGCCCATTAGCCCATGTGTTTACCCCTCTGTGGAGTGTTTGGCACCAACTGGCTTCTCTATGGGGTGCATGTATCTTTATGAGAATGCACGCACCCCATTCCCAAGCCCCAAGTTAGGCATTACATGATCAGAGAAAACAAAGTCATTTTAGAGACAATCTGAGCACAACTGATTTTTTTAAAAAAAGACTAATCAGGTGGTGGGAAAACATCTCATGCTGCTATGCCAAAGAGCAATTGTTTGGGACTTTTTTTCTGAGGAGTTGTATTATCCACCCTTCCATTCTATCTCAAAAGTGAATTTTAAATAAGCCTGGATTAGCAAGACTCTTAGGACTCTTAATGCTGAGGGAAGTGCTGCTCTGAAATCCAGCTGGATCTGCTGGAATCTCACAGTGTGAGAGCACATCCAAGGAGAAAAAAGTCAAGTCAGAGAACAATCCAGCCACACGGCAGTGTATTTTCCATCTCGATTTGATCCTTGACGCCAGAATTGCAGTTTATAGACTTACAACGAACAAGGCCTGGAGAATTATCATGCTCTTCCATCATCAACAAACTAGTATAAAGTTTGACCTTGTCCTCAGCCGATCACCAAATCAAAGTGGGCCAGGGGCACAGTGACATGACAAGTGGGAGGGTCTAAGCATATCTGCCATGACGTTTGAAACGGACAGGCTTATAAAGTCACATCCTGGAAGAGACATAAAGAGACATAGCAGCAGGCCTGTGTCAAGGGCTAAAGAGTGTGTGTGTGTGTGTGTGTGTGTGTGTTTGTGTGTGTGTGTGTGTGTGTATTTTCTAAATTTTTACAAATCAAGCCACGTGTTACTACTATTTATTTCATGAATAAAGAGAATTAATATCTGGTTCCCTTGGCTAATGGGTAAATGTGTGTGCGTGTGTGTGCGAGCGTGCACCAAAACTCTCTTACCAGAGAGGAAATACATCACTGTGGCAGGTTAAATGAAGTGGAGCGTTTTCTTCCGGGCAAATAAACCTAAGTGAGTCTCACCGCATCACTCACATAAGTGATTCTCACTTATCACACAGAAGATTTATCTCTTCTTTCAGGTGTTATGAGAATCAAATGCAGACACGAGGTGGCATGGGAGAAGTATACTCTGTTGAGTACGGCTTTCCTACTACCCAACACCTGCACATCACCTAAAAATATTCCACTGGTGATGAAAAGAAATCATTCGGACTCAACCAAATCCCATATTTTAAATTGTTATGAGAAAACTTGCAAAAGTAAGTGTCAAAATATCTGATTACCTTTAAAATATTATTTATGAGTTTATTCAGTTAAAAAAGCAAATGGCCTTTCTAGGTAGCCAGATGACACTTAATCATGAGTGAGTCTATCACTGTGTAATAACTATTATACTGAGAAATCTTCAGGTCAGAACTAGAAATCGGGGAATCACAAATCTGTAGGAGCAAAGGCAATTGCAAGAGGCTGTGGCTGCTGATTGAGAAACTTTACATCCGCTGTAGTCTTAAAACAAAAGGCAGGCTGAAATTGATTTACTATGCGATCAGATAGTAAAAAAAGAAAAACAGTAGGGTGTACATACACAGCATTGTGTGCTGAACTCTATAAACATCAGCGTCCGAATGTGCTAGTATTTTAAGTATCCTCACAGGACAGAGCCCCCTGAGAGAGCATCCACATAATTAATGCTTTTTATTTCTTCCTATATTGTCAATTTCACAATCAAATTTTGTCATATCAAGACTAATAAGTCCCACTTTAACTGTCTCCTGCATTCCGCTCTCATCTCTCTGTTGCATCTCAGGAAACCACAAGGAGCAGAGCTCTCCAGGAGAGCTGGAAAATCAACCACAGAGCCAGAAAGCACTGCAATATGAAAGCACTCCTCACCTCTTGGTTATCTTGAGTGCACACTGTAGAAGAAGGATGGAAAAGAGTGCTAGGACACCCTCTAATCCCAAATCTCTGGGAATAACATGCCATCTTTTGTATATCCTCAAAAGATGGATACCTGAAGTGGGACCTCTTCAGGAGATAAGCTGTTCTAGAAATTCTGAAACATCTTCTTTCATAATCCCCAATGTTATTCAAACAATACATGCATGTGATATGGATGAGATGAGGGCTGAAATCTGTGGTCCCAGCTAATTAAGTGACCTGTGTGGAAATGTAACTCATGCTCATTAATACCATGTTTCGAATTAATTAACTGGCCGCAGACTTACTCAACCATGCAGGTAGAAATATGCTAAAATATACTTTAACAATTTATTTTATTTTATTTTATGTTTTAATTTATTGGGGTGACAATTGTTAGTAAAATTACATAGATTTCAGGTGTACAATTCTGTATTACATCATCTATAAATCCCATTGTGTGTTCACCACCCAGAGTCAGTTCTCCTTCCATCACCATATATTTGATCCCCCTTACTCTCATCTCCCACCCCCCTTACCCCCTTACCCTCTGGTGACCACTAAATTATTGTCTGTGTCTATGAGTTTTTCTTTCTCATTTGTTTGTCTTGTTCTTTTGTTGTTTTTGGTTTATATACCACATATCAGTGAAATCACAGGGTTCTCTGCTTTTTCTGTCTGACTTATTTGGCTTAGCATTATACTCTCAAGATCCATCCATGTTGTCATAAATGTTCCTATATCATCTTTTCTTTAACAATTTTGACATGCTAGAACACAGTCAAATCTAAAGAAGTTTATATAGAAATAAGATGAACATGGCTCCACATGGGGTGACTGACGTCTGTCATGAGAAAACCTGAAAAGATCCTAATGATACACCTGGGATACCCAACCACCTTCTTCTGTCTAAACTTTACTGGAAAGTGTTAATCTAAAAAGGTATGAAATTGATTTGAACGCTTTCCTAAACAAAGCTTTTTTTCTCTCCTTCTCCCCCTTCAATACATTCCAGAATGATACAATGTTTCACCCAACATATTAAAGTTTAAATCTTGATCTTTTTGCAGATTGCCTTGGCAACCTCAAATTCTCTGTAATAAGAGTCACACTAAAGGCAAAAAAAAAAAAGGCATAAATATATTTGTACAAATCAGAATTACAAACCTTTACATGAGTCATCCTCAATTGGCTGTTTGAAAGCTGTTATGTCACTGAAAGTGCAAAGAAATAAAACCACTTTATCCTGTTCATTTCGAATTGGAGCAATTTTCACAAAGAACCACACAGGTGTCCCTGAAAGAAATATTGAAAGGTTGATCAGTAATTTTCATTCTCATTTGAGGGGCTATGAAAGCAAAGACCTGGGAATGAATAGATACAAATATTAATTCATTTCTTAAAACGCTTCATTCCTTCAGATGTTGAGGTTATTATACCATTAATTTCTCTTCTTGCTGGAATAAAAACTTTCACAGTTACTATTTAGTGGGGCTTGTCTTCTGTTCAAATAATTTTGTAAATGCAGATCTCTTAACCCTGTATAACGATTAGAAAATAGGTTAAAACCCCTCCTGGAAGTAACTAAGGTATAGAGACCTAAAGACTTATCTTTGACTATGTAATAGACAAGTAAACAGTAGGGGCCAGGAGGGCACTGCCAACCATGGCCAGTAGACCATGCAAACTCAAATTTCCATTGTTAAAGGGCCCCCGTGTCAAAATCCAGTGTGGGAATCCATCAATTTGGCTCACATGCTCAATCAACCATGGGCCAGAAACTATATTTCTAAGTCTCTCTCCCCAAAATAAAAATCCCAAAGGTCCAATATAATAGCAAATGATAACACATTAAGAAGGAAAAGAATTGCCAAAATGATTCACCCAGCAAAGGCTCCCCCAGGTAGGGAGGTTTCTAGATTAGGGCTGTCATTACATTAGTTTCTTAGGACGCTCGATGAATGTCTTTCAACTTCCAATCCTTGTTCCTGAGCTAACGTGGGGGATAAATGAGATCTTCCAAAGTACTGCCTGAATCCACAGAAGGAGAGGGTGGGCAGGACTCATCTGACTTCTCAGAAAGGGCACCCACCCAGGTATCTATGGCCAAGTATCTGCACAAAGTCAGTCTCTGGCTTCCAAAAAATATTAGGAAAAACAAACAAGTATTGTCTTTCTATACAGGACATCAGCAAGACAGAACAATCAATTCCGTGATACAAAATTAAATGAGGCAAAAGCAATGATAAGTTCTTCCCTATCTAATTCTTGTCGCCCAGCTCCTAAAACAGCATCTGGCGTGTAAGAACTTAGTAACTGTTTGTTGAATTTTGCATAACTGGAATAGTACTTTATATACTATTTTCTAACCACTTTCAAGTTAAAATAGAGTAAATATTTCTCCATGTTGTTAAGTGTTAGAGAAGCTTCTTACCTACCAGGCAACATGCTCAGCATTTTATTTATTTTAGGAGATAGCAATGGAAATAACTCACTAAATCTTGGAGATGGAAATAGATCCCCAAGAGGTCACCTGGGTCTCTCTGCCTGCAATCACATCAACTTCTATATTATACAACACAGACAGACAGACATCTCTGATTAACATTAGGATTAGTCAATCTAACTTAACAATAACTAGCTTACATATCTGGTTATACCACTTATTTATATGTTCGTATGACTAAGCCTAAAATGTAGAGTCAAACAGGCAGCAAATAGATCAGATAGGAATAATGTTCTCCTTCAATCTTAAATATCTATGTATTCATCCATAGTTAATTTTAATCTTCTGTCCATTTTCTCTTTCCACAATTCTCAGCTGTCGGTTTCTGGGTGCTCTTGGAAGACAAATAGATTATGATGTCACTAAGAAAAATGTATTTTGAAAGAAAAATCCACCATACAAAAACCACAAATGGCATTCCAAAATCAAGAGGAATATGGCCTCTGAATTACCTACTGTTTTTGGAAAGTTTGTGTTACTACTGTTCCCAGCCGCCTCTTCAGAATCTGTGGGATTTTAAACCATTTTCAATTAAGCAACAGAAAACTTAGAAGAAAGCATCACACCAATTTAGTCTACACACCCACAGCTCTCAGGTGTATCCTAGCTGGTAATGCAAAAAGCAAACAAATCAAAAAACCATTTTCTTTTTGCTCTAAAGAAAACTTGAAACGATTTTCTTTTAAGACGGTAAGCCAGAAAGCACTTCTAATTTGTCAAACTAATAATAAAACAGATAAAGAGGCCCCCACTCATGATGTCTAACACCAGGCGCCCAGTCTTGCTGGGTCCCCAGAACCTTCCCGTTCCCAGCTGCCACGTATGGTCCTTCCACTGTGCTCTGTCAGCGAGGCTCGATGCCTGGTGAACGTTCCAATTGGGACTGAGCCATCTAATCTTTATATTCCATTTATGACTACGGGGATTGATGACATTAACCTTTTTCAAGGTCTCCTCCTAGGAGACCTTTTTCATTTTACCACAGTTCAAGCTCATCATGAACTCTCCCCATTTCAACAATTCACTCTGTTTAAAGCTGTATGCCTCTCTCCACCAAACTGTGCCCACTGCTTGCATCCAGAAATGTTCCCCTATTAAATACATGCTACTCTGATCATCCCTTTTGAGTATCTAAGTTGCATCTTGTACCAAAAAATTCACATAGTCAGTATGTATTGCCTTAGAGTTAGTCTCCAATTGATCATTTAGACTTGTTGAGGGAAGGAACCTCCTTTTCCCTGATCTGGTGATTCCCTGTAGAGAGACATCTTTCAGTGAGGCACTCCAGGCCTTTTCCCTGGGCTATCAGTTTGGAGGACAAGAATTGGATGTGTGCAGCTTGACCACTACTCCTCTCCTGCTTTCTTAGAAATTAGTCTGCATTCTGCTTTGCTTCTCCCATTCCATAAATGTTAGGGGGGAGATCAAAAGGCAGAGGAGATGGCGACTGGGAGGAGAACTGAAGTTCTCCAGTGCTACCTGGGATGGATGGGTAATTCTGTCTGATTCCAAGATTCACTTTAAGAAACAGTTGACCGAAAAAAATAAAAGTTATTTTTGGCAAAAATGGGGTTATTCAGGAATAGCAAAGAATTGCAATTTCAGACATGCAAGCTATGGCAAAACCACAGGCAACTCTAAAGAACAAAGGAGAGAGCATTCTTTTATAGAGGTAGGCGTGGGAGAAGTTGGGAGAGGCTTTTACAAACAAAGAGTCCACGGGAGAAAACGGGGAGTTCCAAGTGTAGTGCTTTTCATTGGCTGAGTTATGATAGTCTCAAGGGCTGAGCTGTTGTTAGGCAAGAAGAAACTCTTCCTTCCTCCTGCTGAGTAAAATAGAAAACATCTTATTGGAGATGCAGCTTATGGGACTCTTCCTGTTTGGGGTAATAGACGATGAGTGGTAGGCCATGAGACTCCCCCTGCAGGCCTTCCTGACCACAATTTTAGTTGAGGTTTCTTTTGTTAATTTCCTCAAAATTCACTTGCCCACAAATATCAACAATATTCTCCAGGAGAAGCTTTACTAGTCATAAGGGTGATACTTTCATCTCCATTTGCCTAATTCTTGTATCTCTTTCAATTGGTTCTGAGCACAGGCAGGGAAAGAGAATGCTATGTATTGACCCCCCTCAAACCTCAACAATCAAGGACTATTACTTTAAATAGATCATAATTCATTCCAAGGAGATCTGATCTACTTTCTGTCTTATCCTGCACCCATATTCCAATGGCGCCTAATGTAGTATTCTGCATAGGGTCACATTAGCCCACTGTATTGCTCAACTCCAAAGAGTTGCCATCTTGGAGTTGTGAAACTCAACAACCTTGGCAGAGTAGGTGCTCTATAAATGCTTGCTGAGTTTCAAAGTAATAAATCCTGCTTCCAGTGTCTTCACAATCACTCAGACCTGCCTCTCTCCCAAATTATCACTACCCAAACAATCTAGGAAAGCAAGTAGAAGGGGTTTAAATTTTTATTTCTGAAATTCTTCCCAAAGAGAACATGAGTCCTTCCTAGGGGGCACCAACCAGTAATTCAACCCTTCTTCTTAAAAGCAAAGCATTTTTAACTAATAAAATATTACTCAAAGTCTCAATATATTAAATAATTGCTCCAAATGAACATGAACCATCCAGAGCCTGGAGCCCCACCCAACCAGTTTCTTTCCACCCCTCTGGATGCCCCTAAGGGTATTCCTGAGCCCTTTGGCTCCTTTCAGATATAGTTCTGCCCAGAGGCAGAGGCCGTGGCAGTTGGCCTCCAGGGAATCTCTCCTAGAGCCCAGATTCTGCAGAAAGACCCATTCCATCAAGATACAGGAGAGGCAATGAATGAACAAATGATCACGGGCATACACACACACACACACACACACACACACACACACACAATCCACAAGAGGAGTTTAAAATTCTGCCTCTTCACCCAAGTAACTACAATAGAAAAACAAGTATGTGATGTCTTCTTTCTGCAAAAAGATCAAAGGTCCAATGATAAATTTTCTACTAGAGGAAGATCAATGCACAAATCCAGGAGAAACACATCATCTGGCAATTCTGATGGCAGCAAAGGCTGCTGCTGCTGGGAGAGCAGCTCTTTCTTGGCTGAGGATGCTCAGTGAAGAGGAAGTTCCAGGCCAGGCTCCTCCTCCTGGTCACTCTGTGATTCTCAGCCCTTAGGTAGGGCCCTTGTGTCATGCAGTAATGAACCTGCCAAACTAACCTGGCTATGGGGTTTCTCAACCTCATCAGTCAGATAACAAAAGAGCAAGGCTCAGCTGTATGAGAGAATTTTGGGCATCCATCAGTCTTCCTCTACCCTGGGCCTCGTCCTAGGTACTCTGTCACCAGGCAGTCAGGTAGCCATGCCACATTCAACAGCAACAGAACTGACCAAGCTAATGCGATTGGTTCTTGAGATGGGTGGCACGTGCTGAGCCATTTGGATAGGTTCTGAAACTGGAGTAGGGAATGGCAGCCTGCCCCAGGAAACAGACCCATGGTCTGGGGTCAACTTCATTGAGACAAATGACTAGTGCAGAGAGGATGTGACAACACTAGGGGTACATAGTGGCTGGCCACTGGCCATTAGAACATCTGATTTGGAATCCCAAGCCCTGGGTTTGAACTCTATCTCTTCCTTTATTATGTGTCTTGGGCATGTCACTTTAACTTCTCTTCAAATCAGTTTCCTTATTTGTAAAACGGCGATAATAAACCTACTTTAGATTAAGTAAAAATGTATACATGTCTGGTACGTAGGTATTTAAAACTATTACTTTCCTTTCTTCCTTCCTTTTAAATTCCTCATCTGTAAGATTGAAATGCTCGATACCACCTCACAGGAGCGTTTGGATGACTTAAAAAACGAATGTATCTCAAGTGTTTAATGAAATTCTGAAGCTACCTCAACCTGTTCTGAGGGAAGAGAGCCAGTCTCAACCATAACAAGGAGAAAGCTAGAAAAAAATCAATGCTTAAGCCTCGAGGTACTTAAAATTTGATTGAAGAGCAAAAAGCAAAACCTAAATAAATGGAGAAAGTTACACTGTTTGTGGATGAGAAGGTTCAATTTTGTAAGTCAGACCTCCCATTTAACATATAAATTTAATACAATTGCAATCAGAATCTCAATTGTTCTTTCTTGTTTGTTTTTCTCAGAGCTTGATGGATTGAAATTCAATTCAAATAGAAAAATGAAGGTAGAAAATGTCCAAGAAATTTTTGAAGAGAAAAATAATGACAGGGACTACCTACTACGATAATTAAGAGCCATTGCCACTGGTCCTAAAACAAGCAACAATGAAAATAATGATATCACTTATTGAATGTTTACAATGAGGCCAAGCCCTGACAGTATGGTTTACTTCTCACAATACTCTGTGAGGTAGAACCGCTACTGTGACAGTATCCTCATTTTAAATATGGGGGAAACCACTGGGAAAGCATTTTAACGAAACCCACATAGCTAAAAGTTACAAAAGAAGAGGAGAGAGACAAATCCGTGAATGTGTAAGAATTTAGTACATAAAGAAAAGAGCATTTCAAATTAGAAGGGCGGAGCTGGATTCTTTACCAAATAGTACAGTGGCCCCAGTTTATCGATGGTCTCATTTTCCTCTGTTTCAGTTACCTGCGGTCAACAGTGGTCTGAAAATATTAAATGGAAATTTCTAAGAATAAATAACTCGTAAGTTTTAAACTGCATGCCCTTCTGAGCAGCATAATCAAATCTCGCACAGTTCTGAGTACTGTAATGGAATCTCACGTGGTCCTGCCCAGGATGTAAAGCATCCCTGTGTCCAGCGTCTCATGCTGTGTAGGCCCCCTGCCCATTAGTAAACTTGTAGCTGTCTTGGTGATCAAACTGCCTATAACAGTATCACAGAGCTTGTGTTCAGGTAACCCTTATTTTACTTAAAACAGCCCCAAAGTACAAGAGTAGTGATGCTGGCAATTCGGATATGCCAAAGAGAATCCATAAAGTACTTCCTTTAAGTGAAAAGGTATGTATATATAGGGGAAAACTTTATATATATATACATACACACAGGGTTCGGTACTATTTGAGGTTTCAAGCATCCACTGGGGGTCTTGGAATGTGTCCCCCGCAGATAAAGGGAAGACTATTATACTGAGACAACTAAATAAGCATTATGGAAAGTCAATTAAGTCAGACTGTTACATCACATAATATATAAAAATAAATTCCACATGGTTTAATGTTTTAAATATTCTAACATAGCTATAAAAGTACCAAAGGAAAAATAGAAGAATATTCTTCTAAAATAGAAGAATATTTTATTATCTGGGTAAGCTTCCTAAGCATTATACAAAGGTCAGAACCAGAAAGGAAAACATTGATATAAAAATTTTTCACTTTTTCTTTTTTTTTTTATTTATTAGTTTTAGGTGTACAAGACAAGGTAATACTTAGACGTTTGTCATTATTTTTCACTTTTATATGATATTTTAAAGAGTCTCTAAAAGGAAAAGTATTTTATGTTACATATGTGTTTAGGGTCAATATCCCTTACAGCTGCTAGCACTGAATAAGTAAAAGACAATCCATTAGGAAACGAGGCAGAATATTATTTTTTTCCTATTAGATTTGTCTCCACAACTAGATTGTAACCCCCTCAAAGTCAGGCTCGTTTTCTTATACCTGGATCTCTTTGGCTCAAACCGACAGGCCTACAGTAGGTAATCAATAAGTACTTGGCCAGCAGCTTCTCCTTGCTGGCTTGGCAAAATGCTGTAAGATGCCTTTCCCAGGGCTTCTGTGATGGAGAAGCTGACCCAGAGCTTCCAAACACGGGGCCACCAGCCTCATCACAAGTCATGGAGTCAGTCATGCTGTACCCAAAGGGTATACTACTTTCACTCAGGCTGATACTTCTTGATTGTCTTGTTTGAAAAATGGGAAAACTAATTGACTAGCACAAGAGTGACCACCTAAAATATTTACTGAATGAATTCATTAATGATGCCTGTCAGTGATGTAGGAGAATTATCGAGCATACTGAGAATGACTTCAATAACGATACAAAACATATAGCACCACTGAAAGGCCCAGGTTTATTGGTCAGACTGGCCAACAGATAGAAAGAAATCTTTCAAATAATCTATCCTTGAAGATATGTAATAACATTCTATACACTCATTCCAAAACATACCCTGAAGTCTTCTGCTAATTACTCCCAACTCCCCAAAAGGTAGGACAAACATTAATGCTTATCAATAGAAGTTCCTTTTTACAAAGTTGTGCTTGCAAATACTAAATAATGGAAGGGGGGAGGAAAAGAATCAAAAGAATTTATTAAGAGCTTATAAAAAATCAGTAACAAAATCACTGGATTTAAATAGAATATATGGGCAAAGAACCTGAACAATTAACACACAAAAGGGTAATGTTAAATGGATAGTAAATGGAAAAAATATTTCAGTCTCACTAGCATTAAAAATACTCATTAAGCAAAGAAAAAAATTAATTATAGGCAATTTGATAATTTAAAAGTTATACTATTCAATGCTGGTGCAGTACAATGAATCAGATGCTCACAATTTTAAAGTGAACTTGAAAATGGGTTCAATTCTCACAACACTACTTGGCAAAATGTCTCAGGAACCTTAGTTCACATACTTTGACACAGTACTTCTCAACTTCTAGGAAATATTTCATAATGTCAACAAGATATCTTTACACACAGATATTCATCTTAACGTTGTGCTTAATAAAAAAAAGTTAGAGCCTTATAAATATCCAATAATAGAGGAAGTGTTAATAAAATTCTTTCTAAATTATGTTTATGGGGAATTTTAATGATGGGGATAATTTTGTGATAAAAGATTACATAATTGTATGAGTTCGAGTTGCATATATGTCAAAATCTCAATTATGTAACATGTACACAGACAAAAACTAAAAGTGAACCTACCAAAAAGTTAAGAGTATAGTAGTATTCCCCTGAGACTTTGAGTCTTTGGGGGATTGTTTTTCTTCTTTATACCTTCATGTACTCTCCATAGTAAAAATGCATTAATTTAAAAATGACAGAGAAAAATAAATATTCTTTTAGATGATGGCATTTCACATTTTAAAATCTCAACGGGGGCGAGTTTTCCCCCAGGGGACTCTATACTGCTTTAAAATGCTGAACATTTCAATCTAATGAACCACAAAGTTTGAAAGTAGAAGCAAACTCTGCCTCCTTTTTCCTCTTGTCCCATCCATTTATGTTCAATCTGCTCCTATGAGACCAACACAGCTCAGTTCCGCCCCACACTGCTCACTCCTCAGCTCCCAAGCCCTCACTCCAAATCACATACTTTTCTTTCACTCATCTGTTTCTTGGTAACTCTCAAGTTCCTTTCAAAGCCACTCAACAAACATTTGCTGAGCACCTCCTCCAGGTCCAGCTCTGAGCTAGAATTTCGGTTAAGTTTCACTTCAGGCCAAACGAGGAGTTGCTGACAGGAAATGCTGTGTTTCCCACTACCTGGGCACTGCCTAGAGCTGGGTAAACTGAGGGAAGAGCCAGTCACTGGTCACCACTAACAAAGTCCTACATTCAGCCTTCTCCCTTTCCCCTCTCCACCCTCAACATCTCACCATCTCAACGGCCTCTTCCCCTCAGCAGGCCACACTCATCTTGTCACCGGGTGATCCCTAGCGGACCCCAACCTCCAATCTCCTATGCTCCCTTCTATCTCCACACTCTACTGCAATCATCTTTCTAAAATGAAAATCTGATTATATACTTAACCCTGCTTAAAACCCCTCAATGTGTCTCACTCCCACCCTCTTTCCCCACAACTGCTGCTCTTAAGACAAATTCTAAACTCTTTAACGTAGCCGTGTTACTGGCTGTTATTAACTTTGCCACCTCATTGGTTAACCCTTGTTTACGAGGTTCTACAATTAAGTTCACGAACTTGTTGCAACAATGTTGCTAACCTTTTTTGATATCAGAGGGATTACTCATTATGAATTTGTACCAACTGGACCAACAGGTAACCAAGTTTATTATTTGGAAGTGCTGAAAAGGCTGCATGGAAAAAGTTAGACGACCTGAACTTTTCGCCAACAATTCATGGCTCTTGCATCACGACAATGCACCAGTTCACACAGCACTGTCTATCGGAGTTTTTAGCCAGTAAACAAATAACTGTACTGGAACACCCTCCCTACTCACCTGATCTGGCCCCCAATGACTTCTTTCTTTACCGAAGATAAAGGATATATTAAAAGGAAGATATTTGGATGACATTCAGGACATCAAGGGTAATACAACGACAGCTCTGAGGGCCATTCCAGAAAAGAAGTTCCAAAATTGCTTTGAAGGATAGACTAGGTGCTGGCGTCAGTGCATAGCTTCCCAAGGTGACCATTGTGATATTTAGCAATGAGGTATGCAGTACTTTTTCTAGGATGAGTTCGCGAACTTAATTGACAGCTCTCATACCTGCATTTCATCAGCCAGAGGTACTCTTTGCTCTTTGCCCATCTCCCACCTACCCTTCAGTTTCTGCATGGACTTCCTGTCTTCTAGGAAGACTGCCTTCCCTGACCTCATACATTAGGGTTAAGTAATCCCGCTATGTGGTGTCACCATCAGAACATTATGGCTCTGTCCTGTGAATGCTGCCCCCACCCCTGTGAATGCTCTAAGAGTAGAGGTTATGTTTGTCTCTCCGTAACTGCATCTCTGGCCTAGTGTCTGACAGAACTGGTCAATAAAAAGTTGTTGGGAAAAAGCATAGAATTTGGTGTAACTGCTATAATATTCCCAGGCTTAACAAATAATTTCAAGTTTCTAAATTCCTCAGGCGAGGGTAAGAGATGGAGGAGTCGGGGGAAGTGAGAAGGTTCCCAGGAAGAAACTGACACTATCTGCATCAATTTCATGCTTCACAATTTATGTACACGCTTAGCCTTCTACGGAGCCCTGCCAGCGCACCAGACATCTCTGTGTAAATCAGAAACAGAAGCTCTTCCCTCAGCACAGATGCAATTCTAGGCCGGGGACACGGAGGCCTCAGCAAGCAAACCACAAGCTGGTTTCCAGTTGCCCCTATACAGGGTATCGCCTGCCTTGCACCCACAGTTGCACTGTCACAGTCTAGGAAGAATGGCCACGGAGCAAGGCCACTGGAAACAGGTCCTGGATCTGCATGACCTCAGAGGAATTAAACTATTTAATCCTTATACTATGGAGATAATTAACATCACTATACCTACTTCTCAAGGCTTAGAGAATCAACATTTTAAAATAGTCAAAGGTAAGGTAAAAATTGCATATGATCACCATTATTCTTGAAAATGCCTTAACATCATCCATAAAGTGTAGCCCAGGCTGACATTCGTCTCTCAATAAACCCCCCTCAATCTTCAGGGAGGGAAGAAATGCTGATTCTCTGTAGAACATCAGTTGAACTAACTGGCTCACTTGCAGAGGCCATGTCTACCCACATGGTAGGTAGTTTCAAATACCACAGTCGCCTTCAGTGCAATGAGATACAATACTTAGCCTTCATCCCTGGAGGAAGCTGAGGGAAGAGCAGATTCTCCTGTCCCACCTCATATTCATTCTGGGGCACATGCTCATTGAAGGGAATGGCAATCGAAATCACTAACTCAAGTTAAATTATGTTTCCCTCTCTCTCCCTTTTCTGCCAAACATGTGTAGTTGAATTTAGACAAGTTAAATGCATAGTCTAATGAAGCTTGAAGGCTCTGAAGCAAAATATAAATGCAAAGCATTTTGGTGATACACCTCCCCGATTAGCATACTGTGCCGTGGGGAAATCCGCTGTTGAATACACAAAACCTTTCACTTAGGCTATTAGCTGAGGCACGGGGGAAGGGAAGGCCACTGCTGGCATGCTTCAGGTCAGAACCATTGCTCTGAGTTGAGCTGCCCATAGTGCAAGGACTGGCACAGAGCCACTCATGGCCTTTCACCTCATTCCTCTTATGCCGAATAGCAGGGTAGGAGCTAGACCTACTGGCTGAAGGAGTGAGGTGGAGCAAAGCAACCTCTCTATCATGAAAGCTACAGGACCAACCCTCTTGGATTTGTCGGTGCCCAGAGCCAAACTCTCAGACCAGCAGCACTGGCACAGGCCACCAAGCAAACAGTCCTCTTAGTTGCCAGCTCCACCATGCCAGACTGAAGAAATGGTCCCAGCTCCTTCCAGACAAAAGCAGCATGGTGACCTTTGTTTTCCAAAGCAAAACATATGACTCTGAATGCCAACAAAATAAATACACCATCTGGGCCACTCTGGAAATGTTCTGTTGAACCTATGACCTACCATTCTATCCTACAGATAAAGAACAGGATTCTTGACAAACAAAATAGCATTTTGAGAAACAAAAGCAAAGCACTGTTGACACCTCTGCAGCCCTGCTACAGCCAGATGCCGCACTTATACTTCTAATGTAGCTAATCTCCATTCTCCTAAGAGAAAAGCAAGTTCTATACTGTGTATGGCTACTGACCTAAAATTCCATTAACATGCTTTGTAGAAGTAATTGTAGCCAAAACAAATACAAATTAACAATGCACTGTGTCTATTAAATGCTGTCTCCAGATGAAAAACTGGAGTCACCGGAAGAACAAAATTGTATTCAGAAAATCTGGCATTACCTCCTGTGCTAGGGGCTGTGGAAGACAGATACAAAGGTGAAACGGACAGAGTTTCTGTCCCATCTCTTCCCCTCTCCCAAGGAGGTACAAAGTCTACAAGTGTCTTAAGCCAGCAACTCACCATAAGTAAACCAGCACTAAACACTAATTCTTGGCAGGAAAAAGATCAACAAGTCTTGACTGCTTAGTGACATTTTCAAATGTCCCTATAAGGAAGAGTCTAACTCATCAATCTATGCCATTTATCCCAACACACACAATAGCTTCAAGTAACAACAGTTAGCTGATGGGACAGAAAAATACCCAAAAGAGCAACAAAGGAAGAAGAAATATTTTACTTTACCAAGCACATTAAGATATGGTTCAGAATGGTCTGAATACTCACTGTTCTTCTTGTACATCAAAATTTCAAAGGAATTCATCTCATAGTTCTCAAATGTTTGCCGCACCTTTTCAATTGTATCTTTATCAGTCAGCTCCCCATACATAAAACTGCAAATCAACCAAAGAGCTCAAGTTAGATTAACAAATATTTATTATTTGTTAACATATCAGTGTATGTTAAATATCCGTTCTATACCTAGCATTCTGCTATGTGGAACGGACACACACACACACACACACACACACACACTAAAAACATTCAATCAAAAATAAGAGAAAGGAAAAATAAAAGAGCAGAAAAGAGTAGATCAGAAAATAGTATGACCAACACATAAGGAATAACAGAACACAGAGTAGTCACAGAGCACTGTCTGAGGAATCACAGAAGGCTTCCCAGAGGTAAGGACAAATGAGATCTAAAGAGCAGATGGAAATTAACAGAGAAACAAAAGAAGAAAGAACATTCCAGGCAAGAAATTGGCACGTGCAAAATCATACAGGTGAAAATGAGGTTAATTCTGGAACTTGAATGTAGTTCAATGCAGTGTGACTGAAACACAAACAGTGAGGGGAAATTTTGCAACAGATGACACAGAGGTAAGTACAGGCCAGAGCCTGCAGGAGAGCATGGTCTTATAAGCCATGTGAAGTAATTTAAATTTTATCCAAAAAGAACTCTTAGGAACGATGCAGAGTAAATTTGTACCAAAGATTTTTCTCCTTCTAATTCCCAACAAAATAAACAAAAGAATAGAAAAAAAATCACAAAAATTTACCAACCACACAAAAGAAGGGGTGCAATTTGATGCTCTAAATATTCAGACAGAGCTAAAGAAGGAACCAAATATTCAGCCACTGTCTGTACAGGTCTTTTTCCTACCCGACTCCGCCCACAGAGAGAGAGAGAGAGAGAGAGAGAGAGAGAGAGAGAGAGAGAGAGAGAGAGAGAGAGAGAGAAGGCATTGAATTTTAAAAAATTGAGATAATAAAATCCTACAAATGCTTACGACTACACCTCCCTACTGCTCATGTTTGGAGAAAAGTTGGCTAAGGGGGGATATCAGAAGCATGAAAAAAAGCTAGAGAAAACCTCTGGAGAGTAGAAGCTCCTACCTATTAGTGCTGATTCTCAACAGAGGAGGTGAAACTGCTTAGGCCCCACAGTGAAAATGGTCTGGAAACCAAGGTTTGTTCCTCTGGGAACAAGATACACCCCCAATGAGGCAGGGCCAGCCATGGCACAGGACACGAACCAAATGCAAGAGGAGAAAAAGCCATCTCTCCATGGGGCTCGAAAAGCCAGTCCTCTGACAAAGGCTCCCCATGGACCCAGCGAGCATCTCCCCTGCCAACCCCAGGCCTCCGGTGACAGCAAGGAGGGACAGCAACACTCAGCCCTCAAGTCTTAGGTAACGTAGAAGCAGAGGCATGGGCTTACTGTTGAGTACCCGCCCCATCTTCTAAAGCTGTGCCTACTGATTTCAATCTAACTGAATTTTGATGACTTGAATCACAGAATCGTGGAATTTCAGAGGTAAAAAGAACCACCGAGATGATCAAGTGCAATTCCTGAACCACCAGGTCAAGTGCCATGCTTTGCTTGATACTGGCACAGCCTTCGGCATACTATAGGCTTCCGATTCCCAACACCCTGTAAGGAAAGTGCCCTGGCTGTTGACTTTATGAATTCTATGTCACTTTTATTATGTCCCTTCCCAACCCACTGAGAGCTGTGTTTCCCCTCTGCCTATCTCAGGCAACGCTCTGCCTTTGGGTTGCACTCTTCAACTACAAAACCAGGAAAAGAGATAATCGAGCTTGTTGTATTCTCTTTAAAAAGAAAGATAGATCAGGACTGCATCAGTCCTACAAGGGAAAAACTTAAGCTCTATGACCATTTTATGTAGCCAGTTGCTCACAAGCCTTTTCAGCTTCCTTCCACTTTCTGTGAGTTAATTTGCTAGATAAGTGACCTCCATTTAAGCAATGGGATGGCATATGTGCTGGCAATTTCCTTCACAAGGTAAAACAAATGGCTGTAAAATAGAGTCTTCAAACAAATGAAGTACCATAATGACACCCAGCTCTCATTCATCCTAGGTACTTTCTCAAGCTGTAATTTATTCATAGGTGATAAATTTCCTTTTCCTGGACATTAGATTTCAGATGCCTGCAATGCAAGAAGTAAGCAAAAGAGTCTCCTGAGCTATGAGAAATCCAGCTAGCACAAGGTATGCTTGCTTTTGAGAAAGGACACTTCAGGGATTAAACAAGTTTCTTAGAGAAGTTGGCTAAAATAGCAAATTTATCTGATTTTCTTAATGGAGCTGATTGTAGCCAATAAGAAGCAAGATAGGTAAGCTTAAGTCACACTAAAAAGGAAAGCTAACTCTCCTAATTTGTTGTAATTGTATATGTGCATATACAGATATAGATGTAGATGCAGATATACACACTTAAGAGGATAAAAAGCATACCAAGAATATGAGAGAATTCTATTGCATTACTTAAGAGTCATAATTTCTAAACCTTTGAGCAATGGGTCGGGAGGGGGGGAATCTTCAGCTTTCTATTTCCCAGTCCCCCAAACCTAAAATTTAAGAAAATGATAAGATTTGAAAACATTTCATCCTTTTCACCAAACTAGTTACTTGGCTGACTTAATACCGCGAAAATGCAACTTCTGAAAACCAAAGACAATGCCTGGGGCAGACAAGTTTTCGCACCCTTCGTAGATGAGTTTCTTTGTTGACTTGGCAGGACTGGGGAAATGATTCTGCTTCATGCAAACACACTGAAGACAGAGGACTCCGAAGAAAGAAGGGAGTGAGAGGAGGCAAAGACAATGCTGAGCAAGACCTTCCCAAGGCACTGCAGGCTTTCCACTCAACACCTTAAAGATGCTGTAAAACAGCTGTTCTAGCACCATGGCTCACAGGTGCTGTTTGGTTAGTAACCCTGTGAAACACACAAGCTACACTGTTAGCTCCATCTGCCTGTGCCTTTGAGTTAGAGACCAGAGAGGAATGTAACAAGAACGAGAAGGCAACAAAATATCGCTTCTGTTCTGTTTTTCTAATGGAAAGCCCTATGAACAAGGACCTTGTCTCCAACGCTGTAGTTATTCTTCTAATAAAATGGTTCACAAATCTTAAAATTAATTTAATCGTCTAAATTTTTTTTAACTTTATTGAATCTTCTAACTTGCATGTTCAGTTTTATCTAAAACCTCATAAACTCCTGCGTTCGCATTTTACAGATAAAATGATTTTCCTGAGATTTCTTAGGTTTTCCCCCATCTCACTGCAAGTTCCTAAGTTGTGGGAACCATGTTTTAAGTCTGACTTTCCCAGCACAGTGTGTGAACTGGAGATGATATTGCCATAAATAGTCCTGAATAAACATTGAATGAGAGAAAGGCGATTCCCACACTGAGTCAGCCATTTTCTTTTTCCAAAAGATACCATGATAGATTGTCCAATAGAACAGCCCCAATCATAAATACCTGCAGGTACTGCTTTTTTGCATCACTTCCGCCCTGTGATAGCCAGACAGCTTGCAAAATCCATCATTGCTGTACACGATAGGCCAGTCCACTATCTGGGCATTCCCCAACACAAAATTAGTATCTGTTAAAAAAAAAAGAAGAAGAAGAAGAAGAAGAAAAAGAAAAGGGCACATGAGGCAAGACATTAGCTGAGATTCAATGAGGACATAAATAATGTCAACTAAGCCAGGTAATTTTGCTTCCCTCCATAATAGTCTTTTAAACAGGAAAATGGCCCTTCAAGGAATACAAAAGAACACTGCTTTAGAGTGAATATTTTGAATGCAAATGCTAAGGTTACTATATCCCAAGAAGAAGTTAGCAAAAAGAAAGCATGCTTAACCAACCAACCAACCAACCAACCAAGCAACCAACAAATCCTGCAGAAATCCAGTGATTCCCATGAGACACGTTCTAGTCCAAATTTTTCATCTCAGTGAAAGTTATTCTGGTAATATGGAGCAAGACACAACCCAAAGTAATTTCTCCCGGGCTTTATCCAGTATCTCAGGCTTGTCAGTCCTTTGTCTAGAAGCTACAGATTGGTCTTGTTAACCCTGATTAGCCTTCACCCACCCTCAGAGAAGGCCGTGTTAGAGAGGCAGAGGAAGGGGGCCTCTTGGAACACAGACAGCCCTCCTCTTGGTGAGGAAGTGACTAGCTCCTCCTAATTCCAGAGCTTCCTAGAGCCTGAGCCAGATGCTCCCAATGCAAAACCTTCTTGCTGATTTGGAGATTTTGTAGCCCCAGAAGCTGTGTTGGGAAGCGCTTTCACAGAGCAGCAGCCCACCATTCACTTCACGGCAGGGATTAAGTAGGCCAGAGAAGTCTGGCTGTTTAGTGTTCTCGCCACTTCCCACAGTTCTGAAGATCAACTCTTCAACACTTTCTGTGCTCAGGAAACCAACTGTCCCTCTTTTCTTTTCAAGACCTTAAATTAAGCAAATAATATCCAGAACTTAAATGTAAACATTATTTTAGCTTGCTTCTCTCCTCTGCACAGAATAGTCACCCATTCCCAAAAAGAAAGAAAGGGCGGGAAAAAGGGAGGGAGGAGGAAGAAAAAGAGGGAGGACAGGCATATACCCTTCTTTTGTTCTAAACTGTATGGTGTTTTGTTTACAGATGTACGCCACTTTAAGTGAAATAATGGTGACACATCATGTCCTCATTTAATTGGCTGGTTAATTTTTTCTAGTACAACATTTACAATTTATTCACAGTATGGGTAACCATCCCTTCATCTATGTGGGAAGGAGTAGAGGAGGCAAAGTAAAGAGGAATAACTAAATCCGGTAATCTATTTTTGAGAATGCTTTAATCTATTTAAAAGGAAAATAAAACACAACTTTCATGAACTTAATCTGTAAACATGCTAATTTTATAAACATACTTTTAATGAAAATCTACAACCAGTTCTTCTTTCCATCTCCCCCATATAAACATAAGTATAGGCATACCTCAACAATATGAGGGTTCGGTTCCAGACCACCACAATAAAGTAAATGTCGCAATAAAACGAGTCAGAAATTATTTGGTTTCCCAGTGCATATCAAAGTTATGTTTATACTGTAATGTAGTCTATTAAATGTGCAATAGCATTATGTCCAAAAAAATAATGTACACACCTTAACTAAAAGACGCTTTATTTCTAAAAAATGCTACCATCATTTGATCCTTCAGTAAATGGTAATCTTGTTTTTATTAGTTTCAGGTGCACAAAACAATGTAATACTTAGACATTTATCATTTATATCCCTCACACAGTGACAACCCCCCTTCCCCATCCACTACCCCGCTGACATCGCACACAGCCATTACATTTCCACTGTCTCTATTCCAAATGCTGTACTCCACTTCTTGTAACTATATATATATATATATATATATATATATATGTATATGTATATGTGTATGTATATATATGTGTGTGTGTGTGTGTGTGTGTATAAAACTGTAGTTGAAGTTCATTATTGTTCAGCTTCAGCTTTAGGTGTACAGTGCATTAATCAAGCATCTACATCTTCCTTGAGGTGGTCTCCCTAACGAGACAAGTGTCCATCAGATACCCTACAAAATCTTTACAACATTATTGATTACATTCCCCAAATTAATTTTCAAAACCCCTTGGCCATCTTGTGGTTACCGACTGTTTTCTAATCCCCTCATCTTCCCCGTTATCCCCACACACCCTCCCATCTAGCAACCCTCAGTTTTTCCTCTTTGTCTCCAGCACTGTTTCTGATTAGTTCATTCACTTATTCTTTTCTTTAGATTCCACATATAAGTGAGATCATAAGGTATTTGTCGTTCTGTCTGACTTATTTCACTTAACATAATGTTCTCTAGGTCCATCCATGTTGTTGCAAATGGTAAGATTACTTTCTTCTTTATGGCTGCGTAATACTCCATTGTATAAATGTACCACAGTTTCTTAATCCAGTCATCTACCGATGGGCATTTCAGTTGTTTCCATGTCTTGACTATTGTGTATAGTGCTGCAATAAACATAGGGGTGCACAAATTTTTTGGAATTAAAGTTTTGGATTTCTCCGGATAGATACCTAGGAGTGGAATTATTGGGTCGTAAGGTAGTTCCATTTTCAGATTTTTGAGATACCTCCATACTGTTTTCCGTAGTGGCTACACTAATCTGCAATCCCACCAACAGTTCCCTTTTCTCCACATCCTCGCCAGCACTTGTCGTTTGTTGATTTATTGATGATAGCCATTTTGAGTGGGGTGAGGTGATATCTCATTGTGGTTTTTATTTGCATTTCTCTAATGATTAGTGAGTTTGAGCATTTTTTCATATGTCTGTTTGCCATCTGTATATCCTTTTTAGAAAAATATCTCTTCATGTCCTCTGCCCATTTTTTTAATTGGGTTGTTTGTTTTTTTGGAGTTGAGTCGAGTGAGTTTTTTATAAATTTGAGATATTAACCCCCTACTGGATATATCTTTGGCAAATATCTTCTCCCATTCAGTAGGGATCCCTTTTTGTTTTATTGATGGTTTCCTTTGCTCTGAAAAAACTTTTTAGTTTGATGTAATCCCACATGTTTATTTTTTCTCTTACTTCCCTTGCCCAAGGGGATACATCAGCAAAAATCATACTCCAGGTAATATCTGTAAAATTTCTTCCCATATTTTCTTCTAGGAATTTTATGGTTTCAGATCTTCCATTTAAGTCTTTAATCCATTTTGAATTTATTCTTGTATATGGTGTAAGGAGGTGGTCCAGCTTCATTTTTTTGCATGTGTCTGTCCAAGTTTCCCAGCACCATTTACTAAATAGACTGTATTTACCACAATGTAAATTCTTGTTTCCATTGTCGTAGATTAAATGACCATATAGGCATGGATTTATTTCTGGGCTCCCTATTCTATTCCATTGATCTATGTGTCTGTTTTTATGCCAGTACCATGTTGTTTTGATTACTGTTATCTTGTAGTATAATTTGATGTCAGGTATCATTATACCTCCCACTTTGTTCTTATTTCTCAAGATTGCTGAGGCTATCCGGGGTCTCTTATGGTTCCACATAAATTTTAGGATTATATGTTCTATTTCTGTGAAAAACGTCCTTGGTAGTTTGATAGGAATTGCGTTGAATCTGTATGTTGCCTTAGGCAGTATGGACATTTTAACTATATTAATTCTTCCTATCCATGAGCATGGTACATGTTTCCACCTATTTGTATCTTCTTTAATTTCTCTCTTCAGTGTCTTACAATTTTCTGAGTACAGATCTTTCACTTCTTTGATTAAATTTATTTCCAGGTATTTTATAGTCTTGAAGCAATTGTAAATGGGATATTTTTAAATTTCTCCTTCTGATATTTTATTGTTGGTATATACAAATGCAACTAATTTATTAATACTAATTTTGTACCCTGCTACTTTCCTAATTCATTTATCAGCTCTAATAGTTTCTTGGTGGAGTGTTTAGGGTTCTCTATATATAGTATCATGTCATCTGCATATGATGACAATTTTACTTCTTCCTTAGCAAATGGTAATCTTTTTGATGGTGGAAGATCTTGCCTCGATGTTGATGGTTGCTGACTGATCAGGGTGGTGGTTGCTTAAGGTTGGAGTGGCTGTGGCAATTTTTAAAAATAAGACAATAATGAAGCAGTCTACTGCATCAATTGATTCTTTTCATGAACATTTTCTCTGTAGCATGTGATGCTGTTTGATAGCATTGTACCCATAGTGGAACTTCTTTCAAACTTGGAGTTAATCCTCTCAAACCCTGCTGCTGCTTCATCAACTCTGTTTATGTAACATTCTAAACTCTTTGTTATTTCAACAACCTTCACAGCATCTTTGCCAGGAGTAGATTCCATCTCAAGGAAACATTTTCTTCCCTCATCTGTAAGAACTCCTCATCTGTTAAAATTTTATCTTGAAATTGCAGCAATTCAGTCACATCTTTAGGCTCCATTTATAATTCTAGTTCTCTTGCTATTTCCACCACATCTGCAGTCACTTTCTCCACTGAAGTTTTAAAGCCATCCAAGTCATCCATGAGGGTTGTAATCAGCTTCTTCCAAACTCCTGTTAATGTTGATGTTCTGACTTCTTCCCATGAATCACAAATGTTCTTAACAGCATCTAGAATTGTGACTCCTTTCCGGGGGGTTTTCAATTTACTTTGCCCAGATCCATCAGAGAATCATTATGTAGGGCAGCTACCTTACAAAACGTATTTCTTCAGTAATAAGACTGCTGGAGTTGAAATTACTCCTTGGTCCATGGGCTGCAGAATGGATGTTGTGTTAGCAGGCATGAAAACAACATTAATCTCATTGTCCATCTCCATCAGAGCTCTTGGGTGACCAGGTGCATTGTCACTGAGCAGTAATATTTTGAAAGGAATCTTCTTTTCTGAGCAGTAGGTCTCAACAGTGGGCTTAAAATATTCAGTAAACCATGATATCCTGTTATCCAGGCTTTGTTATTCCACTTATAGAGCACGGGCAGAGGGTTTTCAGTATGGTAAATGAGCATTGGCTTAAACTTAAAGTCACCAGCTGCATTAGCCCCTGCCCAGAAAGTCAGCCTGTCCTTTGAGGCTTTGAAGCCAGACATTGACTTTTCCTCTCTAGCTATGAAAGTCCTAGATGGCATCTTCTTCCACAGAAGGCTGTTTCATCTACATTGAAAATCTGTTGTGTAGCGCAGCCACCTTCTTGAATTATCTTAGCTGGATCTTCTGGAAAACTTGCTGCTGTTCCTACATCAGCACTTGCTCCAGCACTTTTATGTTATGGAGATGGCTTCTTTTCTTAAACCTCATGAACCAACCTCTGCTAGCTTCAAACTTTTCTTCTGCAGCTTATTCTCCTCTCTCAGCCTTCATGTAATTATAGCAAATTAGGGCCTTCCTCTAGATTAGGCTTTGGCTTAAGGGAATGTTGTGGCTGGTATGATCTTCTATCCAGACCACTAAAATTTTCTCCATGTCAACAGTAAGGCTGTTTTGCTTCCTTATCATTCATGTGTTCACTGGAGTAACACTTTTAATTTCCTTCCAGAACTTTTTCTTTGTTTCACAACTTGGCTAACTGTTTGACACAAGAGGCCAGGTTTCTGTCTGTCTTGGCTTTCAACATGCTTTTCTCACTAGCTTTTGATTTAAAGTGAGCAACATGTGACTCTTCCTTTTACTTGAACACTTAGAGGTCATTGTAGGATTATCAATTGGCCTAATTTTAATATTGTGTCTCAGGTAATAGGGATGCTGGAGGTGAGGGAGAGAGAGTGGGATGATGAATGGTTGGTAGAGCAATCAGAACGCACATGACATTTATTAGTTAAGTTTGCCATCTTACATGGGTGCAGTTCATAGCACCCCAAAACAATTATAATAGCAACATCAAAGATCCAAATATTATAATAATGACAAAGTGTTAAATATTGTGAGAATTGCCAATAGAGAGAGAGACACAAAGTGAGCAAATACTATTGAAAAACTGGCACCATAGACTTGCTTAACGCAGGGTTGCTACAATAAAGAGAAGTACAATAAAATGAGGTATGCCTATACTTTTTGAGTGCCCACTAGGTATCAAGCACAATGCAAGACCCTGGCAATATCCAGCTTGATGAGATATGATCCATGCCCTCCAAGAACTTACCAGGACAAATAGACATATGCAACAACTAACTGAAAAAAAAAAGGTAAGAAAATGATTAATTCTGAGGGAGGTAAAGGACTGTGATTCAAAGGGGTCACACTTGAACTTGCTCTAGGCTAGAAGGATGAGTAAGATTCAGTTAAATATTTTGAATGCCTAAGATGAAACTACTAGGAATTAAAATATGATGCCTGCCTTTGGTGAACTCAAGAAGTTGTAGGACCTAGGCATAGGACCTAGCATGAGCAAAGGTCTAGCAGCATGAAATGTATGGCAGACTGGTGTAGACACACAAAAGGTAGCCAGAAAGGAGATGACCCTGAAGACCAGACAGGGAAGGGTCTTCAAGCTCAAGATCTTTCACTTTGTCCTAGAGACAGAATAACTCTTCATGTTATTCTTCTCTCCCCGAATAAACTCACATTTCTTGAACTGAACAACTAAGTCTTAAAAGAAGTACAATATTTATGAAATTACCCCGAGGTACACATGAAGTCTAGTCTGTGTAACTATTTCTCTTGACTCCTGAAACTGTAATTAATTTCCATCAGAAGACCTAGAGTAAGAGGAAAAAACTAAGTGAACATTTGAATGGCTAATGCCCCGCTGAGATTATGTTTTAGAAGGGAAGGATAAACAGTTATAAATAATAGTTTGACAACATGTATTTATTTTCTTTCCTATCCTATGCCTCACTAAAACAAAAGTAAATGAATTAAAAGGGTAAAAATCTACACACACACACAAAAAAAAAGAGTAAAAAAAATCAACAGAAAAAAATGACCAAGGAAGAAGCAGAAAAAATACAGGAAACAAAGAAGAACTTCTTTAAAAATCCCTAATTAGTATATTCAGAGAGATTCAAGAGACATTGCATCCATAAAAAAATAGAATTACAGGGGGAAAAAATCCATAAGAGAAAAAACAAGAATTCCTGCTAACTAAAAGTGAGTAACAATTAAAAATTCAACATAAATGAAGTCTCAGAGGGTAGTACAGAAAGAGAAAGAGACAAGAAACATAAGAAAAAAATAAAACATAGAGGATCAACCCAAGAGCAGGCACAACATGCATCCTAATTGGGACAACACAAAGAATAACATGAGAAAAGACCAGACTTTTTAAAAAATTACAACAATCAAATGTAAGGGTAAAATAATGGTATTTTCAAGTATGTAAAGGTATGTTAAGACCTAGTAAATTTATTTCCCATGTATTCTTTCTTAGAGAGTTAGATGTGTATCAGCAAAAATGAGGAAGTAAAGCAAGAAAGATGACAATATGGGAACTAGAGAAAAAGTGGCTCTAAATGTAGAAAGTAGGGAAGAACGCTAATAGAAAGCATTCAGTATGGACTGGTTCAAAGAAGTTGCAGAAGAGAGTTATCTAGGGATAAATAACATAAAAATTTAGTGAAGATATATAATTTGGGGGACAGGAAAAAAAATTAGAAGCATCAAAAAAAATCTGTTCATGAGCAACTATATGCCAACAAATAAGACAATCTGGAAGAAATGGATAAATTTCTATAAGCATACAATCTTCCAAGGATGAAGCAAGAAGAAACAGAAAATCTGAACAGACCAGTTACTACCAATGAAATTGAATTGGTAATCAACAAGCTCCCAACAAACAAAAGCCCTGAAACAGATGGTTTCACAGGTGAATTTTACCAAACATTCAAAAAAGAATTATCACCTATTCTCCTCAAACTATCCCAAAAAATCCAGAAGAAGGGAAGGCTCCCAAGCTCATTTTACGAGGCCACAATCACCCTGATCCCAAAACGAGACAAACACATTAGACAAATAGAAAACTATATGCCAATATCCCTAATGAATACAGATGCAAAAATCCTCAACAGAATATTAGCAAACTGAATTCAGCAATACATTAGAAAGCTCATACAACACTATCAAGTGGGATTTATTTCTGGTATGCAAGGTTGGTTCAATATCTGCAAATCAATTAACATGATACACCACATTAACAAAATGGAAAACAAAAATCATATGGTCATATCAATAGATGTAGAAAAAGCATTTGACAAAATCCATCATCCATTTATGATAAAAACTCTTAGCAAAGTGGGAATAGAGGGCTCATATCTCAACATAATAAAGGCCATATATGATAAACCCACCGCTAATATCATACTCAATGGGGAAAAGCTAAAACCATTCCCCTCAAGATCAGGAACAAGACAAATTTGTCCACTTTCACCACTTTTATTCAACATAGTTCTGGAAGTTCTAGCCACAGCAAACAGACAAGAAAAAGAAATAAAAGGCATCCAAATTGGAAAGGAGGAAGCAAAATTGTCATTATATGCAGATGACATGAAACTATGTATAGAGAACCCCCACAGACTCCACCATAAAACTATTAGAACTGATAAATGAATTTAGTAAAGTATCAGGATACAAAATTAATATTCAGAAATCAGTTGCATTTGCATACATCAATAACTATCAGAAAGAGAAATTAAGAAAACAATCCCATTTACAATTGCTTCAAAAACAGTAAAATACTTAGAAATGAATTTAACCAAGGAAGAAAAAGACCTGTACTCAGAAAATTATAAGACATTGAAGAGAGGAATTAAAGAAGATACAAATAAATGGAAACATGTACCATGCTCATGGATAGGAAGAATTAATATACTTACAATGTCCATACTACCTAAGGCAATATGTAGATTCAATGCAATCCTTACCAAATTACCAATTTTTCACAGAACTAGAACATATAATCCTAAAATTTATATGGAATCATAAAAGACCCCAAATAGCCACAGCAATCTTGAGAAATACGAACAAAGTGAGAGGTATCATGCTACCTGACAACAAATCATACTACAGGTCTATAGTAATCAAAACAGCACAGTTTTGGCATTAAAACAGACACATAGATCAATGGAACAGAATAGAGAGCCCAGAAATAAATCCATGCATAAATGGTCATTTAATCTATGACAATGGAAGCAAGAATTTACACTGGGGTAAAGACAGTCTATTTAATAAATGGTGCTGGGCAAACTAGACAGACATGCAAAAAAAAATGAAGCTGGACCATCTTTTTACACCATATACAAAAATAAATTCAAAATGGATTAAAGACTTAAATGTAGGACCCGAAACCATAAAACTCCTAGAAGAAAACATAGGAAGTAAATTAACAGACATTACCCTTAGTAATATTTTTACTGATATATCTCTTGGAAAAGGGAAGCAAAAGAAAAAATAAACGTAGGATTATATCAAACTAAAAAGTTTCTTCACAGCAAAAGAAACCATCAATAAAACCAAAAGGTATCCTACTGAATGGGAGAAGACATTTGGCAATGATACATCTGATAGGGGTTAATATCCAAAATTTATATAAAAAAAAATATTATACAACTCAACACCAAAAAAAAAAACCCAATTAAAAAAATGAGCAGAGGACATGAAGAGACATTTCTCTAAAGAGGACATACAGATGGCCAACAAACATATGAAAAAGTACTCAACATCACTAATCATTTGAGAAATACAAATTAAACTACAATGAGATAAACCCCTCCCTCCGGTCAGAGTGGCTATCATCAATAAATCAACAAACAACAAGTGCTGGCGAGGATGTGGAGAAAAGGGATCCCTGGTGCACTGCTGGTGGGATTGCAGATTGGTGCAGCCACTATGGAAAACAGCATGGAGGTACCTCAAAAAATTGAAAATGGAACTACCTTATGACCCAGCAATTCCACTCCTGGTGTCTATCCAAAGAAATCCAAAACACCAATTCAAAAAAAATATGTGAACCCCTACGTTTATTGCAGCGCTATTCACAATAGCCAAGACATGGAAACAACCGAAATGCCCATCTGTATACGATTGGATAAAGGCACTGTGGTACATTTATACAACGGAGTATTGCTCAACCGTAAAGAAGAACGAAATATTACCACTTGCAATGACATGGATGGACCTAGAGAACATTATGCTAAGTGAAATAAGTCAGACAGAGAAAGACAAATACCATATGATCTCACTTATATGTGGAATCTAAAGAACAGAATAAACTAACAAACAAAACAGAAAGAGATTCAGAGATATAGGGGAAAAAAACTGATGGTTGCTAGGTGGGAGTGGGGGTGGGAAAGAAGGTAAAGGGATTAGAAAGTACAAATTAGTAATCACAATATTGTCACGAGGATATAAAATAGAGTTTGAGGGAACATAATCAATAATTTTGTAAAGATTTTGTGGGGTGCCAGATGGATACTGGACTTATTAGGGAGACCACTTCCTAGACTGTGCAGATACCTGACCACTGTGCTATACACCTGAAGCTGAAGTTAAATAATAATATCAACTATAATTAAATACATAGAGAGAGAATCACAGGATGTGGAGTACAGCACAGGGAACATAGTCCATGGAATTACAACAATGATATATGATGTCAGAGAGGTAGTAAATTAGAGGGGGTATTACTTTGTGAGGGTTGTAATTATCTAACTATTACATTGTTTTATATAACAGAAACAGATAAGATAAAAATACACTATATTTTCTGCATTACATCTGACTTGATAACAATGCTGGTAAATTCTTATATAACAACAAAAAAATTTGTGAAAGAAGAGAAACCAAAATACACTATGTCATATCATTGTCATAATAATATAAACACCTTATTAATTTCCAATTTGCAAAACAAACACACAGTCAAAGTATGGAATATTTAATTATAAGTCTCTGAATATAACCTCATCAATTCTGACACTGTAAAAAACATAAATGATAAGCTTAGAAAAGAGAACAATGATGAGATGATGTCTAGAGCAGACATAATAAAAAAGAAAGGTATTAATGTTTTACTTTAAGTTGCAAAAATAACCAACAAGGGAGAAATATAATCTTAGGAGAAAGAATAGAAAGTAAATAAAGTGAACTAAGAACTCAGCTAAATTAACAGAAGCCACCAGATAATATCTAAAATTGATAAATCCAGAAATAGTTGTGATGCATGTTATTTAGAGATATGGTAGAAACCATAAGAAAAAGCAACTAAAATTAGAACATGTGTCCTCTGGTGAGCAGGATGGGCAAAGGGACAAGGCATAGGAGAGTTGTTTTTATTTATAAGCTCTTCAGTTTGATTTTTCTAACCATGAACATATACTACTTTGATAAAAATAAGTGTTCTTAATTTTTAATGAATTCAATAGGAAGATTAAGTTAGTGATTAAATTTTTCATTTACTAAAAAGTGAGAACAGGATATATTTCAAGCTCCAGGTATCACTGCAATTCCTCATAAAAGTATCCTGGTCACCCTTTTAAAGGTATTCATCATTCCTCAACCATTCCCACTGTCCCTGGAGTGCATATTCACCTACAACCTTATCTGGGAAAAACCAAGTCCACTAGCATCTTCAGTGACTTTGGAAAGGAAACAGAAAAATAGGAATTGCCATAGGATTAGAATCATCAGCCTATTGACCACCCACTCAAAGGAGTTCTCATCATAGAATTTAAAATTCCAACATAGTGTCCTCTCATTACTAACCCAAGCAAGAAATTATAGCTTCCAGGGAGCAAGGTTCCCACTAGGTCAAAGAAGGTCTAGGCATTCCCATTTAATCCAAGGACTTGTGTGAATAGAGGAAAGAATATTAGTACCAGTCAGAAAGCAATCTACCTCCAAAAAGAAAGCCATCTACCTTCCCCCCTCTGCTGCCCCAGCACACACGTGTGTATACCCTGCTCTGGTTGGCTGGAAAAGGGTATATTCTGGATTATCTTCAATTTATAAACTACAAATAAATAACCTGAAAATTATCTTCCCAACCACAACCTGTGATAAGTTGGAGGCTACTCATACAAATACTATATATCACATGTATGAGGTGTGATCAAAAAATATGGTGAATGTTTAAATTAAAAATTTTATACACTAAAAGACACATTGTCATTAGTCCTCCTCAAAATACTCCCCCTCGCTTTGAACACACTTATCCCATCGTTCTTGCCACTTTCTGAAGCAGTTCTGGAAATCCTTTTTCGTGTCTTTAGTTGTACTGTCATGGCAGCCTCGATGTCCTGAATCATTTTGACTTTGGGGAAGAGCCAGAAGTTGCACGGTGCCAGATCCGGTGAATAAGGTGGATGAGGACACACCGTAATGTTTTTATTTGACAGAAATTGCCATATAACAGAAGTGATGTGTGACATGGAACGTTGTCATGATAGAGGATGAAACCATTTGCCCATTTCATGTTAATGTGTCATTCATGATCCATGATTTACAGCACACTTTTAAAACACCATACCTCTCAACTGTAGCTCACACCCAACCATCTGCACCAAACAAGTTGAAACTTGTCACACACTGTTACAAAGGTTCGATACTCCACTTCCCATATTGAAGATCCCTGCCTTTCCGTTGGCTCTCTGCAGCATTCACCATATTTTCTGATCACAACAGAATCCTCCATGTCACAAATTACTTCTGGTACGGCAATTTGTGTCAAATAAAAACATTATGGTGTGTCCTTATTCACCTTATTCACTAGATATGGCACCGTGCAACTTCTGGCTGTTCCCCAAAGTCAAAAATGACCATGAAAGGTAAACATTTTGAATCGATTCAGGACATCAAGGCAGCCATGACAGTGCAACTAAAGACACTCACAAAGGAGGACTTTCAGAAATGCTTCAGAAAGTTCCAAGAATGATCGGATATATGTTCAAAGCAAGGGGGAGGATTTTGAGGGGGATTAATGGCAATGTGTCTTTTACTGTAATCATTTTTTTTACTTAAACATTCACCATATTGTTTGATCACACCTCATATCATCAGGAACTAAGGGATTCCACATAAGCTATATTCCAAGTAGTAATGAGAATAGGTATCACTTATTGATATCTATTCTGTGCCAGGCTCTGTACAAAGTACTTTATCATATATTAAGGTGGGGGTTTTTTGACCTTTGCACAATCTTTGTGAGGCGGTATTACTTTACTGAATGAAGTCTCATGGATTTCACTTTATTCAGGAAGAGACTGAGCTTCTGAGGACAGAGTCAGTTATAGCAGCTTAGAATTGAATTTGAACCTGGATCTACCTGACTTCAAAGTCCATGCTTTTAATCATTGTATTACATAGTTTCCTTCTTATTCCACTAAATACTAAAATGGACACATTCCTATGAAAATCTTTATAACATCTAATATTTTTGTGGCTTCCTATAAAAATACTAAGTATAATAAGACCTTTAATTAATGAGCCAATATTACCATTTCTGTCATATATTATGATGCTCTCAGAAAACACTGACCGGGGTAGAAGTAATGGCTCCTCCCCTAAATGCTTAGACTCTCCTGTTAGTCTTTGCAGTGTTTTGTCTCTTCCCTCACTTGCAAACTGTCACCTCTTCTTAAAACTTAGTGTACTGACCTATTTCTGTAACAATCCTGCTTCCACACAATGATAGAAGAGGAGGAGAGAAAGAGGAGACTTTGTGCCTGGATCCCCATTTGATACTCAGGGGTGGGAAAGAACACCACACCACACTGGTGACTCCAAGGTGCTGCACAGCAAACCTATGTTACTACTACTGAGCCTCCCTCGGCTCTCACGGGGTGTGCAAAGAATCCAGAAATTCCAAACTGCCTGCTGCTGCTGAAGTTGCATGAGCAGACGGTTATCACAGTGGAGTGAGGTGACCAAAGATAATGTTTTGTCCAATGTCCATGCCTAAGATCAACGAACTGCAGGGCCAGTAAGAGCCTAGATTAGATTAAGTTACAAACACATACAGAAAGGTTGAGGTGGCGGGGAGGGGATTGATTATGTGTTGGGTTGGAACAGAGCAGCAAGTTCTATTCAATCCAAAGAATGGAACACAAATTCACTAGCTGCAAACCTGGGTGACCAGCACACCCATGGTCATTGCCAGGGACCCAAGGAACTAGAGGGGGGAAATAAGGCCCCAGAGGTCACGCAAGTGCTAGCCTCCACCCCACACACCATCTTGGAGAGAAGCCATTAGATGGGTAGAATTGGCATCTGAACCCAAGAAAGACTGAGTTACCCAAAAAGACAACTTGAACTGGAAAAGTTTGAAATACCACTAACTGGGAAGTCCAGCGTCCCTCCTAACTAGTCTCCCCTTGCTGTTCAGTGAAGTGGTAGCTTGTAAGAGAGAGATGATCTGTTAAATAAAGTAAAGAAGTAAACCTAGGTGGGTCTGAGTCAATTTGCCACCATGCCTCCAGAAGTATGTCTGCCGTAAGAACAGACAGGCTCAGAAAGTGGGAATCTGCTGAAGAAAGTACATAAATTCGGTGAAAGGACTCCATGACAGCAACTTTGCTTATCCAAGGCATCTTAATCCCTCCAGGTGCTTGGCTAACCCTGTTGGTTAAGAATCCCAAATAGAGGGCTCTAGTGAAGTGAAACAGACTTTCTAGCCAAATGAAGCAATGTGTGTGTTCCACATCCAAACATAAACTACTCTGGGATTATTTATTGTTTCCAAACTCTGTAAATGAACACTTATTTTGAAGCCAAGCAAAATTTAATTAGGAAAGTAACCCACTGCATGGACAAAACAGAATCTCCCAAGTTGGCATCAATATTGGCCTGATCTGGATACAAGATATTGGAGAGTTTAAACCGAGAAATGTTAGGGGATCTGCCATTCTCTACTGATAAAGAAGACATCGTCATCATCATCATCATCAAGACAACATGTATTAATGGTCACTGGATCATTATCTTATGAGTTAAACAGATACTAGTGTTAACCAATTTTTATAGATATTGAAAGAGGGCTTAGCAAATTGAAGGAAATTTTCTTAGGTCATTTCTTAGGTCATGACATTTCTTAGGTCATTAGGGCTTAGCAAATTGAAGGAAATTTTCTTAGTCCCAGTCAGAGCTGGGACTGTCTAATGCTGTATTTAGTCAGGATTCTCCAGAGAAACAGAACCAATAGGAGATACATATGTAAAGAGATTTATTGTAAGGAATCAGCTCATGTGATTATGAAGGCTGACAAGTCCCCAAAGCTGCAGTTGGCAATCTGGAGACACAAGAGAACCAATGGTACAGTTCAAGTTTGAATCTGAAGGCCTGAGAACCAGGAGACCTAATGGTATAAGTTCAAGTCCAAAGGCTGGCAGTCTCAAGACCGAGAAAGAGCCAATATTTCAATTCAAATCCAAAGTCAGGGGGAAAAAGAAATATGTCCCAGCTCAAAATCAGGCAGGAGAAATTCCCTTTTATTCAGGGAAGGGTCAGCCCTTTTGTTCTAGTCGGGCTTTCAACTGATTGGATGACCCTCTCCCTCTACAATCTGCTTTACTAAGCGAGTCCACCAATTTAAATGTTAAACTCATCCAAAAACATGCGCACAGAAACACCCAGAATAAAGTTTGATCAAATATCTGGGCATCTCAGTCAAGTTGACACATAAAACCAACCATCACAAACACCAAAGCCAATGCTTTTAACTGTATCATGTTCTATAATCATCTTTCATGGAGTGTAGAACCATAGCTCACAAATCCTGCAGCTCCGCCAAACCTAGAGTGTCAAGGAGTTTGAAGGAGCTGCAGGATAGAGTACCTCTCTAAAGCTCTACTTCGCAAAGAGTTTTTATGAGGTCAACATTTATCCTTCCACACCTGAAAGAAGTATCTATCTACCCCCAGAAAGAAGTATTGTAATGAATGTTTTCGAAACCTTTCTTCATCCCCTCACTTATACCTCCCTAAGTAGACTGACCAGCCATCAGTAGGTATCCCATGAGCAAAACGAATCCATTCTGTGTGTCCTGGCTTCTCAGATGTGCCTGTGCCCCAGTGTCGTGGGGAAAGAGAGGGCTTGAGCTACTTGTCTCCTTGTGATACTCAGAACCCACTTGTGACAAGCCTGCCAGCCCTGTGCTCTGTCAGTGCCAGTTTCTTGGCCTAGAAGTAGGTCCATAGCTCATGATCCAGAAGCCAAAGTCTAGGCTTGAGGAGGAAAACAGATGGTACCACCATATTCTCTAATCCAGTAGTACAGTAATAAAGCTGAGACTGTATTGTGACCCTCACTAGACTCCTTCAGACAGTCTTCAATTGAGTAAAAACCTGGAGGAATGAGGCTAAAGTGGGCTTCAACACATTAACAAAGATCAAAGCTCCAAGATCCCAAAGAATATTGAGACATCATCCACTTTCCTGCCTCCGGGCACTGCGAAATGGCAATGGCAAGAACCTTTACAAAATAGCTACAGAGAAAGAAGCAATATGATCCCTTCCAGAACACTGCTGGGGATTTGTGAGTCCTCTTCACTTTCTCTTTGCCTTTAAAAAAAAAAAAGCAAAAAAAAAAAAAACAAAAAAAAAAAAAACAATGTAGAAGAACCTAAGTCCTTACACGTCTTGGGCCTTCAACTCTATAATAGCTGGCACATCGCTTCTCAGCCTTTTGGCTAAGATCAAGTGTATAATAGCTGGTACAGTCAGGCACCACTAAAGAGAGTTGAGTGTTTATAAGCACCATCAACACTGGTAGCCCCCCAATAACTGTGCTTCCTTGCATGTATGCCCTTGTTTAATTCTTTCCCCTTGAATCTGAGTGGGTCTTTGATTTGTTACAATCAATAAACTTCAAGAGAATGGATGCCATGTCAATCCCAGGCTTAAGCATTGAGGCCTGGAAGCTTCTCTTTCAGCACTCTTGGGAGGTTGAGCTGCCCTGTGAGAAGTCCAGCTGTACAACTGGAGAGGCCAGTGGACACTCCACAAACGGAAGCCACCTAGTGAGAAAGGCACTGAGATTACATGGAGCAGCTCTAAGGAACCCAGTCAACAATGAAAACCAATGGAAGAATGAGGGGTAAAAGACATCTTTCCCCTTCCTTTTCCCCTTCCCCAGCAATCCTTAGGGTTCCCAGAGAACCATCTGAAAGAGCAACAATGGGGACAACATGGTGGGTTCTAGTGGGAGTGTTCCCCTAATGAGCTGTGTGGGTAAGTTGCTTCAGCTCCATGGGTCTCAGCGGGGGCAAACTAGAAGATCTCCGTGCTTCTGGCAGCAATAAATGTTGACTCCCTAAGGAACTGGATTCCTAATAACAAATCAGATGCACCTCTGCAATCTGCAAGCGGCCCACCCACATGGAGTAATCAACCAGTCACTCTCCTGAAATACCATGTCTCGAAAGGCTGGGCTCTGGAGAGCCCAGGTCACTTTAAAAATAGCAGAAACACCTTCTAAACTTAAGTGGGAAGTGACACTCATATTTCAGGTGAACCATGTTATATTGGGTTTTTGCTCTCTGGAATTATTTGGGTTTAGAGAAGATGTGACGTGCAGTATGAAATAAAAATGCACTGCATGATCAAGGGATTCTACAGTATAAATAGATTACATAATATGTAATCTACGCAGTTATATACATAGTTAGTTAAAATACCTAACTGTCTTTGGAATCAGTAAAATCCAGGTAAGGTACATGCTCTTGACTGTATATATAGAGAGAGAGGGTGCCAAAAAAATGCATATACATTTTAAGAAAGGAAAAAACTATTAAAATTGTAATACTCAATATATACTGATAACAAAAGATGAATACAAGTCACATTTGACTTCTGCAATTACAAGAGGTGCTTAAAGTGGTTACCATCAGTGTCCAGACACTTCTGATTATGGTGAACTACTGCTTGAGCAACATTGACCAAAGTGTTCACTTGTACATTTTTTTGGCACCCCCGGTATATACAGCTTTTGCAGGTAGAATGTGTAACTTCTAATCAGCCAGTGGTTTATTCTGAAGCACCAAGTCTGCCTCCAAATTCATATTTTCTGAACTGATCGAGTCTCTCCTACATTGTTCATAAGATGTGTGGGTTCGACCTGGCTGCCCTTGTCATGCTATTCATTGACTCTCATCTGAAAGTTTCCCGTTTCTCCAGGACTTTGATGCAAATTAGCCAGATTCTACTGCCTCCCTCTGATGCCACTTTTTACCCACTAGAGTCTTTAGCAGCAAGAGTGCAAGCAATTAAATGTAAGGTTTCCTAAATTCAATCTTTCTCATCCCACACACAATTTTCCTCTTTATAGAATAAACCAAACATTTCTCTAAAAATTGGAAAGACTCCCTTCCCCCACCAGGTGAAGCTTCTTCAGCTGATGGGGCATGAGCCAAACTCCATTGCAGTAGTCCGACGTGTGAAAATAATTCCAAACCTACCATTTGCCCATAAAATAAATCTAGGAGATATTCTAAAAAGAAATTATCAGAAAACTGCTTTTCATCATAATTACCACAAATAACAAAGGAGAAACTAATGAAAGCAATGACTTAGAAAAGTGACTCAGTTTGGGCAATTACACAGATCAAAGCTATATTCAGAAAGCAGTTCACACAAATTTATTGTTCCCTGCTAACACTGGTTATTTAGAGGGCTACAGTAAATATTTCACAATGTAGTTCTAGTAACTTATTTTTCTTAGAAGAGAACACGTCCTCATGACATTCTATAATGTTGTAGATTACTAAGGATAGCAGTGTTCTTACAAAAAGCAAGTTTGAGTAAAAATATTTTTTCCTTTCTTTGAAAACAATGGAAAACTAATGATTGAGATCAACGATAAGAACATGAGGTTTGTCTATATGCACTAGACAAATACAAGGAAACAATAGTTTGATTTGCCTGAACCTAAATAAAATCCATACCAGAAATTAATTTAAAAAAAAAGATCAAGATTTGGTAATACTGGTGAGAATGGTAGAGGATGGGATTAGAAACAAGAAGTGAAGTCAGATATATATGTATATATATGTATGCATATAATTACAAGAAGCGGAGTACAGCACTAGGAATAGAGACAATGGAAATGTAATGGCTCTGTGCGATGTCAGAGGGATAGTGGATGGGGTGGGGGGGGGTCCACACAGTGTGAGGGATATAAATGATACACGTCTAAGTATTACTTTGTCTTGTGCACCTGAAACTAATAAAAAAAAAAACTCATAGACACAGATAATAGTTTAGTGGTTGCCAGAGGGTAAAGGGGGAGGGGAGTGGTAGATAAGGGTAAAGGGGATCAAATATATATGGTGATGGAAGGAGAACTGACTCTGGGTGGTGAACACACAATGTGATATATGCATGATGTATTACAGAATTGTATACCTGAAATCTATGTAACTTTACTAATAATTGTCATTCCGACAAACTTTAATTTAAAAAAAAAAAGAAGTGAAGTCAGTATAATGCACCTTAATAAAACATCTAAAATCTTAATATCAGCAAAAGCCACTTGGTGGCTCTATTGTGTTCTTCAATAGTAAAATTCCATGAAAATTATTCTTCTAAATTGTCAAGCGCCCAATCTTTGCACAATACGTACTGAACTCCCTAGAGATTCAATAGTTATTTGCTTTGTTATTTGATTTTAATATCCTACATAAATAGATTTTTGATTAAGTCAGTAAATTACAATAAGGAGAGAGATTTCAATTTCAAAAGCAAACTCAAACACTGCGTTTACTGGGTAGTTACCCCTAAGCACATGGTTTCCAAAACATGACCTCCATCTTCATTCAGCATCAAATTAAAGGATTTTAAAATAATAAAAACAGATGAATCCATTTCACAAGCAGTATAGAAGAGAATAAGAATATACTAGAAATTGGGTTAGAAATATAAAGACTTTTTTACTAGTCAATGATAGTTTATTTAATAAATAAGAGGTCAGTGATATGTTGAATTACTTCTAAGAAACATTTATTTGTGTAATCACCTGATAAAAAAAAATTCATTCCCAGAACTCAGAAAAAAAAGGTGACTCAAATTAATATAAAAATATTAAATAATACTAGAAAAAGATGTTTTAAGTTAGTTTTACATGTGCCTCCTCTGTTATTTTAAAACGTTTTTGGTAAACAGCTCAGTAAGGCTAGGAAATAGCACTGGAGTCTCAGAGCAACTCGGTTTAATACAACACACATTTAAGTATCTACTTGATCCCAGACATGGCAGGAGAGCAGGGGACACATCTGTCCATTTGAAAGCTATGCCCAACTTCCCCGTCTAGCTTTATCTGTCCCACTCTACATAGCATGTAACTCCGTATCGCGCTCTCACCCCAGGCTCCAGTCACAGCAAACTAGACCAGGAGTGAACAACTGGCCAAACAACCCATAATCAGCGATGGACCAATAACCTTCGCTCTCCAGAACAAAAACTAAGACACTAAAGCTGAGAGATCTGTAGAGTTGACCTCGTACATGCCGGTGAATAAATGGGAAAAAGTAGTCTTGAGAGACAAATTGGGACGGGTACACAGAAGAGCAGCTATTGAGGCCTGTGAGGCGAGAAATGGACAGAGACAGATAGACGGGGGCAGAATTGGTTCGATGGAGACAGAGATTACAGGTAAAGACAGACAGCAAACAAGGACAGATGGAGAGAGATGACAGACAGATAGCAGACAGAGACACAGACAGACGGAGATACAGACAAAAGGCAGGCAGCAACAGAGACAGATAACAGACACTCAGTGGCAGGAATCATTTACCTCTGCAACAGGCAGAGACAGGCAGAAAGACAGATAGATGGGGTAAGGAGAGGAGAGAGTGGAGGAACATGGAGAATAAGGAGAGGGGACAACCAACAGAAAGTACAAGCGCAGGAGCCAGAGCTGAAGAATGGGCACCCACGAGCAAGGAAGTCAGATGATGGTCAGACCCAGAGGGTAAGTGGGAGACCAAGCGAGCACAGGACCAACCGTTGGAGAGAGTGCAAGAGAGGGTAAGGAGGGAGACTGAGACCTGAGCCAGAGGGAGATACAGAGAGAAGAAAACCAGGAAATTCAAAGAGCCGGCATTACTACAGACAAGTGAGAGGTAGGGATTGGGAGGTTGGGGGAGAGAATGATAAAGTTAATTTGTACATGGAGACCCCAAAAACAGAGGCTGTCCCAGTGGCTCAGCCCACATCACAACCATAAACCTAAGTCTGTCTGTACTTACGGGAAGCACCTCACTGTCAAGGAAAGCTAACACCAATCACAATCCCTGAATTCAGCGAGAGCTAGCTTACCTCCCCCTAGCAAACAAGACCTGCTAAATACTAGCCTTATCAGGAAATCCCTGACCTTCTCGCCAATCCAGTTTCTGTGGTGCTGCTTCTAACAATCCACAAAACTCGCTCTTGCTCAAAATACCTCGAGGAGACGGCTCCACTGCTTATGAGGCACCAGAAGCCCCCAAATCCATGGGTTGTTTTCCCTCAAAGGAAGATCATCAAACTTGTACCAAATTTGTTTTAGTGTTGTCATTTGACAAGAATAACAGCGAGACGTGGCACACTCAGTGAAGTCAGCCGGGGCACAGCCCCTGGATGTCCTGGGTATGTGTGAAAAGTATAAAGTGGAATTTCATCTGTCAGAAGGAGAACAACTAGAATTTAGGACCTCCTCTGCCTTTGAAAAGTATCGGCTATCATTTCAAAACAGGGACTCGAGCGCACACATTTGTCTCCTCGTTCTTGAATGATGGCTGAAAAATTAAAGGGAACATACTCACAACAACAAAGAGAAGGGAGTTACCAGCAGGCACGAGCTCCGTTTCTGGAAGATGAGAAATAGATAGAAGATAATGTACGGCAGAGGCAGCCACGATTTTAAAATTTCAGAGGGATCTGGACAAGCAGGTCTCTGGAGAGACTCTGGACAGTGAAATGCTAGGTGCTACCTGAGGTAGAAATGGAATGTGAGCAAAAACCTGTACTAATTGAAAGTCTATAAGAAAAAGTCCACTCGGTCTCTGACATGACATCCACACACTCCATACACACACTCTGGCCAGCAAACATTTGCCTCTCAAGTAAAGAAATGCATGGGGTTGTCTTGAAAGCAGTTGTCTCCGAACCGTAGTGTCCATCAGAACTGCCTGGTGGGCAAGTAAAACACAGGTAACTGGGCCCCAAGCCCAGGGTTTCTGATTCACCAGGTAGGGCCGGAGAATTTGCATTCCTAACAAGATCCTAGAGAATCTATTACTAGAAATCAACCAAAGGCAATTTACTTAATCTTTTTAAACCTCAGTTTCTATACTTATACAATGGAAATAATAAAAGTGCCCAACAGAATAGAGTCATAGTGAAGACTGAAGTTGGTAATGCACATAAAATCTTTGGCACACTGCCAGGCATACAGGTGAGAAAGTCTATTTAATTTGTCCAAGGTCATGATTATAAGCAATAATTATAATTGGTGCTTAGAACTAGTATTAGCTGGCTTCTAATGTCTCTGATCAACTCCCAATTTACTTAGTCTTACTTGACTTGATTATGAAAGTGAAAAAAGATGGAACAGAAATGTGATAGTATCTCATCAAGCCTGTAGGTGATAAACTCGCTGAGTTTAAAGCAAGGGTAGGCACATATGCTGCCTTTATCAGGAAGAATGCAGGTGTTTTTTGCTATGTTGAAAGAAGTACCTTGATGAAGTACACCCCTTCATCAAGGTCACCTCCATGATTGAAACTGGTCTGGACTAAAGTTGAGAAAGTGCTTCACCCAGAGAACCAGCAATTGGTTCTATCAGCAGAGTCTGGGCAAGACAATAATAATGGCAGACTTAGATGGGTAATTAGAGGAGTGTTACTGACAAAGGCATGGGTGAGGTATTGGCAGCGATGTGCTGGTAAACCAACTGGGCAAGAGCCCGGACTTACAGCATTTGCCAATTTCTGAGGCGTAAATACTCCCACCATGGCAGATTTCAACCTACAGAACCAGGAATAGGGAAGAGATTTGCATGATCAGCCCTTGAGAAGTAGCACCAGCCAGCCCAGCCTGCCCCAGCACGCCACTGAGGAAGAAACCGCAGGGACAGTGCAGTACCCCAGGGTTGGGAACAATTGGAAACTTGAAGCTGCCCAACCCTACCCAAACCCACAGAGAGCAAGGTGGACATGTAACCTTTAACCAAGGGAAAATAGGCTACAATGACCTTGCAGGGAAGAAACTGGGAGAATAAATACTGCGACCTCCCTCCCATCTCATGCTGGTATGCCCCCAGGAGCCAGGGGAGCCAGAAAGCAAGGGAGTCTACTGACGTACTCCATGTGGGTCAGCCTCCCAGGACACAAAGCAGGTTGGAGAAGAAAAGGGAATGGTTCTAAGGAGGCAAACGGAGACACATAGCACGTTGGGTCATGTACAGGCTCAAAGCACAACCTTAATGACAGCAACACAGAACTCTAATCCATTTGATCCCTATAATACTGAGATAAAACAGATGTAAAGAAAACAAAAACTTAAAGATTCAGTTAGATGAAATAAATATAGTTTTGTCATTCAAATTAACTTTATTTTCTTTGCCATGGTGGTGAAGTTCTATTTTAAAATATGCTTCCCAAATTCATTCTCTTAATCAACCAAAATTAAGCAGGAGATAAATCTTGGTAAAACTTTCCAGTATGTATCATCTTGCAAATGCTGACTCCAGCACTCTGAGAATGCCCATGGATGATGGCCGTGCTATTGCTTTAAGGGAAGGAGGTAATGACAGGCCATTCCTCTCCTTTGCAAAAGCACCTTATGTCATTGCAGAGCCTTTCAAAAGCTATGAGAAACAATGGTTCTGAGGAACTCCATTATTAATTACATTAATAGTTATAGGATTGACTCAGTTAATTTCAGAACATCAGTGGTATGCAACATGGGACTAATCAAAAGAGTTGTCCTTTCATTTACATAATGAACAATCTTAGGATGAGTAAGCAAATTAATTCTGATTATTGGCATAACTCTATTATACCCAATCAGAAGAGTTTTAAGTAATTTTGAGTTTTAAGTAATTTTGAGTTTTAAGTAATTTTGTCATTAACAAGAGTTAAGGACTGTTAGAGCAGAGACCGTGAGCACTGAAGGAGGCGATGAGTTGGCCAGACTGTAATCTGTTCAACAAGACTGCACGTGCATAGAGAACAACCAGAGCATCAAACAAACTCCAGCATCTAGGATATGCTGCAAACTGAAAACAATGGGTGAGCCACCCAAGACAGCAGGCCAAAGAAGACAGGGCAATGAGATAGCCCCGAGGAATGAGATTTTTTTTTAATTGGGGAATATTGGGGAACAGTGTTAGGGCCCATCAGCTCCAAGTCATTGTCCTTCAATCTAGTTGTGGAGGGCGCAGCTCAGCTCCAAGTCCAGTCACGGTTTTCAATCTTTAGTTGCAGGGGGCAAAGCCCACCATCCCATGCGGGAACTGAACCCGCAACCCTGTTGCTCAGAGCTCGCGCTCTAACCAACTGAGCCATCCGGTCACCCCAGGAATGAGATTTTTTAAAGGAAACTTCTGTCACACCAAAACAAAGCTTCACACATTCTGCAGCCTTCTTTAAATTGACTTAAGGGATTTGGTCTCCCCACATCCAACCTCACAAAAAGAAGAAAAAGCTATAAAATCTAAGAATAATTTTGGGTGAGGTGTTTAAAAGGGGGAAATGTATAGCACGTGTTGAGTTGGTATAACATCTTTTAAGTCTTTGGAGAGGTTTACAACACATGTTGGTCTTCAGCATGGGTTCCTCCATGAGATCCAACATCACAAAGTCGCACTTACTTTGGTATTCCCTGTCTCTAGCACAGTAGGCACGAAACAGGTCCACCATGTTTATGAAACTGAACTACAAGCGAGCCTTTGTTTTGCACTGCAATTTGTCTTGACTTTTATTCCTCCACGAAATCTGTGCCTTTCCTTTAGTCATTTTGGTTTATTTTTTATTCACTAAAATAAACATAAATCATTCACTTCCTAGTTCCTTCCCACTTCCAGCTCTAATTCTTACATAACCTCTATCCCCAGGGTTTACTGCTTCTCGATTTAAGAAAGTGAGTCTCTTAAACACACACACACACACATACACACTTTGCATGCGCCCTTTGTACACAATTCTAACTGTGCAAGTCTTTCACATCGTTTATCATCATGTGTGAATGAGTTCACACTGTGAGAACATTCCAACACACAGTGGATATGATGCCTCCCAAAGGACAAGAGCAAGTTTTGTTTTCGTTTCATTTTGATCATGTGCTCACTACTAACATAACTCTAATGACCCTATTTCATTAGTTGCTAGATTGTTTGGGCAATGTCATAATTCAAAAAAAAAGAAAGAGGACAAAATACCAAGTGTTGGCAAGGATGTGGAGTGATGAGAACTCTCAGACCCTGCTGCTGGGAGTGTAAGTTGATACAAACCCTTTGGAAAATTGTTTGGCCGCCTCTACCACAGTTAAACACATGCATCCTAGGCATATACCCAATATGTGCCCACACATCCCAAAAGACACATGCAAGAATGTTTGTAGCAGCATTCATAACAAACAAACAAAAAAAACTTGAAATAATTCACATGATGTTGGAGGAGGTCATGGAGAGGATGTGCCCTTCCAGTTGACCCGTGAGCTGGACACAGGCAATCAGAGGCTCATCAGCCCCACCCCCGTCCTTGGAATGTACATTCTGCCCACCGTTCCTACAGTGGGAGCTGTTTCAAGGACACAGCCTTGAGAGAGTAAGGTGTTGTTGAGACCATCTGGACTGATATGTGAATGAATCAAGGTAAGGCCTCTATATAAACTTGTAAGATTCGGGTGTGCAGTGCAGAGATCTACCCATCTCGTAGCCACCCAAGACAAGCCTCGTATATAAGCTCCCTTGTTTTGTAAACCAGCCACCTACGAATCTGGAGGGGTCTGCCTCTTTCTTTGGTTTCTCCTTGCCTTCCGTGTATGGGGGCCAGTTTGTGAACCAACACATGTGTCCACCAACAACAAAATGCATAAATGGCGCGTGTCTTATGGTCATACCATCAAGTCCTATACAGCACTGAAAATGAATCGACAATACACGCAGACAACTCCAACTGACAAAAGAATACAGGCTGCATGATCCCATGTATGTAAAGCTCAAAAAAAGACAAAAGTAAATGGGAGTGTTCAGGAATGCAAAGCAAGATGGTAAAATTATGAGGAAACACAAGAAGTCATCACCATAAAATCAGGACCTGGCTCCCTTTGGAGAGCAAGGAAGATGGGACCAGGAAGGGCCCCCGAGAGTTCCTAGAAAGCTGGCAAAATTCAATTTCTTGCCATAGGTGGTGACAGCACAGTATTTATACAAATGTGTGAAGCTGTACAAAATTATCTTATGTGCTTTTCCATTGTGGTATTAAACAATTTTTAAAGGTTTTAGAAAGGGTAGAAGAATCAAGACAACTTATCAAATTATTAAAATAAGGAAGGTTTTCATATGGAAAAAAAGGAGTGGACTAGGTCACTTTAGTTCCACAGGGCAGATCTTAAATGAGTGGCAGCTATAAGTGGGCAGATGTTGGTGAAACCAAACAACATAACAACAATAAAAAAAAAAAAAGAAGGCGAGGAGAGGAGAGGAGAGGATAAACCTAGTTCACAAACATAGTTGCTTGAAAATAAAATTCCTTGTAAGAAAGTGAGTGTCCCATCACAGACGCTATTCTAGAATGGGCTAGATAACTATTGGAAGGGATATTCTGGAGAGGATGCAGACACTGGAAAAGGGATTATAAAGAATGTCCCTTCAGACCTAATATTCTGTGATTCTCTTTCTCACCAGTTACAAGTGCGGTCACCTAAAGACAGAAACAAAACAAAAACTAAAAGGGTTCATTTCAATAAATAAAGTATATCTTAAGCATTTGTTTACAAGCCATTAACTAACAAAAATGAAAGGGGAGGGGAAGAATGAGGGGCTTCAAGGTAACGCTGAAGGAACCAAACGAAGCGAAGCCCCGTCATAAATGAAGAGCTGGTATCAGAAAGAATGAAGCCAGAGATTCAATTTACCCATAATGTTCCTCAAATGTATCTATTCTTTAATGATAGCTTACTAACATAGATGGATTCCATAAAAATCATGGAGTTTGGAAACTTTATTGTCTTATGTTAAATAACAAGGCTTCATCCTCTCAGTCCAACAGATTAAACTTTTTGACACTTTCAAAGAAAGACAGCTGAGCCTGGGCTGAAGGTTATCTTAGAACATATTACAAGAAAAAACAAACTCTGTTGAGCTGGTCACAATCCAGATTCTCATCCACTCCCCTTTCAGAACAAGAATGGATTTTAACTAGTTTTTCTGTTTTACAAATATTACCATGGCTCAACACATCTACGAGGAGACACAAATTACCTATGGCTCTCATCCTGTTTGCTAACTACTTATATCAACAACCGAAACCAACTTAACACTACAAAAACACAGCTGATTTGGCAATCTGTAAGTTATACATGTACTTACATCTGGACCAAAATGTGCTGAGTTTCACTCCTGCTAATGTGCATGGATTCTTACTGGCATCTACAATTGTTTGATATAGGTTTCTGAACACTAACACATATGTTCTGCCTCGAATGGGGCCATGTAGGGTAATACTTTTGTAGTTTCCTGGCACTAAGGTCTGCCAGCCTTCCTAAACCAGATTTCCTATTTGCTTCAGCAAGCATTCTGAAAGTAAGTGCCTGCAGATTTAAGCAACCGTCAAAAATTTCTGGAACAACACTTTCTAACCATGAATCTGTAAGAGAAAGAGTGGCTTTGCCTGTGTGGCAACAAAGTCAGTAGAAGAATTTGAAATGATCACCAGTAGAACCGTCAGCAAAATCAAATCAAATCTGGCACGTTAATTATTCCTACTGACTACTTACAACTATCCAAAGCAGAGATAATTATCAAATTCCCACTTCAAATGGTATTCAGAGTGTAACAAAGAAAGTTATACTAGATTGTAGTCCCATCAAGAGCAGTAAACACCTTAAAAGTGCTTTTTTAAATACACTGTCAGCTCTAAGTAAAAGTTACAGCCAGGAAACACTGTGGAAACAAAATCCCTGGACCAAGATTCACCAGAATGCAACTTACTCAGGCTAAGGGGGTGTCTTGTTTTCCACTATATCCCCAGTGTTCAATAAGTGCGCTCAATAAATCTTTGTAGAATGAAGGAGCCAGTCACAACGGCTGACTAATCCCTGAGTGGCCTTTAACTGCCTTGTACAAAGTCTGCCTCTTACTAACTGTAGATAAATTATTTAACCCGAGGATTCTTAGTTCCCAAAACTCTAAAATGGAAACAACTGCACCTCCTTTGCGGGTTTATGACGATCCAAGGTGATATTTTATGAAAGGAGACTTCATATTTTATAATGGGCACGTGAATGTTACAGTGCCCATTTTATCCTGCCTGTGCCTTCAGCCAAACCATTGACAAAGATGAAAATACTGCCCTTCCTTGAAACAAAATTAGCTTCTCCTTTGCCCTGTTATTCTGTTTGGATGTGGTAGCGTGGCTGTTAGCCAAAATGCATGTTGTTCTTGTTGTTCTAACATTTTATTTAATTTCCACTGGGAAATTATGCTTCTCTAGAGAAAATAATGGTAATACAAGGAAGGTCGTTGCATGGTGGGCCATGAGGAACACGACATTGGGGTCAAGAGGCTTAGGGCTTCATCAGTTTTGCCCTTAAATATTTGAGAATTGGTCCGTGCTTCAATTTCTTCATCTATACAATGGTGGGGAAGGAGAACAGACTAGATAGCATCTAAGGTCTGTCTTATCTACAGGTCTAGGATATTCCAGACACCAAGATGTTCCACGCCCCTAAACAAAGTCAGTTCTATTATAATTAGCCTATAATGAGAGTAGGTTTTTCAAAGATGATGAAAACAGTTCCACTGGCTAACTCAGAATGGCTGGAGAAACAATGATGTTACAAGAAGGGTGAATGACACCTTCTAAAAAACACCTGCCTCAGGTACTGTATGCCTGTCACTTTGAATGAGTCATTTAATATTCCTAGGACTCAGTTTTCTGAGTTTTAAAAGAGGAACAAAAATACTGCATAGGACCACTGGTAGAAAATACCTAATAAAGTGATCAAAACGTCTCGCTATTTAAAGGTAAAATGCTATTTAAATACTGTGATGTCCAAAAAAAGGCTGGTGGATTTTAGGAGGAGACAATCAATATTTTTAAATAGACTTTTTCCATCGCAGTGAAATAATATAATGCATGTAGATATTGTGTTATTTCCAAGAGTTCACTTTTTTTTTTCTATTTGTGTTCAGGAAATATTATGAAAAAAATCACTAAAAACTCAAATCCCACATTTCAAGATCAGAATCTTTTCTTCTGAAATGATACATAATTTCAAAAGTTCATCCACTTTTCCCAACACGGTGTGTTTGTTGTTGTTGTTGTTGTTGTTGCTGTTTGGTTGGTTGGTTAATTGAAGTCAAGCTGTTTGAACTGGTACTGAAATTAAAGTGCCAGTACTAAAAATATCCCCAGCTACTTATTCTATTGACATTCTATGTATGCCTACAGATGTGGCTGGAAGAAGATCAACTAAGCCAGAAGGTATTCTGCCTTCTCAGCTCCATGATGTTTTTAACGGTGGTATCAGATTCAGAGTTTTGGGGGAGTGTTTATTTATTTATTTATTTATTTATTTATTTTATTTTATTGTGGTTTTAGCGCCAAGATTCTTAAGTTCCTCCTACAAGCCCAGGGAACCTTGTGACTATTACATGTAAGAGTCTTTTACTGCTCTCTCCACTCAAAAACATAATATGGTATACATTAGATACAAGATTTCCCTCTCACTTAAAGAACATAGCCTCTTCACACACACACACAAAAAAAAAACGGAATTGTTATTGATATTTGAGAAAGTTGATGTCATTGGCAATGGGATCCCCAAATCTGCAAAATTGCCTCCATTTCCCGTAACAGGCCAATAACAATAGCAATCATAGCACATTAACTCTTAAATAGATTTTATTTAAAAATCTATGAACACTTCCGGCTTTTTTATGGTAGAAGCCTTCATTGTGGCTGATCATGTAATAATTATCATTCCCTTGTATCCCTAGGTAAAGGCTGTGACCTTGCTCTAAAAGCCACTTCAGTTTAAAAGAGGAGGACCTTGACGGGAAAGGTGACTAACCAGAAACTCTTCAATACTTACTCTTAAGAGGCACATGAAAAATGACCATTTCTAAGAAAGAGTTTAAATAATACATGATTTGCTGCCCTAGTTTTTTATTATAAGATAAACTTAAATCACTTTTTAATCACAGAGTATTTCTTAGTAGCATAAGTCACTTTTCATGCCCTTCCCCTGAATCCCTAAGTCCAAATAGAAACCTGTAGTTTTAACACAAGCTCCATAAGCCTCTGAAACCAAGATATTTACACATTTTTAAAACCCATTTTCCTGAGTTAGCTCTTCACGTCCTCCTAATGAGTGTCATCTGTCTCTGAAAGAAGAGAGGTCCAGGAGCCTGGAAAGAGCATCTCTAGGTTTGGTCCCCTTTCGTTTTAATCGTTTGATGAACGAGTGTGCACTGCACCTTCCAACTGCCAGGCTCCTTCCTATTTGCTCTGCAAGCGGTTTAGCCGGGTGCTCCGCACTGGGTCCTAAAGGCGTTTGAAACGTTTCCCTTTCCAGCACTGCTACTGCCGTTTCCCGGAAAATAAGACCTAGACGGACAATCAGCTCTAATGCGCCTTTTGGAGCAAAAATTAATATGAGACCCGGTCTTGTATTACATTGTATAAGACCCGGTAGTATATTATATATTACATTACATTATAGCCGGTCTTACATTGTGTAAAACCCGGTCTTATGGTAAAAATAAGACCGAGTCTTATATTATCTTTTGCTTCAAAAGGCGCATTAGAGCTGATTGTCCGGCTAGGTCTTATTTTCGGGAAAGAAGGTAGGACTCTGGCCACCCACCGCTTCGTGCTACTGTCCATCTTAATGCCACGAGGAAAGAGAGGGGCGGGGAGCATTGGTTTACTGGATAATGGAGAGATGTACAGGCTTGGAGAGTTTGGGAATTTATAGGTGAGCAAGATAGGTGGGCACAAAACATTGTGGTGGGTTTGGAAGAGAGGAACTACGACAGGTGCCTGCCCGTGACCACTTAGCCAGCTGTGCACCTGTGCCCTCCACCTCCCACCTGTGTCCAGGGAATTCTTCCCTTCCTGAGCCCTCACCTCTAAGGGGCTGGGTGGGGGGAAGGGGTGGCACCCGGCAGCCTGCCGCACCACCCTAAGTCCCCAGTCCCTACACCTCGGACTTTTAGCTGCCCACATGGGAGGCAGTGAGAGGCAGCTGCGTGCTGCCGCCATCCCTGGGCGCCGGGACCAAAGTTGCCCGTGTCTCCTGCTGGCACCCCGGTCGTGAGGCAGCGCCCCGGGGGCCTCCGCGGAGGGGTGGGGGCAGCACTCGTGGGGACGCGCCGCCGCGCCCGCTCCTGCTCCTGCCGGAGCTGCGGCCAGCCTCCCATCACTTTTTCCGGCACTTTGCTCATCACCTGTCAGGCTTCCTGGGGAGACCGAGAAGGTGGGAGAAACACCCACAGGCCTCCCCAGGACAGCTCTCTCCGTGGAAGGGGGGCCCTCAGACCCCGCCCCGCCCTGCCCACCTCTCCCATCCTCGGGGACGCAGCCCGGGCGCTGCATCTGCTGGCGCCCGGCGGCGGGAGGCGACCGCAATAAAGGCGCGGTGACGAAGCCTGGGTCACAAACTCGAATGCACCTCTTACCATTGGACCGCCGGACGATATTCTCCAGGAACGTGTTTTGCGGAGCCACCAGTCCCCTCCTGCCCCCGGCCATGGTCATCCTCGCGGCAGCTCGGGGTCTGGGGAGCGTCCCCGCGCGGCTCCTCACGGCAGCAGGACGAGGGGCGCGGCGCCCGCGCGCGATCCCGGCTCGAAGCGCCCCATGCGCCGCTCGGGGACCCGGGCTGGCAGGGGCGGCGGCGGCCTCCGGCTTCCAGCCTGGCGCTCTCTTCGCGCCTACCTCCGCGCGGCCCGCCTCGCAGTGCACTCGCGGGGGCTCGCCTCGCCGCGGCCGCCGGCGGGAGGGCGGAGGGAGCGGCGGCGCCCGGGCCCGCGGCGCCCCCTGCCGGGCGCGTGTCCCCGGCCCGCCCGCGGGAGACCCAGCCCGGTCCGGCGGCGGCCGGAGGCAGCGGGAGGCGGCGGGCACAGGCTGGGTTAGCAGCGCCGCCCTCTGGACGCAGCCGGAAATGCGCCCGGGGGTGCCTCGGGCTGAGCGCAGAGCAGGGCACCAGGGAGCAGCCTCCTGGGTGGATTCACGCCCAACAAAGACACCGTGAGACGGGGTGGCATGATGACGTGACTCGGTTCTGTCTCCGGCCGGAGCCCCTGGGACCTCTGAAGCTCTTGGCACCCCTTCCTGCCTTCCCCTCTGGTCTCTGAGCCGCGTTTGTGAAAGTTGCCCCACTTTGATTCTGAAGCCAGTGTTTTACCAGTAATTAATGAAGTTGTAAGAGGTCACACGTGCAGACTGACTAACTGACTGAGCTCCAGAAGAGCTGTCTTGTGTTGTTTTTAAAGGTAACCAAAAGCCAGATGAAAGCTCGGGACAGTTGATAAATTTGTTGACTGACTGACCTGATTTCCACTCTATACAGTGAATATTTTTCCAAAAAGACAAGAATATGCACATATATAGCCAAAAAAAAATGTATACCCATTTTAAGAAAGGAAAAAACTGTATTAAAATTGTAATGCAATAAATGACGCTAGCATTCATTTGATTAACGCCATCTTTTATGCAAATGTCGAACTACACATTGCCACCGTCATTCAATTCAACTTCGAAAAGTAATATATAGATAACATCTCTTAAAACATGTACATTTTTTGGCACCCCTGGCACATATATATATGTATATATATAAAATGCTTTTTAGCTGAAGCACAGCCTATTATGATCAGTGCCTAAGGTTAGGAAACAGGAACAAACTGCCTGACAAACATCAAAACGGTGGACTCGTCTCTGAGTGCAAATGCTTGGGGTAAGGGTGTGGAGTGGCAGCTTCCCCATCATTTAACATTAACTAATAATTGAAGCCTTGGCTTGAAGGACAGTCCACACAGCACAGGATGAGGTGCTGGTCTTCACACCTGCCCCCTGTTATAATAAAGAATCACATACAGAGAAGGTTCCTGGGAAGGAGCTCAGACAACCTTCCTTTGTTGATTTATTTTGGAAGATTTCCACCTACACCTACTCTTTGCCTGTCCGTTTACTATATGTCCCCAGTGAGTGTGGCCAGAGAATAAGTCTGTGCCCGACACAAGAAATAAGTTCATAGTTTTCTAGTTAGTTCCTGGCTGGGTCAACAGGCAACACAAAAATGTAACAGGAAAAAAACTGAGATTGCAACCTCAGTTGTCCGAGTTAACCATCCTGACATATCCTATTATTGTACAGCAGATAACCCTGTCTGCATTTATCAATATCAAAAACAGAACTAATTCTTGCCCAGCAATCACTGAATTGCTGTGAAGATCAAATGTAATTACGTACCCTAAAATGTACAATGTCTCAATTGTAAGGTGTTATACCAAGGTCAAACATCATTAGGGTACCTAAATAAATTGGCCATTACAAACATCACCTTTTGTCTTATCTTGTATAAATACAAAGCAAAGTGATTGTTTTAGCAGAGTTAGGTACGGCTTGCATAGGCTTTGAAATTAAAGTAATGATACGCGTCTTCCATAACGTTGTAACCAGCATGGCTGTCACCCAAATTAGACCTATGATTTCTTAAACCCTAGCTCCGTCTAGTGGTTCTTTGTTCTATTACAAATGAGGTAACAAACAGTGGTTAAACAGGACTTACTCTGAAATGTATTTGGTGCCGAGATGATTCTGCGGTACCTGCCCATTTCATTTAAATAAGTTCATTTAAATAAGTCTCTTTAGGGTTGTTATCTACTGTAAAAAAAAAATGCCCAACGAGAGATTTTTCATGACAGTATTAAAACTCATCAAGCAACCTCATAATCCTGCTTGTGAGAAGAAGATAAAGGAAAGAATGGGGGAAAAGCTGTCATATAGACTTAATAAAATTTCTCAGATTTTAATGAGCTATCATGTTCTGTGGCTCAGATAAAAAGAAAACAGAAGATATTCATTTGAGGTGAGAGGTGTTAAAGCCTTGGTAGGTTATCTGATAAGGAAAAGGAACAAGGAGATATCTTCCATTTTAATTTTAAATGTACTACTACAGTGGTTCTCCGCCCACATTGTGTGTGTGTGTGTGTGTGTGTGTGTGTACCATTTTGAATACTGTAATTTTTAGTGGCACACTTGAAGAAATTAAAAGACACGAAACGACACTAAAAAGTCAGCAATCTTTAACCACCATCACTACTCAGTTGTGACAGCATCTCACAGTGTCTATGAAAGCACATCCAGTCATTGCCCCATTCCCTTGGCCAACCCTCAACACTATCTGATCGTGGGAATAGAGTTGTGGTCTGCCCTGTCCACATTCTCTTTGATATTCACAGGCCCAGGCTGCATGTGTTCAGTAAACACACCATCTTTCTTGGGGCTGGTTTGACAGCACACTGTGCTTCTTACCTCCTGCTTGCCACCTTCTGTTTCCTACTCTACATTCAATTCCAGGATCTGCTCCGCTTAAAGTTCTGTCCGAGATCTGTCACTGTGATATAGGAATCTCAGTTAGATCCAACTTTAATCTTACAAATTTGTCAAAATTTGGTAACACGTTCATGAAGGATTCACAATACCTTAATGTGCTTTGGCAAACCAGTTGAGAGCCCCTGCATTTGTTTTTGTTTTGGTTTGGTTTCTTTTTACATATTAATAACAGACAAAGCTACTTTTCATTTAAAGGGATAATTTCAAGTAACCATGACCAGAGTTCCAATTAAACTGCCTCTGTCTCACTCAGCAGAAAGCCCCTACAGCTGCCTATAACTTCTATCAAGAAAGATACAGTCTGATTTTACTCTAATGTTTCTAGCTTGCCTTCAAATTTTACTCGGATGTTTCCAGCTTGCCTTCCTTCTCAGTGGTTCTTCTCCTGTACTCCCTCAGTATTTTGTTTACCCCTCAATTGTAACACATATTTATGTCTGCATTGCACAATAGATGGCAAGCTCTTTGAAACAAAGATAAACTTTACCAATCTTTGTTCTCATAAATGTAATTAAGCCATGCTACAATTAGTGAGCTTGCAAAGAGTATTGATGGTGATGGAGGCATAACGCTACAAAGAAAGCACGGAGACAGAGGTCTGCAGTCTGGCTGGGAAAAGAGTGCAGAAGATGACTGAAAAATCTCTATGCAAAAAAACCCACAAAGGGCCTGCCCGGTGGCTCAGGCGGTTAGGGCTCAGGCGGTTAGAGCTCCGTGCTCCTAACTCCAGAGACTGCCAGTTCCATTCCCACATGGGCCAGTGGGCTCTCAACCACAAGGTTGCTGGTTCAACTCCTCGAGTCCTGCAAGGGATGGTGGGCTCTGCCCCCTGCAACTGAGATTGAACACGGCACCTTGAGCTGAGCTGCTTCCTGGATGGCTCAGTTGGGCTCTCAACCACAAGGTTGCGGGTTCAACTCCTACAAGGGATGGTGGCCTGCGCCCCCTGCAACTAGCAATGGCAACTGGACCTGGAGCTGAGCTGCGCCCTCCACAACTAAGATTGAAAGGACAACAACTTGACTTAGAAAAAAGTCCTGGAAGTACACACCGTTTCCCAAACAAAGTCCTGTTCCCCTTCCCCAATAAAATCTTTAAACACACACACACACACACACACACACACACACACACACACAACTATCAAATGAGGAAGACAATATGACATGCCAGAGGGAGCAAGTGGCATCATGCAAAGACAGGGATTCCATGTTTTTCTTTTATTAAGATTCTATGAGGTAGAGATGACAGATTTCAGAAACCCCTCACACAGAGGAGCACTGCCTATGAGTTCTGGAAGGCCTAGGTGGGAGCCAGGATGGGCAAGCGGGAATGCCCCATTGTTAGCAAATGATTAGCATCATTAGGAGAAACTGAACCGAGAAGTGACTTCACCTACTTAGCCACTATGCATGAAATATCTAAAAGATGGGGAATTTGCAGCATAGGAAATTTCAGGTTCTATAACCCAATGACTGACATATTTATTATATGTAACTTTTGTTAACAAAATTTCTTTTCAAATAGACTTATACAAAGAGAGTTGGGCAGGCCATATCTATTTGACAGATCTGTTCTGTATTCTAGGTATCTTCCCACAAGTGCTGGGAGAAGAAAGAGAATCTGCCTCAATGAGAATCATAGTCTATGAATCTAATTGACTGGGGGGCAAGGATGCATTGAGGTGGGTATTACACTCAGCTGTGACTAGCACATGGAAAGTTCATGAACTTAACTGCCTGACCTTTCGTGTATCCCTCTAAATGAGTAAAGCTATTTTCCCTCTTTCTCACTTTCTATTAGAAGAGAACCGGATCTTTTACCACATCTCCCCTCATGGAAAATAATTAAAAGCCATTTACAACAGTCTTGTTTTATTATAACATTCCACATATATGGGATGGCATTGTCCCAACTACCCTCACAGTGTGGGAAACCTGTGTCAAGATATTTATGTAGAAATCTCACATAGCCCTGTCAGAAACCAATACAAAACTACCCCTATAGGAAAAACTTATACAAACCAGTACACCTTAATGTCTGACTGATCAAAATTCCCCCTATAGTGAACATACAGACATAATTACAAATTATACCAATAATAGCTCAACACCATAAATGAGACTCGTAGAACAGAATACGATTCAGTAATAAAATGAAGCAAACTACAAATAAATGCAAACGACAGGGATGAATCTCAGAAACATGCTGAGTAAAAACGCTTTAGACAAAAAAAGTACATAGTGTATGATTCCATTCACACAGAAATCTAGACCAAGCCAGTCAAAGTTATAGTGAAAAAGAAATCAGAATGTTTGTCTCTCATGAGGCATCCTGGGGATTGCCTGGGAAGAGGCATGACAGAATTTTCTGGAGTGATGACAACATTCTATATCTTGATGCAAATGTAGGTTATGCAAGTCTATGCATTTGTCAAAACTCATGAAATGGTATGTTTGAGGTTTATACATACTGTACATTTTATTTCAAAAAAGACACTCTAAACACATAGCGGACACATAGTTCATGATATTCAGGCTGAGTATTTAGAGGTGAAGTATGTGGATGTCTACAACTGATTTTGAAATGCATAAAAAAATTAGATGGCCAAATAGATAAATAGAGGTACGATAAACACAGCATCGTGTTCACAATTGCAGGATCTAGGTGGTTAGTGTACAATTCTTTCAACTTTTTTGTGTGTTTGAATTTTTTTCATATTTATCTGAGCTGTTATTTTTAAAGGAGGGTAAAATAAAGGCATTTCGAAACACAGAAAAGCGAAAACATAGACATTTGCTGTAAAATACTATTTAAGAATAAACAACAGTAGAAAGAAAATGAATGTAGAAGAGAGGAGTGGAGTACAAGGTACAATGGTGAACAGAGAAACTGGTAAAAACACGTTAGTGAATTTAAATAACTATCGTACCATTATTGATTGTACCTTTTCTATCCTTTATCTGCAACATCTCCTCCTTATTAAATCCTGCACATTAGGCCTCAAGAAGAAAACTTCCTACTGTATCAGTTGCTATCCTACAGTATAAAGTGATACCCTATATCACCTTCCTCACTGCTGATTTCTGAAGAATTGCCTCAATTCCCCATTTCCACTTCTTCCTCACATCTTTCCTCAATACCATCTATCTGCTTCCTCTCCCATCATGCTACTTCAATGGTCTCACCAAGGTCACTATTGATTTCCATATCACTAAAGCCAATGAACATTTTTCCTTGTCCATAGTACTGGACCTCTTGGTGGCATTTGAAACGCATTTTTTCCTTGGCTTCTGAGATGCCATATTCTTGATTTTCCTTTCATGTCTCTGTAGTGGCATTATTCATATTTATGGTTTCCCAGCATCTTTTAAACACATTTCTATATTGGGTTCATTTTCTTTCTTATGTCCCCAACTCCCAAGGCAAAGACTGGGGCCTGCCTTGCCAGCCTCCCTTGCAACCAAGTGTAAGCATGTGACACAATTCCCACTACTTACTGCATCCACATGAGGCTTGAATTAGAAGCAAAGGACAGGAGCGAGGAAATAAACAAATCAAAGCAATTAGAACAGTGCCTGGCACAGCGCAAGCACTATATAAGTGTTAGCTACTATAGCCTCTGACACTCTTTTAGGGTACAATAGACATCCTTAGTTAGCATATAAACAGAGTTAGGGTTCATTACCCTATTGTATGCAGTTTCAAATAACCCAAAAAATATTTTCAAAGAGTCCTATTATCACCCTATATCAGCCAAAGATCTTCATCAAATATAAGGCCTAAAAGCCGTCAGAGAAGCTGCTACGGTGGCTATATTGCTGGTGAAGATCAGGGATAGGCCAACAAATAAAAAACAAGATGTTTAGCATAATCGCCGGTAAGTTGGAAGAGTCAGTGCGATTTCAATAGCAGGGTCAAATGCTAAGTCAATATTTCCAGGTATCACTGGCTGAAGAGGGACACCGCCAACCTTCACATATGGAATTTATTCCCTCAGGAATTAAAAGAGGAATAGGGGGTGGGAATGCTTTAGACTAGAGGGCAGAAGTCAACTCAATTAACCAGCATCAGGGATTCCCCTCCCTACCTCCCCCTAAACCCACCAAGATTTGGGACTAACTATGACTGTAAATCATGTAAAACATGCGGCTCTTTTTTAATAGAGTACTTCTTTGCAAGGCAAAATATATGTGTAATTTTATATAATCTACACATCTGTAAAGTGGCGATAATATAGTATTACCTGCTTTACTTGGCTGTGATGAGGTTTAAATAAGTTAGAAAGTGTAAAGCAGGAGAGTAATGTCTGCCACACCCTCGTTTACTTGTTTATTTATTTTTGGTCACACACTGTATGCCCTTCCAGTCCCTCTTCTGTTCTAAAAATAGTTTATGCAACCTGCAATTAAGGGGCTTATGAGGGGAGGAACACTGCATAAGAAGAGCAAGAAAGAAAACAACCCATGAATTTTAGGAGTTTATCTTTGAAGCTAACCCCCCAGTCTTCCTAGGAAGTTACAGCAGACGCCTCCTAAGAGAAGCAGGAGGCAGAAGCCTTAAGAGTGCCTGCTGCGCGACAGCATGCTTACAGCTAGATCTATCCATCCTAACCTGGCTTTCCACCCACTGCAGAGCCTGCCTCAGACACTGCCTTCTTCTCCCTCCCCAGGCCAGGGATTCCCGCCACCCATCGCCTAGTGAGTGAGCTTTTATAGCTCACAAATTGTTGTCCAGCTGCACCCAGGACTCCCAGGAAAGCAGCATAAGATATTCCTCTCTGTGCGTAACGTGGGCCAAGATTCAGAACTGAAAATCCAACTGCATGGTAATTCCTATCTGTGCTTTGAAATCCCTGGGGAATCATTGTGAACCTATTTGGATAATTTTGGTCTGTTTACATTATATTCTTGTTATCACAAGATTTCTCTCTTTACCAGTGTGGGATCTACTCACCTCCACTCTTCAAATGCCACTTTCTGTACTCACCATGGCCATCCTATGCTGGAAATACTGGCTCAGCATTAATAGGCCCCCTCTATGGCTATCAAGCAAGTCACATCGTATATTATCTTTTGGTAAGAACTACATAGAATGAATGAATGATCAGGAGACTTAATCCAATTTATTTCCATAAAACAACTATTAACTGTTACAACACAGTTCTAAAAGTACTATTATAAGTCATCCCAGTAAGGAAGAAAATGGAGAGGAACATAAGGGGGAAAAAAGCACCTACAGTCTCCAAATAGTTCACATTCAGATGGATATAAATACAGAAATGATTAAAGATAAATACCAGAGTTGTGTCAACCTGTGAACCAAATGTAGAGACTAATGACAGACTAATGACCTTCATATTCTGAGAATTCGGGAAAATGAGGCATTCAACCAAAACCTTACTCTTAGGTCAAGTAAATGAATACATAAAGCATGAGACCACCATTTAGAGACCCTACATACATATAAATGTATCAAATGACAGAGGATATAGAATTTTTCAAGATCCCATTTGCTCTTACCTTCTTTGTTAAGGAAAATACTACTTAAACTGTATTCAACTTTCCAACATCATAAAGAAGAAACTGAAGTCTAAGGTATGGAAAAAATATATTAAGAAACTGTACCGCTAGTTAAAGTCAAATCAAACCTCCAAGCTCAGCTGAAAGAAATATCAGAGGCACTGAAGCCTAAGCACAAGGAAATGTTTCCTGGATTTGGTTCAAAAGGAGAAAGAAATTATCTTGAAAACCACTGTTTAGCTTGATGGCGATGCTGAACAAATTGCTGATAGGTTATTAAACAGATGGGCTGGGAGAATCTAGAACGGGAAAAGTTAAACACTAAGAATCAAAATAGGTAAACCAAATAGGGAAATAGAGAGGAGCAGAAGATGGTAGAAGGAGAAGAAGAGAGTAGAAAGAAAAATTATGAAAGCCTTGGAAGTGGACCAAAAAGACAACTGGATGTCTTCAATGAAAACGCTAGGCAGTGTCTAGCATATCCTTTCAAGATACCTGATTTGTGGGGCCTTTGTGTCTTTCATGGTCTTTGAGCTATTTACAACTCTGTAACTTGTACACAACTTGCAGCAATGCAAATTATTCTTGCCCAGAGATATACAAATGAATTTTTTTCCGATGGAGGTTCGATGCATTTTCCCTCCCCAATGTAGAATAAGCCAACTTTGCATTTTTGAAGCAAATTCACTTTATTCCTGATGGCCTATATGACATGACCTTGTATGTTTTACTCTTTGAATTCTCCTTTGAACCAGTTGCTGTGTCTTACTAGTTCCTTCGTTAATTAGTTAATTAAAAAAGCAAAGCAAAATCTTTGATGTGTTTTTATTTTATATTTGTACAAGAGGTATGATTGATTTCTCTTTTAAAAATATTTTTTCTTTTATGAGAGGATGGAAGGAGCTTCCAGCAAAAGTAGTGACATGTTTTTAAAATATGAGAATGAGGAGGAACATAGTGTGAGGATAGCAGAAAAAGGAACGTGGAATAGTGGGGAGATGAGGCTGAAAGGGTAAGCAAAAATTAGGGGGTAAAGAGCTTTGTGATGTAACGGAAGTTAAAAAATGTATTATCTCAACAGTTGGCACCAGAATTCTTCTGAGGGAGATAACTGTATTTTTTGAGCCAACACTTGGACTGCTGCTTGGTGACAGCCCTCAAGAGCCTGGGTGTCAGCAGGGACTAAGGTAAACAATTTAGGAGGTGGCTAGAGCGAAAAAGGAAATGTGTTTTAGCTCCTAAAAAGGGAAGGTAAGAGGATACTCGGGGATATGATGTGCAGTTGAAGTCTACATGGGATGAAGGGCCCATAAAAATTCATGGTAGTTAAAAGGCATTTCAAAAAAGGATGCCTGTTGTTCAATTTGAGGTCATTTGCATTAATGCAATGTAAACCTTTCCAAAATTAGCTCTGTGCCAGCTAATTTTATGGCCAAATTCTAGGGGACTCATTAAGTGTTTGTAGAATTTAAAAAGAAGCAGAATTACATATCTGAGCTGCTGCAGGGGCACTGCCCACTAAAACCTGAGCCCGGAAGCAGGAGTGCTCATGGAAAAGATACAGAGACACAGAAATCTTGGAGAGGATCTTGGATTTCCTAGGATTTAAGGGTTTATTTCATTCTTAATATACCTACAGCTGACGTGTGGGTTACATAAACCAAGAATGAAGCGTTTTCTACTTGGTCTTAGAGGTGATAGAGAGCCACTGAGCTGGGTGGTGTGGCAAGAGAGCCGTGCCTAGAGGTTAGGAAATGACATGAAAAAAGGTGATCAAGTGCTTGGTCGGGGTTGGGAAGGCAATGGGAGAATAGTTGCAAATTACAGAGCATCTGAGTGTGTGAACGGGGAAAATTATTTTCCGTGGGGACATTGAAAACCAACTCATTAAACCCAGGGCAGAGAGCAATGCTGTGATTGACAAAGTAATGGGGGAAAGGTCAGACCATTGTTCCAATCATCTATTCATTGTTTCATATTTCTAGCTTCTCACAAAGAGGAAAAAGCCTAAAATTAGCTTCTGACATATTGTCAGCATTTGAAAAATCACATTAGCACTAGTGCAGAGGAAAATGGGAAATGATGTGTGAATTGCTTCCTGGGGAGTATCGACATTTCCCAGAAATGGTTCATGGAAGGACCATCTTTCTTATCAACCACAAACATGTTTTGAGGATCAACTTACACTGGGACATTCTGACAGATCCAGCTGATTTAGAGATAGCTCAGTACTAAAGAGCAAGGGAGGAAAAAAAAAATCTCCTATTGGAGTCTCCACCACTGGCAGGACCACAATTGTGCCTTGCCTATAATCCAGACTAGAAAACCTCCTAATCATGATGCATTGCATAGAGTGCTCAGAAAAGTCTTGCCTTAGTAGTGGAAAATAACTGATGCTAGACTAAATGCTGCTCTGGTCCCTGAAAACTCTTGAAAGAAGACCCAAAAGGGTCCCTAGGCAGATCAAAGTATTTGCACATAAGTTGCTTACATCCTAGAACATTAGGCCACTAGCTACATGTGGCTCATCAGCACATGAAATATGGCTAGTGCCTGAGGAAGGTCCCCTTGAGTTTTCAGAAAAGTACTGAGGGGCATGTGTGTATAAGGAAATTATCCAGACTGGGGAAAGAAACATCCAAAATGAAGGTAGACATAGATATATTTGGAGAGGTTTAGTGGAGTGAACCTGTCACACCTTGTTAGCCCTGTTAAAGGTTTATTCTATCAAAGAGCAACAGAAGCCACTAAAGGAATTCAAAGAAGTCATAAGATTAGATTTGTATTTCAGAAAGATTATTTCAGCTACAACATAGAGGATATATTGGAATGGGTTAAGCCTGGGGGCAGTGAGACCAACTGGCAGCAACCTGATAGTAATGAAAAATTAAGAAAGCTATGGGGTGGATATTTATACCTTTGTAGGAAGTGGAGTGGGAGCAGGTAAATCAGGCAGAAAGACAAGTTTCATGCAGAGAATGGCATCATACCTGGCCTTGCAGAGCCCTCCTTCCCTTATCATAGCAACACAGAGCCTATTATGTGCAACGTACTGGGATAGAGTAAATATCTAATATCTCCAAAAAGAATTACATTATTAAAGGTATACCCATTTCATTTTTGTGAAATGTCTCTCTTCTAAGAAACTAAAAGCACATTAATAACATTGTCTTATAAGCCTATTGGTTCCTTTTGAAGCTGGAATAATCAATCAGCCCAGTCAATTGACTCAATAACAGGGTCGAGCATTCACTAACATTGATAAACTATCCAGAGAGACAGGGTCACATCCTTTGAGGATTTGCCACACCATCAACATTGATAAACCAAATGCATCCTTGAGGCCACTTGGAAAGATTACGATTCATGTTTGAGAACTCCAACCATCCACAAATCAAGAGGACCAGTGAACAACTGTGATTTAGAGTTTATTTGTAAACAATTTTTATACGTGTTTTCAGCCTATTTTTAGAATAATCACTAATGGTATCATAGCTTGTACATGCATTTTCCCTAGTTTTTCTAGTTTGGATTAACTTGATCCCAATTTTCACGCATTAATATTACTCATAATTATCATATCTAAAAATGTTGTTGTTAAAACTCTCTGTTGGTTCCACCTTTCTCTAGAAGAGTTATACCTAAACACGTCAATCTTTTATGCACTCATGAAAAGTGACTCTGTTTTGAGAATATTCAGTGTCTTTATATTTTAGTTAAAGATCTGTAGAATTCATAAGGAAACACAAAACAGTATATCTTTCATACGTGCACACACACACACACACACACACACACACACACACACACATTATTTTAGAAAAAGGAATTAACTTTGGTGGAATAGTTGTAATTCTTCCCCTAAAAGATTAAAAGTTATTCAGAATCTAGAATTCATATCAAACTGTGAAGTTAAGCTATAAACTTTTTGATGAAGGGAGGTTAGTATACCAGATTCAAAGTCACCCATAGAGCTATGATCACTGACTGAGGTGATCAAATGGCTGAAAATCGTTGCAATAAAGTGCAGGTAAATCTGAGGAGAGGTGGGAGTTAGATAATGTAGGGAAAGGGTCCAAATGCTACAATAACCCAAGAAGAGCCCAAGACATATTAGGTAGTAAAGGAGAAGGACCCCCAGGACAGCTCGTGTGCTGTTACTTAATCATTCATACTGCATGTAAGACCTATATAACTTAAGTGCTGTCACAACGCTCAATGCTAAAGGGCTCCTTGCAGGTAAGGTGTCCAGGTTTCAGTCTTATAGCTCTGTCCACTTGTTTGCTCAGTGGATATTCAGCATCTGAATGTGCTGTGCCCCATACAGGGCCTCTTTGGCTGAAATGGGAGCAAGCAAAACTAACAAACAAAAAATTAGGTGGTGGTGTGTTCGAGCAGAGTTCCGTGCACTACTAAGCGTTAGGAAATAGTATAGAAACGGTAGGAATAGTGGCTACATAATTATAGCCAGGCACTGCTCTTAACCTTTTACGTGCATCAATTCATTAAATTTTCACAACCTAAGAAGCAGGTACAATTATTATCCCATTTAATTGAGGAGGAAACGGAGGTACAGAGAGTTTATGTTATTTGCCCAAGGTTACACTAAATTTTCCACCAAAAGTTCAGGCTGCTTCCAGACAAATGTCTGATCACCTCCAAGGAAGCAATCAAGGTAATAATAATAATAATAATAATAATAAATAATCGAATCCTCACAATAACCTTTTTTTTTAAGTGAGCTTTCTTTTTTACTTAACAGACTTTATTTTTAGAGCAATATGAGATTCACAGAAAAATTGTATGGAAAGTACAGAAAATTCTTATATACCCTGTCACGTGGGGCGGCCTGCAGGGTCTCTAGTTCCGCTCTCCACATAAGAACGCAGGATATGGTGAGGCCAAAAAGGAACACCCACGGAGCCATAGATAGGGGACTCATACCACTATGGTCTCACTGGTGGCTGGGTTGGAGACACAGGATGTAGGAGCCACATAATCCACTACCTGCGGTCCACTTCTCTCTCTGCCAACCAACCTCACTTGCTAGCTGCTATCCGCCGTGCTAACTGCAATCCGTGCTTGCCAGACACCATCTTCTTGCTAGCCCCCATTTGCTGCTAGCGTAGCTATGGCAGTTATATTAGTGGCCAATGGCTCACTGGTGACAGCTGATGGCCATCCAATCTCAATTGATGACCACTGACTACCTGAGCCAGCACCTTTCCACGTGAGACCAAGAGCCTAGAAACTGCACTCCTGGCTCTGTCCCCACAGTCCACCCCTACAGGGTCTCGCCTCACAATCTACGTGACAAGCATCTTCTGCGAGGGGCCCTGTGCGAGGAGCCTGGAGGTGAATGCAATATCCTGCTCTCTGGGCAGAGCCAGGGTTTCTCAGGGCACCACCAGTTCTTCTGGGAACAGCCAGACTTCCTGGGCTTCTTAGGGTACCACCAGTCTCCCTGGGCACAGCCACGGCCTCTCAGGGCACTGCCACTCTCTCTGGGCCTCTCAGGGCACCATGCTGGAACAACAGCAACTCATAGTCAAGGTGCTTACATATTCTCGATGGTGGCTGGTCAAGACACAAAAGCAAACATCCGCCAGTTCCACTACATGGTGGTATGTTCCCAAACAAACAGTCAAGCGGTCCATTAAATTAGGTATGTGTGGGGACAGAGCCAGAAGTGCAGTTTCCAGGCTCTCGGCCTCATGTAGAGAGGTGCTCACTCGAATAGTAAATGGCCATCAACTGTGATTGGATGGCCATCAGCTGTGGCTAGTTGGCCGTCAGGTGTAACCAGTGAGCCATTGGCCACTAATATAACTGCTGTGGCTATGCTAGCAGAAAATGGGGGCTAGCAAGATGATGGTGGCTGGCAAGCACGAATTGCAGTGAGCACGGTGGAGTGCAGGTTGTGGATTGCAGAGTAGTGGACGGCAGGCTGTGGATAGTGTGGCTCCTGTTGCCTGTGTCTCCAACCCAGACGCCAGTGAGAATACAGTGGTGTGATTCCCCTATCTATGGCTCCATGGGTGTTCCTTTTTGGCCTCACCATGTTCTGTGTTCCTATGTGGGGAGTGGGAGCTGAGACCCCGCGTGACTCCCTGCATGACACGAGGCACAGTGAGCAGGGTATGGTGCCGGCTAAAGCTCTCCGAAGGGCGGTGGAGCAGTTTGTGCATATGAACACTCAGTCTCAGGAAGACCAGGAGGAGCAGCTGCAGGAGAGCTGGACCCCCATGGAGGGTCGGAAAGACATGGATTTCTCTCCAACCAGCATAGGCCAGAGAAAGCGAAGGTCGTTGCAGCCCTGAGGGCTGGGAAATCCTTGCTGAGGTAGCCTGGATGCAGGACTTGTAGTCTCAGGAGGAAACTCTTGCTGAGTCCTCCGTGGGAGATGAGGGTGAGGTCAAGGTCATTCCTCACCCCCAGGAAGTCCCTGGCAAATGACTGTGGACTATGGGGAATTGCCTTCTATCCCTAATTTAATGGACTGCTTAATGGTTTGCTTGGAAATGTACCACCATGTAGTGGAACTGGCGGATGTTTGCTTTTGTGTCTTGACCGACCACCATTGAGAATATTAAGCACCTTGACTATGAGCCACTGTTGTTCCAGCACGGTGTCCTGAGAGCCCTGGCTGAGCCCAGGAAGTCTGGCTGTGCCCAGAGACGTTGGCAGTGCCCTGAGAGGCCCTGGCTGTGCCTAGGAAGTCAGGCTGTGACCAGAGAGAGTGGCAGTGCCCTGAGAAACCCTGAGTCCAGGAAGTCTGGCTGTACCCAGAGAGAGTGGCAGTGCCCTGAGAATGCTGGCTGAACCCGGGAAGTCTAGCTGTACCCAGAGACGTTGGCAGTGCCCTGAGAGCCCTCGTTGTGTCTGGGGAGGCTGATGGTACCCTAAGAAGCCCAGGAAGTCTGGCTGTTCCCAGAAGAACTGGTGGTGCCCTGAGAAACCCTGGCTGTGCCCAGAGAGGCTGGCTGTGCTCAGGATATTGCATTCACCTCCAGGCTCCTCTCACAGGGCCCCTAGTGGAAGACACTTGTTGCATAACTTGTGAGGCGAGACCCTGTAAGGGTGGAGTGTGGGGACAGAGCCAGGAGTGCAGTTTCCAGGCTCTCGGCCTCACATAGAAAGGTGCTCGCTCGGATAGTAAATGGCCATCAACTGTGATTGGATGGCCATCAGCTGTGGCTAGTTGGCCGTCAGGTGTAACCAGTGAGCCACTGGCCACTAATATAACTGCTGTGGCTACGTTAGCAGAAAAATGGGGGCTAGCAAGAAAATGGTGGCTGGCAAGTGTGGATTGCAGTTAGCACAGCAGAGTGCAAGTTGTGGATTGCAGAGTAGTGGACGGCAGGCTGTGGATAGTGTGGCTTCTGCTGCCTGTGTCTCCAACCCAGCCGCCAGCGAGACTATAGTGGTGTGACTCCCCTATGTATGGCTCTGTGTTTCTTTTTGGCCTCACCACATCCTGCATTCTTATGTGGGGACCAGGAGCTGAGACGCCACGTGACTCCCTGCATGACAGGATGGAAGGCAATTCCCCATAGTCCATAGTCATTCACCAGGGCTGTCCTGGGGGTGAGGGACGACCTTAACCTCACCCTCATCTCCCACGGAGGACTCAGCAAGTGTTTCCTCCCGGGACTACAATCCTGTATCCGGGCTGCCTCAGCAAGAACTTCCCAGCTCACAGGGCCGCAACGACCTTTGCTTTCTCCTGCCTATGCTGGTCAGAGAACCGTGCACATCTTCCCACCCCTCCATGGGGGTCCAGTTCTCTGGCAACTGCTCCTCCTGGTCTTCCTGAGACTAAGTGTTCATATGCACAAACTACTCCAGCTCCCTTCGGAGAGCTTTGGCTGGCACCGTATCCTGCCGACTGCGCCATGTGTCATGCAGGGTTGCATGCATGGTCTCTGGTCCCGCTCCCCACATAAGAACACACGATATGATGAGGCCAAAAAGTAACACCCACGGAGCCATAGATAGGGGAGTCATACCACTATATTCTCACTGCCGTCTGGGTTAGAGACACAGGAATCAGGAGCCACACGATCTGCGACCTGCCATCCACATTTTTGCCAACCAACCAACCCCACTTGCTAACTGCAATCCGCTCTTGCCAGCTCAGCCACCATCTTCTTGCTAGCCCCCATTTTTCTGCTAGCGTAGCCACAGCAGTTATATTCGTGGCCAATGGCTCACTGGTTACAGCTGACGGCCAACTAGTCACAGCTGATGGCCATTCAATCACAGTTGATGGCCATTTACTACCTGAGCCAGCACCTTTCTATGTGAGGCCGAGAGCCTGGAAACTGCACTCCTGGCTCTGTCCCCACACCCTCCTTTGCCTCCTCTCCACGCCCCCGGTAGCCCACCCCCCATCCAGCCCCACCAGCTCCATCCCCACCATACACACAGTTTTCCCTATTATTAACATATTGCATTAATGTAGTACTGTCATGCAAGGCGGCCTGTGGGGCCTCTGGTCCCGCTCCCCACATAAGAACACAGGACATGGTGAGGCCAAAAAGGAACACCCACGGAGCCACAGGTAGGGGAGTCATATCACTATATTCTGGCCGGCGGCATTCGCCTCTCTGCAATCCGCTCTTGCTAGCCCCCAATCTTTTTTGCTAGCGTAGCCACAGCCGTTATATTAGTGGCCAATGGCTTACGGGTTACAGCTGATGGCCAACTAATCACAGTTGATGGCCATCTGATCACAGTTGATGGCCATTTACTACCCGAGCCAGCACCTTTCTATGTGAGGCCGAGAGGGGGCTTTGTCCCCACAGTACTTTTGTTACAATCGATGAGCCAATTTGATACATTATTATACTGAAAGGAAAGTCCATAGTTTCCATTAGAGTTGACTCCTTGTGTTGTACAGTTACGTGGGTTTTAACAAATGTGTAATGACATGTATCCACCCTTACAGTATCATACAGAGTAGTTTCACTGCCATAAAACTCCCCTGTGCTCCACCTATCCCTCATCCCTCCCTCCTTATTCCTGAACCCCTGGCAACCACTGCTATTTTTACTTTCTTCAGTTTTCCTTTCCAGAATGACATATGGTTGAAATCATACAATGTGTAGTCTTTTCATTATGGCTTCTTTCACTCAGTAGATGCATTTAAGGTTCTTCCATGCCCTTCGTGGCTTGACAGACCATTTCTTTATATAGCCAGGTAATATTCCATTGTATGGATGTGCCAGTTTGTTTATCCATTCAACTATTGAGGGATATCTTGGTTGCTTCCAAGTTTGAACAATTATGAAAAGAGCTGTTATAAACATCCATGTGCAGATTTTTGCCTGGCCATGTTTTCAACACATTTAAGTAAACATCAAAGAGTAAAACTGCTAGATCGTATAGTAAGACTATGTGCAGTTTTGTAAGAAACTGCCAGATTGTCTTTCAAGGTACCTGTAGCATTTTGCACTTCTACCACCAATGAATGAGAGTTTCTGTTACTCTGCATTCTGGCCAGTGTCTGGTGCTGTCAGTGGATTTTCACTATTCTAATAGGTGTGTAGTGGTATGTCATTGTTGTTTTGATTTGTAATTCCCTAATGACATATAGTATTGAGCATCTTTTTACACGCTTATTTGCCATCTATACAGATCTTCTGCTCATTTATTAACTGGGTTAACAATCCCATTTTCCAATGAGGGAACTCAGGCACAGAGGGGTTCAACAAATTGCCCAAGGTTACACAGCTGGGGTTGGACCCAGGCAGGAGGGCTCCAAGGCCACGGTCCTAATCATAGTCTGTAATGCCTTCAGGACACAGGTTTTAGAGCTAACAAAAACAAAACAAAAAAAAACCTGAGTCTTATTTACATGGTGTCTAACCTTGGATATAAGTTATTTAATATCTCCAAGTCTCAGTTTCTTGTTCTGTAACACGAGGATAACAAGTAAAGCAGAGAAAGTGTTGAACTTGTTTTCTGAACAGAGCAGCTGCCAATAAATGGTAGCTATTATTAGTCCAAGGCCACATGAAAGGATGAGAGATGCCTGCAGTAGCCATAGGAATTGGCACCTGCCTTGAAACTAAAATGGATCAGTATGGGGCTTCAAATTCCATAGAAAATTAGACATTTCTTGGTGAAGTTTCCATAATCAGTTGTCAGTGGACACCTCAATTCCTTATACCTAGTGCATATGAATGAATAAAGGGGATTCCAGTTCTTAAAAGAATAGAATTTTACTGTACTTCATTTCCTTTTCCTGTTCATCTATCTTCCCCTCCTGCTGTCCCTACAAAAAAAAAAAGTAACAGTTTTGTTAACCTGCCAGCTAACAAAGCATGTCTGTAACCAGATGTGCCCTGTTTGCCTCCACTGAAACTGTAATGGTGGCAGAAAAGAAAAAACATCCAACCAGTTGCACCTGATGTGTATGAGTGACTCCCAGAGGACGCAGAGCTCCTCTGAAACCACAGGCGTTCTGGGTCGTGAGCATGTTTAAGACCATCTTCTTCAGAGGGTGCTTCCCAAACCTCGTCTATCACCAGGATCTCCTGAGGAGCATTTAAAAAGAACAGATTTCTAAATGTTTGGCTTCACTGAATCAGAGTCTCCTGGTTCTGATACGTGTACCTTTAAAAGTTCTGAGAGGTTCTAATGATCAAGGAACTGCTGATCTAATGTCATTACCATCTGATGTTTGGAATCCTCTGTGTGTGTGTGTGTGTGTGTGTGTGTGTGTGTGAGAGAGAGAGAGAGAGAGAGAGAGAGAGAGAGAGAGAGAGAGGTAAAGCAGGGAAGCGCTGTGGGGAAATAGAGCATTTATCAATAAAAGTGACGCAAACTGAATGAGCACTTACTGAAACTGATTTCTAAGGAAAGTGATCAAAACCAAACACTACCAGTTCAAGGAGGAAAAAATTGGCAAAAGGAACCTGATCTTCAGATTTCCCACTTTATTCTAATGCTGTAGCATCTTCAGAAAATCTTTAGATAATGACTCAACTAATTTGGATAACTTTTTTTCCCATGAAAACATGTGGATAATTTTCTTCCCCAAAATTGAATAATTCACTTAAATATTTGGGATCAAAACCTAAGTGCTTTCCCATAGGTTTTCAAATTTCTAGAACTTTAATAAGTTAATGAAAAATTGCATTTAGGAAGGCAATAAATAAATTAATTATGTTTGGAAGAAATCGTTTCATGGGCTTAATCTGGTATCAAAACTCTGCAAAGTACTTTGCTTTTGATGTTTTAAATTTTGTCTTTTGATTTTCATTTACTCATTCAACAAAAGCTTTTAGTACTACTACATATGGTTTAGATGCTATTAATATAAAGATGTGTTCTCCATGTGAACAAACAGAGGTGGAAGGGTTGGGGCGCAGTTGGAATGGGAGAGAAAAGAAGCTAACATTTTAATGAACACTTAGTACCAGTCTCATTTATATACTGTTTATATAAATGAGTGTTCTGTTTATTACTCACAACAATACCATGACATAAATTGATCCCTGAGAACTGAAATTAACAAATTTCCTGAACTTATGTTAAACAGTCCTGGAACTGGACATACATACTATCTTGTTCCTGTGTTAGCCAATACTGAAAAGAAGCAAAAATGGCCAAACTGCTTGTGCCTGGAAATAAGACTATGAACCAACTAAAATAGGTTAATTCCAAAATTAACTGCATGCTTGCCTCACTGGGCCCACCAATCCAAAGCTATTATGTCACAATTTCTACCCAATCTCAACCAGTTCTCCACTTTAGAAATTATTCAGCCTAGCCCTAAATCCTATAAATATCCTCCCCTGACTTCTCTCTTCTGAGATATTACAAAGCCTCTGTCATGATGGTATTCACCCTTACTACAGCAAATCCAACACACATAGATTGGTTTGATCAGTAGATGCGAGGGGTTCTTTTTCTGGTCTTTTGGGGAGTCCACAATCAATATCCCCATTCTTTGATGAAGAAATTTGCCCAAACTCATACGGTTATTATGAATTACTTTCTTGAAGAGCCAAGTGTTAAATGTCTCTGTGACTGGCTCTGAAGTTCCTATTCTATCCACTGGTGTATACATTGAGGCATTTGTGCTGAATGAGATAAAGGACACATAGGTTTTTACCGTATATTCACAGATGTTTACAAGCAAGCAGCTTTAAAAGAGATGGCAGCATTAAAAATGGCAATCCATAAATGCAAAGGCAATTCAAGTCCTTAAATCAAGTCAAAATGTATTTACTGCCATCTGTTCGTCACAGTAACATGGCAATAAAATGCATAAATAAATGACTCACAGACCATAAAAGAGTTGCCTAAATGAGCTCCATAAACAAATGCAAACAAACAAGAACTGAAGTCTAACTATTGATTGATAACAATAACTAAAACTTAGAATTTTGCCCATGATCCTAAGGAAATCATATAAGCCCTCCTCTGTCATTGTTCAATGTGCTTATAATCAGAGACATTGGGGGCCTAAGCATTGAACAGTTATTGAAAAGATTAAGTTTGTACAAAAGTAATTGCGGTTTAAAAGGTTAAAAACAAATCATTGCAAAAACCGCAATTAGTTTTGCACCAACCTAATAGAAAACATCAAATAAAAACGCAAAAGTACAATATGTTTAAAGACAATATGTTGACTTCAGAATGGAACGAGGTGATCAGACAAGCTCTGTGGGACACAGAGCAAGTGGCGCTAGGTCAGTAGTCCCAGACAATTCAATTAGTCTAAAAGGACGTGAAGAAGAGGCAGAATCCTAAAGGCAAAGTCGAATGAAGGAAAACAATGAACTATTTGCCGGAAATATAAGATACTTTCTAGATGTATAGGCCAAAGGCTCCCAGCTCAGTCAGGGGGATTCTACGGTCAGAATAAAAAGTTGGGCTCAGGAGGGTGGGAACTGACATCTGCCTTTAAGGAGGGTCCAGAAAGACACAGGCTGGAAGGTGTTTATGGGGACAGAGTCCCAGAGAGCAGTTTCCAGGCTCTCCGCCTCCCATGGAAAGGTGCTGGCTCAATTATTGGATGGCCATCAGCTGTAAACAGTTAGCAAGGGGTTGGTTGGTTGGCAGAGAAGCGGGGCAGATTGTGCATTGTGTGGCTCCTGCTTCCTGTGTCTCGCCCAGCCACCAGAGAGAATATAGTGGTATGACTCCTCTATCTATGGCTCTGTGGGTGTTCCTTTTTGGCCTCACCATATCCTGCGTTCTTATGTGGGGAGCAGGACCAGAGACCCTGCATGACAGTGGTATAAGAAGGGAAAGTTTCCTTTTCCTCAGAAGGGAAGTTTCTCTCAATTCCTGGTAGGGACATGCACCATGGTGTCACCATCATTAGTATTGAAGAATACAAATTGTACTGTTAATGAATGAGTTAACAACAACAATAGCTAACGCTTTCATGTAGCATTTGTTTTGTACCAGGCAGTGTTCTAAGCACTGTACACGTACATATAGTAACTAAATTAAACTTCACCTATTGTAATTATGCTTGTTTTACATACATATGAGGAAATTGAAGCCCAGAGAGATTAAGTGACTTGTCCAGGTCTTAAAGCTAGTAAATGGCAGAGCCAGCATGAATCAATGAATCAACAGTGCAGCCATTTGTGATGCTCTGTCTAAGCAGGTAGAAAAAAATGCTATTTTCTACTTGAATGATATAGAAATACACTCTACACTCAGTAGTCTACTACCAATACTGAGTACTCAGTATTCGGAGGGGATATACTCACAGGTTTTACCCCCTTGTTCTATAGTATTTGTGTTTACATATCACTTATAAGGCACAAAGTTTCTTGCTTTTTATCTGCCATTTCATCAGAACAACCTGGATTGTCTTACTTAAACTGAGCTTTTAAAGTGTTTTTAGGGTATTTGGATAAAACTGACAAACAAAACTCATAGACACAGACAACATTTTAGTAGTTACCAGGCGGTAAAAGGAGGAGGGTGGGAGGTAGAAGACGGAAAAAAGGATCAAATATAAGGTGATGGAAGGAGAACTGGATAGTGAACACACAATGCAATACATAGATGATATATTACAGAAACGTACACTTGAAACCTATATAATTTTACTAACCAATGTCACCCCAATAAATTCAATAAAATTTTTCTTTAAATTATAATTTTTTAAAAAAATTATAACAATTTCTTAATAAAATCATGAGCCTGAAAAAAACAAATTGATTTGTCATTTTCTATTTATTTTCAGATTTGAAGGATTATTTTTAATTTTTTTACATTTAGTATAAATGTTTTATCTTGGAACAATCTCATACTTACAGAAAAGTTGCAGGTAGAATTCAAAGACCTTTTCTTCCTGAACCGTTTAAGAATAAGTTGCCATCCCGATGTCCTCCTAACCCCCAAGTACTTTAGTGTGTATTTCCTACAAACAAGAACATCCTCATCCAGATCCATAATACAACCATCACACAGAAAGTTAACACTCACACTACACTACAATTTAATCCTCAGACCCCAACTGTCCCATTAATGTCCGCTATAGATTCAGTTCACAGTCACATTTAATTGTCCTGTCTCCTCTCCTTCAGCCTAGAACAGCTCTTCAGTCTTTTCTTGACTTTCAAGGCTTTGACATATTTAAAGATTGCAGGCCAGTTATTTTATAGACTGTCTCTCAATGTGGAGCTGTTTGATGCTTTTTCATGATTAAATCAGGTGCTGCATCTTTGGCAGGAATATTACAGAAATAATGCTGTGATCACATTGCATTCTATCAGGTGGTGCAGGATTTTGATTTATTCCTTTACTGAGAATGCCAGCCTCAATCATTTGATTGAGGTGGTGTCTGCCAGATATCTCCATGTAAACTTACTCTTCTCTTTGTAATTAACAGATATTTTGTATAGAGGTACTTTGAAACAATGTAAACATCTCATTCTTCATCAGACCTCCCACTTATAAATGTATATTATTATGGATTCATGACTTTCCATTATATACCAAAAGGTATATAATCAGCTTTTTGGTGCTCAAATTGATCAATGGGATCTCCTTTGAGGTGGCTTTTGTGTCCTTTTGACATGGCCCTGTCATTCCCAGAAAAACTCTTACTCTCTGGCTCAATAAAATATCCCAAAAGTTTTGACTAAGCCTTGGAATGGGTCATCTCCAGAAAGCCCTGATTCTTTTTTTTTTTTTTAATTTATTGGGGTGACAATTGTTAGTGAAATTACATAATGTCAGGTGTACAATTCTGTGTTACATCGTCTATAAATCCCATTGTGTCTTCAGCACCCTGAGTCAGTTCTCCTTCCATCACCATATATTTGATCCCCTTTACCCTCATCTCCCACCCCCGCCCCTTACCCTCTGGTAACCACTAAACTATTGTCTGTGTCTATGAGTTTTTGTTTCTCATTTGTTTGTCTTGTTCTTTTGTTGTTTTTGGTTTATATACCACATATCAGTGAAATCATACGGTTCTCTGCTTTTTCTATCTGACTTACTTCGCTTAGCATTATACTCTCAAGATCCATCCATGTTGTCACAAATGTTCCTATATCATCTTTCCTTAACGCCGAATAGTATTCCATTGTGTATATATACCACAACTTCTTTATCCATTCATCTATTGAAGGACATTTTGGTTGTTTCCATATCTTGGCCACTGTAAACAAAGCTGCAATGAACATTGGAGCACACGTGTTTTTATGTATAAATGTTTTCAAATTTTTTGGGTAGATGCCCAGGAGAGGGATTGCTGGGTCATATGGTAATTCTATTCGTAATTTCTTGAGGAACCTCCACACTGCTTTCCATAACGGCTGCACCAGTCTGCATTCCCACCAACAGTGTATGAGGGTTCCTTTTTCTCCACAGCCTCTCCAACACTTGTTACTATTTGTCTTGTTGATGATAGCCATTCTGACTGGGGTGAGGTGATATCTCATTGTGGTTTTCATTTGCATTTCTCTGATGATTAGTGATGCTGAGCATTTTTTCATATGTCTATTTGCCATTTGCATGTCCTCTTTGGAGAAATGTCTCTTCAGGTCCTCTGCCCATTTTTCAATTGGGTTGTTTGTTTTTTTGTTGTTGAGCTTCATGAGTTCCTTGTATGTTTTGGATATTAGCCCCTTATCGGAGGCACTGTTTGCAAAAATCTTCTCCCATTCAGTTGGTTGCCTCTTTATTTTGTCGATGGTTTCTTTTGCTGTGCAGAAGCTTTTAAGTTTCATATAGTCCCATTCGTTTATTTTAGCTTTTACTTCCATTTAGCCCTGATTCTTTTCAGTAGAAAAGGACATTTAGAAACCTGCATGAAAAGTGTATTCATTGTTGTTGGGGAAGGGGGGTGGGAGCCAGTGGCAAGGCCATCACACACGTTCACATCTGTATTTAGTTCTATATTTATTTATCTTATTAATTTAACTTACTATATTTATTAAAATCCATGAGTTCACAGATACAACCAATTCCAACCCAACACCACAGTGTTAAACAGTGAGAATCCTGACTCCCATTTTTCTTGATGTCTTTACTTTTTTTTTTATCAGTCCCACAGTTTGTAATCCTTCCCCCATTATTGCTGCCATGTCTCCCCTGCATAGGGCCCCCCTGTGTTCTGCTCAGGCTCTGAAACCTCATGCCAGGCTGCCCCAAACAGAGGCTCCCTTTTCACCCAGCTTGAGCTCCGAGACACCACTCCAAGGCACCTCCCCACTTGAATGCCCTCCTTACCCAGCTGGACTCAACAGCAACACGTCGCGGCCTCCTTCTCCCACTGGGGCCCTGACTCTCCATGCTGGTGGAGCCCTGCAGGATGGTCTTCAGGCGTGATGCCCACCTTGGTCCGTGCACCTCATGACTTCATGGCGGAGCTTTTCAGAAAGGCAAACGGAAGCTAATTGACACATTTTCAAATGCTGTTTAAAAACATGGAAATTGTTCAGAAGACAATAAAAATCACCAGAAACTTTTGTTTAAAACTGCTAGAAAAAGATTTTCGGCAAATCAAAGTACTCTTTGTTTTCTTTAAATGAAAACCATGCTAACCATGAAGAAATGTTTATTAACCATAAAGAAATGTTTATTTCCCATAAAGATCTTATATCCACCAATAAACAAAACTGTATTCATTATATACTACTTTATGGAACTTCCCCTAACATTTGCACAGCCTGGGGCAAGAGGAAAAATGGAGACTCACATACCAATAGAGAAAATACTTGGAAGTTATAAATCACAGTAATAAACTTTCAAACAAAATATGTTCTATCCTCTTACCTAGACAAATTACTTTTCATAACAACAAAAAATTTTAAATGTGTAAAGCTATGTTTTTTGTATGGTCCAAAGTCAGCTAAATATCAAAGACAATTGAATTTAATTACTATTCACATGTCTGGGTATTCTTTTGATGAGCCAATGATAACTGATGAGCAACAAAACAAAAGCATGTATAATTCATTAATTACATTTATTTAATGAAATTTACTTTTCTAGCTTTCAGTCTAGCAATATCACTAATTATGTGGTCATAATCAAGATTTCCATATAATCTGCTTCTACAAATTCCAATTTCCATGATCTTTCTTGAACCACGTAAGTTTCTATATAAGTTTTGTTTGTTTTTGTACTCATTTCAATTTGGAGAAACTTTTCTGAGACAACAGCAACTGAAATAAAATCTCTAAAGCATGACTTAGATTCAGAAACAACTCATGAATTTTACGTATCATGTTCAAACACTAATAAAGCCACATATGATGCTAAATGTTACAAATGTTGCTGACTATTACCAAATATTTTAATTCTATCATAGAAATCATTATCATATAACAATTTTTACCATCCCTTAAATCAATATCTATAGCCAAGCTTTTATGTAAAAAATTAGTATAACACTTCACACATTATATTTAATTATTTTTTTATTTTTTTTAATACTTAGACATTCATCATTTATATCCCTCACACTGTGAACCCCCCTCCCCCCATCCACTATCCCTCCGACCTTGCACCGAGCCATCACATTATATATATAAAATTATAGTTGGCATTCATTAATGTTTAGCTTCTGGTGTACAGTGCCTGATCAGGCATCTACAGTATCCCTGAGGTGGTCTCCCAAATAGGACGCATGTCCATCGGATACCCAACAAAATCTTGACAACATTATTGATTACGTTCCCCAAGTTAATTTTCAAAAACCCTGAGGCCATCTTGTGGTTACCAGCTGCTTCCTAATCCCTTCACCTTTCCCCTTATCCCCACCCTGCCCGCCCATCTAACAACTCTCAGTTTTTCCTTTTTGTCCCCAAAACTGTTTCTGATTAGTTCATTCACTTATTCTTTTCTTTAGATTCCGCATATAAGTGAGATCATATGGTACTTGTCTTTCTCTTTCTGACTTATTTCACTTAACATAATGTTCTCTAGATCCATCCATGTTGTTGCAAATGATAAGATTTCTTTCTTCTTTATGGCTGCGTAATACTCCATTGTATAAATATACCACAGCTTCTTAATCCAGTCATCTACCGATGGGCATTTCGGTTGTTTCCATGTCTTGGCTATTGGGTAAAGTGCTGCAATAAACATAGGAGTGCATACAGATTTTTGAACTGGAGTTTTGGATTTCTCCGGGTAGATGCCTAGGAGTGGAATTACTGGATCATAGGGTAGTTCCATTTTCAGATTCCTGAGATACCTCCATACTGTTTTCCATAGTGGCTGCACCAATCTGCAATCCCACCAACAGTGCACAAGCATTCCCTTTTCTCCACATCCGCGCCAGCATTTGTTGTTTGTTGATTTATTGATGATAGCCATTTTGACTGGGGTGAGGTGGTATCTCATTGTGGTTTTTATTTGCATTTCTCTGATGGTTAGTGAGGTTGAGCATTTCTTCAAATGTCTGCTTGCCTTCTGTATGTCCTTTTTAGAAAAATGTCTCCTCAAGTCCTCTGCCCATTTTTTAATTGGGTTGTTTGTTTTTTTGGAGTTGAGTTGAGTAAGTTTTTTATAGATTTCTGATATTAATCCCTTATCAGATACATTGGCAAATATCCTTTCCCATTCAGTAGGATCCCTTTTTGTTTTATTGATGGTTTCCTTTGCTGTGAAAAAGCTTTTTAGTTTGATGTAATCCCACATGTTTATTTTTTCTCTTACTTCCCTCGCGCGAGGGGATATATCAGTGAAAATCTTACTCCGGGTAATGTCCATGAAGTTTCTTCCTATATTTTCTTCAAGATATTTTATGGTTTCAGATCTTACATTTAAGTCTTTAAGCCATTTTGAATTTATTTTTGTATATGGTGTAAGGAGGTGGTCCAGTTTCATTTTCTTGCATGTGTCTGTCCAGGTTTCCCAGCACCACTTATTGAACAGACTGTCTTTACCCCATCATACATTCTTGCTTCCATTGTTGTAGATTAGATGGGCATATAGGCATGGATTTATTTCTGGGCTCTCTATTCTGTTCCATTGATCTATGTGTCTGTTTTTATACTAGTACCATGCTGTTTTGATTATTGTAGCCTTGTAGTATAGTTTGAAGTCAGGTATCGTTATACCTCCCACTTTGTTCTTATTTCTCAAGATTGCTGAGGCTATCCAGGGTCTTTTATGGTCCCATATAAATTTTAGGATTATATGTTCTATTTCTGTGAAAAACGTCGTTGGTAGTTTGATAGGAGTTGCCTTGAATATGTATATTGCCTTAGGCAGTGTGGACATTTTAACTATATTAATTCTTCCTATCCATGAACATGGAATGTGTTTCCATCTATTTATGTCTTCTTTCATTTCTTTCTTCAGTGTCTTATAATTTTCTGAGTACAGAGCTTTTACATCTTTGTTAGATTTATTCCCAGATATTTTATAGTCTTTGGAGCAATTGTAAATGGAATTGTTTTTTTAATTTCTCTTTCTAATATTTTATCATTGACATATACAAATGAAACTGATTTCTGAATATTAATTTTGTATCCTGCTACTTTACTAAATTCATCTATCAGTTCTAATAGTTTCTTGGTGGAGTCTTTAGGGTTCTCTATATATAGTATCATATCATCTGCATATAATGATAATTTTACTTCCTCCTTACCAATTTGGATGCCTTTTATTTCTTTCTCTTGTCTGATTGCTGTGGCTAAAACTTCCAGCACTATGTTGAATAGAAGTGGAGAAAGTGGGCAACTTTGTCTTGTTCCTGATCTTAGGGGGAATGGTTTTAGCTTTTCCCCATTGAGTATGATGTTAATTGTGGGTTTGTCATATATGGCCTTTATTATGTTAAGATATGATCCCTCTATTACCACTTTCTTATTGGTTTTTATCATAAATGGTTGCTGGATTTTATCAAATGCTTTTTCTGCATCTATTGATATGATCTTGTGATTTTTATTTTTCATTTTGTTAATGTGGTGTATCACATTAATTGATTTGCGGATGTTGAACCACCCTTGCATACCAGGGATGAATCCACTTGATCATGGTGTATGATCTTTTTAATGTATTGCTGAATTCTGTTCGCTAATATTTTGTTGAGAATTTTTGCATCTATGTTCATTAGAGATATTGGCCTGTAGTTTTCTTTTTTTGTGGTGTCTTTGTCTGCTTTTGGAATCAGGGTGATAGTGGCTTCGTAAAAAGTGTTCGGGAGTCTTTCTTCCTTCTGGATTTTTTAGAAGAGTTTGAGGAGAATAGGTGATAATTCTTTTTTGAACGTTTTGAAAAATTCACCTGTAAGGCCATCTGGTCCAGAGCTTTTGTTTGTTGGGAGATTGTTGATTACTGATTCAATTTCCCTGGTGGTAATCAGACTGTTCAGGTTTTCTGTTTCTTCTTGAGTTAGCCTTGGAAGGTTTTGCACCTCTAGAAAATTGTCCATTTCTTCCAGATTGTCAAATTTGTTGGCATATAGTTGCTCATAGTAATTTCTTAAATTTTTTTGTATTTCTGTGGTGTCTGTTGTCACTTCTCTTTCATTTCTGATTTTATTAATTTGGGTCCTCTCTTTCCCTTTTTTAATGAGTCTGGCTAAAGGTTTGTCAATTTTGTTTATCTTCTCTAAGAACCAACTCTTGGATTCATTGATCTTTTGTATTGTTTTTCTGGTTTCTATTTCATTTATTTCTGCTCTGATCCTTATTATCTCCTTCCTTGTGCTCCCTTTGGGCTTATTTTGCTGTTCTTTTTCCAGATCCCTTAAGTTCACACATTATATTTAGACCTACATATACTCGTATATCAGTTTAAGAGTAATCTGAATCATTTAATATTACGAAATGTTTCCCAAATGTCATGGTTAATTGTCGTAAGAAAGCAAGAAAATGGATGCTAGGCAGTATTGGGATCTGATCATTCATTATGCAAAAATGTGTCATATTCGTATTATCTGATAGGAAGGACTTGACAATTAATTTAGTTTTTTCACTTACCTAAGCACTTCTGCTGCTCAGATCCTTCCCTCAGAAATAATGCTTGTTTCTGATGTTGCAGTGGCACAACCTACAACCTTCACCACCCAGATGGTCACTTTTATTTTGAGGACATGGAGCAAGGGGTGAAGAGATGAATGCTATTAATTTCAAGAGGGGTTGCTTACGATTGCAGGTCATGCTGTGCCACAGCTGAGATCACCTCAAAAGTGGCCAACACTTGTATAAATTCCTTAATACATTTCTATAATAGTTGTGTGTATGATAAATAGAGCCTTCTGAGGCACAAGGCCCACGGCAAAGCCCCCTGTGCTGGGGTCTGATGACAGGAATACTATGCTGCCTGCCTACAGTGTGTTAAGTGCTGTATAAAACAAACAATAAAATTGTAAGACATAATCTGTTTCTTCATAAGAGTTTGGAATCTAACTGGGGAGACCAACAGAGTACTAGGATTCACAAAGTGAAACAAACACAATAAGACAGGAAGTTTCCCAAACATCCAGCAATGTGAAGCACTTTGTACACGTTACCCTCAGTATCTGTAAGAGTCCCAAAGGGCAGGGACTGTCTCCATACTCATGGAGCCTTGCAGAGCACCGGGGATAAAAATCAACGTACGATGAATGTTGAGAATGAAAGAAAGTAGCATATGGACCCAGAATTAAGGAACTCAAGCTTCTGCTGCCTTAAAAACAAGTTCTCCTCACTCCAACTTGTCCTCCACTTCTTTTTCTTTCTCCCATCTGCTCTCCTAATTCTTCTTATCCTACCCAAAAGCAATACCCTTAGAAGTTAACCTGATCCACTTTCTTAGGTTCAAGATTCCAATGCATATTTGATATTTTTCTCCCATTTTCTTTTCTTTTAATGAATGTTGACCATGGGAGTGGTGTACACATTTGCACACACATTTAACTATTTAATGGACATTAGGAACTTTTTCCTATGCGTCTTATGTGATGTCATTTCCGTTAGTGAAGTTTCTGACACAAAAGTGAATCACAGTTATCTTTAACTTTATTAAAGATGTTTTTACAGCAAAGTAACATTCTTGAGGTGACTTTCTAGTCCCATTAAACACAGGAAGTCTTAATCATGCCCAATGACAAAAAAATAATAATAATAGCTAATGTGAAGTGAACCCAAATGGTTTGTCATCTGTTTTGGAACAGAGCTATATGCACAAAGACACACAAACACTCACAGACATGCTCTAATTCTCCCTCTTAAATGGCAGGTATTTGATCCTATCTTGGTTTAGCTCTGCTCACTTTAATTATGACCAAAATATGAGTCAAGAAATAATCCAGATCTTTGTCAAACACCCACAAATTTCATGATACTGTATAAGTTCCTCAGAACACGGCCTACTGAGGAGGCAGTCCTCTTCTTAAGGAGTTTATAATCTAAGAAGAAAGGAAATAAGAACATAGAATTACAGTAACTACAAAATGAATAGGCCAAAGATTGCATTTGCAAGTTACAGAATGGGTTGAATAAATTCAAGTCTTACCCAAATACTAGTTGGCACGAAAGCACACACAAAAGGAAAGAAAGAAGCCAACTGAGAACATGATACATTCAATTTCATTTTTCAAATTAAGGTAAAATTTATTTACAGTGAAATGCATACAGCTTAAGTGTACAATTCAATGAGTTTTAACAAATGCCACAAAATATCAATTATGATAGAGAATAATTCCATCACCCCAAATAGTTCATTAACATCTGTAGGATCTACATGGTGATATCCCCCTCTTTCATTCTTAATTTTACTTATTTGTGTTTTCTCTTCTTCTTTCTTAGTCAATGTTATCACTTCTTTCAAAAACCAACTTCTAACTGTTAATTATTCTCCATTGCTTGAATATTTTCTATTTTATTGATTTCTGTTCTTTATTAATAGTTTCTTGTACTTTTTTTGGCTTTAATTTACTCCTCTTTTTCTAGCTTACAGTGGAAACTGAGATCATTGATTTGAGAACTTTGTCATTTTCCAACATAAGCATTTAAAAAAACATAAATGACTCTCCAAACATTTTCCCACAGCTTTTGAAGTGTTATTGTTTAAATAATCATTCAGTTTGAAATATTTTCTCACGTCCTCTATGATTTTTTTCTTTGACACTTGGGTTATGGAGAAATTTTGTTTAATTTCCAAATATCTGGAATTTCTTTAGGTAGTTTACTTGTAATTAATTTCTCATTTAATTCCATTATGTCCTCAGAATATACTATGTAAGATTTCAACCTTTTGAAATTTATTGAGAACATTCTGTGACCCAGAATATGGGCTAACTTGGCAACCATTCCATACTCACTTTGAAAAAATTCATATTCTTCACTAGTTGGGTGAAATGCTCATTAAATTTCAATCAAGTCAAGTTGTTTGACCTATCTCCCATGTACTTATTGATATTTGTCTACTGTTTTATCTACGTGTTATACTAATTACTGAAAGATGGATGTTAAAAATTGTGGATTTGTCTATTTCTCCCTTCAGTTCTGTCAGTTTTTCTTTACATATTTCGAAGTCCTGTTATTAGGTTTATAGATAATAAGGATTTTTGTATCTTCATGATGAATTGATCCTCTTATTACAAAAGTTTCCTATCTATCTCTGGTGATATTCCTTGCCTTGAAGTCTACTTGTTTGATATTAATATAATCACAACAGCTCTCTTATGTTCATTGTTTGTGTAGTATAACTTTTCACGTCCTTTTACTTTGGATTTAACTGTGTGCTTATGTTTAAAGTACATCTCTTGTAGACAGGTGGGTCTTTCTTTTTTATTGATCCATTGTGACAATCTTTTCCTTTCGATTAGAGTGTTTAACCCATTTACAGTGAATGTGACTATTCATATGGTTCAGATTGAGTTTACCATCTTGCTTTTAGTTTTCTGTATGTCCCATCTATTATTTCCTCTCTTCCTCTCTTTTCTCTTTCTTTTTTAATTAAATATTTTTAATATTACATTTTGACTCTTCTATTGGTTTTTGTTTTGGGTTTTTAGCTACACATCTTTGAATTATTTTCAATGGTTGCTCTAGGGATCACACTATGTACCTTTAATTTACTATAGCTTAATTGGGGTTAGTATTGTACAGGTATAAAAAAGAGACTATACAGTTAAATTCCATTCCTGTCCCTCCATATTTTGTGCCATTTTATGATACATTTTATTGCTACATGTTAAAATCCCACTTAGCAATGTTACTATTTTTCTTTAAATAATGTGCTTTTTAAAAGAAATTAAGTAGTCCAATGTGTATAATTGGAATACCAGAAGGAGAAAAAAGAGTGAATGAAGCAGAAAATACCTTTGAAGAAATAATGGCTAAAAATTTCCCAAATTTTGTGAAAAACATATATTTAGACACATTTATTTAAGAAGCTTAGTGAACCCCAAGCTGGACAGAGACAACACACACAAACAAACACACACACACACACACATACACACACACACACACACACACACACACACCAAGCTGGAAAAAAGAGATAAATTATATCCAAGGTAACAATGATAAGAATCACTGAATCAGCTAAATTCTCATTAGAAACAATGAGGCCAGAAAACAATGAATACCTCTTAAAATGATGAAAAGAAACAAGACAAAAGCTGTCAGCACAAAATTCTAAATGTAGCAAAAATACCTTTCAAAAATAACAGTGAGTCTGGTTTTCCACATTTATTGGGTAAAATGTTCAAGCAAATCATTCCAAGATAACAATTATGAAATGTGGACCAAAAAAAAATTTTTAGTAGCTATTTAAAGGCATTCAAAAGAAATCAGAGGAGAATTAACACTTGAAAATCCACAGCTGAAATGAAATGGGTAAGAATTGTGAGTTTGTGGTGGTTTTGCCTTAAAATATTCCCCCAAACTCCATATCTCCAGAAGCAGAAACCTGAAGCCGAAGTCATTCTGTGTGACAGAGGACAGAGTTCAAGGCTGAAAGAATAGCTACCGTGTTTCCCCAAAAGTAAGACCTAGCTGGACAATTAGCTCTAATGCATCTTTTGAAGCAAAAATGAATGTAAGACCCAGTCTTATTTACTATAATATAAGACCAGGTCTTTATAATATAATACAATATTATATAATATAATACAATACAATACAGTATAATACTATATAATTAATATAATTAATATAATATAATATAATATAAGACTGGGTCTTATATTAATTTTTGCTCCAAAAGACACATTAGATCTGATTGTCTGGCTAAGTCTTATTTTCGGGGAAACAGGGTAGAAATTTAGGAACACAATCCTAGAAGTACAAGAGTGTCAGAATGTGCTTATGAATCTGCCCATATCCCTAGCTGACCACTAAATTATGAGTTTATGGGAGATACCAATCAGAAGGTAACAGCTTCGGTCCAGTCAAGTGAACTGCCTATTAAAACAAAAAAACAACAATCCTTGAAAGAACAGAAGAGAACCCAGTGTTGCTATAATATATTATCTATAATATTCAGTTTTCAATCGAGTATTATTAGCCATACAAAGAAACAGAACAGCATGAACCACTCAGGAAGAAAGGAAGTCAATAGACAGTGACTCCAAGTAGATGCAGAAATTGTATATAAAAGTCAGATTTCAAAACAGCAATTATAAAGAATTAAAATGTGTTTAAAGAATTCAAGGAAAATGTGGTTTCAATGTGTGAACAGATAATCTCAATAAACATGTGGGAAAATTTTTTTTTAAAGAGCAAATAGAAATTCAAGATTGAAAAATAGAATGCTAAAATGAAAAGTTCGCTTGATGGACTCAATATCACATTTGAGAAAGCAGAAGAATCAGTGAACTCTGAAGAGATCAAAAGAAATTATCTAACATGGAGGACAATCAGAAAAAAATCTGTGGGACAATGTAATTGGATTCCCACAATAAGAGAAGAGAGAGGATGGGACAGGAAAAATATTTGATGAATAATGGCTCAAAATTTCCCAAATTTTATGGAAAATGTTAACTTGCAGATTCAAAAACCCAACAAACCCCAATAGGGAAAAATATAACGAAAACCACATCTACCTAGCACATCAGAGTCAAACTGCTGAAAACCAAAAATAAACAAAAAGCTCACAAACATATATTTTGTCTGGTTTTCTTATTGTAGGTAATAGGAGAGAAAAATCCCAGACCAATTACTCCAGTAATGTTTAGAAGTAGAAGTCCTATGCATTGCTTTTAAGTCTGGCTCTCACAAGACCCGCTGATTAACTGGCACCCATTCTATCTTTATACTACTAAACAACAACAATCAAAACAACATGGTATTGGCAGAAAAATAGACACACAAACCAATGGAATAGAATTGAGAACTCAGAAATAAACATATAAGGGCAGATAATTTTGAACAAAGGAGCCAAAAACATACAATGGAGAAAAGAAAATCTCTTCAATAAATGGTGCTGGAAATATTGGAAAACCATGTGTGAAAGAATGAAGCTAGACTGCTATCTGCTACCATATATCAAAATTAACTCAAAATGGATCAAAGACCTAAACATAAGACCTGAAACAATAAATTGCACAGAGACAAGCATAGGTACTAAACTTATGGACCTTGGGTTCAAAGAAGATTTTATAAATTTGACCTCAAAGGTAAGGAAAGTAAAAGCAAAAATCAATGAATGAGACTATATCAAACTAAAAAGCTTCTGCACAGCAAAAGAAACCATTAACAAAACAAAGAGGCAACCAATTGAATGGTAGAACATATTTGCAAACAACATCTCCAATAAGGGGCTAGTATCCAAAATATATAAAGAACTCATACAACTCAACAACAACAAAAACACAATCCAATTAAAAAATGGGCAGAGGACCTGAACAGACACTTCTCCCAAGAAGACATACAAACGGTCAACAGATATATGAAAAAACGCACAACTTCACTAGCTATTAGGAAAATGCAAATCAAAACCACAATGAGATACCACCTCACACCTGTTAGAATGGCTATGATTAACAAGACAAGTAATAATAAGTGTTGGAAAGGCTGTGGAGAAAGAGGAACCCTTGTACACTGCTGGTGGGAATGTAAATTAGTGCAGCCACTATGGAAAACAGTATGGAGGTTCCTCAAGAAGTTAAGAATAGAATTACCATACAAACCAGCAATCCCTCTTCTGGGTATCTACCCAAAAAGTCTGAAGACATTTATCTGTAAAGATATATATACCCCTATGTTCATTGCAGCATATCATTATATCATTATTCATGGTGGCCAAGACATGGAAACAACCAAAAAGTGCTTCAATAGATGATTGGATAAAGATGTGGTACATATACACAATGGAATATTACTCTGCCATAAGAAAAGATGAAATACTGCCATTTGCAACAACATGGATGGATCTTGAGATCATCATGCTAAGCAAAATAAGTCAGACAGAAAAAGTCAAGAACCATACAATTTTATTCATAAGTGAGATATAAAACTGAAAGCAACAAAGGAACAAGACAAAGAAACAAAAACTCATAGACACAGACAACAGTGTAGTGGTTACCAGAGGGTAAGGGGAGAGGGAGAGTGGTAGAAGAGGGGAAAAGTGGGTCAAATCTACAGTGATGGAAGAAGAACTGTCTCTGGGTGGTGAATACTCAATTCAATCACAGAAATGTGCACTTGAAACCTATATACTTTTACTAGCCAGTGTCCCCCCCAGTACATTTAATAAAATTTTTTTTTTAAAGATGTAAAGTACAACTAAACCTCTTGGACTTCTCTTAAAGCAAAATAAACTTTGTTTGTTTATTTATTCATTCATTTGTTTGAGAAACAAGATGAATTTGAGGACTTGAGTTTAGGAAGAATGATGGGAGGAATGCTGCAATCTGACTCAGTACTTTTATTTATTTATTTATTTTTTTTTTTGAAGCTGTTAAACTTTTATTCTGATGTACTTGGATATTCACATTCAGAGCCCCTCTTAACACCACCCTCCTGATCTACTAAAGAAGTAATTTTATAAGAAACAAAATTCTTAACTGAATTTTTAACTGAAAATTCTTAACTGAAGAACAAATATCCATGGTACATAGGAAGAGAATACACAGCGTAAAAGTGAAATCAGTAGGAGAGAAGAGTTGTGCTTCACGAATAGCACTGGCTAGGTATCTGCGTTTACACAGGGGCTCAAATGAGCAGCAGTCAGCTTTACTCAGGATGGATTCCAGACCTGAAGCATTGGTTTTACGTGACTTGGTTCCACAGTGCTGTAGGCTGGGAGATAATGAATTCCTTAAACCTTTTTTCAGTGTTTCTGATTCTAAGAGAAATTCTATCTGACTCTGAATGTCACCTGATTGCAAGGTCAAAGTCACATGCACAGGGTGATCATAAAAGGATAAACCAATGGACAAGCTAATGAAACTAGACAGAGCCACAAAGAACAGAGACGTCTGCATGCAAAGTGGCTACTCTCCTTTAGAACTATGTGATTAAGACAATGGGTACCCAGCATAGTTCCAGAACATGAGATTTTTTGTCCCTTGGATCTCAGCCAATACTGACAGATTTGCATGTATGCAGACGTACATATACACAGAGTGGTGTGGATGGTGCACTGCTAATTAAGCCCTGTAAAACGTCTGTAGGGAAAGGAGATGGGACACATTTGACCACGTGTAATGAAGGGTCTCTATCATTCCTGAGTGTACAGGCACATTCTTAGGAGGAGGCACTCCTCTCAGCTAGTGGGAAGTGTTCTCCTCTGTGACAATCTCCTTAGCATTTCAACGACATAGATAAATGTCTCCCAGGTGGCAAAGGATTGATAAAGTGACTCAGGAAATATTAAAAGACATACAAGATAATTTAGTATCAACGGTGAGTCAAGGCTCATGTATTGTCTAAATTCTTAATGGTTCTGTGTGGCCTAGAAACTGTTAGTTGGGACTCAGATGACTTATAAAAGCTTCATGCAGAAACCAAGGTCATTTCTTCTTTGCCTACATGCAGGAACACCAATGGTCACCCACAGCTGTCCCCCTGTCTATATCACTGGCAAAGCCACAACTCTGGGTTCTTTGGAGATGCCAGCAGGCAAGGTTTGGGCCAATTAGTTCAAGTAGAGGCTCACTATTCAGGTTTTACTAGAACTCCAGTGAACAAAAAGGGACTCCCTTAGGGCTCCCCCATCTGTGCTGGTAGAGAGGAGCAAAGAGGGGGGTACCCTGCAAATCTCCACTCTGTTGGCAGCCTCCTCCATCTCTTCCCTGAGGGCATCAGCTTTGGCACCCGCAGGCTGTAAGCTGCTGGACAAACCTGAAGACTTGGAAGTCTGCTGCCACCTTGTTCGTGAAGAATCCATGTCCAGCACCAACTTTGCTAAATGTTTCCTCTGTTTTTGAATATTTGGGATTTCCACCTCCGCGAGCAAAAACAGGGGCTCGATCACATCTCTCTCCACTTGCAATTCAAAATGAATCAGCTCCTGAGCCAGCTTGTCTTCTGTCTCTCCACAGAGTTTCAGCATCTTCCCAAGAAGGGTGTCATCTCCCAGGATAGCTGACCCTTCCATCAAACACTGAGCCAGTGTTGTCAAAGGCAATTTTTTGGAGCGCTTGTCGGCCTCTGCCCCTTGCTGGCCCTGGAGACATGCAGTGAGCTTCTTGTGCGTGCTGTGGGACACTTGCTTCACCAGCTCCAGGCGCTTCTCCACCTGAAGAAGGTCTTCACTCAGAACTTCAGTCTTTTCTGCCCTGCCCACCGTCTGGTTGGCCAGCTGGCGCATGCGATTGAACTGCTTCTTCATCTTGGCCCCGCTGCCGCGCTAGCCCGGGAGCTGGGGAAGGACGGAGCAGCCCGGAGCCCGCCGCAGGGTTACATGGCTCCCGCGTGGAGCCTCCCGGGCGACGGCAGCGGCAATGCGGAGCCTCGGGGAGCCTTGTGGCCCGCGCGCGGCTCCTTCCCGAGGGCACCACCGCCTACTCCTCCTCCCGCCGCGGCGCCCGCTGCCGCATCCTCCTCACGCGCTGCGCCGCACCTTCATAGTAACGCCTGGGGTAGCCTTCAGCGCCGGCCAGGTCCGCCCAGGATGTTCGCCCCCAGCCCCAGTCCCGTGCGGGGACTGACTCAGTACTTTTAAACAGTTGTCAAAAATTCCAGAACAGTTCTTTGATTGAACCTTTCCTTTCTCTTTTTTAAATCTTTTTCTGGGTCACTGTCTTGAAAATTGAAATAAGAATATCATTTAACATATTGTTAAATTATTATTTTTTAAAAAAGGAAACTTCTCGCCTAAACCATTTCAAACCCTCCCTTCCCTCCTTCCCTCCCATTTCAAACTCTCAGATGATAGGCTGTATTAACATCTTTTTAACTCATAAGCATCACTGACATGGTACTTCCCAATCCGCTCTTCCTTTACTTAGAAGAAAAAACTCTCCTCTTAGTGAGGGCCAAATAGAACACAAAAAAATTTATTTCACTAGACTCAACTTTTTATTTCCAGGATTAATTAAATTGTGGTAGTGTAGGCTGACACTGGAACAAAATTGAAACACTCTAAATCTGAAAACCCATTGCCCACATTTACTGAATTTGAATAGTACGTTTTAGCTGCACTTCAAATAAATTTAAAGGATTTTAAAAGCACTTCACCAGTACAAGTTGGAAGTGAATGTATAGATGTTTTTATAAAACTACTGAGTAAATTTGGACAGCAAAAATATTCTCCAAAACAACATAAAGTAAATTGATACTAATTTGGTTAAGTTTCTTCACCTTGAGAAGCGAAGGCAATGTTTTTGCCTTGAGCACTACATAGAAAATCTACAGAAGAACTAGAAGCTTTGTTTTGGTTTTGGTTTTTAAAGACATCACCACCTTTATCACAATGGTGAATTGCATATTATGAGAGAAGGGTAATAAATAGAAAAAATGAGGGAGAGAAAGGGCCATGTTGGAACTCCTTAGGTGTAGCCACCCTACAATGGCGTTCTCCTAGAACAGACTTGGTGCCTTTCAACCAGACTCTAGTCTGAATTTGGTGACTTGTGTTTTCATTCGTGATGCTAATAACATTTTTATTTGTTCTGCATTTTCTTCTTGGCATTGCTAATTATTAATACAAGGGACAACTTGATCAAATTTGTGGCTAAAATTGGGATGCCTTGTACCCCACAGGACTTAGTGTCTATGTTTTATAACCTGGGTTATAAGACTCCATCCAAAATGGAGCAAGTGAGATATTTAAGATGCCATGGGTGGGGATGGAATTTTCCAGCCCTTCAGCTGGGTGGAAGGACAAGAAATATGTATTCTTGTACTTTTAGTTTAGGTTTATTTACTTTCTTCAGCACATTTTACCCACGGCAAATATGAGGAGGAAATTACTTTACCTTGGATCTCTGTAAATTCTAAATTCCTTTGGCTGTAATACAGAGACATTTTGAAAACTGGTCCAGATTGTTAACTATCTATCATTTTGATTTTGCTCTCCACATTGAGACAAACTGGACAAGCTTGTCAGAGGGCATGTAGCCCCCTTCATTTTCCTTCACTTTCTGTTTCATGGAGTTCCCTTTCTGCAGTTCTAAACCTTCCATCTCCCCTAACTCTCCCCACCCACCCCAAATTTTGTACATTCATTTTTTGGGTGTGTTTGTTTTTGTTTTCCTGTTTTCTTAGCCGAGTACAGAGAATAGGCTTATTCTTCTCTTGTTCCAAGGGGACTGAACTCTGCTCATTTGAAGGGTAAAGTAGCATTAAAGCTTGGTTATTAAGTACAAAGCATTAAAGGAACCAAATAATTTTTAAAAATTAAACTCAGGAAATTATTCTATACCTCTATATAGCTTGTGTGCCTCCAGATTCACTGAGCCATTACCCAGGTGTCTGAGGAAAGACTTGTATTTTAGGTTAAGGAAAAGTGCAGGGGGATAGTTGAAGAGGGTAAAGGGGATCAAATATATGGTGATGGAAAGAGAACTGACTGGGTGGTGAGCACACAATGTGATATATAGATGATGGAATACAGAATTGTACCCTTGAGACCTATGTAATTTTACCATTGTCACCCCAATACATTTAATTTTTTAAAAATAGAAAAAAAAAGTGCTTCTTCATATGTGGAGGTTTTTCAACTCTATTAGAAAACCCTCTGCATGGAGGTCAGCCTAGTCAAGAATTTCTGTGAACTATTAAATTTCTCTTACAAAGTAAATCAGTCTCCCCAGAAAATATAGAGATTCTCCCTAGGATCAGGCCCCCATGTTTCATGGCTACTTATAAGATCTGAGTCTACACAGACAAGCAATGTGAGGACATGGAAACTGTCTGTTGTTTGTGGTCATGACGTGGGAGCAATATAAACAGCTAGTCAGGATCATCAAGACAGCTGAAAGGCCCGTAGACAATCAAATAATTCTTTTCATTCTTTTTCGTTTTTATCATCTGCGTTGGAGAGGGAATGCAGGAAAGTCTACAAAACTGGCTTTACCCAACAGTTTCCAAATGTGGGTAATCATAAAAGTTATCTGGGAAATGCTGATTTTGAAGCTCCGTCTCATAGATGTGAGTTAGTAGTAGGGCTTTAGAATTTATATAATTTGAAAAACTACCTGAGTGATTACTGATCAGTTCGGTTTGGGGTATCCACTGCTTTCATTTCTTTTCTTACAGAGTATAAAATAATTATTAATTGGGATGACAATACAGCAAGTTGTAGCTCACTATCTACATGACTCAACTCAGTGGTTCTGCATAACGACCAAAATAATGTTGGCAAAGTCAGAAATAATTTGCTTAAGTTATGTATGGATTCATGGCTGTGTATAAAGCTAGTCTGACCCTGGAGGGCTTTCTGTGCTAAGATTCCTCATCCTCTTTCTCATCATCCATCCCCTCATCTGAAAAAAAATTACTTTTATTCCCCAATAAAATATATTTATTGTGATTGCTAGAGTATACAAAGCAATGTATGCATGGTGAAAAATTTTAAACGACACATAAAGTAAAAAGAACAAAAATTAAAAATGGATTCAAACTCTACCATGTGCACATAACTCCCGTTATTTTGGGGTCCATCCTTTCATAAAACTCTTTATGAACACGTAGAAATGCCCAACTCTAAATATTTATTTATGTGACTGTTGTAGATCAGATTATTGATCAGAAATATTAACACCCTGCCCTACCCCCACATCCATGACAAGAGTGCACTTCCCTGTCCCTTGACTTTGTCATTCCTTTTGGCCAACACATGACAATGTGCCAGTTTCAAGCCTAGGCCTAAAGATGCCTCTCCTGTCTCCTCTTTACCTCTTGAGCTTCTGCCATTCCATGAGAAAAGCCTGCCCCTGCCTTCCTGCTCATCCCAGGAGCCCAGCCCAGCCAAGCCACAGGTGAAAAAGATAAAAACATGGTCATTGCTCTGTGTCACTGAGAGTTTGCAATTCTTTGTTATATTGCAATAGATAGGCAATGAAAAAGACTTTTTTTAAATAATAAATTGCATAATATCCATGCATACATGAACACCATATTTTTTCAGGTTTTTGTTGTTGATTTTTGTTTGATTGCTTGCTTGCTTACTACATCTCTCCCACTCTCCTTACCATACCCTCCCCTCCAACCCCCATGCAACCAGTTACCAATCTAGATTGTATCTTTCTGTACCTTTCTCCATTTTCATATCATTACACACAAATACACAACATATACGTAAAAGGTGATCATTGTTTGTTTTACAAAACTGGGATGATATTACAACTACCAAATGTAATGAATGAGCAGTGAGAGCATATATATATATATATATATATATATATATATATATATATATATATATATACACACAGACGGTCCTCAACTTACAATGTTTCAATTTTATGATGGTATGAAAGCAATACACATTCAGTAGAAACCATGCTTCAAGTTTTGACTTTTGATATTTTCCTGGGCTAGTGATATGCAGTGAGATACTCTCCCTTGATGCTGGGCAGCAGCAGTGAGCCACCGCTTCCAGTCAGCCACACGATCACGAGGGTCAGCAACCAACATTCTACAGTATACCGTGTTGCCAGAGGTCATGTATATATATAAAAATTAATATGAGACCCAGTCTTATTTTACTATTATGTAAGACTCGCTCTTATGTAATATAATATAAGACTGGGTCATATATTAATTTTTGTTCCAAAAGACACATTAGAGCTGATGGTCTAGCTAGATCTTATTTTCGGGGAAACACGGGATATATATATATGTATATATATATATGTCTCACATCCCATCATATCTACAAAACACCCATCTATGTCTCCTGCTTCTCGTGAGAAGAGGTAGGCAACGATTCTTGAGATGAAACTCAGGATAACTGCCCAACTGTAGGCTAATATAAGTATTCTGAGCATGTTTGAGGTAGGCTAGGCTAAGCTCTGATGTTCAGTAGGTTAGGAGCATTACATGCATTTTCAATTTACAGTATTTTTTACTTATAATGGTTTATCAAGATGTAACCCCATCAAAGTCAAGGAGCATCTGGGTATGTGGGTGTTATGGATATACTCATATGACAGAGGAATGCCAACCTCTTTCAGGGTTAGGAAAAGCCTCCCTGAGGAAGTGGTATTTAAGCTGAGCCATAAGAATGGTAATATGGAGTGAATTGTTTCCCCCACAAAATTCATATGTTGAAGTCATATAATCCTCAGTACTTCAGAATGTGACTCTATTTGGAGATACGGTATTTATTAAAGAGATAATTCAGTTAAAATGAGGTTATTGGGGTGGCCCCTTATCTGCTATAACTGGTATTCTTATATGAAGGGGAGATTTGGACACAAACACATAGTGGGACAGCCATGTGAAGACAGAGAGAAGGTGGCCATCTACAAGCCATGGAGAGAGGCCTCAGAAGAAACCAACACTGCTGACACCTTGATCTCAGACTTCTAGCCTCCAGAACTATGAGAAAATACATTTCAGTTGTTTAAGCCACCCAGTCTCTGGTACTTTATTATGGCAGCCCTAGCAGATTAATATAGATGGATAGGTGTCACCCATTACAGGAACACAGGGAAAAGGACATTTATACGTTGCTGGTGAAAATGTGAACTTTAACAGCCTTATGGAGAGCAATTTGGCAATAGCTATTACAAATTTGTTTACAGTTCTTTTGTCACTACAACAATGCAATTAAAATATATAAATGTTTATATGTACACACACACACACACACACACACACACACACACATTCATCCTTGCTTACTGAATGGGGCTTTTATTTCCATGGACAAATTCCCAAGAGTAGAATTGCTGGCACCAAATCATAATAAAATGCTTTCCTTGTGGGTTCCCCAGAGTCTTATTGTTCCTGAAATTATACTACAAAATTGCTGCTTTCAAAATATTTCATTTCCTAAAACTCAAGCAGCATATTAAGTATGAACATCAGTTAGGAAAATCACTGTCAACAAAATAAAAGGGAACAAAATTCAGTAACAATGCAGATTATATTCATTTTCTATTGCTGCATAACAGATTATCACAAATTTAGTGTCTTAAAACAACTCACATTTATTATTTCACCACTTCTGTGAGTCAGAAGTCTAGGAATGGCTTAGCTGGGTCCTCTACAAGGCTGCAGTCAGGGTGTTAGCTGGGCTATATTCTCATCTGGAGGCTCAGCTGGGGGGAAATCTCCTAAGCTCATTCGGGCTGTTGATAGAATTCATTCTTGGCGGTTGTAAGGCTGAGAGCTCTGGCTTCTCACTGGCTGGAGCCTCGGGGTCACCTATAGTTCCTTGCCATGTAGGTTTCCCCAATATCACCATTCATTTCATTAAGCCATCAAGAGCCTGTAAAGTGAGTCTGTAGCAAGACAGTCTTACGTAACATAATCACAAGAGTGGCATTCCATCATCTTTGTCACAGTCTATTGGTTAGAAGCAAGTCACAAGTCCCATCTACACTCAAGTGCAGGGGTTTACATGAAGGTGTGACCACCAGGTGACAGAGAACATGGGAGCCATCTTACACTCTGTCTGCCTCATAGATTTAAAACCTTCCTTGCCTTTAAGACATACACTCCTTTTCCTTGGTAGTCTACCAATCAGACTAATCAGTGTGCCTGACTTCCCAAAACCAGTCAGTAAAGATGTTTCTTGGTCCCTTCCTAGACTTTCTATGGCTTGATGTTGCTTTCACTGACTTTCTTACAATTAAATTCACATTAGAAAACATTTGATGAACACCTTATATGCAACTATCTTTTCCAAGGTTCTGAGTGATCTGACCACTTTCACTTTTTGAGGCTACTACTACACAAAAAGATTTGAAGGAGAGATCCAAGATGGAGGAGTAGATAAATTCTGTGCTTGCCTCTGCCTGTGAACACATCAAAATTACAACTAAATTATAGAACAATCAACCTGGAAAACCACCTGAAGTCTATCTGAGCAGAAGTTTTCTAACTAAGGATATAAAGAAGAAGCCATGTCAAGATTGGTAGGAGGGGCAGAGACGCTAAATGGGTTGGTCCCACACCCATGTGTGGCAATTGAAAATTGAGAGAGATATACCGGCCACAGAGGTTCCCCACAAAGGAGCGAGGGACCCCAGCTCCACACCAGGCTCCCCAGCCAAGAGTACTTGGTGCCAGGAAGAGGTGCCCCCAACTTCTGGCTGTGAAAAACAGTGGGGATTCCAACTGTCCAGGTAGGACGGAAGGCTGCAGGTGACACAAACATCCCTTTAAAGGGTCCACACAAGAACTCACCCTGGGCTCCAGCGGAGGGATGATGACTAGCAGCGTTGGAGACATACAGGGAGAGACTGATGTTGTGTAACTTCAGGGTGAGGACTGGAGGGATGGTCCCTATTTTCCTTGCATGGGGTCCTCCTGTCATGTCGCCAGCAGGCAGGTGCCATCTTTCCTGTGTTCAACCCACCCCCACAGGCCAAATCTGAATCCGATTGGCCTAGTGAGCTCCACAGTTCCACCCTGCTGATTCACTGAGACCTTGCCTCACCCAAATTGTGGACAGCAGGAGGTTTTATCAGTGACTGAACCTCATGGAAGCCAGCACAAGTCAGGGTGTCCTGGCTTTTTGTGGAGCTACTCCAGGCCTAATACTGGTTCACAGCATGACCTCTCCCATGTGCCTCCAGGTTTAGCACAGGCAACGAACAACTGTGGATCACTTTGTAGCTCCTACCAGGCAGCTCCCAGCCAGTCACAGGCAGTGGTGACCTGGGGCCCCTCCCAAGAGGTCCAGAACAAACATACTTGAAGGTTGGCTTCAGACTATAGCAGAACACCACCCAATTAGCCTCACGAGTGGCACACCCAAAGGGCAGTCTCAACAGGCATCAGAGCCCACTGGGGCAAATCCTGCAACATGGGGTAAGCCCCCTACACTGCAGCCTATAAACTGTAGACATGACCAAACACCACAGCCAGTCATCTGAGGGTTAATACCATCCACTGACATTCCAACAGCAACGAAGGCTCAACTATAACAGGAAGGCACATACAACCCACACAAGGGACACTCCTGGAGCACCCAGAGCAGTTGACCAGGGAGACTGGGTGTCATGGAGCCCAATAGGTTACCTACTATACAAGGCCACCTGGCAATACTGGGAGACATAGCATACCTACCTAATACATAGAAACAAACACAGAGAAGCAGCCAAAATGAGGAAACAAAGAAATACGTCCCAAATGAAAGAACAGGAGAAAACTCTAGAAAAAGAACTAAAGAAAATGAAGGCAAGCAACCTGCCAGATAGAGTTCAAAACAATGGTTATAAGGATGCTCAAGGAACTTAGTGAGAACTTCAACAAAGAGAGAGCGAGCATAAAAAAGGACATAGAACCCATAAAAAGAACCAGTCAGAGGTGAAGAATACAACAACTGAAATGAAGAACGCACTAGAAGGAATCACCAGCAGAGGATTGAATTAGTGATTTGGAAGACAAAGTAGCAGAAAATACCCAATTGAAAGAGTAAAAGGAAAAAAGAATCCAAAAAAATGAGGATAGTTTAAGAGACCTCTGGGACAACATCAAATGTAACAACATTCACATCATAGAGGTACCAAAAGGAGAAAAGAAAAAGCAAGGGATTGAGAATCCACTTGAAGAAATAATGACTGAAAACTTCCCTAACCTGGTGAAGGAAATAGACATACAAGTCCAGGAAGCACAAAGGGTCCCCAAAAAGATGAACCCATCCAGGCCCACATCAAGACACATCATAATTAAAATGGCAAAAGTTAAAGACAAAGAAATCATCTTTTTTTTTTTTTTAAAGAAATCATCTTAACAGCAGCAAGAGAAAAACAGTTAGTTACCTACAAGGGCACGCCAATAACTGTCAGCTGAATTCTCAACAGAAATTTTGCAAGCCAGAAGAGATTGGCAATAAATATTCAAAACAAGGACCTACAACCAAAGATTCTATACCCAGCAAGGCTATCATTTAAAATCAAAGGATAGATAAAGAGTTTCCCAGACAAGAAAAAGCTAAAGGAGTTCATCACCACCAAATCAGTATTACAAGGAATGTTAGAGGAACTTCTCTAAGATGGAAAAATAAAAATAAAAAATATGAATAATAAAATGGCAATAACCACATATCTATCAACAATTACTTTCAATGTAAGTGGATTAAATGCTCTAATCAAAGATAGAGGGTGGCTGAACGGATAAGAAAACAAAACCCTTACATATACTGCCTATATAACCCTTACATATCACTTCATATTGAAAGACACACACAGACTGAAAGCAAAGGGATGGAATGGAAATGGAAACAAGCAAACAAAAAAATCTGGGGTAGCAATACTTATACCAGACAAAACAGACTTTAAAACGTAGGCTATAACAAGAGACAAAGAAGGACTCAGTAATTACACTCCCTGGTGTTTATCCGAAAAAACCCAAAATGCTACTTTGAGGGGACGTGTGCATCCATATGTTCTTTGCAGTATTGTTTACAATGGCCAAGATGTGGAGGCAGCTGGGTGTCAGATAGACAGATAGAAGAATAGATAAAGAGGAGGTGGTACATATATACAGTGGAATATTGCTCAGCCAGGGAAGGGAATGGGTTCTTGCCATTTGCAGCAACATGGATGGACCTGAGGGGTGTTGTACTGAGTGGAGTACGTCAGACAGTGAAAGACAGATGCAATGTGATTTCACTTATAGGTGGAATCTAAAGAACAAAATAAACAACAAAACAGAAACATAGATACAGAGAACATTTTGATGGTTGCGAGATGGGAAGGGAGTTAAAGGGGTGGGTGAAATAGGGGGAGGGATTAAGAAGTACAATTGGTTATTACAAGGTAGTCATGGGGTTGTAGGGTACAGCATAAGGATTATACACAATAATATTGTAATAACTATGTATGGTATCAGATGGATACTAGATTTATCGGGTTCTTAGATGGGAGGGGTTTGGGGGGCAGGGTGAAAAAGGTGAGGGGATTAAGAAGTACAAATTGGTAGTTACAAAATAGTCATGGGGTGTAATGTAAAGCATAGGGAATATAATCAATAATATGGTAATAGCTATGTATATTGCCAGGTGGGTACTAGAATAGTCAGGGGGATCACTTGTTAAATTATGTAAATGTCTAACCATATGCTGTACACTTGAAATTAACATAAAATAATATTGAATGTCAACTGTAACTGGAAAATTAAAAAAGGAGGGAGGTGAAGGGCAATAAATGGTCCAAATTTCCAGGTAGAAAACAAATAAGTCAAAGGGATGTAATGTACAACATAGGGAATATAATCAATAATATTATGATAGTGTGGTATGGTGTTAGATGGTTACTAGACTTATGGTGATCCCTTCTTTAGGTATACAAATGTTGAATAAATAGTGTGTACACCAAAACAAATATAATATTGTATGTTAGCTATATTTTTAATAAAAACCCTTTAAAAAGATTTGAAAGAATAATAATAATGGTTACAACATTGTTGCATATTTTAAATGGGAATTTTAGAACTGAAAAATACAATATCTGACATAAAAAAATTTCACCAGATGGACTTAATAGCAGAACAAAGTTGAGAGCAAGAAAAGTCAGCTAATTTCAAGTTAGAGCAATAGAAATTATCCAATCTGAAAAATAAAAAGATAACAATTTGAAAAGATTAACAGAGCCTTAGGAATCTAAGGAACAATATCAAAAGAGCTGACATACAAGAAATCGGAATCCCAAAAAGAGAGAAGAAAAAGAATGAATCAGAAAAAATACGTGAGGAAATGATGGCAACAAAACTTCCCATTGTTGGTGAAATACATAGATTTACATATCCAAGAAGCTTAGCAAACCCCAATCAGGATAAATAAAAAGAAAACTATCTCTAGACATATTATAGTTAAATTGTTTGTGATGGACAGTTTCTGATGTGACTTCCAGTGCCCCCAAACTCCTGGTATTCATGTCCTTGTGTGGTCCCCTCCCCTTGCATTCAGGCTGACTCTTGTCACTTGTTTCTGAGGAACAGAATACATAAAAGTTATGAGCTGTAACTTTCATGATTAGATGACAAAAATTGTGACTTTTCTCCAGGCAGCTCTCTCTCTCTCTCTCTCTCTCTCTCTCTCTCCCTCCCTCTCTCTCTCTCTCCTCTCTCTCTCTCTCTCTCTCTCTCTCTCTCTCTCTCTCTCTCTCTCTCTCTCTCTGTCTCTATTCCTCCCTCCCAGATTCTGAATTCTTGACCCACAGAAATTGTGAGATAATGTGTATTGTTTTAGCTACTACATTTTAAAATAATTGTTTACACAGAAATAGATAACTAATACACTGCTGAAGCCAAAAATAAAGATATAATTGTGAAAGCAGCCAGAAGAAAAAAATACTTTATATACAAGAGGAAAAATTAACAATAACTGGATTTTTCATCAAAAGCTATGGGAGAAATATTTTTCAAGTGCTTAAAGAATAAAACCATCAACTCAGCATGCTGTAACAGCAAAATTATCCTATACAATAAAAGAAAAAAAATAAGTTTTCAAGTAAAAGTAAAGTAGAAGATTTCATGTCTACCAGAAGTGCACTACAAAAAAATGCTAAAAGGCGTTGCATCAGACTGGAGGGAAGTGACACCAAAGGGAAGCCCAGATCTTCAGAAATAAATTAAGATCATCAGGATATTTATGATCATTAGATATTTACCATATCTAATAAATATATATGACAATTTAATTAAAATAAGCATGAATTTTTAAGCAAAAATTATAGCATTATTTTTGTTGTTTATAATATATGTAGACGTAATACATATGATAAGTAGAGGGTAGAGGCTAGCAGATAAGAGAGGTAAATGAACCTATACAAATAAAGATGTATACATTGTATGTGTCATGATACATTAAATCCAAATCAACTGTGAAAAGTTAATGATGTATATTATAACCTCTGGAGTGAACAACTAGCAATTCATGCAACAATGTATACCTAAAAAGCCAATTGTTGTTGTTATATGCCTTTGAGTCTTTAGACTTTAAACTCTGTTTCTCCCCCTGTTTCTCATTTGACAAATATTTTCTGAGCACCTTTCTGCCAGGTCCTGTGTTATGAATTGGAAATATGGATAGAAACAAAATAGACATAGTCCCTGCCCTTAAGAAGCAGTCCAATTAGGTAAATAAACATTTTTAAAATACTCAAATAATTACTTACTAACCATTATGAGAAGTGTTAAGTATAAGTTACCATGAGAGTCAGGCTGCAGATGTTTTCAGCAAAGGTCTCACCCTCATCCGTTGGGAACACTCAATTATCTTGGAGAACCAAAAAGAAAGCTCAATAAGTGGTAACAAACCTTATTCCCCATGCTGTCATCAGTTTAATGCATTGGGACCAATTTATTACTAGAAATGTCCATGCCTTAGAAATCAGTGACCACACACCACCCTGTTCCCGTCTGAATAGGAAAGCCTTTGTGCCACGGCAAATGCTTCTTACCTGAAACCCAGGAGCTATGGGTCCACTGAAATCAATGCTGGCCACCCTCTATGTAATTTTAGTGTGCCATAAACCTATGGGACTTCTTATGGAAGAAATAAAATCTCACACATGCATCAGTCAGCATTCAGTTCAAAAGAGAAACTATGCAAATCATTTCAACAGAGAGACTGTAACCTAAGTAATTGTATAGAGCATATAGAATATATTATATATGTGGATTGAGGTTTGCAAAACAAATTGTTTACCACAAGGGAGAGGACAATGGCCACACATGTTTGAGACTGATAAGAGTGAAGTGAAAAACATATTTTTGTGTGAAACTGAGCATAACAAAACTGAGTGATAAACATAGTCACCAAAACAACTTCTGGTTATCACCTAAGAAGTAAACAAGTCCAAGGAAAAGAGGATAAAAGCAGAACTCCAGAGCAATGTTGTGAGTAGTCTGAGTAGGTGCTCCGGCTAAGACCCTCTGCGAGGCTCTGGGCGAGACACTATTGGACAGAGTCACCTGCAAGTGGCAAGATGTGACACTTCAGGGCTCTCCGAAGTTCTTCCTTGCAAGACCAGCTAAACTTGTGGACCTTGGGTTCAAAGGATTTACAAATGTGACCTCAAAGGCAGGGGAAGTAAAAGCAAAAATCAATGAATGGGACTACATCAAACTAAAAAGCTTCTGCACAGCAAAAGAAACCATTAACAAAACAAAGAGGCAACCAATTGAATGGTAGAACATATTTGCAAACAACATCTCCAATAAGGGGCTAGTATCCAAAATATATAAAGAACTCATACAACTCAACAACAGCAACAACAAATACACAATCCAATTAAAAAATGGGCAGAGGACCTGAACAGACACTTCTCCCAAGAAGACATACAAACGGCCAACAGATATATGAAAAAACGCACAACTTCACTAGCTATTAGGAAAATGCAAATCAAAACCACAATGAGATACCACCTCACACCTGTTAGAATGGCTATGATTAACAAGACAAGTAATAATAAGTGTTGGAAAGGCTGTGAAGAAAAAAGAACCCTTGTACACTGCTGGTGGGAATGTAAATTAGTGCAGCCGCTGTGGAAAACAGTTAATTAATTCTCAAAAATTAAGAATAGAATTACCAGCAATCCCTCTTCTAGGTATCTACCCAAAAAGTCTGAAGACATTTATCCGAAAAGATATATACACCCCTAATTTCATTGCAGCATTATTCATGGTGGTCAAGACATGGAAACAACCAAAGTGTCCTTTGATAGATGATTGGACACAATGGAATATTACTCTGCCATAAGAAAAGATGAAATACTGCCATTTGCAACAACGTGGATGGATCTTGAGGTTATCAAGCTAAGCAAAATAAGTCAGACAGAAAAAAGTCAAAAGCTGTATGACTTTACTCATATATGAGATCTAAAACTGAAAGCAACAAAGGAACAAGACAAAGAAACAAAAACTCATAGACACAGACAACAGTGTAGTGCTTACCAGAGGATGTGTGGGGGGATTGGTAGAAGAGGGAAAAGAGTCAAATATACGGTGATGGAAGGAGAACTGACTCTGGGTGGTGAACCCTCAATGCAATTTATAAATGATGCATTATAGAAATGTACACTTGAAACATATATAATTTTACTAACCAGTGTCACCCCAATAAATTTAATAAATAAATCAATAAATTTTTTTAGAAAATGTAGAGGCTTGGAGGAAGAGCCATATGGAGTTGGAACTTAACTCCTTTGAGGAAAGACATTGCTCAGTTGTTCTCATGCCTCCGAGTTAGCAGTAAGGCTGGTACTGGTAACATGGAAAAACTGCAGACAGAAACCAAATGCTGCTGTAGCAATGACCTGTCACTATGAAGGTGAAGAATCATTGCTGTGTTGACAATGACAGTAAACAGGAAAGAGCAAGTCTCTCTTTCCTCCAGTCTTCTGCCCTTCTAGCATCCCCTATTGTCAAAGCCTAACTTGGGGCAGCTGGCAAAGCAAAAACTCATTTGCAAGGTCCAGCAACACAAAGCAGAGAATAAAATGGTGGGTTTGAAGCAGAAACTAGTTAATAACTGCCACAGTCTGACAGAGCAAATCAAAGTGCAGAACTAAAGGTAGTGAGAATTTGAGAAGCTGTGAGTAGACTGACCAGCTCATTGAAGGGGAAAAATGGGAAGGATGATGTTCAGTGACTTTGTGTGGAGTGGCCTTTCTTTCCCACTAGTTCTTTACCAACTGGGAACTATGAGCAGGCACTACTAAAAATTAGTTCAAAATACCTTTAGGCGTGTCCCTTACTCATTAACAGTACAGTTTTGTTTTGTTTTCTTAATTAGAACCATCTCAAATGTGCCATAATGCATGCCGTCACCCCAGTTTCCCCAACAACATTGTCTGGACTTTTTTCTCATAGACATTACCCTATTTATCTGATACTTAGACTTCCAGAAACTTCAACTCAAGAACACCAGTGAGTCTGATGAAAAGCCTAATGTAAATGCAGCAAGAGCCTGAAGCTAGTTTGAAATAGATGTCTTTAAAGTCATGTACTTTATCTCTACCCAGACAGAGAATATTTAAATTAATATTACACTTAATAATTACTTAGCTGGTTTCCCTTGGCAACCACGCAGGAATGACTGAACAGAAAGGAAGAGAAAAAAAGTTACATCATTTTGGCAGCTTCAAGAAGTTACCATGGAGAAGAGATGTGCAGCAGGAAAGAAGACAACATCACCGGCAGCAGAGCCAGAATAACAGCATGCAGTGTGGAAGCACTCGGCTCTACAAACCACACAATGTCATAAGCATCAGTGAGGGAGAAGACAGCCCCACTGAGAATTAAGACAGTGCAGCAGCCTGGCAGAATTCAGGAAAAAGAGTGGTTAGTTTCCCTGCTTCATCCCCCTGAGGCGTGTCACTTTTATCACAGACCAGAACAACTGTGTGTCTGTTTGTTTACCTAACTGCATGTTCAGTGCCTGGAACAAGACAGGCATTTAATCAATGAACCACGGATAACCATATTGATGCCTGATCATAAAAACAGCAAATGCAGAGATGTAGCAATTGCATTTTAAAAAGTCACTATCTGAGAGCTAAAGAAAGTAGGACTAGAGAGTTATTTACTTCCAGAACAAAAATGTACAGATGCAGACCACTACCCTGATTCTCAGTGGGCAAAAAGTGAGAATTTGATTCAACATATTTACCTAAGGAAGAGCTGTATTTCTCCCTCTCAACTAATCTGTTTGGGAGCTTTCGTTTTGTTGCTATTGAAAGACTTTTCTGTTGGGATGGATACAATAGATTACAGGAGTGTCCAAACTTTTTTCAACGTTTTTTACCAAGGGCCATATGCGGTAAAATACACAAACAGCCGGGCCACTCACTCGAGGTGAAATACGGATTGCCTCACCTGGTTTATTTAAGTAAACTAAATATATTTTTGGAATTTGCTGCAGGACAATTAACAATGGATTGCTGACCGCAGTTGGCCCCCGGGCCGGCCGCAGTTTTGACACCCCTGCAATAGAAGAAATAGATACATAATAAACAGTCATATGGTTATCTCACAAGTGGAGAGGGCAGAAGAGATGCTTTAAGAACAACTTTGAAAGCCATTTCCTATTTGGTGTAACCAGAGGATGCTAAAATTGTAAGAGAGTCTAATAAGTATTAATAGCAATTGGAAAAGGTATGATTGTTTTACTTTTCAAGTCTAAAGTTAAGCTTTCTAAGAGAAGCACTTTTCAAATTAACACACACCAAGAGCAACTATAAAGCTAAATTAAAATACCCCCCCCAAAAAAAAAATCAGTTATTTGAGCATATTGTGGACGGAAAAGGGACCACATATTAAAACTGACAAGCTCAGGAGACTGAAAATAACCACATAGGATGGCGTGAACATAAAACATTTCATAACTAAGTGGGCCATGGAGGTAAGTCACATCTTTAGCTTCTGTCACAAAGTTAATCTGTGCCGTTAAGTGGGCCTGTCTGTTGTCTTTTTGCACCTAAGATCACATCTTTGGAACGTCAGTAATCCTTTTTTCCGGACCAGAGCTGGAAACTGCAAAATCCCTCATTATTATGCTTGTCCCCTGATTACCATCTCTATGTGCTGCAAAAAGCGAACTGTTAACTATCCTGCACCGACCTATGTAAAAGAAGTACCTGTCTCTCCAATTTACTTTTATCCAATCCCACAGATTTCCCCACTTTGCTTTCTCCCACCCCCTTTATCTACCACCAGTGGATTTCCTGTGATCTTTCTCCATTACTTTTATGTTTAAAATAAGCTGCAAACCACCATTTCACGGAACTTCTTCTCAATCCGTGGAGATGTTGCTTCCTGGCAATTGTTAGTTTGGCTCAAATAAACTTTTATAAGCTTTCTTGGGCTGGATGTTTTTCGTTGACAATATTGAAGAGCAACCAAGGCAGCCGGGCCAAGGCAGTCAAGATCCTAGAGGAAAGGAAAATAAACCGGAACAAACCAGGGAAGTTCTTGGTGAAAAAACAGCTAAGTAATGTTCTTTACTAAATTAAATGAGCCCAGAAAGAACTAGTGGAAGCAAATATATTAATAAACATTTTTGTAACTCTAAACAAATATTGACTATTAAGAAGTAAAGAAAGGAAAGAAGAGACGGAGGGAGGGAAAGGGGAAGGGACAATAATAATAAATCACTGATGTGTGAAGGTAAAACCAACATGAAAATGGGAACAGGGTTGTTCAAAGGCAAAGCATTCTAATTTCTATTTTTTCCTATGCTTTTTGTCTTTTTGAAATTGTCTGTTCTTGTATGCACATTTTTTTTTTGTAATAAAGATAAACGATACATGCTGGGTTTTTTTAAATTTTAATTTCTGTTAGTGATAAAATTCTACTATGTAAAATGATATGGTCCAAATGTAATATTTTCTATAGATCCACGACTATAAATAATAAAAATTAATGTCCAAAAAATTAGTAAACTTGTCAAGATTGCTCACTGAGTGGAGGATGGGCTAGAAAAGAATTCAGGCATCCTCCCTTCCAGTTTCACAATAAAAAAAATCAGTTCTTTATATGTATCACCAAAATCTTACTTACATTGCAAACCATGAACCAAAATGTGGATTATTTTTAAGCACCTTTTTAACCTCCTCCCCCACGTTTTCTCCCACCCCAATCCCACCCCTGAAGAGAATTCAGGAAGAATAACAATTGCCGGTTTAACCTTTTAGATTTTCTCCATAGTCTGTGAAACCAGCTAAAAATATACCCTAAGAAGACTACTGCTCCTCTAAGTGATATTAATTGTTAAGATTTCCATGAAATGATCAGAGAATCTCCTATCCCTAACTAGACTCTAAACTTGGAAATAATGTTCTTTTCAAACAATACAGAAAAGAGCATTTTTGCTCAAGGAAATATGGCCAGTAATCTCAAATAAGTAAATTTGTGTTATACTCTGAAGACTGTGCAAGGAGGAAGATGGTTGTCTCTTACGATTTCCCTTTGTATTCATGTAGGTGATATTGGATCTGTCCACAGTTTCTGGGTGTGGGCCGGGATTGTGTCTCATGAAGCCAAAAAATGGAAACATGGACCAGGGAGAGGCAAAAAGTTTTAAAAACAGGATCGTTTATTAGAGGCAGGAGAAGTGGTTGCAGCTCCCGAGCAGGAGGGGGTCCCGAATGGGGGGTGCTCCGTGACTGAGGCAAAAGCTCTTACTTTTATACCTTCCCTAGCCTGCTTGGGGAAGGGGAGCTGTTTGAAGAAGGGAACTTGTTTGAAGAAGGGAACTGGCGCCTTCTAATGAAATTCATCTACCACGTTTGTTCTGCTTGCCCATCCTAGAAGAATCAGCAAAGTAACCCACCCTTTATCAATCAGATCTGCTCCATTTGTCAGGCCAAAATGAATTTTATGATTAACCTCAAGTCCTTGTTATATTATGTCCTGGAGTAAAGGAGTGATTTCAAAACCTGAAGTTTTAGGATATGGCTGTTTTGTTTATTCTACCAGGGACCTACCTGTCTATGTAGGGACATGCTAACTCTCCTGTATCAGTATCTTAGTTTTCCTTCCTGCCCCTTTCCTTTATTTTGCTGAATTGCCTGTTTTCATTGTTCTCATTACTCTTTCTGGCAATATTGAATTCCGCAAAGAATTATCTAATAGTTTCTTTTAAATTTTTATAAGCATTTTTGTTTGCATTTCCCTGTTAATACTAAAATTCAACAATTATGTTTCTCACCTATATTCTGAAATGAGACCTTTATACTTCTGTAGAAGTTTAAAAATTTTCCATATTTTATGATGAACCCAAGTAAAGAATAATCAGGTATGTTGTTTTTCTATTTAAAGAGTCTGTTCTTAACCATTGCAATATAGTTCTTAACTACTATATAACAAGCATTATTTTGACTTACACACATTTTATTGAATTAAATAGTAGACTTTATTTCTTATGTTTTATGTCTTCCCCATCTTGAGATTTTATTCTGATTCAAAATTCATTTGGCTATAACACTTCCTTGAATAATTTTGGTTCCAGAAAGGATACTTGAGGTAGAGAAAGTTGTTCCTTCCTAGCTATTCACCCCCTCTTTCTGGAATAATAAGACCTCAAAATTTTAGTTGGATGCACGGCTTCCCAGAAGAAATCACTTATCTCAGCATTTTTTATAGCTGGGTGTGGCCACGTGACATTCTGATAAATGGGATATGAATGGAAGTAATGTATTCCATTTCCAGAACTTGGCTTAAAGAAAAGCAGTCATCCTTCTATTTCCTTGTATTCCTTTCTACCGATCTAAATGCATATGTGATAAAGCGAGTTGGAGGAACCATCTTGGACCACAAGATAGAAGTTTGGTGGTGATATAAGCTGAAGTACCCAGCCATCAGTGGTGGCAGATGTGGTCCTGGAAGCAGCTGCCTGGTATGCCTTGCTCCAGTCTTTTCAGCCTGTTCTCTAGCATTCCTAGAGATGTTGTGAACCACCTGACATATTTTCAATATATTCTTTTTCTTCTTAGAACTGACAGTTTCTGAAACTTGCAACTGAGGGCAATGAGACAAATGTTGGAAAGACATGGTTGCAGGCAATAGACCCTCAGGGAAATGGAGAAAGAATAGATATATGCAGAGCTATATAGTCTGATTGGAGCTGAAGGAACCTGGTAATCCATGGCACATAGTCTCCAAAGAGCTAATTACATTACCACCTGTGGTGACTGATCTGAAATGAAATGCTTCTATTGGCAACTACAGGGCCATTGCCATAGACCACTATGAAGGTTATGCGAAATAACCTTTGGGGTAGCTTTTCTAATGGCTCCGGAAAGCTTAAAGTAAGACGACTACTCAGATTCCTAAATTTTTGACTTATGTCACAGTCTTAAACCCACAGACTTTCTAATATTTTGCTAACACATCTGCTTTCCTGAAACCACAGGATTGAGATAGATGGAAAATAAATGCAAAGTTTGATCCACAAACTTACTGAATTATAGGGCTTTTCTAGCTGTCTGGTGCGCAAGAAAGGGCACTGATCAAGAAAGGCAGGGACCCTACAATTGGAGTTGGAGTATATAAAAAGATTGGGAAAACCTTCAATCCCCATTCCTATCGAGTCTCTCATATTAAATTAAATGTTTGTTTTATTTTATTTTGTTTTGCTTTCTAACACCAAGCAATTCTCCAATTCTTACTGGACATTGACCAGGTGTTCCACAAATTTAACTCAATTCTGACACTGTCTACCTGGAGATAGCATCAGCTCCCACAGGTTAAGGACTCGGTCTCACAGGACTGCCCCCGCTTCAGATACCAATCAGAAGTCCAGGTTGTTACCTGTTCTGACCAACCAGCTCTAGGTCAAAGGTTCTCATGACCTCCTCTTCGGGTTTGATTAATTTACTAGAGCAGATCACAGAACTCAGAGATTATGTGAATCCCCAAACAGAATACATCTGCCAAGAAAGACTCCTCATGGTTAACTGCGTCCAATCATAATCAGAGTCAAGCAGCCATTGTTTATAGAGGCCTCTCACCTACATTGCATTTCACAGAAAAGCTGCCAACAGAGCTGCCAAGCCTCCTGCACTGTGTTTCTGCTGGCTGAGCCAAACCTTATAAAGGAATTCTTGGAACTGTAGTTTGACCAATGAGTTGAGAGACCTGCCCCATCCAATCAGAGCTGCATAGCTGTATCCTTATTTGCATCTTTACTGACCATCCAGAGCAGCTCCATAATGACCAACCAGACCTCAAGAAGCTGATGAGTCAGGACAGTGGACCAAACTGCGCAGATGTGGATTTCTCATTTACGTAAAGATGAACCAATCAGGAACCAGGGTGCGTACTTTCTCTATATAAGCAAGCCTCGTCTTTGTCTCAGGGGAACACACTTTTGGTTTCACCCGAAGCTATGTTTCCTGGGTTTGCAAACTGTTCATCTGAATAAAGTTTCTCTTCTTTTCACCGTCCAGATTAAGGACTCCTATTGACATTATATTGGTGACAGTGACTTCTTGTTGACAATTACCAGTTTATTATAAAAGGACACAACTCAAGAACGGCCAGATGGGAGAGATGCATAGGGCAACATATGTGGGAAGGGGCACAGAGCTTCCATGCTCTTTTGACACATTACTCTTCCCCTCCCCCATCTCCAAGTGTTTACCAACGCAGAAGCTCATCAACTCTTGTTGAAGAGGTTTTATAGAGCTTAATCTGTAGCCACCCTTCCTTTTCCCTTCCCGGAGGTCAGTGGGTGGGTCTGAATGTTTCAACTCTCTTACCACTTGGTCTTTTTGGTGACCAGTCTCATCTAGGGGCTGTCCCGGGGCCCCCCCTGTCCTCTCATTAGCATAAACTCAGGTGTGCTCAAAATGGATGTCTAATGAATGACAAAACAAATTCCAATCACTCAGAAAATTCCAAGGGTTTTGCCTGGGATGAAGACCATATATATTTCTTATTGTACCACACTAGTCAATGCTGTTACCTCTTACTTCTCAGATGTGCTGTTACTTTAAACTGTGAAGACTGTTGAAAAGAGAGCAATGTACTTCATGCCTCTCACACGTACATCTCATTGCTCCGGTTTCATAATCAGAGCTGATATTCAGCTGGTACCTCTAGTGAAGCTGTACTTGCAGTTAGAGCTACTTAGAGCATGGCATATGGCTTCTCCAAGATTGCAAAAGGAGACGCTTTCAGGATTTCTTAAGCTGGAGGACTGGGACCGATATAGCATCTGTTCATGCAGGTCACATAGCCAACTCAGATTCAAGGCGAGGAGATACACAAGGGCATAAATCCTGTAATGGTTCACCGGGACCCACCAAAGTTTCAGTCTACCGCACTTTCCTTCCCTCCTACAGCTCTTGATAAATGTGGGACCATTTCAAGTAACAAGTAATTTGCTAAAATAAACTGTAGAGATGAGCTAATGGAGTCACAGCTGTGAAAGAACTTTGAGGCTTTGATATTGGATGGAGCATCTAGGATGATGGCAGGCGTTGGGGTGAGAAAACTATGAGACAGAAGCCAAATTCTTCAATGAATGAGGGGAGTAACCTCAAGATGTGAAGATGTCAACAGTGAAGATAGTTGGTTTTATGAACTCCAAAGAAAGATGGATTGTTATATAAAAATGGAAACGTAATGATCTAGAATACGGGGTTAACAGTACGTTGACTGCCCCACAGCTCTTCTCTATGGAAATGTGAGAATAGGCAGCCTCTATTCAAGTAAATTTCTCAAAAATATTAGACACAATAATACATGTCTTGGCTGCATAAGGAAGCAAAATATTTTTACAAGGTTTCTGAGAAAGCATTCATCAGAATCCCTCCAAGGACTTGAGAACACTTCTTTGAGTAACTGTCACATAAACATGGTAGTGTGGCAACTTAAGGTGGGTCAAAAGTCTGATTTAGGGAGCAAAGCTTGGAAAGGCACCCTAAATCCACCAATAAATATATTTGGCTTCGCTGAATAGTACTTTAGAAAATAATTAAGCAACTCCAGGTGAATAACATAGAAGCAAACAAACAAAATCCGTAAGGTAGTTGATTCACATAAAACATTTTTAAATTGGTTGTTTTCTTCTACATATTCAGAACGTTTAATATAAATAACTTTTATGTTGTCATAGATGAAAGGTGATGTAGAAGTCAAAATGTGAAGTTTTATTATTAAATTTGCCATTGAACATGACTATGAGCTTTACCAGTTAAATGTACCCACTAAGAACTTCATGCCTCTTGGCAGTCAAGAAAAAAAAAGAAGAGAACACACCCTCTGCCAGGTGGGCAGAGCCTCAAAGATAGTGCTGAGCAGTTTTAGACTATGCAGGCGCAGAGGATCAGAAAGAGAAGAGGCAACATTTGAATATCAACCGGAATTCAGGAGGTCCCATTTATGGGCTAATAAAATGTCTTCTTCTATAGTCGGGTGTAAAAATAGGCACTACTGGAAATGCCCACCGAGGAGGGTAGCTCCCAGGGAGAGCCAGGCTTTGGTTAAGGCAAGACGTGGAGGTGAGTTCCCAGTTGTAGCTTGACACAATGTGAGAGTTTGCTTAATCTGTGGACCGGGAGTTCCTGAAGACCCAGTGAAATGATTTGGGGAGAGAGAGAAAGTGAGGTTCAAGCGTGGGTCAAGGACAAGAAAGTAAGGCATAGATTCATGAAAAAAGGTGAGCGACAAGGTGAATTTAATCCTGGGGGGTCTCTTGGAGGATGACAGGCACCTGGCTCACCTTTGGGAGTGGCACCTCCAGGCCACTATCTAGCTCCCTGGACTTCAGGCACCCACCCTCCTCACACAGCTTGAGCTCCTGTCACTCCCAGACGGTCCTATATCTGGGACCCTGTTTGCTCAGTTTCTGTTCATCCCAATGACCACAATCTCTGCTCTTCAGAAAAAGATATTTTGGACATATAACAGAGCTCTTGTATTCTGGACTGCTTATCTCTAAAAGTTAGTCATGCATTCCTCATGGTGCTTAAAATGCCCATGTAAGAACTCTGCAGATCAAAGATAACTGGCAAAGAAGTCACTGAAAGTGGCTGACTACGGATAACTTGTGTCTGAACATGGTAGAGATCCTTTGCAGAATTTCCTTTGCTATTTGAAATGAAAATTTATTTTGTCTATAAAGGCAAATTCAATTTTCAATACAAAAACAGAATTATTTTCTAGGTGTAAACTTACCTTCTCTTTGATGCCCCTTACTCTATGCCCACAGAAATATATCAAAACCCGGAAGCAGTCAGCAAAGCTTTAGGTTTTCGGAAGAATGGTTTTCAAAGCCTGCCTCATTCTTCCAAAAACAAAAAACAGTAACACAACAACAAACCCCTTACTTAACTCTCTGGGTTATAAAATGTTTCTGTGGCAAGCCCTGAAAAGAGTTTTAATCAAAAGTCAGAATCTTGTTAAACGCTGTGTCGTGCGGGGTGTCCAGCGGGGCGGCCTGCGGGGTCTCTGCTCCCGCTCCCCACATAAGAACCCAGGACATGGTGAGGCCAAAAAGGAACACCCACGGAGCCATAGGTAGGGAAGTCATACCACTATGGTCTCACTGGAGACTGGGTTTACACGACGTGCGACCTGCTGTCCGCTTTGCTGCCAACCTACCAACTCTCTTCGACTCTCCTTACTCTCCTTCAGTCTCCTTCACTCTCCTCGGCTCTCCTCCGTAGCTGCGTAGCTGCAGCAGTTATATCAGTGACCAATGGCTTAATGGCTACAGCTGATGGCCAACCAGCCACATCTGATGGCCATCCACTATCTGAGCCAGCACCTCTCCACATGAGGCCGAGAGCCTGGAAACTGCTTTCTGGGGCTCTGTCCCCACACCCTCTTTTCCCCTTTAGTCTTAGTGTACAGTGCATTAAAATGCACAGGAACAGGCAACGGGTGAAGATTTGTTCCTGAACAACCTCCTGGATGCCTGCAGATTTGATACTTAAAATTACCTTAAGTTCAAGGTTGGGAAGACTTTTCTTCTCACTTCAAAGTCCTTCCATATCAGCCTATTACCAATGTGTCTTGAGATAATATGACGACAATGCAATGGAAACTAAGAAAGGGGGTATAATGAACATTTCAAAAGCAATTTCTCTTTTTTAAGGATCCTACGTTATTTTTATAAAATATTGTTTTAAGACAGATTATCGGGGCCTCATAAATACTTGACATTGGACAAAAAAGTTACTCTTCAAAAAATTTGGGACTTCAGAAAATCCTATCTGACCTCATTTAAAATGTTTTTTTTTTTTTAATGTCCAAAATCTACCAAGATTTTAAAATAAATTTCCTTCTATAACAGTGATTACAGAAATGTGTTATACTTATGGGGAGTTTGTACAAATGTGGAATATGACCCCATGTCTTTGTTGCTATGTAATATCAAGAAATTATTTCCAACAATTATAATTTTGTGGTTTGTAATACTCCATCAGTAGTTTTGCCTGGCTTCTTACACACAAATTAAAATGCATTGTTGCTAAAAGTTTCTTAATTGCTAAATCCAGTGGTCAATTCCGTCTTCACCTTGTTTAGCTGCCCAGCAGGATCGGATGCAGTTGATCATGCCTTCTTCCTGTCTCTCTGGGCTTCCAGGTCACCACACTCCCGGCTTCCTCCTCCCTCCCAGTTTCCTTTACTGGCTCCATATATATATATATATATATATATATATATATATATATATATATATATATATGTGTGTGTGTGTATATATATGTCTATATATATGTGTATATACACATACACATATATATAGACATATATATACACACAAATGTTAGACTGATGAAGAAAATCACCAATGACAAAATGACCGAATGATGACATAATAATAATAGCACTGCCAACTGAGGTCCGTCTTATATATTTTCTCAGATGTATCTTAGAGCCAAGTTTCTTGTTTCTGCCTCCCCCTCCGGGAACGGCCAGTTCCGGGAGGATCCGGCAGTTACTGATACAAAAGTCCCTCTGGCCAAAGGGCCAATTTATCCACATACACATACACATATATATAGACATATATATACACACATATGTATATGTGTAAATATATATATACATGTATATGTATATATGTATTTAAACTCGTTTATTATTGTCTCCTACGGGGAAGATGTTGAAGAAAATTTGCCTTCATTGGTTGATGTGAGCTTTTGTCTATTAGCTTTTATCTGTTCCTGTATGTGAGGTAACTTCTTTGCTTTGATCAGAGGTTGAGTAAATTCCCCCTTTGGTCTCATTCTCTCGAGCAGGGGAGATATGGGATGATGTTTGTTGTTCTGTCTGTGCTGTGAGGTGATGGTTAGCTTAGGGTTAAAGAATTCTTGATCAGGGGTTGAGAGAGTTCCCTCTTTGTTCTGTCTGTTTTGCCCACATCAGCAGATGAAGAAAAGAAGTAGCTATATCAGGAAAAAAAGAAGATATAAAAGAAGAAGTTATATCAGGACGACGTGACAGGCACGTTGCCAGGCTTTAGAAGCCCTTGGGCTGATGGTCCCAAGCAAGAACAGTAGATATTGCTTATCTGGATAAATTGGCCCTTTGGCCAGAGGGACTTTTGTATCAGTAACTGCCGGATCCTCCCGGAACTGGCCGTTCCCGGAGGGGGAGGCAGAAACAAGAAACTTGGCTCTAAGATACATCTGAGAAAATACATAAGACGGACCTCAGTTGGCAGTGCTATTATTATTATGTCATCATTCGGTCATTTTGTCATTGGTGATTTTCTTCATCAGTCTAACATTTTGAAGACTTCCAGCAACATGCAGCTTACAACACCCGGGGATGTCCTGACTTTCAGCCATGAACCTGGTGCTGGCTGGCTGGTTCCCGGCCTCTCCAGTGTTGTTCCCCACGGTTAGCCTTGAGTATCAGCATCTAGAAAACTTTGTATGTAGCTTGCAGCTTACAACATCAGAAGGCATCCTAACTTCTCACAACGACAACAGCAACATTCTTCAGATTGTTAACACCTTGAAAACTTATATGCAGCTTGCAGCTTATAGCATCAGAAGATGCCTTGACTTCTAACAACAACAACAACGCCAGCAGCAGCAGCATTCTTGGGAACTAGCAACCAGTGGTGTGGAAGACGCCTGCGTTTCTCTCAGCTGCAGACCTAGCAAGATTTTGACTTATGACTTTTCCAGTGCCGTTCCCCACCCCGGTTTGGTGAGCTTTTGGCATCTACTATAATAGTTACTATCCTATAAAGCTTATTACTGTTTTTGGATACTCCTTACTGATGTTATTTGTGTATTCAGCCAAGTAATTTTTGATTAATAGTAAACATATGTTGGAATCTCTTAAACTTATAAGTATGTGTACTCCTTTGACATGACATTGTTATCAATGTATATAGTTTAGTCTTAACCACCTTTACTCTTTACTTTCTGTCATTAGCACATTCTATTAATTGCCTTTGTCCTTTGCTATTGCACATTGCTAAATAAATTGATTAGATATTGCTAAATAAATTCATTAGCTCCACTCTAGCGTGCGTCCCTCCTCCGTCTTTTCCCCGGTCATCATTACATCCCCCCTTTCTAAAATGTAAACTCCACAAGAGCAGGGATATTTACTAAGAATAGTACTTGGCATGTAATAAGCACTCAATAAATGTTATCAAATGAACAACGTATAGTACAATTCATATTTGTTATGGAAGAACTTTAAGCATGGAATTTAATAAATATTTGAATTGTTCAGTCATTTATGTAGAGTCCAAGGTGATCAGCTTAACCTCCCTCCTCATTATTTAACTTGATAAGAAATAAAAACTTTCTTCCAACTGTTCTGTAATCGTTTATTATTCATACAATGTTATTCCCTTCATTAACTGTTCATTATTCAGTTAAATGAATGTATTACTCTCAAAAAGGGGCAGTGAGAGTTTGCAAATCAAGAATAACTCACAATTAAGTGGGCTGCTCAAAGACTGTATGCTATTATTGCACTGATTTAGTGGTATCTTATATAGAAAATGAATTTTGCAGTAACTAAGTATAACATAACCTCTTTTAGTTCCAAATGCAAATAAACGACTTAGAAGTCCATAGTGGCTTTCTGAGAACTGGAAATAATTTTTGCTGGTATTATAATAGTAAGGCAGTAATTCACATTAGAATGTAAATGAAAGAAGAATACCTTTTCTCAAACTTAAAACTTGCCATATTTTTTTCTTGGTAGTGACGGGGAAAACTAAGTATTTTCTATTATTTAAAATAATTTTGAAGTTTTGTAATGCTTTCAAAGAAAAGCTACAGAGATCGGTTGCATGCTTGAGCTTGTAATACTACAATGAGAAGAATGCAAACGAGAAAATATTCCAATTCTCTAAAAACTAGAAATTGAAGTCAGGCCTAGAAGTCTGTCCTGTCCTGGTATGAGGACATGTTAGAGTAAAAGGATCAATGTGGGGCTCTATTCCTGCCTGCAATTTAATGGGATTTCAAAATATATTATCAAGAATTTGTGTAGTTAGCAATAAAAACTTAGAAGGAAAGGTGAACAGATTTAGGATTATTCCCTCTGCGTAAGAGGAAATGTCTCGTCTTCAATTGTAGCTTAGATTCCTTTATATGGCATTTTACAATTTACCTTTGTTTCTATATACATTATTTCATTTTGATCATGACTAAGCTATTTACCGAACAGGTTAGATAATATAAAAATAATAAACTTTTTCCATTTTAAATGAGATTTAACCACATTTTTGTTCAATGAGGTTTTTTTAAGTATAAACGTCAGATATAGTAAATTACAAAAATTCATATTATGAAATAAAATCTGTAACTTCATTACACAGCACAGATGGTCCTCAATTTTAGGTATGATTGAAGTGAAGGGAAGAGAGACACAGCTGGCTGGCTGGCTGTGCCTTGGTGAAGTGCCGTCTGTCCCTGGGAATGCCCACAATTCGATTTTGTTTTCTATCCAGAGTTGGTCCAGCTCTCAGGTCTTTCCTCATACTAAACAAACACTCAACAAGGCTGAAAGGAGTATTCTCCCTTTGTAATTAATGAAATTACTTCCTATTTATAAATATTCAAGGACTTTGTGATGCAATAGGAGACAGATAAATACATAATTTCAATGAAGAATTGTGGTTATTATCATTGAGTCTGCACAATCTACTCAGGAGAGTAAACCCATAGTTTCCCTGGGGAAGAATCCGAGATGATTCTATGAGAGAACTGTGCTTTTTAAAAAACTCATTGCAATACCAGAGGATAGAAATAATACCAGAACTAGGGTATTTGATTCAAATAATAACTAAAATACTAGTATTTTCTTTTTTGAAGCTTTTTAATTAATAAAATAAAAATGTAAGACTAAGTATTTAATACATTTTAAAAATTATACATTAAGTAAAATGAAAAATTATAAAAATATAAACATTAAATATAAATCATCAGTCTAACATCAGTTGCTAGCAGATAAAATGAACAAAGTATTACAAACTTAACTAAATACTACATGAAATAATGAAAATGTAATTAATCATGACAAATAGAAGATGAAATATAAAATGAACTTTTTTTTAAAAATAGTTGTTTCTTTAATTGTGTCCATTGGTTATTATTAGATAATGAAATTATTTTTGTGCAAATTTTTCCAGCTATTGAAAAATCTTTTTCTAATTCTACAATAGTTGGAAGACGGCATCATGGTTATTAGATAACTCCAGATATTTTCTTTTTACTCCATCTTCAAATGACCTTTCTTTTTTATGTGCACATGCACATACTAACTTTGAGAACTATGTTTTCCATGGGTTGCAATCTTTTTATTGATAGCAAGCTATTGTTCTTTTTCCTTAAAAAGAAATATTTCCAGTTCTCCTTTGGCTTCTTTAGTTTTATAATAGGATTCCGATGCAGTTTTTTAGATTAGTTTCAATACTGGCTTCTTCATATTCTATTTGTTCAGAAGTTCCTGGAACTCAAATAAGTATTATTCTACCAATAGAAGCTTTTTTCAGTTGTCATTGAGTCTTAGGAATTCTTAGGAATTATGGAGACAGAATAATTTTATCTACACAAATAAAACACAGTTTGATTAGAAATTATAATGCAATATATCAATGATTCAAATTTCAGAATATTTTAGAATAATGGTTTTATTCCAACAAAAAATACCAGCCTTTTGGTGCCTTAAAAAATCACAGTATAAGGAATAGAATTTTTAAAGCCAAAATGCATTTACTAGCTTAAAAGTTAAATATAATCCACATAATACAAGGCAGATTTGTATAATTCAGTCCTGACATGAAAAATAACTCCACAAATCCGGCAATCTGAAGTAATTAAAATAGAAATTCAAATCTTTACTATACCCTCTGAAGAAAAACCCCAAGAAGGAAGACTTACTTAAAACTTCATAAAATCCCTTCTTTATCCAGATTGCCTGGAGCATATTTGGAAGCTACTCAAAAGTCCTTCTTTGTTCACCTCCAAAGTTCCCAGAACTGTCACTTGAACCCATGTCGTATGAATTCTTGTTTTCCCACTACCCTTCACCTTCCATTGGTTTGTCTACTCGTAACACTCTCCTCTTTCCCATGAAGGTCGCCTGGGTTTTCCAGTTAAAGATAAAGAATGGAATGGGAGCTAAGGGACTTGAGATAGACCCAATATTCTTTCAAGGAGCATGACTTCAATGAGGAGGTAGATAGGGCAGTAACTTGAGGACACAATACTGAGGGAAGGATTACTACTTGCATTGTTTTGGAATGTTAAGAAACATGATTTTTATAGGTCATGGAGAACGGGCCAAATGGAAAGGAAGACATGAAAAATACAGAAAAGATGAAATAGAATAACCCAAAGATTAAGGCTCCAAGCCTTTGCATATGCTGTTCCCCTCTTGTCTGAGACTCCCTTAAGCACTGACTCGATCTGGCCACCTACCACTTGTTCTTCAGGTCTTAAGTCAGAAATTAGTCCTACAGAAAGTCTACAGAATCCCCCATTTCCACAGCTATGGAGGATCATCCTAGGATGGCTCTTGCCAGGTGTACTTAATGGCCTTGGGAACTTGTCAGACTCCCTCACTAAAGACCCGGTGTAGCTAATCCTTGTAACCCCAGCCTCAGACAGAGGACTTGGTGCACAAAGTGGTAGGTTCTCAATTAACGTTTGATGGATGCTTTAAAGAGAGAGGTGGTCATGCAACCATAATAGTAGGATGGATTCTTCTTTTTCTTGAAGGAAAACTCTTAAAACCATCACTTTAGTGGTCTCAGCTTAACTTAGCTTAATAAAGGAAGGAACCCTTTATTATATCTGACGGTCCAAAGAGAAAGTATAAAAGGAACTAAATACTCTACAATTTCAAATGATTAACAGAAATTGTAAGACTAGCTTCAGTATATGTGCTGCCAAAGCGAGCACACGAGGCTAGCTTCAGAAATGGTAATGTTCTAGAGGGTGAAGAGGGGATTACCAGACCTCTAACATGCTCTTGTGATTGTTCCGCCTTGAGGACTAATGGCTCTAAAAAACCAAACAAAAACACAAGAGCTCCTTGTCTTACTGTAAATACACGTGGGCTGTCCCCACCAGACTGAGCCCTACATGAGCGACTCATGTTGGGCAGCCTCCTGGCCGTGCCCCTCAGCATTACCTGACTCCGTTTCAGAGTTAAACTTATTCTGAGACAGACACTTACTTCTAAAGTAATAATGAAGCAGAACCAAAGAGCAAATCGATAAATTCTTCAGCATAATTGTGTCATAAAGAAACTCATTATTTGTCTAGATAAAAGAATAAAACAGGACTTCTGGTGAGGTCCTTCCTGGGTGCCTAGTGTAGTTGGTGAATCAAGGTTAGTCCACAACTAAAGCTGTTTAAATTTTTGTCTTTTATAAAATGAGAAAAACACCTCTATTCTCTTTGCATCTTTCTTATCCCATTCTACTTCCCAACTTCTGTTAGCTGTAACTTTACTTTTACATTATTTTAATGTTATTTTTTAACATTAAGTATCTGTGTTTTGTCTATTAGTTGATACTTTAAACATTTCCTCAAAACAGTAACACACAGACATGATGAGAGTCCAACCATGCAAAGGAATCCTCAGGCAGATGAAGTCCTCTTTCCATCCCAGACTCTGACACTCCCCTCCCCAGAGGAAAACAGTTCCTGTGTACGCTCTCAGAAATATTCTCATGTATAGGCAGCGACATATGTTTTTATGTGTGCATGTTAGAAAGGAGATGCATACATACTACTATGGTTTGAATGTTTGTGTCCCACGCAAAGTCATACAGTGAAATCTTAACCCTCAAAGGTAATGATATTAGTAGGTGGGATGTTGGGATGTGCTTAAATCATGAGGGTGGAATTTCATGAATGAGATCAGTCCTTTATAAAAGAGGCTCCAAAGAGATCCCTAGCCCCTTACACCACACGAAGTTCTATAAGGAAAAGTCTGCAACCTGAAAGGAGGCCCTCACCCAACCATGCTAGCACCCTGATCTTGGACTTCCAGCCTCCAGAACCATGAGTAATAAACTTCTGCTGTTGATAAGCCAACCAGTCTATGGTAATTTGTTATAGCAGCCTAAGCAGACTAACACACACACACACTCACACACACACACACACACATGAATGCTGTGTTAACTATTTGCACATTGACTTTTTCACTTAAAATACTAAGATTGTTCTATATTGGCGTAAGTAGATATGCTTCATTCTTTTTGAAAATGTCACATTGTGTGCGTGTGTGCGTGTTGGTTTAAAAGCTAAAAACTGACAACAGCATTAACATTTAAAAAAACAAAGATGGCAAACATTTTAGTACAGAAAAAATTCTTCAAAAATTAAATTTAGAATTCAGAAAATTTTATTCAATTCAGCAAATAGTTATTAAGCATCAACTATGTACAGGGACGCAGATAAGTTTTATTCTTTTTCCCTTAGCAACCTTAAATTATCTACCTAATAATGGGGGAAAGCAGCATTTGGTACTTCAACTTTTGAAATATTGTAAGTATACATACTCTTGCCTGTAACTCTATAATTACTTTGCTTCGAGACACTAGTCCCTTGTTTTATTTGCTGTTCTTATCCATATATTTCTGGAGTAGGTTCATATTGCTTGTTCCCATTTCCTTATTTCTTCACTTTTCAATCCACTGCAGTTTGGCTCTTCAGCCCATCATCCCATCATAAAACGCTCTTACCGATATCGTTCCATGACCTCTTACTTGCACACACTTAAGCCGTATCTTACCGGACTTCTCTGCTGCCCTGGTGATCCTGTTTCTATTTGGATCTCCCTATACCTTTGGTTTCAGTAAGTTCCATTCTCCTAGTAGTCTTCCTATTCTGTTTTTGTCTTACTCTGTTATGGATTTCTTTTCCTCTTTGTGGCCTTTCTATGTTGGAGTTCCTCTGCTTGTCATTCTCAGCTCATTATACTACACTTTCCGTTATACATGCTCTTCCTGTGTGATCCAGTTAGGTCTCATGACCTTAGTTAGCTACAATCAACTGGTAACAGATCCCTTTCTCCAGTCTTGTATATCCAACTGCATGCTGGCTCTCTCTCCATGGAGAATCCAGTATCTAGAAATGAATTCATCTTCCTTGCCCTTCAAACTGGTAAGTCTACAGTATTTACCACCACAGTTGTTGACGCTGATCACCCATAAAGACATCCTGCCATCAGTTACACTCCGCTCTTCCCTTTTCCTTTCCATATTCAGTCAATTCCCAAATTTTGCTCATTTTACCTACTAAATGTTTACATCTATCCCAGCTTCTATCCTTGCTACCATTGCCATAATTTAAGCCTTATTTCTTGACTATTTCAACAGTGTTCTAATGCATTTCTTTGCCAAATTCAATTTCCATCTAAAATACCATTTAAACCAAGTCACTCTCTTGCTTAGATCCCTCAGGTTCTTTTCCATTATCTATAAATTGCTTAACTTTTTGACTGCTATAAAGGAAAGGACTTTATGTAGTTCAGCCCTTGCCTACCTCTCCAGCTTCATTCTGAGTTGACTTCATGCTCCAGGAATACAAAACTACTGTGTTTTCCCTAAAATAAGACCTAGCCGGACAATCAGCTCTAATGCATCTTTTGGAGCAAAAATTATTATATTATTATTATATCATATAAGACCCGGTCTTATTTTACTATAAGATCGGGTCTAATATAAGACTGGGTCTTATATTAATTTTTGCTCCAAAAGATGCATTAGAGCTGATTGTCCGGCTAGGTCTTATTTTCAGGGAAACACGGTATTTGTAGTTTACTGACATAACGTGATAATTCAAGATTCTTTGCATTTCTCATACTATTTTCTGTACCTGAAATGCTCAATATTTTCCATTATAATCTGCACTTTTATGCCATTTAAGACATATTGGACTTTCCAAAGTTATAAAGATAATAACTCATAAGTAGGCATTATTTTTGTTTTGCACATGAATATTCAATTGACTTAACACCATTTATTGAAACATCCATTTTTTCTCTCTACATTACTAGTGTCACTTTTGTATAAATAAAATGTTCACTTAAGCACCTGTTTGGGAACTCTATTCAGTTCCATTGGTCTACTTCCTAATATCTGGTAGTATAAATCTTCCAATTTTGTTCTTGTAGATTGTCTTGACTATTCTTGGTGTTTTGAATTTCCACATGAGTTTTAGAATCAGTTTGTCAATTTACACACACACATACCTGCTGGGATTCTAACAGGGATTAGACCAAATCTACAGATTTGGAGAGAACTGACATTTTTTACAATATTGAGTCTTCTGACCTACGTGCATAGTATATCTGTCCAGTTACCTGGGTCTTCTCTAATTTCTCTCAATAATATAATACTCAGTATAGTGTTCTTAGACCACACACCTTTCATTGAAATTTATTCTTAGGTGGTATGGGCTGGATGGTGTCCCAAAAATGTCAGGCCCTAAACCCTGGAACCTGTAAATGTTACCTTATTTGGAAAAAGGGTCTTTGCAGATGTGATTAAGTTACTATCTTGAAACCTGGAGATAATCCTGGATTATCTAGGTGGGCCCTAAATGCCATCACAGTGTCTTTATGTGATAGAGGAAGAGGGACATTTGATAAATACAGAGAAAGGCAACATGAAGATGGAGGCAGAGACTGGAATGATGGTTGCAGTGGTTTCTAGCCAAGGAATGCCAGCAGACATCCAAAACTGGAAAAGGCAAGGCACAGAGTCTTCCCTAGAACCTCTGGAAGAAGCGCGGCCCTACTGACAACTTGATTTCAAACTTCTGGTCGCCAGAATTTTGATTTTAAATTTTTTAAATTTCTTTTAAGCCACTGAGTTTGTGGTAATCTGTTACAGCAGCCATAAGAAACTAATACACTAGGTATTTGATATTTCTGGTGCATTTATACATGGTATCACTTTTATTTAATTCATTTTCTAATTGTTCAGGGCCAGTATATAAAAATATAATTGATCTTTATATGCTGACTATATCCAGCAACTTGCTAAATTCACTTAAGTTTATAGATTATTATGATTTTATATATCGATTCTCACGGTTTCTCAAAATAACAGATTTATATATTTCTTCCCAATCCTCATACATTTTTCCTTGCCTTTTTGTAATTGCTGGATGTCCAGTACCACAGTGAAGTATATCCTCTTACAGCTTTTGATTTTGGAACTATAAGACTGTATTATCTTTTCCAAATTTAAAATACACATAGTAAAAAGAAAAAGTAAGAAATACAGTATTAAAGCAGCCAAACAAAATAACACATCCTTCTAGTTGACAAATGCAAAGGCCTTTTCTTCAACCCTTCTCATGACGATATCGTTGGACATTGTTTATTAACCCTTTCTTAAAGCTTTCTTCCTCCTTATCCAGATTCTTTACTTCCTTTAACCCCTTACAGACGTTCCCAGTATTTTCTCCTTAGGTCTTGTGAACCCTAAGAAGATACGTACCAAGGACTTCTTGTGCTAACTGGGCTCAAATTTTTAAAAACAGAGCCTAGCAGACATTTCTAAGTGGCCTGTCACATAAACCGCACTTTAGGGAGAAGCTTGCACTGAACTGCGGGTCTCCACTTTGTTCCTGCCATCTGAACCTGCCCTTATAAAGGAGTTCTTGGAATAGTATTTCAACCAATAGGACTGAAGCTTTCCCTGTCCAATTGGAGCTACACAGCTATACACAGGTGGTATGGGCTGGATGGTGTCCCAAAGATGATGCCCCAGCTTTCCCTGTCCAATTGGAGCTACACAGCTATATCCCCATCAGCATCTTCCCCTAAAATCAGAGCAGCTCCATTCTGGGCCAAACTAGAAGGATTTTGAGTCCTCATTTGCGTGAGGACAGACCAATCAGGAACCAGAGACAGGAACCTCTGTATGTCAGCTCCCCTCAAGGCGACAGAATGCACTTTCCCTTTCCACTAAAGACTGTATTTCCCTTACCTGGAGCAGAGCGGAGCAGAGGAGCAAAGCAGTCTAGCCCGAGAGGGGCCTGACCCCAGTGCTGCCTGGCAGCCATGCTGCTTCATAGTTTAGCGGTAACACTATTAAGCTGTTTTATAGCTGTGCTGTTCTCACAGCCATACTGCATGTTTCAACTGAATAAAGTTTCCCTCTTCACTGCACCAATTGGGGATTCCTGTTGGTGTAGAATTGGCACCAACAACCATCAGTTGAGTCTTTTCTCTTTCTATACTGTCCTGTTAACTGTTGGGAAATCAATGTAAGGCCTATTCTTCAGAATCAGGTCAGTTTCAGGTGCTTTCCTTTTCTCCACAAGCAAAATAGAAGCTTGCTTTCCTTTTTAAAATGCCATAACCCAGCCTCCTCCCTGAGGTTCCTCTCCCAAGAGTGAAATACGTTCTTCCTTGCTCTGTACTCTTTGCTGTACTCAAGAAAAGCACGTAATTTCTTTAAGGGTTTTATGAATAATATTATGAAAGTCCCCCGATCTTCACAATGTTTTGGTTCATGATCTATATTCATGAATTGCTTTCTGTAGAAAAGTAGTTGGAAGGTGTTACAAAGTTGTGGTATTAGAAAGCTGGCAGGCCAAGAGGCTTCTTTGTGAATTCACTCAGTTCAGAGTCTGGCCTTTGTATTACAGGACCTGAGATGCTGAATCATGTTCATTAGAGAAGCTTATGTATAAAAACCAAATTATGTGGTATTATAAAACCAATATACATTGCATATATGCTGTAGCTGTTTCCACTGAGTAGTTTCCCTCTTTACTGCACCCCAAATTGGGGATTCCTGTTGGTGTAGAATTGGCACCAGTGAGCCATCAGTTGAGTCTTTTCTCTTTCTATACTGTCCTGTTAACTGTTGGGAAACCAATTCAAGGCCTATTGATACCAATGTATTAATTTACAGTGAAAAATACAACTGTCAGGGAAATGGTTATTCATCTCATTTGGCCAGGATGCTCTCTCCTTGTAGAAAAAGTATATGTGAATTAAAATAATATTCAGAGCTGTATTTGTTTTAAAAAGTAATAGAATAAAAGGTCTGGTGGTACGATTTAAATATTGAATGGAATTACACCAAGCTTTGATAGATGAAATTATCTCTATTACCAGAACCAGACAGCTTTTGTACCTGCTCACGAGATTTTCCCCTTTAGACAGGGACCCTGCCAAATACTGATTCCCCAGGCTTTTTTTGGCTCATGTCCTGATTGAGACATTTCTGCTTTATGTGTGTTATTTCAGTGAACGGTTTGCTGTGGTCAGAGCAGCTTATTGCAGGTTTGCTCCATTCTGCGTTGACCTAAAATGTATGGAAAATACCTCGCTATTGACCCAAAATACTATCCTGCATACAACTGCATACTAGATGCTCACAGCAAGTCCTCGCTTCTGCCTACTCGTGAGAACATTTTAAAAAGAAGAAAACCATACATAGCCCCCCATGCCAGGCAGCCTGGCACACAGCAGACCTCCTCAAATCTGGTGAACGAAAAACTCAGCTCCCCATTCCTTCTGCCTCATGCAATTCAGAGAAGCATTACAGAGCACATCTCCTGCCAGGATGGAAAGCCTGCCAGATTGCAGCTCTGGCCTCACCTCCTGGAGGACTCCGCCCTCTCCATAGGTCTGCTCCACGCCTCCCCGGTCGGCAGAGGCTGGGTAGGCGCCAAGCGGGCAAGGGCACTGTCCTCATTTTATCTCACCACTGACAGCACTCCCTAACGAATGAAACAGCAACACCGAAAAGAAAAAAAAAAAAAAAAAAAAAGTAAGAGGCAAATGGGGGGAAAGGTTTAAAAACAAACAAAACAACCTTTTAGGAAAACACAGCGGCATCGCTCGGGCCTGGAAACTGAACCAGGTACCCTCGGTCTCTTTAGGGAGTCAGGCCCCGGCTCAGATATTTGGAAACCAAAATTGCAGCGTCCGGATAATGATGACCGAGTCTACTTCTGCGGCGGCTGGGCCTGGGCCCCCGAAGGCCGCCCCGCTCGCACGGCCCGACTCCACCGCCAGCCGGGACGAGACAGCAGCACGAGGCCGGCGGGGAAGCCCTGTGGCCGGGCAGCCCGCCGCCGCCAACCCGAAGAGGCCCGCGCTCCCACCGGGCCCGCAGGCCCCACCACCCCCTCGGAGAAAGGGGGGCGGCGCTCCGGCCTCGGGCGCCTCGGGGCGCGCCGGCCTGGCCCCCGCGGCCGCGTTCCTTCCGCTCCGAGAGGGCAAAGAGTCCCGCGGCCCCGGGCCTCCGCCCGCGCTCCACAGCGCCCCCTGGGAAGGACGCCCGCGCGGCGGCCGCGCCTCGGCGGCGAGCTCGCTGGTGCTCGGTGGGGGGGGGCCCGCCTGCCGGCCATCGGCGCTCCCCTGCCCCCCGCACCCTGCGCCCTCCCCCCAGCGGCCGGAACCTCCCTGCGGGGCGGAGTGATACCGGCGGCGGAGGAGAGCGCGGCTCGGCCGAGCCCGGCGTCCGGCACTGCGCGGGGCGGGCGGCGGGCGGCGGGAGGAGGGGAGGGAGGCGGGGCCGGGGCGGGTTGTTGTGAGGCGGCTGCGCTGCTGCCGGACCGGGGCGGTGATGGCGGCTCCATATTAACACCCTCCTCCTCCTCCTCTGCCGCCGTCTCCTCCTCCTCCTCCTTTCCCTCCCGCCCGCACTCGTAAGCCATCTCCCCCTTCACCCTGAACGCCTACCTCTTGCCCTCACCTTTCCCCCCTCCCCTCTTCTACCATGCCCGGCATGATGGAGAAAGGGCCGGAGTTACTGGGCAAGAACCGATCGGCCAACGGCAGCGCCAAGAACCCGGCAGGCGGCGGTGGCAGCGGCGCCTCGTCCACCAACGGCGGGCTGCACTTCTCCGAGCCCGAGAGCGGCTGCAGCAGCGACGACGAGCACGGTGGTAGCCTCCAACTCCTCCCCGCCAGCCCGCCTGCCCCCCTCCCTCCTCCCCTCCCCCAGCCCCCTCCCCTCGCCGCGCTCCCGCCCTCCCTCCCCTCGGAGCCCGGGCGCTGCGGTAGCCGCGAACTCCCGGTGCAGTGCAGCAGCACCCCCGCGACCCCCGTCCCTCCGCCCTCGCCCGATCCTCCGCCCTCGCCCCCCCCCGCTCCCCGCCCCCATCCGCTGCCATCTCTTGGAGTGCCCTGAGTTAATATCTTCCCAGCCACCCGTCGCTCCTTTCCTCTTTCTAGCAATTTTTATATTTTATTAAGTGTCTCTTTTTCTTTTTTCTTTCATTTCTTTTTTGTTTCCTTTTTCTTTTTTTTCTTTCTTTCTTTTTTTTTTTTTTTGACATTGCTTTGCAGATGTTGGGATGAGAGTCGGAGCTGAATACCAAGCCCGGATCCCTGAATTTGATCCAGGTAGATATATTTGCTTAGGCAAAAATTCTGTTTCCCCTTTTCTGGGATTGGTTTAGGGTGGAAAGGGTAGAGGGCGGGCGGGGTAGGGGTCCGGGTGTGCGTTTGGGAGGGGATGCGGGGCTCGGATGGGCAGGCATCTCTGGCGGGGAGGCTGTCAGGCTTGGCAGGGCTGTGACACAGGGCGTGTGGGCAGATGTGTGCATTGCAAGGTTAACATGGTTCCTTTGGAGGCCACTTGCCTGCTGGTGGCATCGCCCTTCTGCCCCCTGGGCCCGGGGCGAGGTCGGGGAGAGCAGAGGGAGACGGCCCTCGGCGAATTGGAGGTCCGCGGCCGGGGGAGGAGCGGCTGCGGGGCCGCGGGCTGAAGGAGAGGCTGTGCGGGCTGTGTGTGTGTGGAAGACCCATGCCAATGTCAGTTGCCACTCCACCGGCCCCCAGGAGCGGAGGGCCGCGCTCTGGCAGGGCGGCGGATGCCCGGACTGCTGTCACCGGCCGAAGCCCGGGGCGAGCCCTGCCCGACCCGCGCGCACCCGGGATTTTCTTTTTTCTTTCTTTTTGGCTAGGTGGTGTGGCTTTGCTCACGACAGCTCAGCGGAGTCTGGGAGCCAGGGAGAGAAAGGGATGGGGGAAGGGTGGGGAGAAGCCAGAGGCACACCTCGCTCTCGAGCCAGCCCTGGGAAGTCAGACCACAGGACAGTGGCGGCAGCTGCCAAGGAGACATTTTCTCCCCGAGCAGCCAGGTTCCAGTGTCCTCTGCCAACCCAGCTTGCGGGCTCCCTGTCTACTTTTCTCCAAACAGGCTCCCTGGCGGTCACGGGATTTCAGCCTGGACGGGGATTGGGCGAGAGTTCCGCATATGGAGGCGCCCTTGCTGGAGCCTCTCGGAGTGGAGCGTGTTTCCTTCTCCCCACCCCACCCAGACCCTCTTCAGTTCAGGCTTTGGACAGACTTGGAAGGGGCTGGGTTTTTCCTTCTTACTTGGTCAGTTTTTTGCCCATTGCTCGCTCATAATAACGTTGCCTCTGTATTGGGATTCTTGAATTCTGTATTAGATATTAATAAGGCTTGCTTGTATTTTTCTTGGCGGAGGGGAAAAGCATGTTTATTTGAGTATAGACTATGGATGGGTATTTTCATTCCTCTCCTGCCCATTACAGCAGTGCAAAATGATATTCACCGACCATTTAAAGAGTTTTAGGTAGCAGCAATTCCTATTCCAAGGGAGAGGATAAAATAATGAGTGTTAAAAGGATTGTTAGTGCAGGCTATTTTTCAGTAGGTAAAAACAACCGTACAAAAGTGCTAACGATCTAATTGCATTCTAAGTGACATGGTGGTTAATACATAATATATTTTACTTAAAAGACGTCAGTGTGTGTACTGGTGGGCTTCAAATAATTGAAAATGTTTTGTGAAACTAATTTTCTCTGATGTACTTAGTAGGTGAATGGCACTTTCACACATTATTGTGCCACCTCAGGTTTTAGGTTGACATTTGGAAAGAACTTGCTTTGGCTTAAGATAGATTGAATTCAGTTCCCAGCTCTTTTATCTTTGTGCTCTGACCAAGTCACTAGCCTTCCCTGACCCTCGATTTCTTAGCTGTAAAATGGAAATAAAAAATATTTCATAAAATTCTTGCCAGGATTACATGACTGCACAGTTATTCAGTAAAGATTGAATTTCATAATTAAGAATGATTCCACATACATTTATACGTTTCTCATTTGGGTCTTTCATTGGGACTCTGCTTTTGGGGAATTGATAAACTTATTTCCAAATTAGAACTCAGCAGCCAGAATTATTTCAGAGGTTAATAAACATAACCTACCTTCCCCTCCACCCCCCACTCCGTTAGTTAGGTTTATGTTTCATAGGCAACTATACCCAGGTTGATTAAGGGTCCTGTGTTTAACAGCCAGACTTCATGCTGGGACAGATTTACACACCATGTCCTGATCACTATAAAGCATTTTTTGTTTCATGATAAATACTGGAACAAATTTCAGAATTGAAAAATAATTCATTAAAAGTGCAGAATACTTCTTAGGTGGTTTCGCATCGCCACTATTTGGATTATCCAATTTCCTTGATCATAGTTTGCTTATTTTGAAACTAAATAGAATATTTGTGTGAAAAAAGTTACTGAAATATTACTATTTTTTAAAGTTATATTTTCAATTTACTTACTCAGACTGATTGATATTCTTTATTAGGATAAGGATAAATGTCACATTCTTTAAATTCACTTATTAATTTTCTCCTTAATCTTTTGTAGAAGAATACTGAACTTAAGGACCAAAACCAGTTACCAGTTAAATTTAGGTCATTTGGCTCTTAAACACAAGACCCCTAACCAACCTGTGTAGTTAGTTGTCTTTAGCTGTTACAGGCAAATCTTGTCAAACAGATGTAGATTATCAATTATTAGACACTTTTTACAAGGAAGTATTGAGCCTCTATGCAATTCAAGATAGTACCACTGTTTTATTTTATTCTAAATGTTACACTGTTGTATGAAGTTTTTACTTCCCATCAATTCAATATAATTGAGACTTTAAGCATATTTCTTTGGAAAAGATAAAAGAAAAAAGATATTAATTAATGGTAGAAATTGAGATATGGTCAGCTCTTCTCTCTCCTTTTCTTTTACATACTATTTTCTTTAGCCTCATAAACCACTCAGTCTGTCTTCATAGAGCTTGTTCACCCATAGCCATCCAAGTTGTTTGGAAGAAAAATTCCTTAGGTGCCAGGATTACCATGATCAGAATGTAGGACAATTAAAGGGAATTTGTGTGTGTGTGTGTGTGTGTGTGTGTGGAGGGTATTTTTATTGGAGGAGATGATGATGATAGATGTTGAACACAATAAATTGTTAAACTGACTTTTAGGAAATATGAGAAAAATTGAGATTTAAATTAGAATTGCCCAACTTAATTGCCAAATTCAGTTTATATTATTAACGAGCCATTGCTAAGAATGCCTTATAAAAATTTACTAAGTGAATTTCTGATTATTTTTTTAGGTTTCTTTGTGTTTTTTTTTTTTATTCTTTACTGGCTCTTCACAACTTTTATTTAGTGCCTACTGTCTATACTTATGTCATGAGGAGCAGTTTTGTGTGGTTATTAAGTATCTCACTTCTTATCATATGCCTTTTAGCTAAGATGGCATAGTGACCTTGGGTGAACTAACTGACATGTCCAGGCCTTAGTTTCCTCATTTGTAAAAGGGGGATAATGTTTAACTATATCATAAGATTAAGTGAAAATTAATATATATTAAGAAGTGTTCTTCAAAACAATTTGCTTGCATACACACCCCTAAAAGAATTTTGAAAAAAGATTCTCACATGTTTTCAAGTTGACTTCTGTTATTTGCCACTGAGTTTAAATAGTTGAGAAATGTAATCTCCAGTGTATTGAAAATATTAACACTTTGAAATAAAGTGTTAATAAAGCTGTTTATCCTTATTTTGAATGCATCCAATTAAATATAAATACTAGAGTAATATGGTGGTACCTATTTTATAAAATACATAAACAAGCTCCTAACAGTGTGAAGGTTTACATTGTTCCTTTTTGTCTTTGAAGTCATTTCCATGCATTTTCCCCACAGACTTTTATATATTTTTGTGTTTGAAAGTGCTTTATTGATCACCTATCCAGTTTCTCCACCACCATAATATGTATTCTTGTGAACATTAGGTTCTAAATGTTAAATCTCTTCTGGCTTGAGTTATTACAATTAATGTATAATTGATTAAAATTCTAACAGTCCTGGTTCCTTGAGTAAAGGAGGGCTTTGCTGATAGCCTTTGGCACTATAGAAGTTTTAGTATTTGGGGCAGAATGCTTTTAAAAGATTTGGGATGGGTGAGAAATCTTCCTTTTTATTTCAGTGAGAAGGGTATTTAGGAAGAAAAAGGTCAGAAGTAGAAGGAGCAGATAGCTTAGACTGAACATGAGTTCTTAGGCAGATGTACTTGGGAAAGAACATAGGGAAATTCAAGGGCTGAAAATTGATTCCCATCAAACTTATTCATGCTTATGTACCCCTTGGAAAGTCTCTGTTTATCCCAGTGTGAAGCTGGTGAGTTAAGTATATAATTCAGAGCCTAGTTTATAAATGATAGAATTTTAAAAAATATTTGGAGTATCTTAATATTCTTTAGGTTCTTTATATAGAATATTTGTTCCATGATTTCTATCAATGTCCTTATTTTAAATGTCTTAAAGGAAATCTGAAAAAAAATAAACTTTATGTACATATTTTGAAATTTGCTGGTATAGAAACCTTAACCTTATCAAAATTACACAGTCATCCCTTGGTATTCACGGAGGATTGGTTCCAGGACCCCTTATGTTACTAAAATCTGCAGATGTTCATATAAAATACAGTATTTGCCTATAACCTACGCACATCCTCCTGTATACTTTAAATCATCTCTAGATTACTTATAATATCTAATACAATACAATGTAAATGCTGTGTAAATAGTTACATTGTTTAGGGAATGATGATGAGGGAAAAAAAAAACCTGTACGTGTTTAGTATATACACAACCATCGTAGGCCTAACTACATGCTACATGTCCCCAACAACATAACAATTATTTTTGGGGGTGTTTTCTGTCCCTCGGTTGGTTGAATCTATAGATGTGGAACCTGTGGATACAGAGGGCTGACTGTACTTTTGTTTTATAGTTGTTGGTTTTCCCTAATTGGTTTCATAAATGTACTTTACCAACTGCATGCAGTTAAGGAGATATACAAGATTTCAAAGGAATTAAACTTAAATATTTCATTTGATACTTCTGAAAAGTGTTCAATAATTTTATTTTCAGAACTATCATGCTACTATTAAAATTGTAGTAGCTTGCTATCTAGGTTTTAGTTTGTTGTTTTTTAATCCATTCAGAAGATAGGATACTTCTAAGGCGGGGTTATTTTGTTTGTGACTGAAGTGTGATTTTCAGTATTGCTTCTGAATATCATACAGTTTCGAGGTATAATCTTAAATATTGTAGCAGATGAAAGCAAAATAAACATTGGGTTCATGTCCTTTAAATATCTTCATGTATTTCTACTTTTATGATGGAAAGGGTGAAACTTTATTGGATGCAAAGCATCCTGGAGGGTAAATTGTTTTTAATAATACAAGTTACTTTCTCCTATTCTTTTATCGAAGAGGAATCAGGTCTGAGTTGTCAGAAAAATGAAAAGGTCATTTTAGCTATTCAATCTCATTTTCAAAGTGTTTTGAGAAGGGACATCAGCCGTTTGTGTTTGTACCCCATGAGGTTTTATTCATTTACATTTTTATTTGATAATGTGAGAAGCCCTTTCAGAATAAAGAAAGAAGAGAATTTAAGAAAAAACTGGTTTTCAATAAGCGTATACTAGTAATAATAAGTCTTATATAATGTTTACCATATGCCAGCCACTTTATATAGATTTATTCATTTAATTTTTTAACAACTCTGAAGTAGGTACTCTCATCATCCCTGTTTTTAAAGATGAGTTAAATTAAGGCACAGATTAAGTAAATTAAGTAAGTAGCAGAGCTGGGATTCAAACTTGGGGTCTGGCTCTATAATGGTTGTACTCTTAACCATTATACAAAAATATCTCTCGTTTCCTATGAACATCAGTCATCTCTTGGACCTAGCTGACACATATATGATTGAAAATGGTCCAGTTCAAGGGTTAGGGAAAGAACGTTGTGAAGTGCCTGATTAGGCATACTCTGCTACTAGACATGGTTACTCTTTCTACACACATACCCATACACCCATTATTAGAAGAGCTGTTAGTCCCCACAGCTTGGATGCCAGTTTCTGCCAGACCAAGTCCTTAATTACAGTGGTAGGAATTCTTCATGGGGGAAAAATACAAAAGAATAGTTTATATTTGGTTAAGAGATACTTAATGAAGATTTTTTTTTAATGAAGATTTTAATTCAGATCTTCTATAATACAAGAATCAGATGCAAGAAAATATGTTTAAATATTAAGCATGATATACTATTAAGACATGAGACTTATCAGGACACTTTGTTGCATTTTATATTCTATTAAGTAGGATTTACATTATCTTATTGTCACAATCCATTGCGAAAAAAAGTCAGTGCCATGTTAAAGGATTGCGGTTTAGTATGCTCACTAGAAATAGCAATAGATTTTATTATGAAGGCTTCTGACCAATTTAGATAGGATATCTGTATTATTTCCATTGAATAGTTTGGCTACTGTACGTTTACATTTTTATTTTATGTGGTTAAAATCAAATGCATATTTTAATATTGAAGTTTTTAAATGACAGATTAAATTTATTTTCATTGAATATAAATTTTAGATACTATACTTCTAACTTGCATTTTTTTCAATTCTCAGTTCCTGTTTCTGTCTTTTATTAAAGATACTGCTGACAAAATGTAGTAGGTTTTACCTTTAGATTTATTTCATAATTGTGGTTTTTCTAATACTTTGATAGTGTTGTCTCATTTCTCTTTTCTTCCTCCTTAATTTTTCCTTATAGTGAAATGCATACGTATAATTTTAAAAACAACTTAGCTTCATATTTCACTAACAGTGTATCATTCTCTAAAATTTGTTGATTTGAATAGATAGTAGTGATACATTATTTGAATAGATAGTAGTGACACATGATGATTCTCCAAAAATAAAAAAACTGTGGAATGCTGTTAAATTATTGCTTGATAGATAAACCTCTCTAGATTGAGATTATAGTAGTAGTTCCTTTCACCCTGGAAATGAATGTTCTGTATTCCAAATATCTTACAACCTTATAAATGATTATAGTATAACCTCAGAATTCTGTTAATGTTTTATGTGAATTATTTTGGAATTCTGGCCATTAGTTGGTGGTAGCTATCAACACTTGATAAAAGTCATTTATGACATTCATAGACAGGTCTTAAAATAGGTGGCAACAAATGAAACATTTGTTGATAGTTTTAATTAACTTGAATGCACCTAAGAATTAGGGAGGAACCAGAAAAAGGCCACTGAGTAATGAAAAGACAGACCCCAAGGGCATGTACTTGGCTCTAGGATACCTGTGTCAAGCTTTCATTCATTCTGTCTATTCTTAATTTACATGCAGTTTCAGTAGAGCTTATTTTTTCTGGCTTTTTAGATTAAAACAGATTAGAAATAAATTAAAAAGAGCAATATGCTTCTGGACTAGATGTAGACTCTTCCATTAAGAAGTAGCATTTTACATTTTTTTGACTATTTTCCTCTTATACAGAGTACATACTTTTATAAATATAAAATAAAAGAAATTAAGTCTAAAAAGGAATAGCTGACAGCCTTTTAGCAAGGAATAAGATAAAATAAAAACCATGAAAAGCAGATACAAGTATGTAAAAATTACAGTACTTTAGGCCTATTTAAATATGGGGCAAAACAATTAACTTACCACCTGTGGTATTCTCTATGGTTTTAAAAGAGATTTTAATGACTCCGAAGTAATGTATAGGAGGTTAAGTCAGCGTTATTACCTGTAAAGAAGCAGGGATGTGTAATGTACTTAAGGAAATCTTTCTTTTTTAATTTAAAGGGGGTAAGCTTCAGTGTTTATGAAATTACCTTTATTTTCATAAATGGGACATTTACTATGTTTACTGTAAATCTGTTTTACTTCTCTTTGTTTTCCTGTACTTTGTGGTTCTTTGTCTTCTTTTGCAGGTACTGTACTAAAATAGAAATAATTTTGTTTACACTTACTTTGAATGGAAATTAAACTCTGAAATATTCAAAGTAATTAATTTTTCCCCAGGTGCTACAAAGTACACAGATAAAGACAATGGAGGAATGCTTGTGTGGTCTCCATATCACAGTATCCCAGATGCCAAATGTAAGTTTTCTGAAATTGAATGTTTATGTCAATAGGGATCTATCAACCAATTCAAAATGCAATTTATATTTGTGTTTGGGTCTCTTAGATTCACATAAGAAAAACCAGTTTGTCTTTGTTTTCTTTTGTTTTCTGATGGAGGTTGTTACATTAGAATGTTTTTCCTTTTGAAAGACAGTGGGTTGATCATTCCAATTTGTGTCAGGCCCAGGAAGACTGAGAAATCCTAGGATCTGATGGCATTGCTGCTTAAATCCTCAAGCAGGGGAGGGAGTTACTATGTAGACATCTGCACAGGCTTTTCCTCAGTGTATGGAGCTGTAAAGAAATGCCTTCAAACTTCAAAGAGCCCACTATCATTACCATTTTAAAGAGGAAAGGGGAAAGAACTGACTTCAGCAGCCATCAATCAGGTCATCTTTGTGCTCTCCATTTCTGGACGGAGACCTTCTGGATCAATGACCATGCACTTCTTGAATCATGGTGTGGCTTTAGACTTCAATGTGATGTAGCGGACCTGATCCTTTGCGGCACATCAGATATAGGAAACATGCAGGTAACAAAACTAAGATCCCCACCCCTCCATTTAGTTATCATTGAATTTACTAAAACAACCAAACAAGAAAACCACTTAACAGCTATTCTAGCAGCTGTAAAATAAGCTTGTCTTTTAAAAATATTAACTAAATTTTATAAGTGTCCCATGATGGTTTATTTAGTTTATGAAAAGTAATGATCATGTGCATAGTAAGTTTGATCATTCTTATTGGTGCAATAAGAGAACTAAAAATTGAAAACTGAATATTATTCTGCATATTTAATAATTCTTATTGAAGAGCTTTAAAATACCAGCGAAAGGTCTAGCTGGTAATCTAGGAATTAAATGCTCTGGAGACATTCTTAAATGGAAAACATGAAATTGTACATTTGGCCTGGGACTGTATACTGAGAAACCCAAAAGAGACTATTGGGTTTCTTTGGTTAAATCCTCATTACAGGCAAGGGTTTTCATTCACAAACTGAGTATCAGGGTGTCATTGGCTTTTGCTGTTTTATACACTTGTGTGTTTCTTAGTAAAGTGGGAAACAAAATTCAGAAAGCCAGTATTTCCTGGTAGTACGATGACCATGTGGAATATCCAACTGAACATCTAGGGTTGTACATTGGAATCACTTCCGGGAACTTAAAAAAAAAAACAAAAAACACTGCTGTTGTTTGATCTCTATCTCAAACCAATTCGGTCAGAATTTTCAGAGGTGGAGCCTGGACTTACTTTTTTAAAGCTCCCCACTGATTCTAATGGGTAGTCAGGGTTGAGAACCACAGGCTGATTGGTGTTTAGCCTTCTATTTATAGGACGATAAGACATTTTGTTAAAGTTAATCAGCATATATTTAGACCTGTCATGTGTTTTAAGTTCTATGGTTTCTAAATAACCTATAATATTTGGATTTTTTTATGCCAAAAGCTTACAGTCTTAGGGAGATATAATAACATCGATAAAAAATAGATGTTATTCTAATAGCATTAATGTTATAATAGCATATGTATACATTAAACTGTACTGTACTAGTAATAATAACAAATTCTTATAAAGTACTTTAAAATGTACCAAGTGCTATTCTAAGCACTTTACATATATTAGCTCATTTAATCCTAGGAGGAAGGTACTTTTTATCACCATTTGGAGTGAGGAAACTAAGGTAGAAAAGGTCAAGTTAATTGCCAGAAGTTAAAAAACAAGGGAAAAGGCTGAGAATGTAGCTCAGATAGACTAGCTATTCTAGGATCAGTATTCTGAACCACTGCTTTTGAAAAATGAGCTTAAAGAATTAATTAATATACACGCACACATGTGTGTCTGTATATATATGTATAAAGGATCAAGGAGTGACTATGGATTTCATTTAAAACTGAATCCTGCTGAATGTAAAATGGCAGACTTCTCAGTAATGAGACCTTAAAATAGCCAGTGTATTATCATTGAAGCTGTGCTTATCTAAGTAATTCTATTGGCTTGATTACGTATGGAGGATGAATGAACATGGAATATTCACACACCTTTTGTATAGTGAGCAGAAAAGCCGAAGAAAATTTTAGAGATACTGCAGCGTATTTAAAATGTTCTATTATGTATAGCTGGCAAAACTATCGCAAAACTAGGGTTTCCGGGCTGGAATTCCTGCCCATTCTTGTGAATTTTTTTTTTTGCTTTCCCGTTCCCGAATCCCGAGAAAAGTTGGTCAGGAAATCAGGAAAATCGGCTCTTTGAACCCAGTAATACTCACAATGGGAAATAAACATACTACTCAGAGTGTATCTCTTAGACATTGTCCCTATTTATTGCTAGGGTTTCTAGATGGGGAATTGCAGCCCATTCTCGGGAATTTTTTTTTTTGCTTTTCTGTTCCTGAATCCCAAGAGAAGTGGCCGGGAAATCGGGAAAATCGGCTCCTTGAACCCAGGTGGTTGATAGTATCGGCCGTCACTTTGTGGAAACAATTTATCGTGGAGAACAGAGAATAGTTTGTATATTGGGATTCGGGAACAGGGAAGCGAAAAAAATTCCTGAGAACGGGCGGGAATTCCCACTCAGAAACCCTAAGCAAAACCATCCTTTATACAGCTATCAGAAATGGGAAGGTAAAAGCTTTGGGCCAATTCATTTAGAGATGGGGTCTTAACTAGCTAAGTGTCTCATCATGAGATGGGGTCTTAAATAGCTAAGTGTCTTCAAAGAAAAACTGCAACAAAAAAATCAAGAAATTAATATTTTACACTATAATTAGGCTCTATTTGCTACCACAGATCTTTTTTGTATACAAAAATAATTACAGTAATGTCATTGAATTTGATAAGTGTATGCTATAAGGTCATAGAGATAAGTCATACTAAGGAAAATTTTAAACCAGGTGTACTTTTGATCCTGTTTATACAAGTAAAAGTCTTTGTTGTAATATTTGTGCAAAACATCTTTGACTATTTTTTACCCCTGGAATATAAAATTTTAAATTCTGCTTTGTTTAAAAAAAAGTAAACCTGAGCAAATGAAATGAATGAGAATAATTATGTAACATTGTTTCATTACAGTGGATGAATATATTGCAATTGCAAAGGAGAAACATGGCTACAATGTGGAACAGGTACGTAGAGAAACATTTTAATATTGAGGCTTGCCTCAGTATTTACCAAATCCAAAGAAATATCATGATAGTTTGTATCCTAAGGAAGTACATAAGTTCAACCGACTTTCTAGGTACCAAAAAAGTCCTAGCAAAGATGGACTTTCAGCATTAAGGATTTTGCTTTTATAAATATTCGTCTTAAGGGGTTGAACATTTTTCTCTCAATACCTCTGTTTCTTGTTCTACTTTGAGTTTTAAAAGTATCTGAAAGCCATCAGGATTATTCTGGCAAATGCTTGCCAAAAAGGGAAAATGTTTTTGAGTACAGGAAAATTCTCTGACTTTTTAATCTAAAAGGCATAAAAGTTAAACTTTGTATTTAAAGAAATATTTAAGACTTTTAAATTATGAATGAAATAACTTACAATGGGCTTTTAAAAAATTAGATAACTTGAAAAAGAAAATACATATGGCATGTGGTTTATTATCTATAGTCATGAAGGGGATGGAGAACGTGGAAAAATGAAAATGAAATAGGGAGTCTTAAGTCTCATATCAACTAAGTATTAGGTCAAATTTTATCAGAATTAATAGTAAAATAAGTGAATTATCTGTAACCTGGATTATTATTAAGAGTTAACTTTATCGTCAGTAACATGGTTAAATAATAAAAAATCATTTCTGTGAAAATGAGATGTGTATCTAAATGTAGTTATCTTTTTTGTGTGGGTTTGAAGCCTTTGATTACGTATTTTGTTTTTAACCCTTGATTTTCTGTTTAATGTTTAAGAAAGGGTATCTTTTAAAATGTGACTGCACATATGTTCATTTTAATGTTCATTTTAAAGGAGTATTACCATAGTACTGAATCCTGCTGAATGTAATTAACTTTCATTTCATTTTTTCATAAAGAAATTAACTTTAAAGTTATTATTTAAAAACTTGCTAAGTCTCTTAAAAAATAAAGCTTTATCCCTTAAAAGATACTCAGTATCTTAAAGATAAAGCCCTATTACTTACCTACAATAAAAGAGAAAGTTGTGGAATTGTTGGAAATTGTCCATTTCAGGCTTTCCTATGATTTGCTAATGAAGTCATTGAAGTTACTAATATGCCTCATAATAATTCTTTGTGTGTTATGATAATAAAGAACTTTAAAAATATATATGTGGTAAAAGATTCTTACAGTTGCAGCTGAGGTACTCTTCTTGGAAGTATTTAGTTCATGATATACTTCTAATATCAGAGTTAGAACTAATATTTCTCTACTTAGTCTCAGTTGAGCACTTCTAATTTTGTTACAATCGATAGTTTCATTCAAGTACTAGTTTACTGGGTAGTTTTCTTTTTGGCGTATTTTTCTGTACGCATTGACAAATGAATAAATATGGGTAAAATGTCTTGATATGAGCCTACAGATCTGCAGCTCACTGTGTTTCCTAGATTCTGCAGTAAATATGGTATGTTAGAACATTCACTGTTCTGAGGCTCTACTTGAAAGAAAGAAATGAAGTCTGCTACCTGGGCACCCCTGATTAAAAGCCCCACACTGAGTGTATCTTCAAGAGTTGAAGTCATAGGCTTAAGATTTTAACCTAATTTGTGTTTAACTCTCTTAAGTGTGATGGAACATAAGTCCATTAAAAACCAAAGGGGAATGATTTCTCTTCAAAGGCACTTGGCATGTTGTTCTGGCATAAACATAACATTGAGAAGTCCCTTGCCGATCTCCCTAATTTTACTCCCTTTCCGGATGAGTGGACAGTGGAAGATAAAGTCCTATTTGAACAAGCCTTTAGTTTTCACGGGAAGAGCTTTCACAGGATTCAGCAAATGGTATGGTAATTTTGGTCTCACTGTGATTCATACCTGAATGATATCTTATGCTGTTATTAAACACTTCCTAGTTATTAAATAGAAAAAAAGCTTTCCAATCTAATTTTAATTTTTAAAAATATTTTGAAATCAGTATATTTGTATGTAGTTTTATTTTCTACAACGACTCTAATACACCATGGTTATGTGCTATTTTGTAATACATTAATTTTTATTATGATTTTAAATATATACTCGTATGTCATTGTGTTAAATAAGTTTGTCGTCTCGGGAAAAATCATACTTTTATTTTTATTTTGAAATGTTCTATTTCTTTAACGTAAGGATTTTATTTCCTAATTTATATTCTTTAGATGTGAAAATCAATTTTTAAACGTTCTGTAATTCAGTTAATTTAGTATTTTTCAGGTGCTGTTAATTATTTTTTTTTAAGGAGAAAAAGTGCTCTTTAGTTCTTAAATTTTTAGTATTGTGTCAAAATAATATAAGCCTGAGAAGTTGCTGCATTAAGCTCTTTTAACCTGAATGGATAAAACTAGATAATGTTTGCAAATATATCTAAGTCTGTTCCGTAGTGGAAGAGAACATTTTTGATTGGGAATGTGCAAAAATGCATTGTGAAGAATTTAATAGCTTTTCTTGAATACATATGCTAAGTGAAAGAAGCCAGACATAAAAGGTTATATATGTTGTATGATTCCATTTATATGAAATCTTCCAAATATACAAATTCATAGAGGCAAATCCACAGGGACGAGGTTAAGGAGAGAATAAGGAGTGACTGCTAATGGGTATGGGGTTTCTTTTTGAGGTTATGAAAATGCCTGGAATTAAGTGGTGATAGTTGTACAATATAGTGAATATCCTAAAAACCACTGACTTGTAGACGTTACACTAGAGAATTTTATGGTATGTGAATTATTATATATGAATTTAAATATTCCAATTCACATAGGGAAAAAAAAGAATTCAGTAACCCTTTAAGGAAAAATCAAATGCTAACATTGACTATGCTGGAAACTTCTGGGGCATTCTTAACCATGTGACATCCTTCTCTCCCCTCCCTGCTCAGAACAAATGGGAATATTCATTCAGAAATTTCAGTGACATAGATGTTAGTGGGATACTATAACCGTAACAGCACTTTTTAGCTCTATAATTCATAAAGGTACCCATGAAAATGTTTTTCATCTATGTCTTTGTTATCTAAGTATCAAAGACCAATATTAGAAATATTATTCATTCTGTTAATCAGAGTTTATGAATTAAACTTGCTGATATTAACATAATTTTTTTTCCCCAAGCTTCCAGATAAGACAATTGCTAGCCTTGTAAAATATTACTATTCCTGGAAAAAAACTCGATCTAGGACAAGCTTAATGGATCGCCAGGCTCGTAAACTAGCCAATAGACATAACCAGGGAGACAGGTAGGTTGAATGCCTTGCTGTAGTTACTTTCTTAGGGATCCTATACATTTCCTAAGGGAGAAGAATTATCACAACACGTTGTACTTCTTATCCTTACATTCATGTGTCTGCTCTAACAGGAAGAGCTGAGGGATCAGAAACCTTAACAGTAAGAACTCTCTTAAACTCTAACTGTTAATCATAGCCAGCGAACATTGCAACTGAGTTATATTTGAGCTGTGTTTGATTAATTACAAATGCTTCCTTTTAGTATTGATATATTCAATACATATATTTAGAACATATTAAATATATCCTCCAGAAGATGCTCTTTCCACAATTACCTGAGTAACTGAAGTCCACATTATTATAGCTGTATCTTTATGATAGTATAAGATCATTTTGTTTCCTGGTGTTTGTCTGTCTGTGTCCTCCAACTGGAGAACTGAAATAATAAGTATTATATCAAATTAATATATGTGTTCTATTTCCCAAATATCTTTCCTGTTGGGTCTCTTCTTAAGCTAAAATGTTTACTCAAATGATTGTATATGCCTTAAATATTTCTAAACACTGCAGAAATCTGAATTACAAAAGCTCATCTTTCCAAAGACAATCCATGTTCTGTTGGGGAATATTTAGTAAAATTATTAGCAAGGTATATTAGTTTGATAAGAGTACTGGAATAGAATAAAAAGAAAGGAATTAAGTTTACTAATCTCTATCTCTTGTCAGTGATGATGATGTAGAAGAAACTCACCCAATGGATGGAAATGATAGTGATTATGATCCAAAAAAAGAAGCCAAGAAAGAGGTAATTATGATCACTAGAGTGCTTATAATTAATTGTTCTACAAATCCTCTCAAAAAGAATGAATAGTACTTCATATTTAAAAATGTTTTTATATAATGATTTAGGAGGTAATCAGTTCCAATATTAATTCGAGGTTTTTGGGAAAACAGTAATATCTAGAACTCCAATTAGCCAGTGGTTTAAATAATTTTGGGGTTATCTCATTCACTCAGAAGTATTGAAAGCTCTGCCACAAACCTTACTCTTTAATCCATAGAAAGGAAATAAAACCACCCTCAGATGATATAGTATTTGGTGTAAAATTAGGCTTCCTGGTTTGGTCACCCGTTTGATCTTGAAAACATTTTTTTTTTTCATGTTACAGCTAATTAGAAATGAGTAGCAGGTATACTGACAGCAGTGAAAATTGAAAGCTGCCTCAAAGGAAGAGATAGAAGAATCCCGACTAGAAAAGCACTCATATTCCTCAGTGTGATGATAATGATGACTCAAAATCATTAAGAAAAAGCTAAACTGATGTACATGCTCATTTATTAAGGCAAGGAATTGCATAATAGTAAAAAATAGACCAAATATTGATGAGTAAAGGCTTATGAAGTATAGGCAGCTGCGGAATGGTGAAAATAACATTGAAATTGGAGACAAAATGTGACCTCATCCAATTTTATGACTCCCATTCCTCTTAAGGAACTCAGTGCCATGGCCCATTCTGGCCCTTGTCATCATGTTAAACTCTTTCCTCAATGAAATACTAAAAATCCTATTCTTAACTTGGTATTTTACTAATTGTCTTAATATTGCTAAATGGTCTCAAATTTCTTGATTCCTTTATTTTTTCCTAAGTCTGCCTTGTTTTCCTGAGCCATAGACCCAATTGTCAGCTACTTAAATTGCTCTCTTTCCACCAGCTTTCTTACCCCCCCAGTCCCCATATCTTTTATCCTTGTCCCATACCGTGCCTGTCCCTATGAACCCACAGTGCTGGACCAATTGCTATGCTTGGTCTGAGAGGGGAACATGACACAATCATGTAAATTCTTGCTACTTACAAAAAGCAGTTTCCGATTTCAGTATAGTCTTCAGTGCCTCTCAATTTTTAATGTTTAAGCCTCAGTTTTTTCCATTGGTAAAATAATAGGATTGTTTTGAGAATCAAAGAGGTAATATGTGTAAAAGCACTTAGTATGCACTACATAGTAAATCTTGAATAAAAGTTGCTGCTGTTCTATTATCTGAGCAACTATTTTGAACGTTCACCCCTTTCTGCACGTTGCCTACCACCTCTCACTCCCCCAAAATGTAGCAGATAACTTCACCTTCTGTTTCGCAGAAAAAATATCAAAGCAGGAATTCCCTTCAATTCCAGTCTTTTCCGCTAACCTCTGCTACCATACATACCACCCTTTCATCTGAGTGTATTCACTTAGGATATTATATTAAAATGAATTGTGTTTTCCCACTAAGCTGTGAACTCACTGAAGTCAGGCTGACTTACATTGTACATCTTGTATCCCTTGTAGCACTTCACACATGTACATGCGAGAAATGTCCAGACCTGCAGAGAAGTTTTAGAAGAGTTTATTTGAGCCAAACTGATGACATATGCCTGGAAGCAAGATCTCAAATGCTCCCAAGAATAAGTTTTGCAGCTTCTTTTATGCATTTGAAATTAAGGAGGGAAGAAAGGAAGGTTACTTTGTCGGTGGGAGCAAGCAAGACAAGGATCAGATTACAGGATAGTTAACAAGATTATGTGCGATCTTAAGGGTGGTTATGCCTCTGAGGGATATTCAGACATCTCAAAGGTGTGTGAACCTCGGTGTACTAGAACAGTGGACAAGACTTGCTTAATAATTTCACTCAAGAAGTTACAGGCCTGGGAAGTGATAACCCACCATGACCTGCCCATTTTGGAGTGTATGATCAGATCACCTTGTGAGGTTACTTTCCATAGAACCCCTTTTTTTTCATCCACACACAGTACTCATTGTCACTTCCTTGCCAATACTTGATATGATTAGACTTAAAATGTTACAAATCTGGCAATATGAAATGATATTCAGTAATGTTCAGTGAACAATCAGTCTGTGCCAGAATGTCTCCCTCTCACCCTAAGAAAAGTACCCTCCCTTGTTCTGTATAATTTCCCTGCTTGTTTGAGTCTGTCCATCTCTTTATATCACTTCTAGGACTTCTCCCATCAGTCATCCCTTCTCTATGCCATGTTTTCATCCTTTGCATTACAGCTCAGTGGTATGCACAAGTCTTCCATTTAAAAGCCAGTATAGAAAAAGCTATACTTCTTAGCACTACTTCACTCTTTAGTTTGCTTCAGTTAGGCTTCTGTCCCTTCATTTCCCTGAAACTGCTGACAGAGGTCAACAGTGACCTGCCTGCCATATCCAGGGACTGATTGATTATTCATTGTATTCTACTTGTGCTTTCTATATCATTTCAAGTTACTGACCCTTCCCTTCTTCCTGAAAATCTCTTTGATTTTTGTAACACCATTCTATGATTCCTGTTTACCTTTTTAACTGTTGTGTCTCAATTTTAGTGACTTTCAATTACTGTATTCATTTTATCATTGCTTTTTTAAATTCTCTAAACGAAATTTTATCTTTTTCTCTTTGTTCTTCTGCCTCCTTTATTTTTAGGTTCTCATCTCTGAATTATTGAAACTTTCTATCGTATTTCCATGCCTCCAGACTCTCCACACCACGCCTTCCCATCCATTCTTTACCCTGTTGCTAAAGCAATCTTTTTAAAGCCAAATTTACTGCTCTTAACCCTTCGATGGCTTTGTCTAGAAAATAAAACACAAACTTTTTCCCCGCCCCACCTCACATGTTTCTAATTACTAATTGTGTTTTAAATAAGTCTTTTAGTTCCCTGAATTTTGTCCTGTGGTTATGTTAGTCCCTTTATTCTGGAGTTCCCTTTCTTCCCAAATCTGCCTAGGAAATTCCTCATAATTCTGTAAAATATAGCCTCTGTATGAAATCTCCTGTGCCTTGTCTGGAATTGACCACTTCCTTATTTTTCTTTAAATCCATTGCAGTACTCATTGAACTGAATGGCACTTGTTTACTTATAGTCTCTCCTCTTCCCCACCTGCCTACCCCTGGGTGATAAACTCTTTGAGAGCAAGAATTATATCTTGTGGTATATATACACAATGGAATACTATTTGGCGGTAAGAAAAGACGATATAGGAACATTTGTGACAACATGGATGGATCTTGAGAGTATAATGCTAAGCGAAATAAGTCAGACAGAAAAAGCAGAGAACCATATGATTTCACTGACATGTGGTATGTAAACCAAAAACAACAAAAGAACAAGACAAACAAATGAGAAACAAAAACTCGTAGACACAGACAATATAGTTCAGTGGTTACCAGAGGAAAAGGGGGGTGGGGGGAGGGAGATGAGAATAAGAGGGATCAAATATATGGTGATGGAAGGAGAACTGACTCTGGGTGGTGAACACACAATAGGATTTATAGATGATGTAATACAGAATTGTACACCTGAAATCTATGTAATTTTACTAACAATTGTCACCCCAATAAATTAAAAAATTAAAATTAAAATAAAAAAATAAAATAAATAAAAACATGGTCAGTGAAGTCAGACACAAAAAACTAAACAAAAAATGGAAAAAAACTAATCTATAGTGTTAGAAGTCAATATGGGGTTGTGTTTGGAGAGAAAAAGGGGCTAGTGATTGGCAGGGGGTAAAAAAGGGAGCTTTTAGGGTCTTGGTAACGTTTTATATCTTGATCATAGTGGTTCATTGGGGTGTTCCCTTCATTAAAATTCACTGGGTTGTATACTTACTTAAAAAAAAAAAAGAATTATATCTTATCTACAAGACCTGGTACATAGTAAGCATTCAGTTAAATTGATTATAATTATAAACTTACTGTACAAATATGAGATTTTTTTTTTTTAAAGATTTTATTGGGGAAGGGGTACAGGACTTTTATGTGGGAACAATATTTCCAGGACTTTTTCCAAGTCAAATCGTTTTCCTTTCAGTCTTAGTTGTGGAGGGCGCAGCTCAGCTCCAGGTCCAGTTGCCATTGTTAGTTGCAGGGGGCGCAGCCCACCATCCCTTGCGGGAGTCGAGGAATCGAACTGGCAACCTTCTGGTTGAGAGGATGCGCTCCAACCAACTGAGCCATCCGAGAGCTCAGTGGCAGCTCAGCTCAAGGTGCCGTGTTCAATCTTAGTTGCAGGAGGCGGAGCCCACCATCCCTTGCGGGACTCGAGGAGTGGAACTGGCAACCCTGTGGTTGAGAGCCCACTGGCCCATGTGGGAATCGAACTGGTAGCCTTTGGTGTTAGGAACACGGAGATCCAACCACCTGAGCCATGGGGCCGGCCCCAAATATTTAGGATTTTGATTTAGGAAATTTAGGATTTGGATTTAGTTATGCAGAACAGTGTATACATGTGGAATACTGTTTTATCCAGTTATGCGAGATGGCACATACAAGTTTGGTCTTTTGTTTGCCTGTGATCTCCGCCTATTAGCAAATAATGTGAGGGGAATATAAGTTAAAAAGTGTTAAAAGGATACTGTGGTCCAGGGTCGCACTGCAGGTCAGCAACTTCATTCATTTCTCTGCTCTTTCACAGATGACGACATCAGGCAGAGAATTGATACTTTATTATTGCCTTTAACACAGATCTTTACAGCTGCTTCTACATGTCGCTGACACATTATATAGAAGGGTTTTATTTAACTTAAAAATTATGAACTACACATACCATAGAATATGTACAGTTTAAACTAAATAGTAATAAAATAAACACCAATGTGTCTGTCACTCAGCTTAACACATAGAAGTTCTGTGTGTGTTTCCGTAATTGCACCCCCTCTTCCCTTCTCTCCAGAGGGAACTTCTATCCTGAAATTTATCAATTATACAGTTCCTTTTTAAAATAATTTTATCACATATGTGTGTACCTCTGAGCAACTCTCATTTAATTTTGCCCATTTCAATTTTTATTTAAATGGAATCATATGTATTCATCTACCTGCATTTTGTTTTTGTCCAAAATATTTTTGCAGTTCATTTTATTGCTGTATTATAGCGTTCCATTGTATACATATGGTACAGCTTATCCACTCTCTTACCAATGAACATCATTTCTAGTTTTTGTTATTATGAACAATACTGATAAGAACATATCCTGGATACACACATGTATATAAGAGTTTTCATGGTATAGAGGTTCTCAACTAGGTTTAGCATCGCCCCTGTAAGGGGCATTGAGAAATTATGGAGGTGTTTTTCGTTGTTACAGGTATTGTAAGGTACCACTGGCATATAGTGGAGAGGAATGCCAGCTCTCGTGAAATGCATAACACAGATTGTTCCACCAAAATGCCAACAGTGACTTACTGTGTAACAATACCCTATGAATGTTTGGAGTGGAATTATTCTGTTTTAGGGTCTAGTATTCTCCCCTTATGCATGGGGAGTATGTTCCCCCCAGTGGATGCCTGAAAGCACAGATAGTACCGAACCCTGTATATAGTATGTTTCTCCTATACATAACGAGGTGTGATTGAAAAACACGGTGAATGTTCACATTAAAAAAATTATTATAGTAAAAGACATTGTCATTAATCCCCCCTCAAAGACACCCTTACCCCATCGTTCTTGGCCACTTTCTGAAGCACTTCTGGAAGTCCTCTTTCGTCAGTGCCTTTAGTTTATCCTCCATCATGACAACACTCTGTCACACATCGCTTCTGGTATGGCAATTTCTGTCAAATAAAAACATTACAGTGTGTCCTCATCCACCTTATTCACCGGATCTGGCACTGTGCAACTTCTGGCCCTTCCCAAAGTAAAAATGACCATGAAAGGAAAATGTTTTGAATCAATTCAGGACATCGAGGCAGCCATGCAGCCATGACAGTACAACTAAAGACACAAAAGAGGACTTCCAGAACTGCTTCAGAAAGTGGCAAGAACGATGGGATAAGTGTGTTCAAAGCAGGGGGGGAGTATTTTGAGGAGGATTAATGGCATTGTGTCTTTTACTGTAATAAAATTTTTTTAATTTAAACATTCAATACTTTTGGATCACACCTCATACATATCTTTCTCCTTAATCAGCTTCTTTAACTCTCGGAAATATGGCAGCAGCTTCTTCATTGGCAGGTGCAGCATCTCCAATAATTCTTATATTTTTCAGTCCAAACCTATTCCTGCAAGTAAATGGCTCAGTGTCGCTCATTTCAGGGGACCCCTTGCTGAAGTTTTCATTTAAGTTCAGTGTTTTCTGGCGCAACACGTTATGGTCAACTGGAACATGTTTTCTGTTCATATCTTCCACCCACAAATTTAATGCCTTTTCCATCTTAACTCAGCATTTGTCACCCACAGTGGCCATAATTTTTGCAGTTTGAGTGTGACAGCAAAACTAGCACAAATTTCTTCCTTTTTCACAATTTCATGGATAAAAAATTGATTCTTACTCTAGATTTTAGCAACCTCAGCATACAATTTTATTTCTTTCTTTATTAATTGGAGAACTTCTACCTGTTAAATGATGCACTTTATGGCTTCTCTTTGGCATACCAGAATTGCTAGCATCAGTACTGTTGCACTTTGGGGCTGTTATTAAGTAAAACAATGGTTCCTTGAACACAAGCACTGCGATACCATGATAGTCAATCTGAAAACTGAGACAGCTACTAAGTGACTAATAGGCAGGTAGTGTGGACAGTGGACACGCTGGACACAGCGATGATTCATGTCCCTAGTGGGATGAATCTCTCAGGACAGTGTGAGATTCCGTCACCCTACTCAGAACAGCAAGCAATTTAAAATTTATGAAGTTTTCTGGGATTTTCATCTTAATATTTTTGGACCGCAGTTCACTGTGGGTAGCAGCCTTCAGAAAGTGAAATTACGAATAAGGGGGGACTACTGTAGAACCATGTTCAACTACCTAGGTAATGGCAAACCATTTTCCACATTTGATGTGCTTCCATTGGTCTCTGTAAGAGTACTCAGTATCACCTTCCTTACTAGTACATTATATGATGAGACTTTTAAAATGCTACAAATCTGGTAGTATGAAATGGTATCTCACTGTGTTCTCAATTTCATTCATCAGATTACTAATGAGGCTAAATATTTCTCCATCTGTTTATTTTCTATTTTTTTATGTTTATTTGTATGTATGTGGTATTTTTTGTTTTTGTTTGTTTTATCTACTGCAATTACGTTTTTGTCTTTTTTTAAAGACAACATATACAAATGTTTTTATTAATGAATTCCTTATATATTCTTGATACAAATCTTGGTTAAATGTGTTAAAAGATCTTTTAATTGTGGTTTATCTTTTAATTCTCTACATGATTTTGATGAACAGATTTCATCAAAAGCATATACATATTTAAATTTCAGTATTTTTATATTTTAAATTTTAAAGTTGCTTTTCACATAAATACTTGATCTATCAGTAATTACATTTTGTTCATGCTGTAAGGTAGAGTTCCATTTTTATTTATTTGTTTTCTAATATAGAAGTGAGTTCATCTCTTTCAACTGGTCTGTAATGTGAGCTTTATCATATATGAGGTTTCTATATATGCATGGCTCTCTACTTTTGTCAGTTAAATATCCCTTGTCAGTCCCACAATGTCCCAATTACTGTAGCTGTGATAGTTGCTAGAGTAAGTCCCACTGCTTGGTGGTGGTTCTGAAGGAGTAAGTACTTGGCTGTTCTTGGACCTTTGCTCTTCAAGCTTGTCAAACGCCTAGGAAAGCCCTACCAGATGATCCACTGAATCTACATATAAACTGGGAAGAAATGAAACTTTTGTGCGATTTATTTGTAGATTATTTTGTATTATGTAGAGATTTATATTATCAGAACATAATAGCAGTTTTATGTCTTTTCAATTCTTATGTACCTGTATTTCCTCCCTTACTGAACTGATTAGAATCACCATTATAACGTTGAAGGGCAGTTATGATAGCAGATATTTTTATCTTATTCCTGATTTTAGAAAGTGATTTTTATGTTTCAACATCAAGTAAGATGTTACTGAAGGTTTTTGACTCCCTCACGTGGCTGGTAGTTGATATGCCAGCTGTTGGCCAGCATTCCTCTCTAGCCTGCTGGCCTGTGAGTAATCTGACTTCTTACACGGACTTGTTTCTCCAAAGGAATCATCCCCAAAGCACTAAGTGGAAGCCACCCAGCCATTTCTTGTCTAGCCTTGGGAGTTACTCAGCATGACTTCTATTGCATTCTGTTATAAGTGAGTTACTAAAGTTGGTCCAGTATCAAAGGGAGAGGGTAGACCCCCCAATTCTCAATGCTGGAATGTTGAGGAATTTGATGACATGTTTTAAAACCTCCAAGCCTACACTATGGAATTTTCATAAATGTTTTTTCATATGTGCTTGAGAAGAATATAAACTCTCAAATACTGGTTACAAGGTTTTCTATGTGTCTTATTAATTGCAGCTTGTCAGTTCTGTGATTGAAATCTATACTCCCTTAACTGCCTATTTGCTAGAGTGATTTTTGTTGTTTGTCTGCTTATTAAGAATCCATCTCACATCCCATTTTTCTTACTTTCTACTAGTTTAAGATGTTTCTATATTTCTAATGTGTACTATGGAAATTTTGTCCTGCATGTTTAACCTAAAGTATAATATCAGTGTTTTTAAATGATTTTCTGGTTAACACAAGGCCCTTAAAATGCTTTGAATTTATCTACTACTTCCTGATTTATATGCTGCTTTTGTCCAGTTTCATATTGTTTTAAATTTCTCAAATTAAACATAGTGTTGGTGTTTATTTCGATTTACCCACATGTTTAAAATTTATTTTGCTTACCATTCTTTCTTAAATCGTAGACCTTTCTTTGAAAATAATTTCCCTTTTTCTTGAAGTATACCCTTTACAAGTTAATTTACGGAGGGTCTGTTGGTTATAAAAACCCAGCTTCATAATGTCTAAATGTCTGTTTTGCCCTTCTTGAAACCTTATTTTTACTGGGGTTCGCCTCTTAGGTTGATTCATAGTTATTATTTGAAGATAGTATTCTACTGCTTCTGATTTCTCTCATTGCTGTAAAGAAGACTGTCTAATTATCATTCTTTGGAGGTAATTTGTCTTCAGTGCTCTTAGTTTCACTTTGATGTATCTGAGTATAGATTTCTTTCTCAAAACTTGTTTTGGATTCATTCTATTTTCTGATTTCTATGTCTTAAGTTCTATAAAATTCTCATTTGTTGCCTCTTTGAATATTGCTTGTTCCTCATTCTTTCTATTCTTTCCTTAGAAATATAATGGTCTTTTACGTATCTCTTAACCACTCATATTTTCCATCTTTTTGTCTTTCCATATTTCTATTTGTCTTTCTATATGCATTGTGGGTCTATTTCTCATATATACATTCTAAGTCAATAATTTTCTTTTGAGCTCTATCTAATCTGGTAAGTAGCCCATCCATTGAGTTTCTAATTTTGTTTCTAATATTTTTTATTTCTAGATGTTCTATTTGATTCCTTTGCATATCTGCTTGTTCAGTTTTTGATAGACTCTTATTCCTTATAAGAATAGTCCATATTTTTAATTGTCTTTTGTTTCTTTGTACACATATAACACATTTATTTTATTATCTTTATTTAGCAATGCTACTATTTGCAGTCTTTGCAGGTATAATTCTGTTGTTTGCTTCTCTTTCTCACTCACAGGGCTTATATAGCAGTTTGTGTTGTGAGCTCCTTTTCCATGGAACCTACCTGGGAAATTTTTGAGACCTGGATTTAAAGTGGGTTCTTCTAGAGACAGTTTACTTCTGCTAAGTGTCTGAAAGCCCTACCAACCTGAGACACTTTAAATTTTTGATTTGGGGATTTTTAGGCGAGACAGGTCATAGAAATTTAGTCCCCAAAACTGCCTGAATATAGGCCTCTGGTTAAGGATCCTCCGGGGAGCCTTGTTTGGGTTTCTTTTCCATTCAGCCAAGGATAAGGTAAACGTGACTCCCTTTACTCATGCTCTCCCTCTGCTGGGCAGGGGTATCTGTTCTGCTTGTACAATGATGAAATCCCCTTCCAGAGTCTGGCTTTGTCTCCTATGCCCTGTACCTGTTCATTAAAGTTTGGACTTTAGGCAAATGCCAACTCCTACATACTTGCTCATCTCTCTGGATTCCTGCTTTCTCATCATTTCTGGTCTCTGAAGAATTTCCTCACTTCCCTGCCAGCTCAGAAATGAATTTTAAAAGAGTTTTTTCAAAAATACTTGATCCAGCCATTTTAGGAGTGCTATGCTGGGAGGAGTTTCCCTGAACGTCAGATCTGGCGGTTTACAACACCGCCATCATTCTCAGCGTGTGTGGCTGTGTGTTTTATGACTTTTATTCAGAATTCCTTTTCTAAAGAACTGAATTATTTATTCAGTGAAATACTCTTCAACATAATGGACACAGTTTCTAATGGATTCCTGTCTCAGAAGCACAGAATAACATTGTATTTTTATATCACACTTTAAGAATATTGCAACTAATAATGAAATCCTACTTAAGAGTTCATGGTCAGCATTAGAACTTTCTTAATGTCTTCCAAAATGAAAATTCACATTCTATTTTTTCACAGATAAATAGACTTGGAGTTTAGAAATGTCATGATTAAGATAATTCTGTGTCCTTTTTAATGTTTGGAGGCATACTTTTTCAACAACTCTAAAGTGAGAATGAAATGTTACCTCTTTTTTTCACCAGCTGTCTAATCTGCCACTTTTCATAATTCCTGATTTGCCCCTTTTTTACTTCCTTAAAAAACTTTGTGCTTAACATTATAGTGTTCTTTCCCCTTTATTGCTTAGAAAAAATATATCCCATCTTGAAGCAAACAGGAATAGTTTAGAGTCTACCTTAGTTTTTCTTTGGTTTATAGTCTTCTGGGTGTAGAAACCAAACATTTTATTGAGTGGATTAATTAAGGATACATTATGTTATATGCTTATTTCTCCCCAATTGATGAGTGCCGTGTTTGTGTGTGTGTGTGTGTGTGTGTGTGTGTGTACTCGTACATAATATAATTGGTTAGAAGTATTTTTTAGGTATACTTAGTGCAGCAGATAGTAATAGTACTGTTTTCTTCTAGTAATAGGCTGTTTTCAACTTATACATGTATATAAACTAAATGATCTATTATTCTGTCTTTATTCTTCTAGGGTAATACTGAACAACCTGTCCAAACTAGCAAGATTGGACTTGGAAGGAGAGAGTATCAGAGTTTGCAACACCGCCATCATTCTCAGCGTTCTAAATGCCGTCCACCTAAGGGCATGTATTTAACTCAGGAAGATGTGGTAGCTGTTTCCTGTAGTCCCAATGCAGCCAACACCATCCTGAGGCAACTGGACATGGAGTTGATCTCTTTAAAACGTCAGGTATTTTATAAAAATCATACTTTTAATGATTCTGTCCATTTTGCTTACCCACTTTTATCTCGGTAAACTCAGTTTTTCGCAGCGTTCTCTCAGCCACCCAGTTACATAAGCTTCATTCTTTAAAATGCACCTTGTTTCCAGATAGTGAGATGCGTCTGTCTGTTCTAGATTTGAATCCCAGTGTTTCTACCTGTTAGCCTTGTGTTCTTGGGAAATAACAGAATCTCTCTGTACTTCAGTTGTGTCCCCGTGAAATTGGGGGTAATAATCACACTTTTCCTACAAGTTGTTGGGAATTATTGGAGAGGACATATGTAGATTGTTTAGCAATATTGGACACGTTTTGAAAGCTCATTCTTGGGTTTACAGATTGTATTTCTATACGTATTCCAGACACATCTCATGTACAATGTCCAACTGAAATCTTCCATACCCACTCTAATTATCTGTGCCTCTTTTTGCTTTCCCTGTCTTGGTGAATAGCACGTAATACACTTGGTTACTTAAGCCAGTGATCAAAGAGTTAACCTTGATTCCTCCTTCTCCCTAATTATCCGCAATCAGGTGTTTTCAGAGACATCTTAATATTATTTCCAAGTTATTTCTTTAACCTGTCTCTATGTAGCACTACCACTATTCCTTCCTCCTCTTTTAATTGAAGTCCTCAATATTCCTCACTTGGATTGTTAAATTGATTAGTTTCCATCCTTTTCACCCCATTCTATTCTCCAAATTACTACTGGAATTCTCTTTTTAAAAGGCAAATACGGTTATGTGGCTCCCTTGTTTAAAAATCCTGTAGTTATCCTTCAATCTTTAGACAAAATTAAAATTCTTTGGTCCCAGCCTAACTGCCCATGCTTTAGGGCTTTCCCGCCTTCCTAAATGCATTCTGCCTGGACGACATTCCCTTCCAAGCCTTGTCTACCTGCTTAATTCTTGTTAATCCTTGAAAACTCAATTTTGGTGTCATCTCTGGAAAACTTAATTTTCACTACCACCCACACCCGTTAACACATACACAAACACACTTACTCTCTTGTTCTCTTTCTCCAAGTCTAGCTTAGAAGTTTTAGCATGTATCATACTTTTATATTTGTCTCCCCACTAATCTCTAAAATCCTGTAGGACTGAGACTTTACATTTTCTCTCTGTATATCTATCTAACATGGCTGACCAACTAACCACTTTTGGACCACCCTAGAGTTATACATTTTAGATGTGTTTTTAAGATTTCTGAAGAAAAAAAAAATTCACAAATCACTTAAATATTTGATTGTCCATACTAAAAACAAAACAAAACAAAACAAAAAAACAAAAATAGTGAATGAACAAACAAAAATCTTAACCTTTAGTATTCTAGGTTGAGGTTAACAGTATTGCTAATGGCATAGTAGTTAAAAACTTGGCATAATTCAAATTCAGGTTCTACTTTCTATGTCTGTAGTCTTGGGAAAGTTTCTTAACTTCTCTGCTTTACCTTCCTCACCTGTATAATGGTTAAAATAGAGTCAGTTGTGCTATAACACTTGTTTTGAAAACATGAATTTGTTCCAACACAATTGATACACTAGGGAACAATTTAAGCATAATATGAGTTTTGCATTTACTTATATGTGATTTTTGTCAGAAAAAAACTGTACCTAGCTACTTGAGTACTTACCCACATATTTCATATGTATACCAGCTATCATGTTTATCCTGAAATAAAATTAAAAGGGTTTTGGTGTATATCTTTTTTATTGAGAGCTCAAAAATTCACCTAAGTACATGATCTGATTCACATTTTGGCTTATTTTGTTGAAGGTTCAGAATGCTAAGCAAGTAAACAGTGCACTTAAACAGAAAATGGAAGGTGGAATCGAAGAATTCAAACCTCCTGAGGTACGTTATGAAGAATATATGTGGCTACCTGGTGAAACCTTGTTCTTTGAGTTATCCAGTGTTCAGCCACTACTTTGGTCACATGTGTTGTTAATACTGTGAAGATTTAATAGTATGGATACCTTATTATGTCTGTTTGTCGTTTAGATAGTCTTGAGAGACTTGGCTAATGATTCCAGTTAAGTCATTTCTTTCTTGCCCTTAGCAATTCATTTCAAGCAAAGCAATTAGGGAATATAGCTATACAAGTAGGCCCAGTGCGTGTGAAACCAGAAGAAGGTCATTGATGAACAAGCCAGTACATTTCTTGTTCTGCAGCAGTGTTTGCTCAAAGCCCTTTTCTACTTGTGTGAATTGGTAACACAGTAAGAAGATGATTACCAAAAAAGGAGCTCATTTTAACAAATTTAAGATGCTTGTCTTTTGGCTCAGATTTCCAATTAGGATTTCAGTATCTGAACTTACATTCTTGTATTTGTATCCCTGAAAATACGAAATCTGAAAACAAGATATAGATTGACCATAAATTTGTATTTCAACTGAAACTTAATGTTTTTGGTATTTGTGATAATTATAGGAGTACTTAAATGCCCATGAAGTCCAATCAAGTCTTTTTTTACAGAAGGTCCTATTATAAAATCTTTTTTCTTTTTTTTTTTTTAAGACTCTTATGTTACACTTCATATGCTTCACTGGCCTTTCTATGTATGTAATAATCAAATAATCATTTCCTCCCATGCCCCAAATCACACGTTGACTGAAATGTCTGCAAATACGTGTGAGGCGTTGGGAGAAAGGCAGAAGAGTAGTGCTTCAGAACTAAAGCACCATATGCCGTCTTACTCATTACAGTCTTTCAGAAGGAAGAATCATGAAGAAAGTTGTTTTTGTTTGTTTTGAATATCTCTTTCAAGGTTAGGAAATGGAAAAGACTAAAACATACATAGACTAATACCTCATTTCCAGCCCCACAGGTAAACTGACAAACATTCTGGTGACATTTATTTAAAGACAGTATACTACCAAGAATACTACTTTGTCGTATTATTGCAACAAAAAATCATTGTAAATGTTGTATTGAAATTTCATGTTTAATTATGTATGAAAATATAGAAAAGCAAGAAACTTCAAATGCCTATAATTTAGAAATACAATTTAATAATTAAATGTTAAAATAGAGCAGATATTGAAAACATTATGGGAATACCATGAAGAACTTTATGCCAATAAGTTTAAAAATGTGAACAAAACTTAGAAATTCCTAGGAAAATATGTCTTACCAAAACTGTCTTAAAAAGAAAGAAAACCTGAATAATTTATAACCATTAAATAAAATGAAGGAACTAATAACATTTTCTCTTAAGAAAACACCATGCCCAGACCATTTTCCAGAAAAAGTATACCAAATTTTCAAGGAAATGATAATTCTAATTTCAAATTTTCCAGAAAATTGCAGGATATTCTCATTCATTAACATTATATACAGTGAGACGTGCAAATGCAAATTACACTTATAACTTTCCTATATGCTACCTCATTTGATGCTCGAATAAATCCAAAGAAGTTGATGAAGCATTGCTATTATTTTACATGAGGGAACTGGGCCTCAAGTTAACTGACTTGATCACGGTCACACGTCTAGTAAATAGTTCACCTCTGGCTACATTTCAGATTCTTAGAGTCCAGTTGGTGTTCTAGATAAATATCATGCTGCCTCTTACTTTTGGAAGTTTTCATATAATAGCAAAATTGTATAATAGATTGTCCCATTTAAATGCAGTTACTGGGTTAGAAATTATCAAACATTTATTACATTTTTTGGTTTATTGTGAAAACAAATCAAAATGAAACCACTACAATTTTGACATTCTATCCATACATTGAAGTTTGAATATTACTTTGAAGTTGATTTATTGAATTCATATGACTTGAAAATGTATATGTTTTATTATCTAGAAAATACCCAACATATACTTATATTTATCATTATTTCTATTGCCTTTCAGGGAGAGCAACCTGAATAGATACACATATTTCAAAATACTAAAGTAACAGTCATAATAAAGACCTTGAAACAGCATGTGATCTATCTATCCCCTTACCTTTAGATTAGCTAATTTCTAACCTAAAGAATTTCATTAACTTTTGAAACAATAGGCTACTGAGTGATGTAACTCAACTAGAAGTAAACAGTTACTAAGATGCTTTACTTATTCATTTGGTTGTATTTGTTATTTTCATTTAGGGAAAAATTTGGTGAAAAAGTCCATACTTCATAAGTATTTATTGATCAGTTATTTTATGTAAAGCACTATGTTAGGCACTGCAGGAAGTATGTGTTTGGGAAAGGTGGGGGACACCTAAAAATGAGAAAGAGATGGATTTTTCCCATCTGCTTTTAAGAAAAAAGGAACTTGTAGTCTAGATGTTATAAGAGAAACTGATTAAAGTTATGTGATAGATGTACCGTGTTTCCCTGAAAATAAGACCTAGCCGGACAATCAGCTCTAATGCGTCTTTTGGAGTAAAGATTAATACAAGACCCGATCTTATTTTACTATAAGACCCGGTCTTTATAATATATTATATAAAATACTGGGTCTTACATTAATTTTTGCTCCAAAAGACACATTAGAGCTGATTGCCTAGCTACGTCTTATTTTCGGGGAAACACGGTATGAGTAAAGTGTTACAGGGAAACAAGTGGTCATTATTCATTCTGCTAGGATCATCAGGGAATACTTCGTAGAGGGGGATGTTTCAGCTGAGGTTTGAAGGATCTGTAGGATTTTTACACATACAAAAAAGGGCAGCCAGAGGGAATTATGAGCAATGGTTTGGTGTGGAGCAGTACATTCAACATACACATCCAGTGGGGAAAAATAAAAGCACTTTTATAAACCAGTCAACAGGTATTCTCTTCAACACTTATTATGTGCTCATTATGGTGCTAATTATAATTACTATTGAGAATTCAATAGAAGTGTAAAACAGTCTTTTCTCCAGTATTGTCTACATGGGAAGGCACACTTGGATGCAGAGGGAGAATGAACACCGTGTGTGAGCGCTATTAACAAGGCTGAGTTGAATAGGGACTTCTTTGTGGTAGAGACCAATGAGCAAGGACCAGAGTGTAAGTCTTTGTGAGAGCTGAGAGGTCTGCCTTTTAAATTAAGTCAGATGGAAATACCCTACAGCTCCTTCAGTATGGGAAGGATGTAATGAAAATATTAAATTTTAGGAAAGTTATCTTGTCGGTGTCATACAGGATAATTTAGAAACTTGACAGCTGCTCAAATACCAAGCATGTGAGTGATAAAGTAAATGGTAAAGGGGATTGGGTAGGGTTGGGCATTAGTTCTAGGAATGGACAGCAAGTGATAACTCTAAAGAACATTGTGAAGTAGAAATTAGTGTATCTCCTTCAAAGTATGTGAGCGTATTGGGGGGAGTGGTGGATGTTTGGTCATGCTTTGATTTGTTTTGGGTGAAGGTAGGTAGGTGGGGACAAAGAGATTGATGAATCCAGGAAGAAAGAAACTGAGAAAGGAGTGCTTTTTGAAGCTAGAAATTTCCCCATGCGTGGATGTTTTCATGCATACGTGGGTGACATTCTTTCATTATGGATATTGAAAGGGATTTTTAGCATTGGATAGGTTTAACTTGGTGACCTTTTCTAACTCTTCCAACTCAGAGATAGTATAAATCTACTACTGACCAAAATGGGAAAGAGGTAAAGACTAATTAAGTTATAAGGAAAAGAATGCAGTAAAGATGCTGAATTTACTAAGGCTGTCATAGATTGTTCTAGAAAGCTCTTTGGGGCCTTTTATTTTGTTATTACTAGTATATATTGGATTGTTTTATATTAATATTTTATTATTTTTTAAAGCAGTGGTACTTCAGACTGGGGTTTGCTGTAGAACGTTCTCAGTGGTACCACCCAGCTAATCACAACTACCATACAGTGTTAGATTCCTAGATATATTCTAGTTATCCTTTCCTTAAGTTAAATAAACCTCTACGAGAGTTTGTTGGGTTTAAAAGAGAATATAAAAATTAGTAACTTGAAATCTTATGTATTTACAAAATTTTGATCCTTTTTCTCCTTTAGTCTTCACCCTCTTTCATTGCTTCAATTTTGTCACACATAGACTATTTAATTCCATACAGTTTCACCTCCACCCCCTGCATTTTCCCACTGAAGCGTCTTCTTAAAGGTTAACATTGGTGCTAACGACCAGTTTCCACACCTCTACTAACTCATTTCCTTTGCCTTCTTCTGAGCCCTTGACATAGATGACAACCTTTATTCCTTTAATTTCTGAGAGGTTGTGTCCTCTTTTATAACTATTATGTCCCCTTCTTAGCTGTAACTTCCCCTTCTATATGTAAATATAGACATTCTCCAAGTTTTTATCCCCAAAATTCATTTCTCTTCTCTTTGGAAATATACAATCTTCATCACTATATTAAAGTTACATCATAATGTACATTTAAATGACACAAATTCAAAGATAGATATTCAGTCAAATAAAAAAGGAAAATGTTTAGTAATAGCAAGTGCAGTAGTGCTGGCGATTCTGCCTTGGCTCCATTTATCCAGTGTGTGCCCCAGAGTGAGCAGTTATGAGGCTGGGAACTGTGAATCCACTGTTCCTTTAGTCAGTTTTAGCTTCCACAGTGCCTCCTGTGTGAGCATCTCCTTGAACTGAGTGAGATTCTAGTATTTAAATATGTATTTATGTTTTTCATTTAATACTACCCTAAATTTGAGCCAAAGGCTTCATCTGGGATTTAACTACAAAACTAGTGGTCCATTCCAGTGCTGGCGGAATACCTGGCTATGTGGACCTTCATGCTCAATTCATAGGCTGATTTTAGAACTTCACATCTGAGTAAGGTATGACTCCATTGTTTTCCCTCATAAACATTTTCCAGGCCCTTAAAAATGTGTTTGAATAGATGAATCTGTGTTAGCCTCAAGTGGGACCTGCCCTCCACCTGAATGTCCTGCCAAATACCTCATTTTCGGTGAATCCCAAGTGAATTCATCATTTTAGCCTTGCCTTCCCACATCTCCCAAATCAGCATGTCTTAACTTTTGAAGTCCTTAACAGCATTACCCTTCTCCCAGCTGTAGGCTTAAAGTCTTATTCTGGTTATAATCCTTCCCCTCTCCTGCTCTTCCCTCCCCTGCAAAAAATATTGCGTATTAAATTTAGTGTGAACCCATCAACCTTGATATTTACTTCCCTTCTAAACTAACTGTGTTTTAGTTTAGTTAAATTTCACCAATTTTCCGGGCTTATTTCACTTGTTCCTGACACAAATCCTATTGTTCCCAATACATGGTGTGCCTTTTCCTTATCTTGTGCCTTTCAGAAACTCTGTTCTTAAACTCATCTCAATCTCCAGCCTTTCTAATGTGCCTTTTTCCCCATTCCAATCATTGTGACTTTTCCTCTCATCTTTGAATCCCCGTATGCTCTTTACATTTCTATTTTAAAAAATAATATTAGGTTGATGCAAAAATAATTGTGGTTTTTGCATTTATTTTTAACCTTTTAAAACCGCAATTACTTTTGCACCAACCTAATGGTTATTTGTGTTCATCCCATCTCCTGATATGCTTGTGTGCTGAAAATAAGTTTTCATAGTGCAAGTTCTTTTTTATTTTTTGTTCCCTTTCCATTAATAACAGCTTTTCCTCCAGTTTCTACCTTTCAAGTTTAACAAACATCAATTGATCAACTTTAACTTGTTTGCTCAGGCAGTGTTCTAGATGTTTTTTACATGTGTTATAAATATATCTTTATATATACCGGGGGTGCCAAAAAAATGTATTCAAGTGGGCACTTTGGTCAACGTTGCTCAAGCAGTAGTTCCTCATAATTAGAAGTGTCTGGACGTTGATGGTAACCACTTTGAGCACCTCTTGTAATTGCAGAAGTCAAATGTGACTTGTGTTCATCTTTTGTTATCGGTATATATTGAGTATTACAATTTTAATAGAGATTTTTCCTTTCTTAAAATGTGTATGCATTTTTTTGGCACCCTCTGTATTTTATATCTATTCTAAATTTACCCCTCAGAACAACTTGCAGTATAGTTTACAGGAGATTCTCAGTATCCAAATGCTCAGTGATCTGAGGAGTGAATGGAGAAGCAAAACTTGCCAAACAAAATATTCTGTAATGAACTGAACACTTATAAAATTGGGCTCTACTCATCACTTTTCCCGAATTACCTGTAGCTGTGTCTACCCATTCATCACGTCAACATCCTGCTCGATTATTCTCGCTAATACAATGCAAATATAGCATAAACCAAAATGAAATTGTAAACATTGCAAAAGATGCAAAACTTCATGAAGTCTATGAAAGTACGAGAGAAGGGCTTTAATCACTAGCAACAATTGACAGATGGGTATCTAGCAAAATTTACAATTGAAGAAAAAAGGATGATGACTCATAGATAAGCACTTCATAAAAGATAATTTGATTACCAAAACTTGAGGCCCTTGAAATTTCTTAAGCTCTTCAAAGATGATGTATTCTGTGCTCATGTTGTAAATTTCAAAGCTGGAGAATGTTATATCATTGTATAGTCAGAAACAATATGTCAAAAATTAAAATAAAACATAAGCTAACTCCTTAACTATTTTTAAGAACTAACTTTTATTAGTTTTAGTTTCATGTTTCAGATTAAGTTGTAATCAACGCTTTATTTTTTTAACCATTTAGTTTGAAATATTTGGACCTGTTTTAAGTAAGTTCTAGTACCAGTTATCCTTGGATACAAAGGACCTCTTCTCTCTGCCTTTCGCAGCCAACGTAACATCAAATTACCTGTGTATTAATTCAATATTAGCTCCTACTCCATTCTTGTTATTCCTCTTTTGGAGGGAACATATGTTCAGATTTTCTGATTTTTCCTTTATCATTTCCTTTTTCTTTTTATTTCTTTCTTTTCACTTTTCTGGCCTTAGTTTACTGTTTTCTTATTACTGCTAATGAATGTCCTAGTTTTTCTCTTTATCTTTTTCCTGTAGTTCCTTTGCTGCATTACCAGTATCCTAACCTTGAGGATTACTCTCTGTCTTTGCCTGGCTGTCCCATTTATCTCATGATCTGGAATTCAGTGCTTTCTGTTTTAGGTTTATCCCTCCTTTAAGTCTTATTTTACTTTTTTCTTCTCTAATAATGGTTTGTTTTAATTTTGAATTTTTTATTCTTTTTTTTTGAATGCTTACTTATACCTCCTCACTCATGACAAGGAAGTTGGTATTATTCAGAAGCTCTGTGCTCTGTAGAAATCTTACTGCTAAGACCATGAGTAAGATAAGAGCTAAATACCCCTTCTCAAAGGAAGCCTTTCTGTTTTGCCCGGCATGTCCATGTATCACACCAGACTACTTTACCTGGGCAGTTTGTACTGCAAACCTCTGTGGGCTGGTGTACTTACTTCTGTCCCTCCGTCTACTGCCAAAGTCCTTGATTACTCATCAGTGGGTATATACTAATGAAATTTGATTGGATGTTTAATATTGTAATATTGCCATAATAAAAATCCTAAACTTAGGATTTTTTAAAAACAAATATTGGGAAGAATATGAGGGGTTTTGGGAAAACAAAATTTTGTTACAGTGTGTCACTTTCTGCTTCAGAAATTTAAAAAAGTATTTTGAACTTAGGCCTGATTTACAGTTCTATGTTAATTTATACAACACTATTTCTGGTAGGGTAAGGATAGGTTTCATCTAAATATGAAGAGAAAAATTTTAAAGAGAGTCACAGATCCTCTCTAAAGAAAACAGTCTCTTAAATTTAGCCCAGCTTAAAACTGGGCTGAAATTGGATGGTGAACAGAATGCAGTATACAGATGATGTGTTATAGAATTGTACACTTGAAACCTGTATAATTTTATTAACCAATGTCACCCCAATAAATTTAATTAAAAAAAACTAGGCCTAAATTAAAATCTGTAATGTGATAGGAACATTAGCGTTAGAAAATAGGTAACTAATAGATCTTCTCAGTTTTAATATCTCTGACTAGAATATACATGTGAATGTTATTCATCCTCCCAAATTGGTGCATTTCCCTTTCATTATCTTTTTGTGTGGGTAAAGGGTAACTCAGAATATATTTTTTTAATCCTTATGAAAATGGAATCTTCCAAAATCAGAGTTTTAGTAATCTCATGTCTGTAATTTGGTGAAAAGTTTAAAAAGAAATTAAATAAGCACTTTGGAAAAATGTCTGTCTTCATATCCTCATTAGGAAACTTCTCTTTAATTTTGTAGTCAAATCAGAAAATTAATGCCCGTTGGACCACAGAGGAGCAGCTTCTAGCAGTGCAAGGTATATTAAAGATAAGCAGTTCTTGTTGTTATTAACTATTTAACTTGTCATGAAAGGTGACTACCATAGCTCTTCCCTTCCTTTAGAAATGGATCAAAAAAGGGCTCTTGTGTTCACAAAGTCCTGTTGACCAGGAATTCTGTTCTGTACTTGTGGGTATGACCTCCTGAGCCTGTGTGCATTTTGAGTCCTGAACAGCACGTAACGCGTTCTCAGCACTAAGTAAATGATGGTGATGACAAGCTTGACAAGTCCTATGGTGACAGAAGCTCTGTGCCTCTGTTTTGGTATTCCTGCAGTTGGGTTTGTGCTTACTATATCAGTTGTTGATGACTCGTGGTTAAAACATGGCTAAACTATTATATATTTCTGGTTTCTCTGTGTAATAGTGATTCTCTATTTGATAAATGTCAGGTATTGAAAATATTAATGGTATGCTTAACTTCCAGTGTATTATAACTTACTTAAGAGATGTGCCACTGAATGCTGAGAAACCTGACTAAAAATATATGTTGGTATTATACAAGAGACGTAAGAGATATTTAAAAATATATACATATAGCATTTTAAATATACTACTTATAAAAATGCTTTCTTGAATTATGTGGTAGAACATTTTTTGTATTAGAAATACCCTTGAACTATCTGCAGAACTGATTGTGTAGTTTTAAGTTTGTTATACAATTTGTTTCTTCCTGGATGAGTCCTCTTGTGTTGAGTGAGTACTTTTACTTAGGTTAACTACTATAAGAGAATTGGGCCCCAGTGAAACACATAAGTATACCTTTAAAAATATTTTCAAGTATTCAAACATAGAGAACATATGTAACTCAAAAATGCTATGCAAGTACCATTGGGTTGTGAGACTAATGTAATTATAGATTGATTCATAGATGACTGCAGTTTGGGTTAGAGTACGTAAGAATTACCCAGCCAGTGTGATTTGAAAATGTCACGGGAGGGTGCCCACAGGTTGATGTCAGCCATCTCTTTGGCCTGTACAGCACACACAGTCATTTCATAAATAAAAATACTTGATCCTGGGGAGGCAGGATGCTGGGTGTGCAGTGAGCATATCTGTAATTGTAGAACTAAGTTTCTGAATGAGTCAGAACAAATTTGTTTATAAGGTTCAATCATAGCTGTTTTAAAATTCAAAACATGATTTAAATTTTTGATTAAAAATTTAGTGTTTTTAATGGCTGCTTCAAATTCATTTAGAACTATGACTTATAGCTCTAACAGTTATTGGAGTAGGCATTACTTTTATTGACGTAAAGCCTGTGTTTCCCTTCATTGCAGTCTGTAACTTACAGGAATTTAACCCTAGTTTCCAGTATTCAGTGGCTTAAAGGTTAGTACATTAATCCTGTACTCTAGTGCAAGAAATTGTCCCAGTGAAAGGATTTTCTGAGGAGAGTCGCCAAGGAAACTCGGAGCTAATGTTTCTCTATACAGTACTCGGGATTTGATGCTGTTCTGCATGTAGCACTGCTTTACGTGGTAGAGCTCGTTGACTGTGGCCGGGTTGTATATTGTGCAAGCTACATTCAAGGGAAGAGACAGTGGCAAGGTATACGTCTATAGTGTGAGCTGTATATGTGGACATTGTCTCAGCTTATAAATATTAAGAGAATGCAGTGTTTATAGGTACACTCAAACGTTTCAGTATTCTTATGCACATCTAAAAAGTAACCCTTAAATAAATTATGTTAATGCAGCAATTTCTGGGGAAATAGGCATGTTCTTAGGATTTCGAAAGTACTTTCTTAATATGTTAATGTCTTTATTTTTACTTATTTGACTCTGAAATTTTTGTTTTCTGTTTGGGTCTTTTAGGTTTTTTGTTTTTGTTTTTTACGAGTTTTTATTGTTACATAAAATAAAACAATATAAAGCTATTTGCATCCAAAATAGCTATTTAAGGGAGAATTAAAAAGTGCCATTTTTGCCTCATGTCCACACACTTATATAATGCTCAGAAGTGTGTCTTATAAACAATATAATCATATAGTAATGTCAGCTGTGCCTGACATTACTGTGTGGTTGAGGTACATAATTGCAGTTTAATTTTGACATGTATGGTTTGCTATCTAGAAGTGTTTGTCTTAGCAGGCAATTGTTTCTGTTTTTTCTTTTTAATCTTTATTTATGATAAACCTTTATATGATGCTATTATTATTATGGCCATTTCGGTTTCATGAAGTAGTACATCATTTATGTTTTGATAGTAACATTTTTTAGTTTATATAGGATTTTATAGTCAAGACATTTTACATATATACCGGGGGTGCCAAAAACATGTATACAAGTGGACACTTTGGTCAACGTTGCTCAAGCAGTAGTTCGCCATACTCAGAAGTGTCTGGATGCTGATGGTAACCACTTTGAGCACCTCTTGTAATTGTAGAAGTCAAATGTGACTTGTATTCATCTTTTGTTATTGTGTATATTATTACAATTTTAATAGTTTTTTTCCTTTCTTAATATGTACATACATTTTTTTGGCACCCTCTGTATTCTGATCTGACACTCATTTATTAAATGCTTTGTTTTGTCTTACTCATAGTTGACTATTACAGTGACCTGGAGAGAAAAATACTGACTCTAGTGTCACTAGTGAGATTTATAACTCTATTATTAAATAAACATTTTTGTTGTAACTCTTTTAAAACCAAGTGAATATATTAAGATCATTTTCTAGGGCTTTACTTCCCATCTACTCATATTGTTGTTAACTGAATAACCATTTAAATAATAAATATTTAAATAAATGAATGTTATTTATAGTATTTAAATAAATAAATAATAAACAATTTCCCCTTATTCGGAAAGGGGGAAAATCATGCTTAAACCAAATAGGAATGTCTAGTTATCCTTGTGTAATCTATCACTTTATTATGTTAATTTTAGTTCTAGCTATGTAACTTTAATAACATTCAAGAGTCCCCAAGTGGGATATTATAGATGCTGATAATTTAATCCTCTTAAAATACTTGCCAAGAACGGTATTTCTACAACTTCTGTAATCTGTTTCAGCCTTAAGTATCTAAATTTTGTATTATAACAAATTAGTTAACAGTGAAACGAATTATAGTCTTCACATATTTGTATAAATGGCGAGATATCCATTTGTAGTTTGTATCATATAGTATAAATATATTTTGCTAATTTATAGTGTTTTTACAAATTATCCTAAAATCAATCTTGATATTCATATGATAAATATTTCCTACTTAGCAAGAATTAAGAAAGGAATTAGATTCTAAGTGTGTGTGTGTGTGTGTGTTTTCATATAAAATGGAGTAATTGTTAGCTATGTTCAAAAAATAACAATATATTTAAATGATAGTACAAAACATTTACTCTTTAAAGTACATAGGGCCAGAAGTATGGTATAGTATTTGCCATTTTAATTTAGATCTCTTAAATGTACACTATTCACTTCTTAGTCAGTGCTAATATAAATATGCTCCCCAACTAAAAATTTGTGTTACTTTAGGATAAACAACAAACAAAATTTTGCCAGTTTTATCAAGATGTCAACTTTAATTTTTAGTTATTTTTTTATATGTATGTATTGCCTGCCTTCTCATATAAAACAGGAAATGACAGAGCTATGTTCAAGGGGGTTATCCTTACAGTTAAATGTTACCTTCTCTCCCTGTAGTTCATACATTCATTCCTTTTTAGGAGAAATGAAGTTGCAAATCTAGAACTTGTCTTCTTTCTAATTTTATCTCATACTTTCTTTAAAAAGCTAGAGTGGTTCCTAACTTAGGGGGAAAAGAAATTTGGCAGTTGATTAAGACATAAGGATTGTAGCCTAGTACATGAATAATCAAAAGGAAGTGAAAATAGGAGATTCATTCTTTCCCATTTAAAAGGTACATATGCGCTTTAGAGAGTCTCTTCTGTTATAACAGATACAGTAAGAATGGAGACCCAAAAGTACAGTTGCCAGCCCTCTGATGCACTTGCTTCAAATAATTAATAATTCAAAATTCCCAGCATTTTTATGATAGATTAACTTAAAACAAAGAATATGGAAACGCAAAACTCAGAAGAAAAAGGCTAGACATTGGAAAGAATATATGATTTTGACTTTTAGCACTCACTTAGATGTACCAGTCACTGCCCCACTGCTGTTGATATCTTTTTACCTTCTTTGACACAAATTCTGGAAGAGATTTACAGAAGGAGGAAAGAAATGCATGTTCCCAAATAGAGTCTAAAATTAATCTTTTATTAATAGGAAAGAACCACATCCGTGGAGTTTCTAGATGTTACTATGTTCTTATTTCAAAGATAGATTTTTTAAAAAAAATTAACATTTCCCAATTATACTAAGTACATGCTCACTTTAAGAAATTTTGCTGTAGGAAACAGGAAAAATTATCCCTCCAAATTTTACTATCTCAAAGCAGTTTCCACTATAGTGTTTTAGATTTTTTTTTCCCCTATACCAAAAGCAGATTTATGATATCCCATCTATCTAGGAAAAAAAGAGTCTATATAAATTCCACATCCAGAATTGGGAAACAACATGTTACAAATGCTCCTCAAGTTACTGTCTTACTAGCCAAAGCTCAAAAATATGCATGCATGGTTTTCTTTTGGGTAATATAGAATACTGATTGGAAAATGTGGACTTTCAAAACTGTTATGATAACACAATATCCTAATGAGTTATAGTTTATGTTAATTCCCAAACGTTAAAAGTATATGTTATATTAAAGACTGTAAGGTATCATCTGCCAGCACAAGAGGCCAAATTATTTCATTGTAGCTTTCAAATGAAATTTAGAAATTTGACTGAAAACAATTTTTTCTCTCCCTGGGAAATTTACAATTTACCTCTTCCAGGGTTCTCTGAAGTTTTATTCCACTAACCTTTGAAAACTGACCTCCAGACCTAAAGGTGAGAAGTTTAATTTAAAACCATGGTTCAAATGGACCTTCGCCTTTTACATCTTCAGGAGAAGAGAGAGATTTAATTCCTTTTATGATAAAGCAATCAGATGGCCTTGTTTATTATAAACTATGGGGGGGAAAATGGAGCATCCTTCCCCCACGTACAAATTGGAACTAAAGGAGCTCTCTTGTCGTATGTTGTTCAAGTTAGTTTCTCAGCATTGCTACCCCTGCTTATGTTGTCCTCCAGAAGCCTAGCTGGGGATTCATCTAAAGGAGCAGTGCCAGTAAATCTTCAGTGGTGTTTACTATAGTTTGATGAGTTACCAGCCACAGTAGAGCTTAAGCATTCCACCTTCTAATCAAAATACACTGTGGAGCAGCAAGCGTTATTGGGAACGTGAAAGTGATAAAGAAGTCAGCTATGTGTGACTCTTGTTTGAGAACGAAAAACAGAAGGAAGCCTATGGGGAAGAAGAACCAGTCCTATTTCCTGAGCACTTCCGATGTACTCAGCATTGTAATAATGCTGGTGCCGATTGGTATTCCATAGGACCGTACTTCCCAACCTTTCACATTGGGGCAAACAGAAAATTAGGAAATTTATCACAACACACTGGGGCAAACAGATGAGACTGCTGTTGTCCATAGAAGACTGCCAAGGAGCCCTCGCTTCTGTGCAGACCCTGCCCAGGCATATGGCAGGCTGAGGACGTTGTATCTGGGCCCGCTTGTTCTTAGGACCAGACTGGGATCCTCAACCAGACTAGAGAAGTCTGCAGTACTCTGAGCCTTAAGATTTGGCACAGTAGTTAATACAAAACGATTGTACAAGAGTTAATAATAAACATACCTTGGTGACTTGGAAAAGTCCTTGAAATCCAAAGTGGGAAAACTAAAGCTCCTGTAGTAAGTAGCTTTGGTTTGATGGTCTGTAATTCTGCAAATGCAAACAATCAGTGATGAGGTGAAGTCCACTGAGCTAGAGAAAATAAAGTGGAAGATCAAAAAGAATAGAGTCAGAGGAAGAGGGGACAGTTATATAATGGAATCAGATGTGGGATAAACTTAGTGGTAGGTTTTAGAATATATTTTGCTAAACAAATAGGTGTTCTGAGGGTTGTAATATCTTCAGACTTAGAGTCAGCATTAGTCTTACTGTGATTTCTTGCTAGGAATACAGATCTAATCCTAGATTTATTTAAGGTTTTCATTTCTAAATTTATGTATTCAGTAGGTTTGGTCATTTCTAGAATGTAAATTAAATATTCCTTATGAAAATTAGTATCCTGATAGAACACTGCATCTAATTTCTAATTAGTTATTTTTTGGTGCAGTGATCCCAAATGAGTTACTGTTTTCCAAAGTATAAGTAGTAGAGAGGTACTTAAATATGTAGCAATAACTCCAAATATGAAATATAATCTTGTATTTTTATTGCCACATAAACTCTCAGTGGAACCTAGTCATGATTAGAATTTATACTCAGTTATGAAGTTCAAACTGGAAATTAGTTCATGGATTTTAAGAGAATATAAATTCATTATGTTGCTAAAATATTGTAAATAATCTTTGAATATCATTATTACTTTATTGTTATGCATATGTCTGTCCCTGTGAGAACAGAACAAATGAGCATAGTTCACATACCCAACGCTCTGTATTAAAAATGAGATATAGTTATAGCTTAATAATATCAGACCTCCCCCTCAATGCACTGAGTCAAGCCTAGCTAGTTGAATATAGCAAGAGATACCTATTCCCAAGTTCTTGATATTAAAATAAGGGCAGAATTTAAAACCAGGAATTATGTCATATCATGATGGTGCTTTAAGATAATTGGGTAATACCGATAGGTATCAGTAAGAATATATCTAGCCTTTCTACTGGAGTATAAACACACCCTTATATTATTCTCTCCTCTGTGATTGTATGCATGTTAAGTTTATTTCAACCCCATATTTCTGGCTACTTACACACTTTACATCATAGGCATCAGCGTTTTTTTTCTCAGTTCTCATCTCTGTGAGTAATGAGTTATTGTTTGCTGGTATTTTTTAAAAAGCAGTTATTAAATTGTAAAATCAAAAATTTTGACAACTTCTGTATTTTAAGTGCATCTCTTTTTAGACTGAGTCAATGAACTTCTTTTAGAATTCTCTTAAGAGCAAATAATTATCTATCTGATTATATAGTCACTTTAAATTTTGTAGCATGATTGACTATCTCAAGTTCTTAAGTCAAATATTATCCTTAATTATAATAAAATTTCCATAATGAAAAGTTAGTTTCTCCAGTAACTGACTATACAGTCCTTCTTAAATTGAAGGTAGTGATAAGCACAAGTGCCCTACTAATAGTCACTACTGTAACCTTATCCTAAGTCTGTAAAGCATAGCTAGGAATCCTTCAGATATGCAACTAACTCTGAAAAATAGCTCCCCATTTTTTGTCCATCAGATTGTGATGATTCTCCTGCTTTTTATGTTTTAAATTCTTATTTCTATTCGTCAGAACCCTGGTGAGATAGCAAGTAATCATGTTGAAGTTGGTATTAAGACCAAAATTATAATGCTTTTCTTAATGGGGGACCCTAAGTCTACTCACTCAGTCCATTGAGGGGATAAAAGAGATGGCTCATTCCCATCCTGTTTTGTTTATAAACGGTGTTGCTCAAATTTAGGTGACTGGCTACTAGGGAAATAAATGAATATGGAATTGAGGATGGAACAAAGAATTCAATGCTTTACAATAAATGGACTGTATTTGAGAGTTCAAGAGAGGATTGGAGAAAATAACTGAGTATGTAAAAAATGGTAAGTTTCTGATTGTTCAGTTGAAGGCAAGTGGCTGGCTCCATGAAATGACATAATTGAGTGTTTTCATCTGGGACCCTGATACCTTAGCTTCTATCTCAGCATTGAGAAATGAGCAGAGTTTATCAGAAAAGATTTTCATTGCTGGTATCTTTTGTGTGTGCATGATGTATAGTACACACAGCTCTCCTTACTGATCCTTCACCAGGTGTATTATTTACTTTGCCTTCCAGGTGTCCGAAAATATGGTAAAGATTTTCAAGCTATTGCAGATGTAATTGGCAACAAGACTGTTGGCCAAGTGAAGAACTTCTTTGTAAACTACAGGCGTCGGTTTAACTTAGAGGAGGTATTGCAGGAGTGGGAAGCAGAACAAGGAACCCAGGCTTCTAATGGTGATGCTTCTACTTTAGGGGAGGAGACAAAAAGTGCTTCTAATGTGCCATCAGGGAAGAGCACTGATGAAGAAGAGGAGGTGTGTTTGTGTATGGAATTTGAGCTAATATGAGTCGAGGAATCACCATTTTGTGTGGTGTTCTGTAAGGTTAATTTGTCAGAGGACGAGCTAAATGAGCATGAAAGGCTGACAATACACTCACTCAGTGGTGCATCTCGTGACTCTTAAGTCATCTGACATGCTAAGTTCTGATCCTAGAAGAATGGAGAGTGTATTGTTCTTTCATAGTCTTATTTTTATTTCCAGTGTTAAGCTGTTTACTAATAAAGATGCCTGTTTGGTAGCTTCGTTGCTTTTTTGGTTTTTGGTTTTTTTGTTTTGTTTTGTTTAAAATAAAAGAAGCTTGTGCTTCCAAAAAATACTGGTGTTACGTTTTTGTTTTGTTTTGATTTGTTTTGATTTTCCTGTGACAGCCCAAACTATATTGTGTTAAGTTCATTAGGAACAATCATCTCATGCGTGTATTTTTGTTTCCTCACCTCTAGGCACAGACCCCACAGGCTCCTCGGACTCTGGGTCCATCACCTCCTGCCCCATCATCCACTCCAACACCAACAGCCCCCATTGCCACTCTGAACCAGCCTCCACCACTTCTGCGTCCAACACTGCCTGCTGCCCCTGCTCTTCACCGGCAGCCTCCTCCACTCCAGCAGCAGGCTCGGTTCATCCAGCCCCGGCCAACTTTAAATCAGCCTCCACCACCTCTCATTCGCCCTGCTAACTCTATGCCACCCCGCCTAAACCCAAGACCCGTGTTGTCCACGGTTGGTGGTCAGCAGCCACCGTCACTTATCGGAATTCAGACAGATTCACAGTCCTCACTGCACTAAAATTAAATCGGACAGAGTTGCAGTAACTTCACCCTCCATTATTACCAGTGCTCATCTGACTGAGGCAAGAGAGGAACAACTAATCTTCCTACATGCTGAGGCTGTGAGCTAGGTCTGTGGCAGTGGGCTAGCATAAAGTGGATGTCTAAGGAATCTTTTAGTTCACGCATCTGAGATGTTACACGACAAAAAGCCTACAGTTGGCCTCCTTCCTAGAGTATATGTTCAGCGACATGATCTCATAAAAGGAAAAAAAAAAGATTAAGTATTCTATATACCAAGGGTTTTTTGTTTTGTTTTTACTGTATTTATTTTCTTGAGATTCTTTATATTCCTGCCTCTTCATAGTCAAGGCTCTTAGTACAGGAATGTTGACTTAGGAATTGGGAAAACTCCTTAAATTTCTTAAGTTAAGGATGTTTGACTTTTTCTTTTTTTCTTTAATTTAATTTTAACATTTTCCTATGTTAGGAGTGCAAGAATAAATAACCTGCATTTCAGATTTTGACGTATGTTCATTTAATGCATATTTAAGAAATTATAGCTACATATCCCTTTTTTCAAAAACAATCTTGCTTTTTTTTCTAAAGGAATGTTAATATATTCCTTTCAAAGAAAGCAATTTAATCAATTGCAAAGCAATTATATGAAACCACAAAGAATGTACTGGACCTACTAACTGTAACATACAGTTTAGGGTCCTAGTGCAAAGTCCTTGCTTAAAGGTCATTGACCCATTAGCTATCAGTAACTAGAGGATCGGAATAATAATTTTACATATGAATGAGGACTTAATTTGTTAAAGTGTGATGTCTTTAAGTTCCTTGAAAATGGAGTTAATTTTGATTTTCCTTTTTTTTTTTAATGTTTCTAAATGCTATCTGCTTTTAACTTGTAGTTGCCTACATTTGGGGACTTTAGAATTATATTTTGTCAGTTATGTGGAGATAGTGGTTATGGAAGCATTTATTTACAATGCCCTTTTTGTGTTTAGGTTCTGAACTTAAAATTGCCCTCATACTTATTAATATGGTCTGCATTTAATATAAAGGATGATTTCTTGATAAATCTCTATTGTATTATTTGGGTACATTTGTGTATTCCTTGCAGCCGACCTGTATGGCTGGATTTGGTTTAGGGTTAAATCATCAACATTATTTTATAAAATAAATTTAAGAATTTGTTCTGTGTTATCTAAAGATGTATCAGTATATTGTCACAATTGTGCTGTTAACCTAAGATGCTGAGACCCCTTTTTATAAAGAAACAAAAAAATTTCAAGTCTTCTTAATTCAATGCATAATCATTAGGCACCTACAAAGAATATTTTACAAGTGATAGTATTTCAACGATGTGTTACTAATATTTTTGATAACAATGATTTCATATTGGAATCATGACGTGTGCAAAGGGACAGATTACTTAGATTGCTATACTTGGGGAACTTAAGGCTAAATGTTTGCACATTCATATTCTCATCACATTTAGAACTACTTCATGAAATGGTCAACATCTAAGGACCTACCGGTAATAGATGTTCTGAGAGGTCTTATAGTCCCATATTATTGGGAAAATAGTCCCTACCATTGGCTGTAAAGCCTTAAAGAGCTATGGACTTAAATCCACTGATTAGTTTTAATTTTGTAGTTTAGACTACTATCCACAAGGACTTTAAATTCTGGCGTAATCTAAAACTTTTTCCAGGATGTGTCTGTCATTCTCATTGGATCATCTTCAATAGTTCTTGCCCCTAGATTGTAACCAGATAAAATATGATTTAAAATACTCAAGTATTCAAGAATTTATACTTATTTTTACTTTAAAATCATGGGGGACAGTTAGTTCTATCTTAAAAATATATAAAGCATTTTTTAATGTACCTAGATTGTCTTGCATATGTGCGTACTATACAGCTTTTACTGTCTTGTCTCTTGTCAGTAGACCTTCAGCATACAGTATGTGGGATACGTCAGTCAAGTTGGTCGGCACCAGCATCTGTCCAGCTGTGAAATATATTGTGATTGATTTAAAATCTATCCCAGCCGTGGGCCAAGGTGCTGTATCTGAGGGATGTGCTGTAATTTGATTTACATACACTAGAGCACACAGTAGGAAAATCTTAGTTTCATTAGTAATATGACACATGTATATAGTGAGATGTCTTTATTGTGTGCTTTGCATATTTTGTAAATATTTTGCACGCCATTATTTTTCTTTTTTGTTTAAGCAGTGTTTGGCCTGGAAGAGTGATAATGCTTGCTGCTTAATCAAAGGATTAAAGAGTTAAAGATGTCTATGTCTTCTATTTTTACATAATTTCATGTTGTATGAGGAATTTAGAACCTCTTCACTGTGAAATTCTAAATATTGGGTTTGTTTTTATAAAACAGCAAAACCTAGAAATGTTTTAATGACCATTTCATTAATTTCAAGGTTATTATTTTTGAAAACTCTACACCCAAGTATTTTTTTCATTATATAACTAAAAATAAATCACACTGTTGATATACCTGGTAATATTCATGAACAAATATTTTTCTGTAGTTTAATTCCAGTGTAGTATGGATAGAGGGAAAGGTAAGTTATGATCAAAATCTTAATCTTACAACTGAGTAAAATATAATGTAAAATAAAGATGAAAGAATGTAAAATTCTGTCTTAATATAGGCCTACATTCTTTTTAGGAATAGGCGTAGGGAACAAGCAAAAAAATATAACTCCTGATTTTAAAAAATATTAATGTTGTAAGTACTTTGGTTACAGTACCAAATTTAGTTATTAAATATGTCGTATTAGTTTATTGCTTCTTCATATCCAAAGAATATGTTACCCATAAGTATTAATAACTTGATCATCCAACCTTGGGGTATCAAAGTCTCCTCAAAAAGAAGAATCTGACTTAGAACTCAAAGCAGGATCTTTTTGTTGGTGCTCTCCCCAAGTGAAGTATAAATACATTCTGATTGTGGGAAACGTAAGGAAAACTAAAATGTGTATTAGTTTTTTAACTTAGACATTTCTTATAATCATTCATAAGAAGGTAACAAAATAAGTGAATACAGAAAGAATCCAAGAATCAAGTTTGAGAAACCATGCTGTATTATAAAATGTCTATATAAGAAACTACCTCATTTTCTGACATTTATGGGAATATATAAACTGCTTTCTCTTAGCAAAAAGCATTGCTGAACTTTTTGTAAGAGGTCACTTACAACCTCTCCCAATTTCAATATCATAACTACTACTGCCTTGCTAAAGGAATGTTCAGCAATACATTTTAGTAACAATAGTGTTTGGAGTAAAACATCAAAAGGAATACTGGATGTGTAAGTTTGTGTCTAAAAGGCCATGTAGCCTTACCTGCTTGTTTGCTGCTCTCAAAAGTCCTGTATACTTAAGGGAGGAAAAATGTTGCATTGGGATGTTTGCAAATTGTCATTACCAGATTTAAGGTAAACTATTGTCTGTTGATAGGGGAACGGGTCTTTACATGTGGTAACTTAAACTTTAGAATCCAAAGCTGGAGTTTGGGTGAGCAGAGTGTCTAAGGAAAAGTTGCTGGGAATGAAAAGTGGAGAGGTCTAGAAACAGTCTACAATGTAAGACGGCACAAATGTTAATCTCCCACAATGTTATATTTCTCTGGGTTTTTTAAAGAAAGGTTAAATTTTCATTTGGTGTGATGTAATCTTACACATTTTTGTTTTTCTTACAATTCCTATAATCAGAATGTATTCATCATTCATCTGGGGGATGGTACAATTACCAATAACTTAAGGAGACCCTGAATAACACAAGGTATCTCTTGAGGTATCTAGCTTACTGCCCAGAACAGCTTTCAGAATTGGCAGGATTTGGCTTCAAGAGGCCTTTATTCCCAAGAGCGTTTTTGTTCACATGTTGTGCCCTTTCCAAAAGGGAGTTTAAAAGCAATCATTGAGGGGCTCATCACTTGGCTTATATATACAAGAGTGTTCCCTCTGCCGTGATGACTCTTCCAACTTCACTCAGCAAGTTACTTCACCTCGCTGTACCTCAATTTTTCTTCCCTACCAAAATCTTACTGAAATGACAAGAAATAAAAAATAATGATCCTTAGTTCTGGATAGCTGGGGGAGATTCCACCAGCAGATAGAGACAAGATTTATGACAAAACCACAAAATTAAGCTATCTCCCAACTCCATAAAGGCAAAAGAACACCAACATTCTCAGAAGGATCCCATAACAACCTCAAGTTAGAGGAGATATGGAGCCCTTGCTTCCTGGTATTCATGCCCTTTGTGGGCTGGAGGAAGGACATGCTTCGAACCAGTACAGTACAGCAAGGGTGATGGGATGTTACCTCTGTCGTTAGGTTAAAAGATTGTAACTTCTGTTTTGCTGATAGACTTCCCTTCTCTGCTTGCATGCCTTGATGAAGCAAGCTGCCATGTTGGAGAGGCCCATGTGGTGAGGATCTGAGGCCAGCCCCCTACCAACAACCAGCAAAGGTGTCAGGACCTCAGAATAACAACCTGCTAGGAACAGAATCCTGCCAACAAACGTGCTTGGAGATGGATCCTTCCCCAGTTGGGCCTTGAGATGACTAGAGCCCAGCTACCTTGAATGCAGCCTATGGGAGACCATGAGGCAGAGAGCTCAGCTAAACTGTACTCAGATTTCTTAACATCACAGAAATTGAAATAATGAGCATTTTGCACTGCTAAGGTTTAAGGTAATTTGTTACACAGAATAGAAAACATACAATGGATAACATATACCAGCCTAACAAAAGTTTAAGTGACTAAATTAGTGATGGACAAGATTTCAAAGCAAAGAATATTATCAAAGATAAAGATGGTCATTTAATAATGACAAAGGTGCCAATTCATCAAGAGGATTCCTGACAGAACTGCAAGAAGAAATACGCAAATCTGCCATTAAAGTCAGTGATTGCAATATCCATCTCAATAGTCAATAGAACATGAAAGCCAAAAATGAATAAGAATGTAGAAGACTTGAACAACACTGTTGAGCTACATTTACCTAATTGAAAATTATAGCTCATTCCACCCGACAACTGCAGAATAAACATTCTTTTCATGTGCGCATGAAATGTTTCCAAAATAGACCATATTCTGTGCCATAAATAAGTTTTAATAAATGGAAAAGGATTCAAATCCTGACATGTTCTCTGAGTACAATGGGATTACAAATCAGCAACAGAAATCTGGAAAATTTCCAAATATTTGGAAATTAAGCAACACATTTCTAAATGTGATATGAGTCAGAAAATTACAGGAGAAATTAGAAAATACATTGAACTGAATGAACATAAGTGAAAACTATATAAAAACCTATTGGATGCAGCAAAGCTATGCTTAGAAGGAAATTTATAGCTTTAAACATTTATATTAGAAAAAAAGACCTAACAACTAGAAAGAAAAGAGTAAACCCAACAAAGCAAACAGAAGAGAGGAAATAAAGATTATAGTTGAAATAAATAAAAAAGATAACAGTAAAACAATAGAGAAAAATCACTGAAGCCAGTATTTGCTTCTTGAAAAGATCTACAAAACTGAGATTTTGTTAGAAAATTTGTTAGATCAAGAAAAAGAGTGTGTAAATTATTAAAATCTAGACTGGGAGAGGGGTCATCATTACATAACCTACAGAAATGAATTTGTAAAGGAATGTTATGAACACTTTATGCCAAGAAATTTGGAAATGTTTATGAAATAGGCAAATTCTTACCAAAACTGTCTCAAAAATAGAAAATCTGAATCAAGTAAAGAAATTGAATTTGTAACTTAAAATCACACATAGACAAGCCTTGGGCCAGATAGCTTTACTGGTGAAAATTATTTCAAACCCTTAAATAAATAATACCAAGCCTACACAAACTGTTTCAGAAAATAGAGGAGGAAAGAACATTTCCCTACCCATTTTATAAGAACATTATTACTCTGATTCAAAGCCAAACAAAAATTTAAAAATTTCAGATTAATATCCCTAATGAACAGAGATCCAAAAATCCTTAACAAAATATTAGCAAATAAAATCCAGCAACATCCAACAAAAGATTGCCCAACATAACCCAATGGTGTTTATCCCAGGAGAGCAAGTTTGGTTTAACATTCAAAAATCAATGTAACATCAGGGGGTTCTCAACCTCAAACCACTATTGACATTTTGCACTAGATAATTCTTTGTTGTTTACTGTAGGATGTATAGCAGCAGATACCAGTAGCATCCTCTCCCCCACCCCCAGTTTGACAATCAAAAATGTCTCTGGCCATTCCCAAATGTCCCTCGTGTCCTCCATGGAGCAACAACACCCACAGTTGAGAATCATTGCAATACATCATATTACTAAAGTAACGGGCAACGTCTGTATGGTCATGTCAATAGACACAGAAAAGACACTTGACAAAATCCAAAATCCATTCATGATAAAAGCCCTCAGAAAACTAGAAATACAAAGGAACTTCTTCAACCTGACAAAGGGCTTCCACAAGAACCCTTAACTGAATGCTTTCCCCTAGAACTGAAACCAAGGTAAGGATATCTGCTCTCACTACTTCTATTCAACATTTTACTGGAGACTCTAGCCAATGCAATAAGAAAAGAAAAAGAAAGACATAGAAATTGGAAAGGAAGAACAAGAATTGTCTTTATTTGTACATGACATGAAGTTGTGTGTAAAAAACTCCTAATAAAAAACTGAAAGCCAACTATAACAATGAGTTTAAGAAGGTCACAAGATACAAGATAAATATAAAATCAATTGTATTTTTATGTAGTAGCCATGAATCATCTGAAAATCGAATTAAGAAAACAATTTTATTCACAATAATATCCCAAAGAATAAAATTTCAGAACACATTTAACAAAAATGTGAAGGATGTGTTCACTGAAATTTATAAAATATTGCTGAGACAAAATTAAAGTAGACCTAAATAAATGGAGGCATATACCATTTTCACTGATTGGAAGACTTAATATTGTTAAGATGGCAATTCTGCTCAAATTGATTTACAGATTCAATCCAGTCCCTATCCAAACCTTAGCAGGCTTTTTTTGGACAAATTGACAAGCTAATTCCAAAATTTATATGGTAATGCAAAGTACATAGGCCAGGAACCAGCAAACTTTTCTTATAAATGGCCAGACAGTATATATTGAAGTCTTTACAGTCCACATAATCTCTGTTGCAACTACTCATCTTTACCAATGTAGTTCACAGTCATAAAAAATACATACATGAGCAGGCATGGCTATATGTCAATAAAACGTCATTTAAAAAAAAATGCCAACTTGAATCTTAGAATAGCCAGGACAATTTTGCAAAAAAAGAACAAAGTTGGGTGACTTTGTTAATTTCCATACTTGTTATAAAGTTACATTAATGAAGGCAGTGTGATATTGGTGAAAGGATGGACACATTGATCAGTGGAACAGAATAAATATACTTACACATATATGGGTAATTGATTTGCAATGATGGTGACAAGGTAAAATCAATAGCAGAAAGGGCAGGATATCTGGGTTTTAAAAAATTTTTACTTTATACCATGCACAGAAATTAACTTGAAATGGATCATAGGCCTAGATGTCAGAACTAAAACTGTAAACTTCTAGAAGAAAATAGGGGGAAAAAATATGTCACCAAAAGCATTCCATAATAGAAAAAAATATATATAAATTGGCTTTTATGAAGATTTCAAAAGATCTTTTCAAAAGATGCAACTAACAAAATAAAAAGAGCAAGTCATTGCCCAGGAGAAAACATTTGCCAAACATATCTGATAAAAGATTTGTATCCAGAATACATAATGAAGTCGTAGAACTCAATAATAAGAAATCTCACAAGTCAATAATAAGAGGACAAAAAAAATTTTTAATAGGCCGAAGATTTGGGTAGACATTTGCTGAAGAATATATGCAAATGGTAAGTGAGTTCGTGGACAGATGTCACATCATTAGTCATAAGGAAAATGCAAAGTAAAGCCACAACGAAGTACCTATTAACACCCACTAGAATGCCTAATATTAAAATGACTGATGATACCAACAGTTGTCAGGGATTTGAAGAAACTAGAGCCCTCTCATATGGCTGGCAGAAATTAATATGATATAGTGATACAGCCACTTTGAAAAACTGACAAATTTTAACAAATTAAATGTACGTGTACAAGAAGACCTAGTAATTTTACTCCTATTTGTCTATCTAAAGAGATGAAAATGTATGTCCACACAAAAACTTGTATTCAAATGTTCATAGCAGCATTATTTATAATAGCCCAAATGTCTATTAGCTGGTCGGTGGATAAACAAAATGTGGTGTATCCATACAACGGCATACCTAGGCAGCAATAAAACAGAAGTACTGATACACGCAACAAAATGGATGAACCTCAAAAACATTGTGCTAGTTGACACAAAATACTGCATATTTATTTACATACATTTTCTAGGAAATGCAAAACTATAGAAACGGCTGAGTTCAGGGCTGGGAGTGGGGGTTGACTATAAAAGGACAGAAGGGGTGATGGATTTGTTCTAACATTTCATTGTGGTTATGGCTGCATAACTGCTACATTTAGTAAAATTCACTGATTGGATGAATTTAACAGTATTGAAAGTATAACAGTAAAGTTGTTTTAAAGTTGTTTTGAAAAGGGAAAAGTATGAAACAAAAGTTATATGCAAAGAATGCAGCAGCCCCAGATGGGGTACCATAATGAGAGGCCCTTCTTGTACCTGTAGAATATCACGTGGGAATTCTCAGGATAGAGGGGCAAGTTCATGGAACACAGATGTCTTTGAAGTCGAAAACATTTGAACTTTATTTGTCAGGGTTTTTTTAGGCTAAGCCCTTCCTTTGCTTATGCCTTTCTTTCTGTCCTGTTTTCTGTGAAATGGAGGATGTAGCTAACCAGGGGTATAAGAGCATTGTTTAAAATCTCAAAAAGAAGAAATAACAAATAAATGGTTTTCTTTGTTACTAACTTATAACAAACTCTAACAAAACAAATTGTGCCTATCAAATTTTGTTTCATCATTCCCATGGCTAAATAATAACCTTAAAATCTATATTTTAATGCCTTATAGTGACTATGCAGAATAAATATGTTAAAATGTCTTCCAAATACTGATGGAAATTGCTTGTGTGAATCTTAGGAACTGTCAAAATGGACAGATTCCACATTTAGCCAAGTGATACAAATGAAAATGGCAGGTCTAATTTTAAAATAATAAAAATCTCATTTCTCCAACAAAAAGGCGGACTATCAGACAATCAAACCATGAACAGAGAATGGGAGGGGTGAGTGTGTGTATTGAGTGAGAACCTCCTGGAACAAATACAGAATATGGCCACAGGTACAGCATAAGTCTGCTTTTTTTCAAATTAGTACTGAGCCTACAGAAAATAGATAACAGAATGAAGCAAGTAGGACCAAAGAAACACAGTCTTTCTTGAGCTCCTAAGCTAAAAGAGCAGCTGCTGGGTATACATATATAGGAGATGTATGTCCACACCAAAACCTGCACACGAATGTTTATAGCAGCTTTATTCCTAATTCCCAAAATGTGGAAGCAACCAAGACGTCCTTCAGTAGGTGAATGAATGAATAAAGACAATAGGTGTAGCTTTTGAAAAAGAGTCTTTGAAAAGGGGTTTTTTGTTTTGTTTTGTTTTTTAATTGCATCAGTCCTGGGAGAAGACCCCGCCTCCAGCACTCCCTACCTCTCTTCTTGTGGTGCTTAGCACACTAACAGGCAGAGCTGGGGTTATTTGATGAAAGCAAAGAGACTGCATATCACTGGGTCAAGAAATTAAATATAGAAAACCCATAGGCATTCATTCATTCACTGCTCAATGCAGGACTTACTTAGTGAGCAAGTGAGCGTTCTGCTCGTTAGTGCTCAGGACCCTGAGGTTTTGCTTTTTCCCTGAGAGTGGTTTGCTGCTCTGTCACATTTTCCATTACGGGCAAAGACTTTCCATTGTGACTTGCAATGGAAGTTAGAGGCGCAATATAAGGCCCAAGGAGAGGATTTTTCCTCTTGTTAGATCTCACTGATCTCTAGGTGATGGAAGATATGACCTTTAACCCTGCTGGAAGAACCCACAACGCTGATCAGTCTTGTCACAGAAAGGCAGCTTGAGGAAGGACAATGCATCCATCTACTTACTATTCCAGTAGATGGCACTCTCCTCTCTCCATCCGCGCTCTCTCTTCATTGACAGCCAAGGCTGCAATCTCTTACCTTTTCAATTTATCCAGCCAATTGAACAGCTAAAAGCCATGTCTTTCGGAAGTCAGGGAGTAATCTTAAGGTGCTTAGAAGAAACAGCTAAAAAGTTTAGCCCTTTTAGTCTATGTAAAAATTTAATGTATAGTCCAATCTGTTCTTATTTTCGTAGATGAATTTAGTTTCAAGACTGGACTCTGTTTATATATTGAAAATATTTTGAGAACACTAAGTGATAAAATTTGTGTTCTTCTTAAAGTTCTTTTGTTTGAATTCACACCAACCATTTCTTTGAGGGGCAGGGTGGTGTAGTGGCTAAAAACTCCAGAACCAGACTTCCCAGTTTCAAATACCACCTCTCCCAAACTAAGACTTTTGCAATTCTGGGCAAATTGTTCAAGAGATGTTTTTTTCATCTATAAAATAGGCTGATGATTAAATGGGTTGATATGGATAAAGCTTGAGCACAGTACCTGGTATATAAGACATCACCTGCAAGTATTTAATGTTTGTTTTGTATGTACATTTATGAGTATGTTCTGTCCTTTCCATTTACCTTCAAGATCCTTGAGGAAAAGGATCATGTCTCCTCCATCAGACTAGATCCCACGGTTTGTGTTATTTTAGACCCTCTGCCCAGGATTCTGGGATTTACAAGGGGAGGGGAACTGGGAAAATGTTCTTGACTTCCAACTAACAGCCATTTAAAATTCCTCTACCTTTCTACTTAGACTCCTAGAGCTGGAGTCATATGATTCCTACTTCCCACCACTATGATTCACTATCTTTCCCAGCATCTGATTCCATTGTATTTCAAGCTCGGATATCATTCTTGGAACAAGTTGATTGCTTTATTCAGTTGATGGGAAGATGCGTGGGGAGAGACAAGTGGATACCAGTCAGTGACAGTACCGAGGACCTCAGCATACCTGCATATATGATACTAGACCTTTCTGTTTCAACTGAAAGGAGATATACCTTTATAAGACATATTGATTGAGTTGTTGTATAGTTAATACAATGCTCGGGGGCAGAAGGGAGCGGTAATGAGAAGGGAGGAGGAAGTAGGTAGCCATACGAGAAGACGTACTGTGTGGAAGAACAGGGAAGGATACTAAGGTTTTTAGAGTACCTCCTGTGTCAGTACAGGAACGTTATCTCATCTAATTCTCACAAGATTGTGAGGTGGGTTTAGTGTCTCAAACTCATGCTCACAGGCCCCATTTCGGCATGGAGTAGTTAACCTGGCTCACCAACCAAAAGGTTTGAATCTGGATTTCAGCTCTTGTTGAACAATAAGAGACCAGGTGAGGACAACAGGCTGGCACCAAGTCTGGCTGCTCCCACGACCTGACACGTGCTCTTTAGTCACCAGTGGCCTTCCCCCTGCTGTATAACTACATAACTCCAGCTCCCTCCTGTATATTTTCCGTCTGGCTCCTAAGCGTATCTGAGTCGTGCACATCATTCTCCCCCTCTTTTGCTGATGACTAATTGAAGCGTGAGGCAGTCAGGTAGCTTTCCCACCGTTGCCAAACTGAAAGTGGGGGAGCTAGAATTGAAATTCTGGTCCATTTCATTCCAAAGACCATGCTCTTTAGGCATCATCAATCTTCACAAAGGAAATTTATACGGACTGCAAACATCATTCAGACCATATGCTCACAGAGAGAAGTAATGTAAGAAAGAGTCCTATATTTAGGAGTCGGGAGACCCGCATTCAGATTGTAGCTAAAACAGTTGCTGAGAGTCTGGCTTTCAGCACATCACTTCATGTCACTTCTCTGGGCCTCAGATAGCTCATCTGTAAAATGGGGATGACCAGGCCTACTTCACAAGTTTGTTCTGAAAATCCAACGAGATGTTTGGAAAGCCCTTGGTCCAATAGCAAGCTCTGCACTTCGAAGGGATTGAGCCAACAGCAAGGAGGAGGACGGGCAAATTTGTACGACTGCGGAGGTGAAGTAGTCGTAGTACTGTATGTAGTGCTATTTGCACTACTGTGAAGGAAGGTGGGGAAGGATGGATTTCTTCTCAGACCTTGGCTAACGATGAAAACAGGAAAGAATTGCCTGAACCTCGTTGTCCCTGGTCGAAGGGTAAAATGTACACAGTTCAAACGCACTTGAGGGAAATCAGCGATGATTTTTATCTGTAGGTGCTAATGTGGATTAAGGTTCTCACTGCTCGGGTAACGGTCTCGGGGCCTCCTGTCCCACACCTCGCAGCGCGTCCGCGAGTCCGGGGGACCTGCGCCCCTCCCTCCCCGGGACCGCTCCCCCGGGCCCCGCCCCTGGCCCCGCCCCCCCGGCCCCGGGCCCCGCCCCCTGGCCCCAGGCCCCGTCCCGGGCCCCGCCCCCCTGACCGCGGGCCCCGCCCCGGGCCCCGCCCCCGGCCGCGGGCCCTCCCCCGCCCCTCAGAGCCGGGCGGGGCTGTGTTCTGGGCCCCGGGACTGACAGCCTCGCCCCGCCTCGCCGCCGCCGGCTGCTGCCCAAAGTAGCCCAGCGCCCGGGGAGCGGCGCCCGCGGAGCCGCGCGCGCAGCCACACGTGAGTCTCGGCAGGTCGCCGTCGGGGCGGCCGCGCCGCGGGGAGAAGCCCGTCGGCTGTAGGGCTGCAGTGAGGGGGCCCGGGAGCGTTTTTCGGCTCGTCCCACTTACTTGGAAACCGAAAGCGCAGCGGCGGCGTGAACCCCGTCGCCCCCTCCCCGCGCCGGGCGCTGGATTGATGGGAGCCCGGGAGAGTCCCAGACCCGCGGGGGGGGCGCGGGCGGAAGGCACAGGGCAGCGGCCGGGCCTGACCCGGGGCTGGGGAAGCCGGCGGGCAGTGGCCGCTGATGCGGGCGGGCGAGGACCGTGTGGGGAGCCGCTGAGCTCGGGGCTTCTTGGCAGAGCAGGGGTGTGGCGAGGCCGAGACTGGGGTCCCGGCCAGGAAAGCGGCTGCAGAGCGCGGTTGCGGGCTGGAGGGGCCCGGTTCAGGCTGGGTGCACGGGAGGGTGAGGACTTTCAGGCGTGCCCCGCACACCCGCACTGCAAACCCCTTGGCCCCCTCTCCCCTCTTGCAAGACTTTCCAACCTGAGCACTCTAGCACGAAACTTTAATATTGGAATGAATGGAAACCTCCAGAAACTGTTGGATCGAGCGTGCTCGTTCCGACAGACAGGCAACACTCTCCCCCCACCCCCACCCCCACCCCCACCCCCACCCCGCCCAAAGAGAGCCCAAAGGAGTTGAAGGAAACCGAGACTCAGGTAGGTGAAATGAGTTGCCCGGGGACACCTAGAGAATTGCTGCCATCTGGGTTCTCCGCACTAAATTGCCTCCCCGTTGTTACCGCTCGGCTCGGCAAGGTTTTGGCAGTTGTGAGAATGATCAGTGCACACTGGGGCCACGCTCTTGCTGCTAACCCCACTGGCCAGACCTTCTTGGCTGGTTCTGCCCGCCTCCTGCATAGTTTCCATATTTGGCTATTTCAGATTTACTTTCATCGGAACTCAGTTATCTCTCTGTGACAGGCAGGCCTGCTCTACGCCAGCGTGAGGTTGGTGAAATGGGGCATGGCTCCCTGCCTAGGCTGCCCCCTGCACACCCCTCCCTCCTCTGCCCTGGGCTCTGACCCGTTTCCTGTGAGGACAGGCATCTAGTAACCGATTTAATTCAGTGAATATTTATTGGGCACAAGCACTGTGTGGGAACTGGGCCAGGGCCAGTAGAATATACCCGTAGTTCCTTCCTTCAGAAATATTTGCATTTTAAAAGGGTTGTGGAAGACAAAGAAATCGGTTCAAGTGCTTCTGGGAATAGAACAGTTCTGGGTGTGTGAGAGATAATTTTAGGCAGGGAAAGGCTGGGTAGGACTTCTCAAATCCAGAGTGCAGCCAGCCTCCAGCTCTGCCTTATACACACAGCCAAAGACAGGGGTGTTAGCACAATTGATGGTTTGGGTGAAAACCTTATCATCTAAACACTCCCACCCCCTACTTTAATTTGACAGAGAGGCAGGGAGGAAGGGAGGAAGAGAGGAAGAGAGAGAGAGAGAGAGAGAAATTAGTGCAAGAAAGATGGCCGTGAGATGGAAGCAGAAAATGTCTAATCTCTATAAAGATTTTTGTTGTTGTTTTTGTTATTATTTTGTTTTGAACTCTAGTTTGCTCCCAGATCATGGGTTCCCCTTCTCTGGATCCTGGACAGAGACAGGAGAAAGTCTCCTGTCTGAGCCAACCTCTGGAAGTCCTGCCGGAGGGGAGGCGACTTTCTCAGGTCCTCTGGGCTGAGGTCTTTGACAGTGGGGATAGAATGGGCAGTGTTTCTATCTGTCAGCAAGCATCACCTGCGTGCCCACTGGCCATGGGTGGCAGCGCTGTGGAAAGAATATGGAAAAGTGATGGGGCCCCATCCACTGGAATTACTAACTGTAGCAACTGAGAGTTCAGTAGAGATGATTTGCAGAAGGTGGGAGCTAGATGCCTGAATCAGTGCCGTTAGGTTAGCCATGGGAAATGCTTGTCAGCATTTAGACAAACAGAGCTTCATGATTATCTCAGCTTCACTGGGAAGGACCCTGAAGAAAAAATGGTAATTCCTTGTTTGTAAAGCTTTTTCCCTTTTAAAGCATTTTCTCATTGCTCTTGCCATTATGGTCTCATTTTATCCTCTGTGATATCTCTGTGAATCAGGCCAAAGTAGTATTATTCTCCATATCTTTCAGATGGTGAGGGTGCAGCACGGAGAGTGTAATAACCCTTTAGGCTCCACTGCCAGGCCAGGCCTGCCTCTGCAAAGTCTCTGTTTTCTGCTCCACGCCCCACGTCCTGCTTTCTTAGAGCGTTAAATCTGCTTAACTTCTCTTCGATTTCAGGGGTCAGCAAGGGGACCCAGACTCTGATAATGCGTGTATGGTCTGCTCCCACATGGAGCACACTCTCCTGTCAGCTGCCCTGGGCACCCCATGAACAGACGCCCACCCTACCCAGCTGGGTGCACTCAGGACAAGTTGTGTATGTGTTCCTGTTTATCCTGGAATCTGACATAGAGGAGGCCAAAACAAATGTTTACATTGAATTTATTTGAGATGTGTCTCCCATGGGCTCTGAGCTGCCAGGAACTGATGGCTGGGAACGTGTGCTGGGTACGGCTCTGGGGAGAGGGGCTGAGCTGCCGCAGGATTTGTTTAGCTCTCAGAAATGAGAATAGCACTGTACCCTTTTCAGATAGCCACTTCTCACTGCCTCCCTGAGAGAAGGGAGAAGCAAGTGCCATTCCGTCCACTTTACCTGGTTGCAAACTGGGTCAGAAGTGACTTGAAAGATCTCCCATAGGGACCAGCCACAACCCCAGCCCGTCTGCTGATTCCAATTCCTGTGCTCTTCTCATAGTATTTTGGCTGAAGGAAGCCGGGATTCTGGGCAAGAGGAGCGTGAGGGAAGCAGGAAGGCATTCATCAAAAGCTGCCTGACACCTTTGTCACTCACCGGGGTTCTTTAAGAGCTGATAGACCAGGGAAAGGGGGAGCAGTGGCCCATGCAGTCTCCGAGGAGGTTTTCCTGCCCAGGTGGTGGCTTTTTCTGTGGTTCCTCTGGGGCAGGAGCTTTCACTCTATCAGAGTGTAGCAGGTAGGTATCTGTATGTATGCTGGGGATAGAGGGGAACATGCCATGGGGCAGAAGCCATTCCCAGGGCTGGCAGGCTTCTACCATTGCCCAGGCCAAGGTTGGGTCGCAATTAGTTTGTTGCTTTGCCCAGTGGACAGCTTTATTTGGAGGGTCAGACATCAGTTGACCTAGATGGCCCCCGGCAGCCCTGTTTTGTGAGGAAGTGAGCTGGAGGACCAAAGAGGAAATAAATGTGAAAATACTCATCAGTCCTGAAAAAAAACTGCAAACTCCACACGCAATGAGAGTGATGAGTTCATTCTGCATGTTGTTACCTGGAGGCAGGCGGAGGTGCTCAGATTGCATTGTAGCAAGAACAGGTACCTCCGAACATGCTTGTAGGGCCAATGTTAGATGACACAGCCAGTGGGTGCCCCTCCTGGGGGCATGTGGGAAGGGGTACCCATCTCACTTACTTTCAGCAGATCCCCAGGACTCCTGTTTTGTCATGTTCTCCACTTCCCTCCTCACAGATTCAGAGCATCCCTGAATATCCCTCACAGCTTTTTATGGTATTTTTTTCTGTCAAGGAAAAGATGCTCTCCTGCTCCACGACAGAGTACCTTTTCCACCCCCACGCCTGATTCAGCTCTCCTCCCTCAGAGACAGTTCCCTCCGTTTCCATCTTACCACTGACTCCTTCTCTCCCCCACAGGCCCAGTCTCTGTTAAACGAGAGGACCCCATGCTTCCCCAGCCCCTCTCCTCTCCTCTCACCGACATGCTTCTGGAAGACTAGCCAGCACTTGCACTTGTGCTGTCGTCCCCCATCAATGCCGTACACCTGCTGCACTGCTCAGATCACTCTTTGAAGGCTTTCAGGGCCTGGTAATCCTGCTGTCGCCAGCTGGCTCTGCAGCTGTTGCCATCTCCGTGGAGGGGGCCACACCGTCCCCACTGAGGCTCCCTTACTTGACCTCGAACTTCTTTTCCTCCTGCCCTGCAAGTGCCTGTGTGGGGCTGGGTCCTCAGCTGGCTTGCTCTTCCCTATGCTCCTCTCCCTAGAGCTCCCTCTGCTCCCAAAGCTTAACCAACACTCTGAAGAAAAGGCTGATCCCGTCTGCCACCCAGCTCCCTTCTTGGCCAGTTTGATTTCTGATACACAGAATCTTCTCCGTGATAGTTGAGGAACCCCTGAGATACTGGTCCGGAGCCACCCCTTCCTCTGTGTTCCCCTAACCTGCGCAGAGATCAGTGCTCACCCTCGGGCACCTCTGGCCTGGCTGCCCCCAGCCACTCTGTCACCAGGGCTGCTACCTGAGTTCACATGCGCCCGACCTCTTGGCTGTTCTACCTGAATTGTGCATTCACTCGCTTTCCTGCCCTTCTCTTTTCTCTCCCACATTGCTGCAGAGGGGCCTCCTTAATGCATAGCCTGACCGAGACCTACTGTTTTCACTAATGCCGTAGTGGAAATAGTGTGGACTTCAGAATCTGGCAGGCCTGGGTTTCATTCTGGATTTATGCCTTGCTGGTAGTGGTTGTATGATCTGGACACGTTGCCCAAGTTCTGTGGACTTCTGTATTCCTACCGGTAAATAGAGATAGTAATCTTGCCCACGTGGGGTTGCTGGAAGGGGTAAATGAGCCAGTATGTACACAGAGCCCTGGTGTGTGGTGGGTACTCAGTAAAGCTGGTTTTCTTCTTCCTTGTATTTAATAGCAGTAACAGGGAGTTGTAGGGTCTCGGGGGAGGTAGAAAATGTGTGTCTGGCCTAAAGGCACTGGAATTTAAATTAAAAACAGATGAGCAAAAGAACTGCCATGTGCCAGGGTAGACCATCATTTAAACTAGCCTGTGGCTGTCGCTTTGCAATCTATAGACCAGGCAGACCTCAGGGGCCCGAGTGGGTGAGCTGGGGCAGGACATGGTGGGGAGACGCTGGGACAAGCCTTCAGCAGGCGGAGGACAGAGAGAGCAGAGAGAGCAGGCAGCCTCCGATAATGGAGGCCTGGCCCCAGGGGCAGATTTCAGGGGCAGGATGCTAGTCTTTAGAATGACTTGTAGTCAGAGCAATGCAGCCCTGGAGGAAGAATAGCACTGGACAGGGAGGCAAAACAGGAACCAAACAGAAGAAATAAAATGGGTTTGGGACACAAAATACAGGCATTAGCTTCATCACCAGGAGCGGAGCAATTACTCGAGTGGTAGCCAACTGTGAAGTCAGAGCAGGATGAGGAGTGAGGCTGGCTTGATGTCAAGCTGTCAGCCAGAGAGAGCCCTTTCCACTCACCCTTACTGAGGGGGGATGGCTGGGACAGGAAGCTGTGTCTGAGCCTCCCTAGTGGGGCCCTAGATGGAGGCAGGTGGATGGGGTGAAGTGCAGCAGGTCATGAAAGCTCCCCTTCTGCCTTCGTGACATTAGGAGTCTGAGAAAGAGGCCGGGTGGGGACCTAGGATGTAACCTGAAACTTACCGTGACTCCTGGGTTAAAGGCAAGATAATAGAGTGGAGGCGTACGTGTTAAGTAGATGCAGAATAAAAGAAGTGGTTAACCAACCTATTCCAGGAAGCCCTCAGGACGGGTGGAAGGGAATATTGGACTGTGGGCAAAGGCATTTCTAAGGGATAAAGCAAGGAGTCGGTAACTGCCCTAAATAAATGGAAAGTAGATTATTTTGGAGCAGATTGATTTCCTTATATTGAGGTGGTTTATTTGACATCCCAATAATTTGGGGTGTTGCTTCAACCTCTCAATAGCACTCCCCGGACGTTTCATACAAAAGTCCAATGCCACGTATTAGCTACGGGCAGCCAGACACTAAATTCTTTCAATCTTCCCTTCATACCAACAATTCCACATGTCTGACTTCAAGTGATTCACTCACCAACATTGCATCTTTCTAACACGTTTGACTTCTCTAGCCCCGTCTATTCCACCTCGTAACTAATGCTCGATTTTCTCAGCATGAGCTCTGTTTACGTGAAACAGGTAGGGCTTTCTACACCTGACTTACCTATTCTTCACTTTCTTCACACCATTTCCCCTGCCTAGAATGCCTCCTGTTTTAGGCCATTAATTCATGCCCCTTTCACCCCTTTCAAAGAAAACTCAAAATGAGTCTCTAATTAGGAAGGCTTCTGTGTTGAGGGTCCTTACGACCATGCCCAGGTTTGATGCTTTGCTGGGAGGACTCACAGGCTCCCGCATTTGGCACACGTGGATGGTTTATGAGAGGGAAAGGACTCAAAGCAAAATCAGCAAAGGGAACAGACACGGGGCGACTTCTGGAATAAACCAGGTGGAACCTTCGAAGAGTCCTTCCCCAGTGAAGTCACATAGGTGACTTAATTCTTGCTTAATCCCTCCAGCACTGAATTGTGACAACATGTGGGAAATGTTGTCAAACAGGGAAGCTCATTAGAGACTCCATGCCCAGGGTTCTTATCGAGGAGGGCTCACAGACACCCTCTGCCTAACATATACCAAAATTCCAGACTTCCGGAAGACAGACAGGTGGTCAGCATAAGCCACAACTGCTTGCAGACAGTGTAGGCACAGTGAGGCACACTAATCCTTAGGGGAAGCTGCCCCACACCACCTTCCCAGACATCAGCCACGGCCGTCTCTGAGGATAGCCGCCTCAGGCCTGCTCTGTGAACTCTTCTCTGCACAGCTTCCCTGCATAACCCCAGCTGTCAGAGCCTAACTGGTGGAGAAAATCCCCCCAGACAAGGAGCTAGGCTCCAGCTCAGCATGGCCACTTACTGCTAGGTGATACTTTGAACCCCTCAAACTCCATTTTCCTCCCTTATATGGAAAAGGGGAATTGTAATTCTTGTGTGTGGACCTCAAAGGTGACTGCGAGCACCGAGCACGAATGAGATGACGTAGTGTGTCATTCCACCCACCTCTGTTGGGCTGAGCCCCACGGAGTCTAAGGCAGTGAGTGAGTAGCACGGGACCTGCAGAGGGTGGTGCGATGTAGTGGCTTGGATGGGACAAAAGCCTGAGAGTGAAGCCTTAGCCAGCACTTACCAGCTTCGTTTCCATGAACACAAGACGCAATTCCCCTGAGCATCCAGACCAATCTGTAAAACGTGAACACAAATAATAAAACTGGTACCCGTACCGCCCTGGGTTGCTGTGTCGAGTAAGTAGAACAACCCACGCAAAGCTCCTCACCACAGCCTCCGGCCCATTGCAGGCACCCACGGTGACAGCTACTATTTCACTCAAATATTTGAGTACTTGCTTTGTGCCAGAACCTTGAAAACGGTTCTTGAAAAAGACATACACAGTCCCAGCTCTGTCTTCTGCTTGCTGGTACAGATTAATATTGAACAGATAATTATATAAAAATGAATTTTAATCATGCTAAGGGCTATGAAAGAGAAGTACAGTGTGACAAAAGAGCATGTAAAGAGGAAGAAGAACCTAAGCTGGCTGAGGAGGCATGCGAAGGCTTAGCTGAATATGTAATACTTTAGCTGGGCTCCAATGAGTTTAGCTCTGTGAGAAGTGGGGAGAGGAAGTTTCCAGCAGAGATAACAGCATGAGCAAAGGGAGACCAGCCTTAGGGTAAGGGCTGTAAGGAGGGAAGGTTCTGCACTCATAGGAGGAAAGGCAAAAAGAGCAGAGAGGCTGTTGGGATAAAGGGTGGAGCTCACAGATGATCCTGGAGACGTGGGCAGATTAGGGACTTGGAACCGGAAGGGTAATGGGAGGCTGTGAAAAGATTGTGTGACTGACAGCAGCTCGGCATTTTCAAAAGCTCAGTCTGGTTGCTGTGTGGAGAATGCTTTGGAGGAGCAAGTGGGCTGGTGGACCAGTTACTGGAGAGGAGGGGGCGAGGATCCACTATAGGAAGGGAGACCCATTACACACAAGAATGCCGCTGCAGGACCAGCTGACGGGGTGGTGGCTTGAATCTGGGGTGGGGGGTGGAGAGGTAAGTGGGATGTGTCTATGAGGTACACTCAGGGGTCTTCAGTGACAATTGGATGTGGGGGAGGATAGAGAAGGCATCGCCAGAAATGAGGCCAGTTGTCTGGTGACAACAGCAAGATTAGCAGTGGGTCTTCACCAAGAGGGAGCTGTGGAGAGAGGACAGATCGGTTCAGTTATGGATGTGTGGGCTTTGGAGTGCCTGTGAGACAGTCGGAAGGAGACGCCAGGGAGGCAGTAGCACATGTGGGTCTAAACACAGAGGAGAGAGACCACTGGGAGCTGTTAGCTTGTGCATGCTGTTTGGTGCCAGGACAGTGGTGTCAGGGAAGCTAGAGGGAAACAGTATTTCAAAGTGTGTGTTTTCTGGGAAGGAGGGCAGTCAACAATGTCTGATGTTGTAGAGGGGCCAGGAAGATGAAGACTGAAAACTGACCATTGGTGTTAGTGACCCAGAGCAGTTTGGGTGGCGTGGTGGGTGTAAGCCAGGCCGGACGGGGCCAAGGATTGGATTGAAGAGAGGCCAAGGGAGACAGTGTGTGAGGGTGAGGATAGGTCAAGAAGTTTGGCTGTGGGAAGGAGGAAAGCTCACATTTTAGAGATATACGAGAGTGAGAATTTTTGTGTTGCTTTCATTTTAGAAGAGACTTGTGATTGTTTCAGTGCTGGTGGAAGGAGCCAGCCAAAAGGGAGAGCTTGGTGGTGAAGCCAGTGGGATGGGTGATAATCAACATCAAGGACCCCTAAGGAGGCTGGAGTCCAGAAGAGGTAGAATCTGGCCTAATTCAGAGATCACCGCTGCCATGGCCCTGAGAGGTGAACTGGGGCGTCCCCTGCAGGGAGACACGCAGGCGTGGCGGCAGGAAGTGGAGGTGTTCTGGTCTGAAGACTTCTATTTTTTCTCTGTGCAGTAGGAAGTGAAGTGTGCCGGTGGGACTGAGGGGAGTGGTCATGGTTTGTGAAGAAGAGAAAGGTTTAAAATAAATAGTGAAAACAACAGCATGAGCTGAAAGGGAAAACCTGGCCCTGCTCTCTCTTATCTGTTCCTATGATCAAGTCTACAGAAAGGAACCCCGGCAAATATGATTTGAGGTCTCTAGCACCTTGTGGGGCACCTTTAGCAAGGTGCCCATGCTTGTAAGGTGCCCATACTTCCTTATTGAATTGAGTTGTTGGCCTGCCTATCTTTAAAAATCCTTCTCAGCATTTTCCCCTCCTTCCCAGGTGGCTGGCTCTGGGCTGTTGCCCCCTGACCCAGGGCTCGTTCACAGGAGTTGGGAGCACTGCTCAAGCCCCATTCTTCTAGCCCCAGAGGGCTGAACCCTCCCCCTCCTGTCGCTGACTACCCCCCACCCCTGTAGTCAACCCTGATTGCCAGCTTTGCCTTTTCTCGCTATAAGTGGGAGAATTGTAGACTTTTCAAACAGTTGAGATGACAAGACTTAGGTACTGGGAAGCATGCTTAGTGAGAAACAGGCTGTCCTGCTTTCTGCAGAACACCATCAGGCAGCCGTTCCATCTTTCCGTAAATACTTACTGAGCGTCTCTCATGGGCACTGTTCTCAGAGATGGTACCTCAGTAAACAAAAGAAACATCCCTGCCCCCAGGAAGCTTGTACTCGGGCAGAAGATGCTAGATGGCAGTAAGTGCTTTGGAGGAAAGTGCTGCAGGTGATGGGGCTGCCGGGCTGCTGCATTTCCATGTGGGCCACCAAAGGCCTCACGTGTGCGGTGACATTTGAGTAGATACCTGAAATGAGGGAACAAGCCATTGAGGTGTCAGGGAGAAGAACGTTCCTGGCAGGAGACAGCAAGCAGAAGAAGGCTCTTCTACTAGCCAAGAAAAAGTGTGGCTGGTGTCGCTGGAGCCTGTGAACAGGGTAAAGTGCTGGGAAACGAGGACAGAGAGGCCAGAGGCCAGATGACATGGGACTCTACGGACACTGACTTTTTATCCTGAGTGAGATGGGGCCATTGGAGTGGAGGAGTGACATATCTGACTTCTGTTTTTAAAAGGCTGCTGGGTTTTGAATAGACTGGAAGGGGCAGAGGCAGAGGTGAGAAATGAGCTCGGAGACTAACGTTGTAGTTGGTGGGGAGATGACAGCGATGCTGGAGGTGGTGAGCAGCCATTAGATAAGCTTGGAGGGAGAGCCAACAGAATGCGCTGTTGTGCTACAGACAGTAAGCCAAGGAGAACCCAGAGTTTTGGGTCCATGTAACAGGGTGCTTGGTGGCACCATTTTACTGAGAGGGAGGAGCAGGTTGAGCGGGGTTGGATGTGTTACCTTGAGATGCCTGGTAAACAAATATGGCCGTTGGAATGACTAGTTCAGGGTTGACGTCCCAATCACAGAGAGAAATCGGGATATTGCTAGCCTTAGGTGGCATTTAAGGTAGGAGCTGGATTAGCTCACCTGGAAAATGAATGTAGATACGAGAGACCAGCCGGCACTCTGAGAAATGGGGGGCGAAGGAGTGGCCAGTGAGGGGGAAAAGGTGACCCAGAAGCTGGCACGATGGTCTGGCTTGGTGCTTCTTGCACAGCAACAGCTATAGAATCTAGCCTGGGAACTCGTTAAAAAGCAGATTTCTAGCTGCTACTGAGAGATCCTGATTGTGACAGATATTGATTAGGATAGATTAAGCTACTGTAACAAATAGGCCCCCAAACAGAGGTGCGTCTCTCTGGGTAAGGTGTCCAAATCATCCTTTTCACTCTCCAGGACACATTCTTAGGACCCAACCACGCTGGAAACCATTCCTGGACTTTGTGCAGAGGTGTGATTCCCCACCCAGACTGGAAACCCCTTGGGAATGGGAACTGTCTGGTAACTTGGGGTCCTGTACCACTCCCCCCACTGCCCACAATAGAATGAGATGTAGGCTTCTGCGTGCAGCAGGCACTGAATAAATGCTAGGAGTGAAGGATGTTAAATGCTTATTTATGTGTCGTGTACTGTCATTTATATGGGCTAACACATTTAACTGTAACTCCAAGCCTTAGAGGCAGGTACTATTATTGTCCCATTTTCTAGCTGAGGAGATGACAGAAGTAAGTGAATGACAGAAGGGACTGACCCTCAGTGGCCTGGTTCCAGGGCTGGTCTCTAGACTGTACTGCCTTTCATCACAAACCGTCTTTTGGTGACGGTTGGGATGTGGGACATTTTCCCCTAGCCATGACACAGACCAAAGAGCACTGGACTTGGGGTCAGAAAGGCCATATTCAAGTTCCTGCCCTGCCATTGCTAGCTGTGTGATTTGGGGCAAGTTGCTTGACAACTCAGGGCCTCAGTTTCCTCAACAGAAATAGAATGATGGTAATATTGCCGCAGAGTTAGTGTGAGAACTAGGTGTGATGTTATATGTAAAAATGCAAACTGCCAAGTATTAGTAAGCGTAAGGTCGTATTATATTATTATTATGTTTGAAAATTAAACTGGAACTCCTAAGATTAGCCGAAAGAGCTGCCTGAGGGGTGTCAATCGTAGGAGACCCCACAGGCCTTGCTTTAAGCCCAACAGTTTCTCTATATACTCTTATTTGCCGATGTGTCTGCATGAGATTTAGTTTGAGGAGTTTTAGCTTTTAAAACAACTGTGGCACTCTTTTCCATTCTTCCTGCTTCTCTTGGGTCCCCTTTCTAGGCTCTCCCCCTGCTTTCCCTCTTCTGTTGTCCTAATCAAGCCCGTCAGCCCCAAGAGCCTGACGTCCAGTGTTGTACTGAGGTGCTACAATGTTCTGTGAGCTGCACTGTCGGATGGCCGCCCCCGTGTGAGCTGGGCGTCTGGGGTGTGCCTGGGGTGGTGGACTTCTGGAAGCTTCTCCCCTCCAGACTGGGGTGAGAGGGCCGCCTCTGGTGCCATCAGCTTCCTCCCTGGGTCTGGGCCAAAGCTGGCCTCGCTGCTGGCCAGGAGGGGATTGCCCTCCACAGACTCTTTAAGCTTTCGGGCAGTTGGCAGAGGACATTATGTCACATGTCTGTGGTCAGTTTTGGAGACATGAACTTAACGCAAAGGTAGCTGTTCACCAGCATTTGTGGGAAGATGAGGCGCAGCTAGAATGATGTTGGCCTTTGGTAGCTAAAAGTCACCAAAAGGTCAAGCCAGGGTTTCTGAATCCTCCTCGGGGTGTCAGTTCTGCAGCTTATCTAGGGTAGTTTCAGGGCTCTTCCCTTTCCTCAGAGTACCCTGAGGCCATGGAGGGTGGGGCCCAGCAAAGGCCCCGCCCAGTCCTGAAAAATGCTTCAGAATTCCAGGCTAAATCCAAACTAGGGTCTGGTGGCTGTGTGCATCCCAGCTCCCAAGAGGCTTTGGTTGTGGAGCCACTGGGTTCTCCATCACTTTCCAGGTGCATGTACTCTTGTCTACCAGTCCGTGTGAGAACATAGGGTGGTCAGGAATGGAGAACGGGGAGGGCACTGTGAGTCTGAGATGATGGTGAGGACATGGGGTTGCTACCCACATTCAGTAATACAGCCTGGCTGGGGATGAGGGAACCTTTCAGATGATGAGACGTGAGAGTTGTGGCGAGAACTAAAGGTAGAGGGCTGACCTAGCCTCAGGGGAACCCCTCAGAGAGCCTCCTCGAGGTGTGGTCAGGGGTGTGGGGAGAAGAAAAAAGTACAGACTCCCCAGCGCCAAAGGATCAGGGAGTTTCAAGAAGGAAGTACCAAATACCACATAAAAGCAGGGGGGCAACGATTTAGGAGAGACTCCTGGGCAAGTCTGATTACATGACTACAGTTGAGATCTTCAAACTAATATAAAATGCTTTTCCAAACTATGCAGGGCCTCACACACACACCCCAACACCCAGATGACTCGGGCCCCCGCCTCCAGGTTGTAAAAAGGCAGAGTACAGGTGAACTTGGGAGAGCAGGGAAGGCTGCGGGCAGGTGCCAGTGGGGTCTGCAGGCACCGCTCTGGGGCCAGGAGTGGGAGGGGAGGGGACTGGAGAAAGTGGCCGGTGGACTTGTTGCTGGGTCAGGACGGTGAGGAATCTGCCACCGTCTGGATTTGTGAAACACCGTGCTGGATTTGTGTTTCCCCATCCATGTGTGCATGTGGTAGGTTCTCAGCAAAGGAATTAGTGAGTAACTGAATGAATACATGTTTAGTGGGAGACAGTCCAGTATAACCATGAATTCAAAATAATGCATTGGGTGAACTGAGGAAGAAAATGGGTTTGCAGGGTAAAGTAGAGAAATGAGGAAAAGGGCAACAGAAAGGCAGCTCTGGGTAGAGGAAGAACAGTTAGGGGTTAAGGGTCCCAGGTGAGGGCCATAGCCCTGTGTTGCGGGGGAGGTGTTGGTATCTGGAAAAGCCATGGAGAGATATCCAGCTTGTGCACGCAAGTGAAGATAAAGTCAGTAATGTTCTGTGCCCACCCACAAGGTTACAGCTGGGACCTGAGCCTTAACTAGAGTACTGCCTGTGGGGGAGGGAGGGATGTGGGGAAAGGGAGGTTTGGAGGGGGTGGGGGAGAGGACCCGGCTCTGTGATCAGGCCTCATCCAGTCATCATGGTCACTTCTGGGCCCGGACAAGGGGTTGAGGGCAGGAATATGGGGATACAGAAGAAGATACAGGGAGCAATCTTTTCCTATAGAGAACTAGATAATAACTAGTTTAGGCTTTATGGACCATATGGTCTGTGGTGCAACTGCTGAACTCTACCACTGTAGCACAAAAACAACCATAGACGATTTGTAAACAAATGAGCGTGACTGTGTTCTGATAAAACTTTATTTACAAAAACAAGTGGTGGGCCTGTCAACCCTTGATGTATATTAACTAATCTTCAAAAATTCTGTGAGTTAACTGTTATCATTGTCACCATTTTACAGATGAACAAACTATAAAATGATGACAATGATGGAGAGACTAAGTAAGTTGCTGAGGTCACATGGCTATTCAGCAATGGAACCAGGATTTGAGCCCAGGCAGGTCCACTCCAGAGTCCATGGTGGTAACCATTATACCACACAGCTCTTGGCAGACCTTAGAAAGGCAGGGAGGAACCCCAGGTCCTCCTTATTCCTTGACAGCCTCCACTGCTTCCTAGCCATAGGACCTCCCCAAGTCTTCTCCTTTGAAAAATGGGGATGATGATAATAATAATATACACATCATATGGTTGCTGTCAGGATGAAAGCGAGACAATGCATGTAAATTAGTTGGCTCTGAGCCTGGACACAGCCTCCGTAACTGTAATCCTGACTCATATCCAATTCCAGTCCTTAGCTTCCAGTCACATCTTTTCATATTGTCCCCTTGTCCTCTGTCTGCCTCATTCACATTTGTCCTAGGTGCTTTTCATGGCCCTGCTTCCAACAGCGCTTTTCCACTGAGGCCTCATTTCAATCCTCAGTTTCCCTTCTTATTTACCAAACATTGACTGAGTACTCTGTGCCAGGCAGAGGGCTGGCTGTGAGGATCTGGGGACCAATGAGGATAGCCCCTCCGTTGAGGAGTGTTTTGTGCAGACCCTAGATGGCAGTGGGGACTGTGACAGAGTTGGAGCTGAGGGTGGGGGCTGAGAGTCCTGGAGTCAGAGCTCGCTAAAGAGGAAGAAGCTCTTGTGTGGAAAGATCAGTAGTGTTTTGTTGGTGGTGGTTTTTTCCCTCTTGGTCTAAGTTCTGAGAGCAAATCTAAAAAGTCTCTTGTAGCCTCAGAGCCAGGTGGACTCTGGATGGTTCTGAGCAGCAGAGAGAGTTCCATTCGAGGCTTCCCTATGAGTGACACTGACATTAAGGCGGCAGCAGCAGGACCCAGAAGAGGGGGCGGGGAAGCCCTTTAGCCCTTGAACCGCAGTCTCTTCACCAGCAGTGTGTGGGTGCACCCCCAGGCAAATGAGGAACCAGAGGTTTCTTGGCAACTTGGAGAGAAGTCACGGTTGTCTTCAAAGGAACGGGAATCATGTCCACATCATTCTCTGTCCTGTGCCGTGGTGGTTGTGTTGAGCTGTGGGAGCAGCTGCGAGGAGGAGGTGAAGGGCAGGAGCAGAGGCCTCGCTGTTGTCTTGTGGGGTTTCTTCTTTAGAGGAAAGATCTTTCTGGGCTTTGCAGACAGAGGCTTTGGTAAAACCTGTGAGCCCCTCTCAGTTCTCCCTGTGGCGTGGCCACAACATACTAAAGTGGTTTTCTTCTTTTTCTTCTGCCGCCTCCGTCTGCTCCTCCTCTTCTTCTTCTTTTAAACTTTCCTGGTAGTAACTGTTCTTCCTGGAAGAGCAGAATCTCAGAATTCAGGGGCCAGAAGCAACGTGGAGTGAGCAGCTGGCACCCTAGCAGAGCTATTCCCTTGAGTAATGCCCCGGGCAGAGCCTCCTTGGGTCACTGCATCTTGGGATTTGACATTTTTACTTTTCCTCATTGCTACCTACAATGTCTCCTCCTTTAATTTAACCCCAGGACCCTTCACTGGGTCTTGGGTGGGTTTGGGGAGTGACGTATTTGCACCCGGCCTCTGTATCAGATGTGAGCAGTGGAGTTGGCTCCTTACGTTCCTGGCAGGGCCTGAGCAGAGCTGGGAAAGAGCAATTGGCCTCTAGCAGCCCGTGCTCTGGCAGCTTCATTGGCCAGTGTGGTGTTGCCCCTCGTTTGCCCGTGGCTCAAGGCCCATCCTGGGGCACCAGGGCCTGTAAGTTTCACCTCCCAGAGCAAGCCATCTCTCCTGACTCCTCAGCCCTCAGTCCCGTCCCTTACAGGGGCGGTGGGGGGAGGCTGGAGGCCTCTCCATAGTTCTCAGACTCCTCCCAGGCACCGCCGTGCATTTCACCACATCTCCTGGACCCTAAGAGTTTTTGTCCAATCCAGTCATTTGCAGTGGAGACCTCAGGCCTAGTTGAGGGGGAGGGTCACACCAGGCTGCATGAGGGTTACTCTGGGGAAGCAGCACTGATTAAATCCCAAACAGGGAGTCCCACAGGGCTGCACTGCAGCAATGGGTGTGGGTGGAAGGACCAGGCGACAGGCTTCAGGACTGGCTTCGAGGAGTTTTCCCATTGCTGTCTCCCTAGGATGTCGTCTGTCTTCTGCTAGGAATCGTGTAATTTATTCTGGGAGAAATGTTAGATGTCAGCTGGTCTGACTCACCCTCAGTCAAGACTGTCCCTAAGACCCCCTGCCTAGTTATGTCTCCTCCTAGCGTCCTTTACGTCCTCTGCTCCTCTGCCACATCTCACTGGTGCCCTCACTTATCCAGTCTTCCAAACCGCAACCTGGGGCTCATCCTCCACTGTCCTCTCCCTCCGCCTTTCCATCGAAGCCAGTTCTAAATCTATGCGTTTTACCTTGGGAATGCCTCACACACATGGCTTCCCCTGACCACTGCCTTGGATCAGGTCTTCGTCCTCCTTTGGTCTGTGTGGTAGCCTCTTCCACTAGGTTCCCTGCGTAGGCCTGTCCTCTGTGGTTATCATCCCTAAAAAGGTCAACAGCGTGGGGTAAAAGTTGGAACTCTCGACGTTGGCATGCATTCAGGACTCTTCACAATGTGCTCCTCCTCTCTCTACACTTACAGCTCAGAGACCTTGCAGGTGTTTCGGACAGGGTATTTACTTACACAGGAAATAGCTGCACAGGTGATGGCAAAGCTGGGAGGCCAACAGTGAGGCAACGCCAAGATGAGTCATAACAGGGAGCTGCCCACCATTTCTAGAATTGAGAGGACAAAGGGAAGACATGGTGTTTCCAGAGCTTAAGAGCTGGGGACCACAGAGGGCTGCCTGGTGGAAACTAGTCCACAGAGCGGGGGTCATCTAGTGGTGATTCTAGCCGTGGAGCAGACCCAGTCAATGTTGAGATTGTGCCCAACACCCCCGACAAGGGAGACATACTCTGGCTTCCCCCTTCCTCCCACCCTTTAGTCTCCTACAGTGCCTCTCATTGACTGAACCCAACCAGAATCGAGGGAGCCTGGGAAACAGTTTGTGGGAGTCAACCCTCACCCCACCTTACAATGCAGACCGGGGCAGAAGAAGAGCAGAGAGTGGCTCTGAGAGCACACAGGCAAATGACTGGCATGTGCCCTTAATTCCACTTCAGCTATAGTAAATTATTAAACATTCCAGAATTTTTATGAGACTTTCTGGGAAACTTTTTTGTCACCTTCATCTAGAAAGTGCCTCTTCCTTCTGCAAGACCAGCTGAGATGTTTTCTCCTCTGTGAAAGCAGCAGACACCTCAGAAAGTGTTAGCTACACCTCACCTGGGCTCCAACAGTTCTTTGTTAAATCTCTCTGTGTGGTACCTGTCACCAGGGTATTGTAATGCATTGTCCCATGTCTGATTTCCTCTGCTCCAATTGGAGACCCTCCAGGGCAGATAAGGCTATCACGGGTCTCTGCCTTCTCAGCACCCAGTCCAGGACATGTACGTACTGAATCTGTGCAGGGATGTACAAATGAGGAGATGGTGGGCTGCCTGCCCAACGTTTCACAGCTGGTGAGAGACGGAGCAGGAATAAAGCCAGTTCTCTGGCCCTGTGCCCCTTCTACTCTGGGATTTGATCCATGGTCACCAGAACGCCCAAGAATTAGAAGTTGAAAACCCTGGAGACCTAGTTCCTGGGCTTATGTCTTATAAAGTACAATGTAATATGTAAAAACATTCCCAACTTTCCCAGACCTTCATTAATTTAAACAAGACTCTGGGGGACTGTGGACAGACCGACAAGGACGCACCTTCTGTGTGAAACCTGAGACTGAATTCTGCTAGATACGTGTCCTTTGTATTGTAACCAAAAGCCAAACTCACGCTGCTTCAGAATGTTAGACTATTTATTATGCGTTCCCCAAAAATGAATCAGAAGGAACATGTAAATAAAGAGTATCAGTCATGACATCTACAGTTTTCCTTCAGCATTCTAGAAAATTCTCACGGGAAAGATGCATCAGTTTATGAAGCTAAAACATGGTGTGTAAAAGAAACTCAAGGAGAGTTCTCCTGGAGCAGATGAAATGTGGTTTTCTTTTGTCTGTTTTGGTTTGAGTTACTAACCCCTCAGCAGGAGGACGACGTTCTCCTTTCCTTCGATGGCAGGAATAGGTATTGTGAACTGCGGTAAGGAGATACGCAAGCTGTATTAGTACTTATGATGGCTTATAAGTACTTACTTATTTTCTTATTTGTAAGAACTGACTCTTTTGCTGTTTTTGTTACCTAAGCTATTATACCCAAAGGGGAAAGATTTTAATCAAATGGAACTCTTATTCATTTCCACTAAATAACTGCCGGGGAATGACAGTGTACCAGCTGCAAATGTTGGAGTAATTAGAGAAATGTATTTGCTAGAAATGTCAGCCTTTGCAGTTCTATTATCGGGGCTCTCGTGTCAGCGAGCACAGTGAATTGATTGCATTTGTGGAGCTGGGTCACAGGCCTGAAGAACTTCAGAGGAAGGACACAGACCCCGTACAGCTCAGTTTATGTACAAGAACGTGGCCTTGTATACATCTAAAGTCCATATTGTACAGAAGAACAAAAGTGCTTATTTCTAAAAGGTCTCATGAGATGAAAACTCCATTTCATGCAAATAAACACTGGACAAGATGACACATTAGCGTGTGAACAAGGACAGCAAATGGCTTAGGCTTGCTGACTAGGGCCAGGCAAGACACACCGTGGAAAGAAAAGGTAGGATGGGGCTTCCGGTCCTTAGGCCTCTGCTGGCTGTTCCCCCGGCCAGGGGGCTGTCTGTTGTCTGTGAGGGTCCACACGTACTGGGTCCTGCCAGTACAAACACTGACAAAACCCAGGCCCGCCGGCAGCCTGATAGAGCAGTGGCTCCCCAAGTGTGCTTCTGACGCCCCGGGGGTGCCAGAGCAGCTCCGATGAAGAAGGCAGCTAGTGTGCTCTTATTTAAAATTCAAGTATGTTCAGGCACAGAAATGGGCAGATTTTACAAACGGGAGTTTTGCCCCTAGAAGAGCAGGTTGTTAAACATTTACCATTACCCACTACCTGGGACTCCTTGAGACCCTTTTAGGGGATCTGCATGGGCAAACTATCTTCATAATAATACTAAGATATCATTTGCCATTTTTACTCTCCTTCTTTCTTGAGCATACAGTGGTGTTTTCTAGAAGCTACGTGACGATGGTATTGCCACGGATTCAGTGCAGGAATAGATAGGAAAATCCAGCTATCTTCTATTAAGCCCAGAGATGTACAAAAATCTAAAACAATGCCACTCTTCTAATTTTCTTTGTTTTGGAAAATGGTTGTTTTTCATAAAAATACTGTTTATGTTAACGTATAACTGGCTCGTGATTATCTTAAAGTAACGTAATGAAATTTTTTTTTATTTTCTCAACTTTAATCTGAAATATGATAAATATTGATAGATATAACCCAGATAAAAATTCTTTGGGGTCCTCAGTATTTTTTTAAGAGAATATTTTTTAGAGCAGTTTTATGTTCCCAGCAAAATTGAATGGAAGGTACAGAGACTTCCCATAGACCCCTCCCCCCACACTTGCACAGACTCCCCTACTATCACCATCCCCCATCAGAGTGGCACATTTCTTACAGTTGATGAACCTACATTGTGTAGGGGAGGAAAACAATTTTCCCTCTATCCTTCTGAGTTCTTAGCCAAGCCAGATTAATAAGAGAAAAAAAAACAATCTCATACATACTGGGGTGCCAAAAAAATGGATACACATGTCTTATAGTCATCTTTTGTTATCAGTATATATTGAGTATTACAATTTTAATAGTTTTTTTCTTTCTTAAAATGTGTATACATTTTTTTGGCACTCTCTGTATATATCATGTATACAGGGGATAACCTGGGAAAAATGAGTAACTCTCCAAAGTGGCTTAGAATTCAGATTTGAACACCCTTTTAAGAGGGAAAGGGGAGGAGGGATGTAGGCCTCTTAGGGAGAGTAATTAGTTTTTAGGAAACCTGAATGGGCTCTTAGGAGAAAAGATGGGCGATATGAGAGTTTGTGACAAAGTTTGTCTGGATATCAACTTCTAGTTTCTTCTGTGATGAGTCAATCTTCCCTGGTTGATGGAACTCCCAGAAATGTGATAATTGAGTTCCTTTTGAAGGATCTGTCTTTAGACAGATAAAGTGTTCCAAGTGTGCCTCCATTTGCTGTTCTTCAAGTGTCTACAGTTCAAAATAATATACCAATGCAGCATATTTTGGGGTGACAGGTCCTGAATTCCTACAGTTATATTTTGGGGTGGCATATTCTGCTACCCCAATTCCATAGTTTACATTAGGGTTTACTCTTACATTCTATGGGTTTGGACAAATGACATGTATCCATCATTATTGTATCATACAGAATAGTTTCACTACCCTAAAAATCCTCCATGATCCACTATTCATCTCTTCCTTCCTCCATCCTAATCCCTGGCAACCAGTGGTCTTTTTACTGCCTCCACAGTTTTGCCTTTTCCAGAATGTCATATAGTTGGAATTATACAGTATGTAGCCTTTTCAGATGGGCTTCTTTCTTTTAGTAATATGCATTTAATGCTCCTTCATGTCTTTTCATGGCTTGATAACTCATTTCTTTGTAGTACTGAATAATATGCCGTTGTCTGGATGTACTGTAGCTTATCCATTCACCTACTGGAGGACATCTTACGTGGCTTCTAAGTTTTGGCAATTATGAATAAAGCTCCAATAAATATCCACGTGCAGGGTTTTATGTGGATATAAGTTTCCAGCTATTCTGGTAAATGCCAAGGAGTGCGATTGCTGGATCAGATGGTAAGAGCGTGTTTCATTTGTAAGAGGCCAAACTGTCTTCCAAAGTTACATTGCTATCAGCAGTGTATAAGAGGACCTGTTGCTCCACATCCTCGCCCGCGTTTGGTGCTGTCAGTGTTCGGATTTGGCCATTCTGATAGGTGTGTTGTGGCATCTCACTGTTGTTTTAATTTGCATTTCCCTGATGACGTGTGATGTGGCGCATCTTTTCATGTGCTTGTCTGCCATCTGTGTATCTTCTTTGGTGACGTATGTTTTGGATAACAGTCCTTTATCACATGTTCTCCAAGTCGGTGGCATTTCTTCTCATTCTCTTAACAGTATCTTTCACAGAGCAGAACTTTTTAATTTTAATGAACTCCAGCTTATCAATTTTTTCTTTCATGGATTGTGCCTTTGGTGTTATATCTAAAAAGCCATTGCCAAACTCCAGGTCATCTAGATTTTCCTTCTGTGTTATTGTTAGGGGTTGAGTAGTTTTGCATTTTACATTTAGGTCTGTGATTCATTTTGAGTTCATCTTTGTGAAGGGTGTAAAGTCTGTGTCTAGATTCATTTTTTTTTTTTTTGCATGTGGATTCACAGTTGTTCCAGCACCATTTGTGAAAATACAGTAGAATTGTATTGCCTTTGCTCCTTTGTCAAAGATCCTTTACGTGGGCCTATTTCTGGTCTCTCTATCCTGTTCCATTGATCTACTTGTCTGTTCTTTCACCAGTACCACATGCAATGTCTTGAATATTATAGCTGTATAGTAGCTCTCCAAGTCGGGTAGAATCAATCTTCCAATTTTGTTCTACTCCTTCAATAGTGTGTTGGCTATTCTGGGTCTTTGGATCCTCAATTTTTAAGAGTCTAAAGGGGGGGCCCTGAGACCAAAAAGTTTGCATTCATGGTATTGCATTCTGTAATGCATTCATGGTATGGAAGAGAAAGATGGACAGACACACAGATGAGTGCATTACATTTCTTGTGCTAGGAAAGAGGATAGCATGCGAGCGGAGGGGAATCTGAACTAAGTTTTGTACGTCCTACTGTTCTGGGGGCTGAACCAGCCTGTTGCTTTAGGGTACATCCCTGAGTCCAAATTCACATGCCATATGACACAGACATGAGCCTGGTCTCAGGAGAGAATCCTAGAGAGGCATAGGACGTGAATTGTCAGCCTCCCTGGGACTGGAAAACACAGGGCAGAGCAGGGCAGTCTGGAATTGGTCTTCTCAGAAAAAGTCTGGCTAATTAGGGTTGTATATATAACTCAAGTGCCATACCTTTTCATCTTTATAACTAAAGCTTGTTAGCTCTTAAGAGTAAACCATGTTAAAAGGGGAACAATCACATCTGTACATCTCACCTACCACCCGTGAAGTTCTGCAGGAAACACATGCAGAGAAGAAAAGGTGGGCCTTTGATCTCAAACCCCAGCATCAAAAAAACCCACAAAACAAATAAAACGAATCCCCTGGTCTGTTGGATGCCTCCAGAGAGAAAGATTTATTTGCTGAAAGAGGCCATTTCCTTTCTCTGCTTCCTTCACCCAGGCCACCCCCCAAACTCAGACTACTCCCGCAGTGAGAGAGCCTAGCAGCTGACTTGAGGAAAGCTGAGAGTTGGAGGGGTCGGGCTGCACAGCTGTTCCCAGGCCCAGTGGACCTCACCAGCTGCAGGAGAACCGTGAGGGAATTCCAAGAGCAAGTCAAAGCACTGAAGCCCCAGGCCAAGCCTTCCTGCTCCCCAGCCATGTGGAAGCACGTCACCCCCAGGGACTGCCCCAGATGGCCTCCCACCCATTAACCATTTGCCAGTGATTTCCCCAGGCACCACTTCTGGCACTGTGCCAAAAGAACAGAATTCCTGCGGTGGAGGCAGGGTTGTTGTTAACCTGGGAACCACCGGTGGGTTCAGAGGGTCCCTAAAAGGTCCAGACGTGTGTGCTATTTTACAGGGAGAAAGTCTAGAGTTTTCATCATATTTTCAAAGGCAGGGGGCTGTCCTTGCTCAAAAAAGGTTAAGAATCACTATGTTAGAAGCCAATACTCCTTACAGCTGCTCTGTTGAGCATTTTTCAAAAAGTGCATTTAATAACATCAGTTCAACAAATAGGTCAGTTGTTCTCCATGCCTGGGCCAGTGCTAAGGGCTGGAGATGCAACAATGAGCAAGACCAGATGCAATCTGTGTGTCATTAAGGGACACAGACATAAATCAAATAATCACACAAACACATGTCAAATTTCATACCAAGTATTGCTCTGCAGGAAAGGAACCTGGTTCTATGATGGATATAACAGTGGATGTTTAGTTTTTCTTTTTCTGTATTTATCTTTGAATAGGTAATGCATTCATTTTCAAAAATTCAAAAGGACTATACAGTGAAACTGCCTTCCCCCAACCTCCCTTATCCCCAGCCACTCCCTGGAGGCTATGCAAATTCTCCAGACTGGTGAGTGGGCCTCCTGCTGTTAGACCAGAGAGAGATGAGCAAGCTTACCTGAGGGTTTGAAGCTTGAAATGAAATTTGAAGCATGAATGTCAGTTAACTAAGTGAAGGGAACTGGAAGGGGACAGGGGAAGCACTCTAGACAGCGGCAACAGCTTATGCAAAGGTCCCGTGGCAGGAGACAGCCTGATGTATTACAAGAACTAAAAGAAAGCCTGCATGGCTAGAATGCAGAAAGCAAGGGGGCGGGGAGAGGTCCAGGATGCCGCTGGGTGGAGAGGAGGCAGGCTGATAGCCTGCTCAGCAGTATGGCTTTTCCCTACAAACCCTGGGAAACAAACCGCTGAATGCGGAGGGAAGGTCACCGTCAATCATACTTGCGTTTTGAAAATATCACCGTAGCTATTGTATCGAGACTGGATTGGAGGGGAAAACATTTAATGGTCTCTTATTTAGTTCAGGTAATAAATGATGTGGGTAGTTGGTGGTGCTTTATATACAGCAAGGGCCTCACATAACTTTCCTTCAGCATCATTTTGTTATAATGTTGATGAGCTGCTATAGGAACTTAGCTCTTGTTTTATCTATCAATCAGCCTGTGGTAGAATTGGTTTTGTTATACATCATTTCACCAGAGTTCCAAGAATATATCAACAATGTTAGGTGAGGACTTACAATATACTGCAAGAAATGTATTGGTGTGCAGGTTCTTACTTCTGAAAAATGTTAACAAACATTTGTTTCAATTCTCTTAACTGAACAGAAGAAAAGCCGTAACAAGAGTTTGCCTAGAATGTAGTTAACACCTGGCTATATTTTGTCCAAGCACATGGCCACACTGACAGGATAATTTAGCATCCTGTGAAAAGGTTGATGGACAAAGGGCTGAAGTGTCATGGCGTCTTGCTAGACGTCATCTGGTCCCGCCCCCACCTGACCACCCCAGGCGTCTCCCACTACAGGAGCCCTCCAGTGGCATGAGATTGGTCCTGTTGTTACAGGTTCTAACAGAGTGACCCCATGGGTGATGTCCAATAATTAATACACCCGATCGCTGGCTGTCATGGTTTTGGTCTGTGTACTTACTTTTCCTTCTGTTCTCTTAACCCCCCAGAATGGCTTATTCTGAGGAACAAGGAGGCATTCCCTGTGGTTTCCTCCGCCAGAATTCCGGCAACTCCATTTCCTTGGACTTTGAGCCCAACACAGAGTACCAGTTTGTGGAACAATTGGAAGAGCGCTACAAATGTGCCTTCTGTCGCTCAGTACTTCACAACCCCCACCAGACAGGCTGTGGGCACCGCTTCTGCCATCACTGTATCCTGTCCCTGAGGTGAGTGGGCAGGCCTGCAGCTCTGGTCACAGCAGACCAGCCAGCACCAGAAGGGGGTGTCCTGAGATCTAAATGTCATTTATGGCCACTCAACTGTAATCGCGGTTTTGGAATTGCTGTGGTTGGCCACAGAACCACGAATATGAGGAGGGGCTCTCCCGGGCCCTTCTGTGAGAGCCTGAGGAGTAAGCTTCATTTTTTGGCACTTCCTTACTGATGTTTACCTTCTCTTAAAATTCTAACCACACCTGTCTTGCATGTGAGGGCAAACCTAGAAGCATAGGCTGTTTGGGGAAGGACCCATGTCTCCTGACGGTCTTTGCTGTAATTGCCCTGACCTTTCCTTGCCCTTAAGGCAGAGGTGGTGTCGTGTGGAGAAGAGACTTCGCTGCCATGGTTGTTGTCCATTCCCAGGCAGCTATAAAACCTGGGTCATGCTGTATTGAGGGAGAAAAGCAGGCATTTCGGGCTTATCGAGGGGCAGTAAGAAAGTTGTACCTTGCCACACTTGGAAAGGGGGTTATTAAGGCACGTTCTCCTTCTTTCATGGATTTGTTCATGCAGCACCTGTGTGTTCCAGGCACCTTGCTAAAATAAGCCCTAGTGTCCAGAAGTGAAGAGCTAGAGGTTCAGTGTGGAACAGGACCCAGTCTCTGCCTTCTAGAATGTTCCAGTCTTGTGAAGGAGAGAGGTTGGGGTACAGTGAGATAAGCAAAAGACTGCCGTGGGAGCACTGGCAGAGAGCATTTAACTCTGTCTGGGGAACTCACTAATTGACTTGCATCCTGGGGGATGAATGGGAGTTTTTCAGGAAGACTGGAGAGGTGCTGATATTGGGAAGCAGGGGTGGGGCCCTTCTGGGAGGAGGGAACAGCAAGAGCAAAGACAGGCCCGACCTGCTCGGGGAATTTCAATGGGTTGAGCATGGCTGTAGTGCTGGGGCTGCTCTTGGAAGAGCTGTTGAGGTCAAGTCTTAATTCTGGCTCTTTTTATTTTTCTCTCCAGAGAATTAAATGCAGTGCCACTCTGTCCTGTAGATAAGGAGATTATCAAATCTCAGGAGGTAAGAAAACCACTGCTTTGGTTTAGCAGCTCTCTAGGTGATGGAGAAGCCAGTGTCCTGATTGGACATTGAGGTTGGAGCAGGAGAGAGGGAGAGGAGCCTTCCTTGGAATCTATATTCCTCTGCTGAGGGGTCAAGTCAGACCTCACTCCTACCACTGTTTGAGAGTCTTGTTCTGGTCTTTATTGAATCCCCACCCCACCCCCAAGTTTCTTCTGATTCTTCCTTACCATCTTCTTATACTGGTTCCAGTTACATTGAGTGCCTTGGAGAAATGAAACATCCTGTTTCCTGGAATTCACTTTTTTATTTGGTTAATCTCTAGAACTTCCTTTTATTATTATTGTGTCTAATAATAGCCTTATTGAGATATAATTCATATGCCATAAACTTTACCTTTAAAGTAGACATGTTTCTTGAGTATACACCTAGGAGTAGAATTACTGGGTCATATGGTAACTAACTATGTTTAACGTTCTGAGGAACTGCCAGAGTATCTTTCAAAGCAGCTGTACCATTTTACATTCCTACTAGCAATGTATGAGAGTTCTAATTTCTCCAGATTCTTGCCAAAATTTGGTCTTGATCTTTTTGATTATCGCCTTTCCAGTGGGTGTTAAGAGGTAACTTGTGGTTTGGATTTGCATTTCTCTGATGATTAGTGGTACTGAGCTTCTTTTCATGCGCTTGGCCATTTGTAATATCTTCTTTGTAAAAATGCCTTTTCAAGTCCTTTGCCTATTTTTAAGTGGATTATTTGACTTTTATTGTTGAGTTCTTTATGTATTCTGAATAACAGTCACTTATGAGATATATGATTTGCAAATATTTTTCTCCCATTCTCTAGGTTGTCTTTTCACTTTCTTGATGGTATCCTTTGAAGCACAAAAGTTTTTCATTTTATGAAGTCTTATTTGTCTTTTGTGTGTTCAGTTGCTTGTTCTTTTAAGTGTTGTATCTAAGAGACCTTTATCTAACCCACGGTCGTGAAGATTTTTCTCCCTTGAAACTTCCTTTTAAGCTCAGTTTTCTTCCTTTAAAATTCCAGTACAGGACATTCAAGTATCACCTCCTCCAGGAAGCTCCCCGAGCACCTGTCTGATGTACCCGCTCCTTCTCTCCCTCTTATGATGCGAATTGTCAGTGCTTAGCAGAGGACAGTGCTGTCCTTGTGTCTGCCTCACCCGCTAGGCCAGGGATTGGCACACTACAGCATGGGATTTGTTGGGACAAATCCAGCCTGCCACCTGTTTTTGTATGACCTGTGAGCTAAGAATGGTTTTTATATTTAAATCATAGAAAAAAAAATCCAAAGATGGGTACACAGGAACTCTGTACTATTTTTGCGACTTGCTCTGAGTCTTATACTATTTCAAAACAAAAATTTGAAAAATCAAAATAAGAATGATGTTTTCTGATACGTGAAAATTATATGAAATTCACATTTCAGTGTCCATAAAGTTTTATTGGAACGGAGCCATGCCCATTCATTCAAGTATTGTGAACGGCAGAGCTGAATTGTTGCAACAGAGACCATTGACATGTGGCCTGCAAAGACAAAAATATTTACTATCTGACCCTTTATGAAGAAAGTTTGCCAACCCCTGGTGTGTGCTGAAATAGCAAGTCAGCACAGCTTCAGTGACACTCCCTGATGACTAATACAAACCTTTCTGCTGGGATGGGAAGCGGAAAATATCACCCTCAGCCACAGACCCACCTTCTGACCTTTGAGCACGTGAGGTCAGGTACACCAACCACAAAATTCTCCTAGCAGCAGCATACAGTGCTGGGCATGAAATTACTACCTGGCTTGTATGTTTGGGGACCTGTCAGAAGTATGTATCTGAGACAGCTTTTTCTTTTACGGTGATGAATGTGGTATTTCCATTCCAACCACTGTCTGGAAGTTGCCACCCAGCTTTTGAGATGTACCTGAAGACCAAATTAATAATAACTTCATGTTGCTCTAAAGCTTTGGAGTGTGAGAGACCTATCATGTTTATCTTTTAGGTGTTTAAAGACAATTGCTGCAAAAGGGAAGTCCTCAATTTATATGTATTTTGCAAAAATGCTCCTGGATGTAATGTCAAGATTATTCTGGGACGATTCCAGGTTGGTATGACTCATGAACAATATTTGTCCTTGCCATTTTTCCAGTGACGTGTATTGAACAGCTTTTTGTGACAGTTTCTGAGCTAAGCAGGATGGGGTAGGGGGTTCATTGGGTTGCCCTCAGAGAATTCCTGTCTAGTAATTTTACTAGCATAGCATGCCAAGGGCTAAGACGTAAGGGAAAAGGTTCATTGTGTCTGGAAAGTGTGGAGGAGATGCCATATGTACTAGACTTTAAATTATGGGTTAAGGACATTGCTCCAAAAGCGAAAATGTGAGACATGCTGGGCAAAAGAACTCTCAAGCAAGGACATGTCATTTGGGGGGAACTGTGAAGAATTTCGGGTCCCTAGGGTGGGAGCCAAGGTATGACTGCCCAAAAGCATTTGCAAGTGCTGAGATGGGTGTTTCCTAGCACCTGTGGGCCTTGGGTACCTGGCGTTTATGGTCTAAGGCAGGTAGGTAACAATCAGAACAGAGATAGGATAGAGTTTAAAGGGGAAGTATTGGTACGAGATGCAAACAAATAAGGTGCAGGGGAGTTGACTTCCTCTCAAGTGAACTGTCCTATGTAGCTCTTCCATCCCGCTGGGGAAGCTTGTTAAATTCTAAGCTGGAAATGTGGCTGTGTCACGGCAGGGCTCATATCAGATTTGATCACACTATGAATGAGTAAGACTCAGGCATCTCAAGCTTCCTGGGAATTGCTTGGCAGCTGCTGAGATTTTCCCCTCCCACCCACACATTTTGGAAAGTATTTCAGGTGATTCAGTCTTTTCTCCATCACGCCTCCAAACCCCCCAGGCACTGAGCTTATAAATGTGTAAATGATTTCCTTGTTAATCCAGGGAGTACTTTGGAGGTTCATGGAACTTTTTTTGTGTTTGCAAGTCAAATCCTAGAGCAGGCTCTCTTTTCCCACTTTGTTGTGTTCTCACTAAGCCTGAAAAGGAAATGAGGCTCAAATAGACCACTGATTAGTTTAAAGGCCATATCATCAGCGTCTAGAGGACAGTGGCTGGTTTCTTTTCACCTCTTTCGTGCGTGTGCGTGTGTGTGTGTGTCCCTGCATTCCCTGTGCTCCCAATCCAACCTGATGAGGTATAGAGTCTCCCAGATAGCAGAGGCTTGGTGAATGCTGACTGTTTTGCTGAGAGTGGAGGGAAAACATCAGTAAATTTTTGGATAAGATGTGACTTTCAATTGTTATCACCATGTGTTTCTTACTAGCAGAGGCAAAGGAAAATAGCTGTACTATTTATGTATTTCCTGTAGAAAAACTGTTTGCTCTTTTTTCCTTCAGAGAAGGGGTCAGCAAACTGTTGCTATCAAGAGCCAGATAGTAAATATTTTAGGCTTTGCAGGCCATACAGTCACTGTCACAACTACTCAACTTCCCCATTGTGGAGGGAAAGCAGCCATAGGCCGTATGTGAATAGACAGGCGCGTGGCAGTTCACCAATAAAACTGTATTGACTAAAACCAGTAGCAAGCCAGGTTTGGCCCAAGGGCCATAGCTTGTTAACTCTGTTTTAAAGGCTTTTACAGGGAGACAAACTCAGTAGGATTTTGATAATTTGTCAGCATCACAGTAACTTGCATTAATCCAAACATTTTATTAAGCTGTGCTTGCTTTTATAAATCTCTAATGTGACGACCACTGGAATGAATGCTGTCCATATCATTATTGTCTAATAATCTGGTTAAAAACATGTCCTGACTTTACAAGACTGATCATTCCCAGCTTCTCTTGGGCCCGTGATCCTATCATTTCTCTGCCTACTTCTGGAAAAGCTTCCTCTCGACCCCTTTTCTTCCTTTTATCCTTTCCTTTCCTTCACTGTCTTAGGATCGGCCCTTCTCTTCCCTCTTTTCCCTCTGTCTGGCTTTTACCATCTGCTATGCAGAGATTAGTACTTGGTGCTGGGGATGAGAATGGAGAGTTCATAAAAGAAATAACAAACATCCTTGAAGCCCTGGTAAATTAATTGGCAAGCCTAAGGAAAATATTCAAGAACTAACCTGAGAACAGGAGCACGTTCCTAGATAATCTGAAAGAAACTCAGCATACTTTCTTCTTCACCCATTCTCCCGTCCTCCTAACTTCCACCAAGCAAGGCTGGCTTTCACAGCCTGTGTCCCAGGTCCAGGCAGCTCTCTTAATGCGGGGCGCTGTGCTCAGCAGAGGCAGGAGTGGCCTCCACTGAGAGCCTGCAGGCAGGGGCTGCCCTCCCCGCCCTCTCCATCCTCCCTCCCTCCCTCAATAGGCCTTCCAGCCGCCTCTCCTCCCTTGTCAACGTCCCCCTGGCCTCTTGTCATCTCTTGCAGGACCACCTTCAGCAGTGCTTATTTCAAGCTGTGCAGTGTTCTAATGAGAACTGTCGGGAAGTAGTCCTTCGGAAAGATCTGAAAAAGCATATGAGCGCAGACTGCCAGTTTCGAGAGGAAAAATGCCTTTATTGCAAAAAGGATGTGGTAGTAATCAATCTACAGGTAAAAAGAGAATAGTCTTTATGGGGCTAAATTCTGCCTGACTGGTCACAGTGAATCAGATGGGATACCAGAACCACATTTTTGGATTTATTATTGTACAGAAATAGGTCTAAGAAATAACTTTATCTGAGGGTTCTGTAAAAAACTAAAAGCCTTCTTGTTGGTGGGATTCTATTTATTCATCATTGGCAAAACTATTGTTCAAGCATCTGCTGAGTGTGAGTGTGCAAGGAGTTATGCTAGTGCTGAGTCATATATTGGTGACAATACTGTCTGTCCTCAGGATGCTGCGATCTAACTGGAGCGGGAGGGTGTGGGCATAAAAAGAGAGCCTGGGGTACCTTCTACATGTGCCATGACTCCCACAGCTTCCCCCCTATGAATCCTGTGCCGTCTGACCTTTTAGAATAATTAGAAAACTGAATTGAATTTATTTATACCAAGAAAGTAGCCATGAATAATCCTTTCTGGAACTGGGCCACACCTTCCTATAGAGAGTAAGCTGTGTAACATAGATCCCCAAAGAGCTATGTGTATAAACACTCTGAGGCCATAAAAGGGAACCCTTGAAAGTAAGGAGGGGCTTTGTTTCAACACACTTTCTCTGTTTCAGAATCATGAGGAAAACTTGTGTCCCGAGTACCCAGTATCTTGTCCCAACAAGTGTTTGCAGCTTATTCCAAGAACTGAGGTAAGTGTAAATAATGCTCACAGTAGGTTTTATGTAAGGTAAAGTTTTATTAATCATGATGATTTGATAGAATTGCATAGGCCGAGGCCCAAGGTTTAAATGACACCCACGATAACCATGTCTCTATCTTCCCTTCCCTTTTCCCCAAGAATTCTCAGTTTTTACCTTAGCATTCTCTCCACCAGGCCTTAGCATGGCTTTTTCCTTCTCCTATTCCCGCCCTTCTTCCCAAGCCACGCTGGGTTCCCTGCTTGCTGCAGTTACACCAGGCATTTGGAGAATCGGTGATGAATTTCTGTAGCATGAGGCTGTCCATTTCGTAGGTGGATGAACACCTTGCCATGTGTCCTGAAGTGGAACGAGACTGTCCTTTTAAGCTCTATGGCTGTACTGTAAAGGTATGCGGTGCTTTTGGTTTCTGCCCCTGCATTCTATATAATTCACTGAGCGAGTTCCTTGTACTCTTGGATTCCATCCAGGATACAAAAGGACATTCACTTATGAGAATTTTAAGACTGGCAATTGTATTCATCAGGGTTCTCCAGAGAAACAGAACCAATAGGAGACATAGGACATCTATGAACATGAATACGAATATGAAAAATATAAATAATATAAATATAAATAATAAGAAGGAAAGAGAGCGAGAGAAAGAGAAAGAGGTAGAAATAGATTTTTAAGGAATTTGCATAAGTGATTGTGGGGCTGGCAAATCTGAAATTTGCAGGGCAAGCGGGAAGTCTGCATACTCAGGCTATAGTTTAAGTGTTGTAGTCTTGAGGAGAAGTGCTTCTTCAGTAAACTTCAATCTTTGCTCTTAAGGCCTTCAGCTGGTTGGATGAACTCCCCCTACCCGCCATTATGGAGGCTAACCTGTTTTCCTTAAAGTCAACTGCTTTAAATGTTAATCACATCCACAGAATCCCTTTATAGCAACATCTAGACGAGTTTTGGCCAAACAACTCGACACCATAGCCTAGCCGAGATGATACATAAAATTAACCACCACAGGGAAATTAACCACAGGGATAATTTCTCCTGCCAGGTTTGGGGATCTCCTGGAGTCACTCTTCCAATGATGACAAATCTTGGTTTTATGGTACCCCCTGTCTATCCCCAAGGATTCTGAAACAAATTGGCTTAAAATCATGTTTTAAAATATATTTTGTGGGGCCGGCCGGGTGGCTAAGGGGGTTAGAGCTCCATGCTCCTAACTCCGAAGGCTGCCGGTTCGATTCCCACATGGGCCAGTGGGCTCTCAAAACAACAACATATATATATATATATATATATATATATATATATATATATATATATATATATATATATATATATTTTTGTTATCTGTTAAATACCTGTAAAAGTATTATTCAAAATATTATATAACATAAATTTTATAACAAAAATAACGTTTGATTCCTACATCAGTCTTTTTAGCAGATTCCAAATGGATCAAAGTTTTAACCATTAAAATATATCATGCTCTGTATTGTTTCACATTTTCTGTAAATCTAAAATTACTCCAAAATAAAGTTTATTTTAAAAATCATAAAAATACTAGAAGAAAAAATGAGTGAATTTTCTTTTTATTCTTGAAATAAAGAAGACCTTTCATAGATGATTAACACAAAACCAGAAGCCATAATTCTGATAAGTTTAAACATAAATATTTAAAACTTCTATTTGATTTTTAAAAATACCATAAATAAAGTCAAATGCAAACCATAAACTGGAGGTATGTTTATAACATATGACCATACAAAAAAGGGCCTACTTTTTTAATATACAAAGAATTCTTATCTTACACCTAATTAAACATAAATTATAACAAGAAATATAATTTGCACCATCAAATTGACAAAGACTAAAACAATTTATAATATCCAACTTTTTTGACAGCAGTTTGGTTATAACTATGAAAATAAAAAGTGAATCCACACATTGACTTTACCCTTCTGCTAGGAATTTATCTCACAGATATCCTTTCATAAGTGGGCAGGGATTACACACACACACACACACACACACACAGATGTTTATATAGCGAAAAAACCCACAAAACAACTAAAAACAACTTATAAGTCCTTCACTAAAAGTGCTGCCTACTTACTTATATATATTCATATTTTGGGATACTTGCATCTGATAAAAAGAATAAGGTACATATTTTTTAATTAAATATAACGTGATCTCTTTGTATTAAAATGTGTATATATCCTCACTAACTCTGGTGGGTGAGAGTAGGGCATTGAATGAGGCGATGCAGAGAAAGCTTGTAGTTTTCATTCTACATCATCTGTCATTCTGTATCTACATAAGCATATATTTCTCTTATTTTAAAAATCTATTAAAAAAAATATATATATATATATTACGAGAAGCTTTAAAAAAAAAAATCAATGAAGAGTCCATAAATTTGTCATATACCAAACCAGTGATTGTCTTCATTGTGAAAAGGACAGGGTTTACCTTTCTAGTGCATGAAATACAGAAATCCTTTCCAGCTTTGAAAGGACTTTTCTTTAGAATTGGGCCCAAATGTCCAATTAGATTGTATTCTAGAACTTACCTCAGTTCTAGAGCTGGGGATGAGAGTTCTCTGGACGAGGGGCCAACCCTAAACAGAAGGGAAATTGATGATGAATGTTTTCTTAAAATCCATGGATCACCCAGAACCCCTCACATTTTCTTTATTAGTCATATAGGCACTTTGTGATTATTATTGCAAATGTGTTATTTGATTTTGAGGACAAATTTGCATGGGCCGAAATCGCAATTAGGTTGCCTACCTTCGGCCTGTGACAGCAGGACAGTGATAGAAGACAGCATAGAAATGTAGGGAGGGAGAACTAACCTAAGCCTAAAACTGACCTGGAGCTAACCCACTAAGGAGGTAGGTTTTACATGCGAGTAACTGTGAGATGACAATATCTACACTTAAACCACAGTCCAATAGTCCCAAGGCCAGGAAGGAAATCAGCATTGGGAATTTTGATAGTGGTCTGATTCTCTGTCTCTTGGTTTAAAATTGTTTCGTGGGAACTGTAGAATCCTAAAGCTGGAGGAGGGACCTGGAGGGACCATTCTTCCTGCAACCCACCTTGAGTCAAGAAGCAAAGTTGTTAAAGTTCTGCTTTAGCAGAGCATACCACCCTTGTTTTGGGAGACTTTCAACAACCTGTCTTATTTTTCTCTTCATATTGAAGGACAAACGGGAGAAGCTGCAGCAGCATGAGCATTCTGCCTTACGGGAGCACATGCTTCTTGTTTTAGAAAAGAACTTCCAATTAGAAGAACAGGTAAGTAAATATCAAGGGTTTGGATATAAAGGGAGGCAGCAGAATTGCTGATTGCAATTATTGGCATTCTTATAGTCTCCGTTTCAGTGTAAGTTGACTGGTGGTAGATGTTTTTCTACTAAGTGGCCCGGCAGACTCACAGGATAGCAGGACATTTGAAGTGGAATGTGCCTTTGAGATCTTTGAGTCCATCACGCTCATTCAACAGAGGAAGTAATTAAGCTCGAATAAATTTTGATGTGTTTGTGACTCATAAGTGGCAGAATTCAATCTCAAACCAATGTCCCCTAATTAGTGTGACTAATTCTCAGTCACACGCTCTCCATGACATGCCACACTGCCTCTCTACAGCCCTTTTGGTTAATAATACCCAGTACCTAGTAGGTGCCTCGTAGGTGTTCGAAGTTTTTAAATGAAATCAGTATTACCATGAAACAACAGTTGACAATCTGTTCTAGGCACTCTAGGTTTTATATATTTTGTAGAGAGTCTTAACTCCTGCCTTTGAGAAGTTTTGTAACTGGATAAATGCCTTCATACATACTTATTTCACCGAGTTGCTATTATTAAGTGAAAGTATGTGTGCAAATGCCTGCTGTAGTCCCTGGAATATTCATAGTGGACCTCAATAAATGCTGATTCTGTTGCATAATTATTATAAAAGTTAATGATTTTGTTAGAACATCTCAGAGGATCAGACTTTTCAAGCCCACATAGAGAAGAAAACCATCTATCTGCAGAGAGAGAGCTGAATTTGCTACTGCCGATGATTTTATGATGTCTGATTCCAGATTCACGTAGGTGTGTGAGTTCCAGGGTCAGATACTGGAGAATGTTAGAAAGACTGTGAAACTGTAACTTTGGTAGAAGGCATGCTGCCTAGTAACCATTCCCAACTTCTTTCTCTATCAGTTGCCTCATTCACCCATCCATTCATTCAACAAATACTTCCCATGTGTCAGGTACAATGCTAGTTGCTAGGGACAGCTCACAAAAATGGAACCAGACATGCTGTGAGGATGCCGCCTGTCTGGGGACAGAGGCTACATCAGTGTACTCCAGGGGAGATGGGGAAGGACATCTGAGATACATCTTGAAGGAAGAGAATGTCTGTCAGTTCACATGTTGTAGAAAGAGGGCATTCTAAAAGGGAAAAGTTAAGGCAGGGAGGCATAAGGGAGGCTGATGGTTCAGGGAAATGGTATTCCCTGAATCCCATTGGATGGAGATTTTCAGAATCCAATGGGATGGAGAGACAGCTCAGGGTAAAACAGGCACGGTCTGTTGGATTCAGATTGCAATAGCTTTCCATGTAAGCTAAGACGTTTTGACCACTGCATTCATGTTTCTTTTATTTATTCATATTCTGCCTTGTTTCAGAAAGGATTTAAAGGCCAAAAGTCTGAACTAATGTTTGTCAGTACTAGGGAGCTAATAGGGACTTTTACATTGGAAACTACTTGGCCAGCTAATTGTTTGGTTTTAAAAAGTAAGACAGCTGGCAGTAGCATGGTAGATGGATAGATGGAGAGAAGAGAATGAGGACAGAGCGACCAGGCAGAAGAATGCTACAAAAGATTAGACGATGTAGTGTAGAGCTTGGCAATTGACGAGTGAGGGCTCTGGTATCAGGATGCCTGGCTCCGGGGATGAGCTGCACACACCGTCCTATGAGTATGAGCAAGCTACTTACCCTCTCTCTCCCCAGTTTCTTCATTTGTAAATGGGGTGATGGTGAGGGTTAAATGACATATTTAAGCCCTTAGCACAGTGCCTGGCACATGAGCTTTCAATATGAGGTTGGAAGCAAGATGGTGGAGGAGGGGATGGTGATGGTCATGGTCAGCCAAGGCTGCGTCAGTGGGAGACGGACATTGGGAACCACGTGGGGGTTGGAATGGCTGTGAGCTCAGAAGGCAGAGAACATGGTAATGTTAACTGAGATGGGGCACTACAAGGACCGGAGCAGGTTAGAGGTGAAGGTGAGGAGGGGAGACTTGCTTTTGTGCAGGGAGATGTCTGGTGCGTAGGTGGAAATCAGCTCTCAGGGTCTTCATAGAGGATTCTGGGGCCAGAGATCAGATGGTTGTTGCCACCATTTGTGCCTTCATTTATAAAATATGTAGCAGATGCCCTCTGTGTGCCAGGAACTGTGCAAGACTTTGGGAATAAAGAAATAAGTGAGATATCGCCTTCACAATTTACTGGAGGGGGGAAAAAAGACGAAAATAACCAAAAACAACAACAAGCAATAAGAGTAACAAGGGTATGTTATATACACTCGAGTATAGTCAGGTGTCATGGCATTTAAGAGGTAGCCTGGGTAGGTGGTCCTAGTAATAATCCTGAGAGAATGTACCCTTTGAGTGGAGACTTGGAAAGCAGTGCTTTCTTGATGAAGGAGGAAGTGTCTGAGAGGGAAAGGCCTGGTGGGAAATAGAAGTTGTGCACTCTTGCTGGGGTGCACACGACACCTGAATGGGCTTGAGACTGAAAAGGTAGCCAGGGGCAGAGCGCGTAGGGCCCTGTATGGCCTGTGAAAGGCCACAAGAAATGGTTAAAGGGGCGGGGGTGAGGGTGGGGCGCGTGGGGCAAGACCAGATGTATGTCTGCATATTATTGTGGACAATGCATGGAGTATGCATTGAAGGAAAACAAGACTGAAAAGGGAGAACATGCATTCACGCATTCATGTAACAAATATTTAGCAAGCACCTCCTGGCGCCAGGAGCCGGGCCAGTTGCTGGGGTTACAGTGGACTGTAGGGTCCATGCCAGGCCCAGCTCCCATAGAGCCTCCCTTCCAGCACCTGTGTGCAGGACCAGTTAGGAAGCTATTCTAGCAGTCCAGGTGAGAAGTGATGAAGGCTGAAGTTGGTGCTGAAACAAGGTGAGAGGAAATGAGAAATGGATGTTGTTTTGTCTTGTTGTGTGTTAAAGTTGGCAAGTATTGCTGATTGAGTGGATATGAGGATGAGAAAAGAGTTGTCTAGGGTCACTCTTCGGTTTTTGGTTATTTCTGTCCCATAGGTTACAAATTCTGAGCGGGTACCACATTTTGCCTACCACTCGCTAGCTGTATGCCGGGCAGATTACATAAACTCTCTGCCTCTGTGTCATCATCTGTAAAATGGGACCGATATTCATAACCCAACTCATAGGGTTCTTTGAGGATAAAAGAGCTAATGAATATAAGGATATGATAGACATTCAGCAGATTTCAGCTGTTACTATTGATACTGTGCACATAACATCTAATGTGGTATGGGGACTAATGATTTTTAGTAAGTGTATACTGAGTGAATGAAGATAACCAGTTCAGTAAATTCAGTCAAGTGATGTCACTGTCATTAGATGAACCATCATAGTGGGTTAGGTATAGAAAAGATTCATGAGAATCTGTGAGTCAGTTTTTTTCAAAGCACCTGCAAATATTTTCCTAGAATTATATAGGAATCTACTGGTAAATTCCTATATATTCCTATAAATTCCTTTATATATTCACATATATATGTATATGTGAATAAATATGTGAATAAATATATATATATAATCTCCTAGAAAACTATATAATGTAGTTTTTTGGGGGTGCCAAAAAGTGTACACACATTTTAAGAGATGTTATCTATGCTCAAGCAGTAGTTCGCCATAATAGAAATGTCTGGATGCTGATGGTAACCACTTTGATACAGTTTTTTCCTTTCTTAAAATGTGTATACGTTTTTTGGCACCCTCTCTCTCTATATATACCTGGAGTGCCAAGAAAATATGTATAAGCGGACACTTTGGTCAACATTGCTCAAGCAGTAGTTCGCTATAATCAGAAGTGTCTGGACGCTGATGGTAATCACTTTGAGCACCTCTTGTAATTGCAGTAATCAAACTTGACTTGTATTTATCTTTTGTTATCAGTATATATTGAATATTACAATTTTAATACAGTTTTCCTTTCTTAAAATGTGTATACATTTTTTAACACCATATCTTACCTGCAATATTTTCCTAGAACTGCATTTATTTTAATTTGTATGCATGCATTTAAATGACCTAATCTACATTCCTGTTATTAGATTTCTGATTTATATAAAAGCCTAGAGCAGAAAGAAAGTAAAATCCAGCAACTAGCAGAAACTGTAAAGAAATTCGAAAAGGAGTTCAAGCAGTTTGCACAGCTGTTTGGCAAAAATGGAAGCTTCCTCTCAAACATCCAGGTGAGAAATGGCCTTTCTACTAATCACCAAGATTTAGCCTTCAATTGGCAGTGAGGGTTTTTCTTATAATGTTTTAAATGAAAATAATTTCAAAAGCTCAGAAAAATTACAAGAATAAGATAGTGCAAAAAACACCTGTATATTCTCCACCTAGACTCACCAATTGTCAATATTCTGTCCCGTTGGCTTCGTCATTCATATTCATTCTCTCTCTCCCCAACTCCCCCGATCCCCTCTGTTCTTTCGGAACCATATGAGAATAAGCTGCATATATTATGGCCCTTTACCCCTACATACTTCAGTGTGTATTTCATAAGAATAAAGATTTTCTTTTACATAGTCCCAGTACCTTTAGCAATGTCAGTAAATTTAACATTGATACAATAATTTTATCTAATTTATGGCAGTTAGGGTTTTAATTAACATTGGGCCAATATTAGTCACTTGATTTCAGATTCATTGAGAGCATTTATAGTCCGGAATTTTGTAGCCAACAGAGTGAAACTATTAATTCCCTTGGGAAGAAAATGTTTTAAACATCAACAAAAGAGAGCAAAAATTACTTTGTAAATCATGAATGTTAAAAGCCATAAATTCCTAATGAATAATATCTTTATTGTAATTATAAAATTATAGTGAAAAAGATTCCTTGACATGTTGTATGGAAAATATTTTTGAAATTTGAATTATCCCAGAAAATACAGGCCATATAGTTTCCATACTTTGTCAGCACACTGTGTGTGTGTGTGTGTGTATGTGTATGTATGTGTACGCACATGTGAGTGTGTCTAGGAGAAAGGAAAAACATCATATGTTACTATCTCAATTCTGATCTTTTTCTAACACATTGAGCAGTCGAGTTAAGGCAGCAAGGGCAAGAGAGGAGGAGAGCTATAGTTGTCGTTTTATTTCATCTCTTCCATCTAAAGAGAGCAGTCAAAAGTTCAGGCCTCACCCAGGGCACTTCTGTACCATCTGTAGTGCGCAGGCCAGAACAGGTGGGCTGCCTTCTAGCTGATTCTCTGCCTTCTAGCAGAGCAGAAGTGAATCAGGAGAATCACTTCTAAGAAGAGAGGGAAGTGATAAGGCAACAGGAGAGATAACATGAGAACAGAGATATAAAGATAGGTTAGAGAAACAAGTGAAGAGAAATTGAGGGATGAGTAAAAATCAGATGAAGAAAAGTCCAAAGATTTGGAACAGCAGCTGGGATGGGGAGAGGGAAAGGGAGGAGGAGGAGGAGGAAGAGGAGGAAGATATAGGTGGTTAATCTCTGCAATCCTCATTGAATTTTCTATTCTTGGCTACGCAGTTTCATTTCATTAATTCTTTAATTAAATGTAAAATGTGTGAGTTGAAAAATTTAATCTCAATGAACTGCTAAGATATTAATTTACTAAGATATTAATATCCATTTTGTACTGAAAGGCTCTTACCAGTCACGTTGACAAGTCTGCTTGGCTAGAAGCGCAAGTGCGTCAGTTATTACAAATGGCTAACCAGCAACAAAATAAATTTGACATGAGGCCTTTGGTGGAAGCAATTGATACAGTGAAACAGAAAATTGCCCTGCTAGAAAGCAATGATCAAAGATTAGGTATGTGTAATACTTTTTATCTCTCTTTTGGTGACTGTTTGTCTGCACATGTTCATGAAAAAAGCCAACACCTGGCCAAGTGGAGAGTCACAGCCATCCAGGATAAACAATAGTTGAATCTGGTATTTGTGAAACAAAGTGCATGAGATTCTGGCTAATCGGGCAAAAATGATGAAGAGCCACCAGCTGGAGCTGGGAGGGGTCAGGGGTGGAAAAGGACCAAGACATTCCACGAACAGGGAATGATGGTTTTAAGGAGAGTGGAAAATAAGGAGAAAGCTAAGCAAGCAGTGTGGTGGGATCATTGTTTTAAGTACAGGCATACCTCGGAGATATTGTGGGTTCAGTTCCAGACCACTGAGATAAAGTGAATTTCACAAAAAAGCGAGTAACAGATTTTCTTCTTTTTTTGGTTTCCCAGTGCATACAAAAATTATGCTTGCGGTACACTGCAGTCTATTAAGTATGCAATAACATTATGTCTAAAGAAAAATGTACACACCTTCATTTAAAAAAAACTTGGTTGCTAAAAAATGCTAACCAGAGGGGAAAAGGGGTCAAATACCGGGGGTACCAAAAAAATGTATACAAGCGGACACTTTGGTCAACATTGCTCAAGCAGTAGTTTGCCATAATCAGAAGTGTCTGGACGCTGATGGTAACCACTTTGAGCACCTCTTGTAATTGTAGAAGTCAAACGTGGCTTGTATTTTGTTACCGGTTTATATTGAGTATTACAATTTTTATAGATTTTTCCTTTCTTAAAATGTGTATACATTTTTTGGCACCTTCTTTATATGGTGATGTATTATAAAAATGTACACTTGAAACCTATATAATTTTGCTAACCAATATCACCCCCAATAAATTTAATAAATAAATAAATAAATAAATAATGCTAACCATCATCTGTGCCTTCAGTGAGTAGCAGTCTTTGCTGGTGAAAGGTGTTGCCTTAATAACATCAAAGATCACTGATCACAGATCACCATAACAAACATAATGAAAAAGTTTGAAATATGATGAGGATTACCAAAATGTGGCAGAGAAACACGAAGTGAGCAAATGCTGCTGAAAAATGGTGCCAATAGACTTGCTTGACACGGGGTTGCCACAAACCTTAATTTTAAAAAAAGACGCATTGTGTGCCAAGCACAATGAAGTGAAGTCCAATAGCACAAGGTATGCCTATAGAGAAAACCATAAAAGGGTTTGGCTATTTAAAAGCATGCCGGTTAGAAAACCATGGCGCTCACCATGCTAACTAACACGCTAACTGAATGTTGCACGTGTCTTCTCTACACTTTGGCAAGATTCAGTTCAAGAGGACGCATTCAAATTTTTTGGTGCTGCTCTCGCCAAGACGTGAGATTCACTGAGTTGATACAATTAATACAAATGGTCCATGGGTGGACATTGAATTCAGTTCATCTTTAGGATGTCAGACTTTTATTGGTTCTCTTCAGATAAAAAAATTCCACTTTGGGCAAATGCTAAAGACAACTTTGAGGCCCACAGAATCTGTGTTTTCCTTTGCAGTTGTTTTAGAAGGGGAGACGAACAAACACGATGTCCACATTAATATCCATAAAGCACAACTGAATAAAAATGAAGAGCGATTTAAACTGCTCGAAGGTGCCTGCTATAATGGAAAGCTCATCTGGAAGGTGACAGACTACAGGATGAAGAAGAGGGAGGCGCTGGACGGGCACACGGTATCCATCTTCAGCCAGCCGTTCTACACCAGCCGGTGTGGCTATCGGCTCTGCGCGAGAGCATACCTGAATGGGGATGGGTCCGGGAAGGGCACGCACCTGTCGCTGTACTTTGTGGTGATGCGAGGGGAGTTTGACTCACTGCTGCAATGGCCATTCAGACAGAGGGTGACCCTGATGCTTTTGGACCAGAGTGGCAAAAAGAACCACATTATGGAGACCTTCAAGGCTGACCCCAATAGCAGCAGCTTTAAAAGACCCGATGCTGAGATGAACATTGCCTCTGGCTGTCCTCGCTTTGTGCCTCACTCTACTTTGGAGAACGCCAAGAACACCTACATTAAAGATGACACCATGTTCTTGAAAGTGGCCGTGGATTTAACTGACCTGGAGGATCTTTAGTCACTGTTTCTGGGTGACAAAAGACTTCTTGGGTCCAGAACCTTGGAAGATGAAACCTTTATCATAGTGACTAAATTTAAACTCAGTACACATTTGTATTCGGCTTTTTGCCCTTAGTGTTTGAAGTCAGTCTAAAACTTCCTAAGTGCTGTCTTCTTTTTACATTTTACTGGGTCCCAATTTGAAACTTAAAACACTTAGGATATCCTTTCATTATTTATATTTTTCTAGCTCTTGAAAGATGGTAAGTTTCTTGACAGCAAGGTTTGGGGCTTATCTCTTTTACTGGTGCTTAGCATGGGGCTTCAAGGGGTCACTCCACAAGGTTAAATGTTATTGAGGACACAGACGTTGAATTCCCAATTAAAAATTCTTTGGTACTTTACTATTTGGCCTGCTGATTTTGGAATTGACCAGAAGCCTGCAAAAGCCTTCTTTTAGGGTAGGCTGTTCCAGATCAGTAGATGGGTATTATACGTACAAAGACAGTATGTCCAGTTGGCAATCGACATTTTGGTCAAATACTAAATTACTACACCTTTAAATAGTTTCATGAAATTCACCACTAGTCAGCAAGCACAGTTTTGCAAGGCTGCATTAAGAACTGGTGATTAAAGTAAGCACCTTCATTTTCCCTGCTGTAGTAAAGCAGAAAGTACCACATAGCTTACCTATAAGGAGATATAAACATTTAACTAAAGTTCAGATTTTATTAGGTTCAACCATGTGTAAAAACTATTTTCATAGGTCAAAAACAGTCAAATATTAATAGTTTAATAAGGTTCAACTTAAATGTAGATATGCATATGTATACAAATAATTTAGAGGTGTTTTGCTAATAATAAAGTAATGTGCAGATGGGCAGAATTTAGTATATGGTAGAGAAAATATCATAAATGGACAAGAGAAATGTAAAACCTAGGAAAGACACCATTACAATTTCCTATGGGTGTCAGAAGTTCTCCCATCCAAAACTGATTCCTAGAAACAGTATCTCCTATTCTTTTTGAGAGAAATTTTAAATTCATAAATTGATATGAAAATGGGCATTTATATAAACTCGTGATTTTTCGTGTGGAAGTCCTGAGTACTTTGTGGAGAACAGAAATGATTATGTTCTTATGCGTCTGTCTGTATGGGTCCGAGGGTGTATATACAGTTGAGAAGAGTCCTCCTGACTCTTGATAAGCCTGAGCGTAACTAAAAACACACAGTTGACCTGAGCCCTAATTCACTGTTATGCATTCAAGCGTTACTCACACTTGGCCTGGCTCCCCTGAGGGTGCAAGGACCACTGCCATGGACTGAGGGATACTTAATGCAGGTCACTCAGATGATGACCGTGTACTTACAACGGGTGAATAGTTAACCTGATAGAAGAAGCGTGATTTATACCAGCGACTTCTGGAATAATTGGAAGTTGCTTAGTCTCTTCGGTGATGCTAAAGACTCATAGTGCATTAATCACCCCCACAGGATTAAATTAAAAGAAATAAGTTCACAATAGAAATATACTGGAAAACTACCTGTAGCTCTGGTAAACTCTGGCACAGAGTTCCTCAGACAAACTGAGGAGACTTTTTCTAGACCAAGTGGTTCACTATATTGTTTTCAGTGTTTCTAGTCCAAGATGACCCTTGTACTCACTCCTTGAGAGTGGAAGATAGTATTGTTATAACTAGTTTTAAGTAGTTGATGTACAAAACATTTTCAGTGCCAGCCAGGTGGCTCAGGTGGTTGGAGCGCCATGCTCTTTAAAACCAAGGTTGCTGGTTTGATTCCCACATGGGCCAGTGAGCTGCTCCCTCTACAGCTAAGACTGTGAACAGCAGCTCTCCCTGGAGCTGGGCTGCTGTGAGCAGCCAGAGGTTGGCGTGGGCTGCTGTGTGCTGCCATGAGTGGCCAGTGGCTGGTGGCCGGCAGTTCCGGCTGCTGTGAGTAGCCATGAGCTGCTGTGAGCGGCCAACCAATGACTGGCGACCGACTGCCTCAGCCGGGGGGCGTGCAAGGCTCATAACACCAGCGTGGGCCAGGTTGCTGTGTCCTACACAACTAGACTGAGAAACAACAGCTTGAACAGGAGTATGGGGGGAGGAGGGAGGTGGAAGAAAGGCGGAAAGAAAAAAAGACCAAAACATTTTCAAGTGAATTTCTCAAAATACTGATTTTGTGTTTTAATCAGCTTTTCTACATAAATTTAAATCACGGCATGGTTTGCTTGTGAGTTCAGAGTCCATCATTGAAACAGTGAACACAGAACAAGGTATCCTAGAGAATAAAGCACTCCTTTCCCACAAAGTAACAGTTGTGATTTTTGTTTTAAAGAAGTGGATCCATGTAAACTATTTTTCCTCTTTTATGATCGAACAGTTATTCTATATGAATAAGATTTAAATTTTTATTTCCTTTTGGTTTGATTTTGATTCCTGGTGAAATGAAAATACACTAGGCATAAAAGGGGAGCTACACTTGAGAAATACATATGCAGGATTAAAGTAGGGTGGGAGGCGGGGTACCTGTTAACGCATATTAACAGACCTCAATTCTGCCCCCTGATCTCCAAATTTGATGTTTTCAGAGGAACAATAGTCACAGCCAGGTTCAATTCACAGTGCCAATCCTGGATGCAAGTAAACAGGACACAGAATCGCCAAGCCTTTGTGTGGTCCCCGGACGATCGGTCCACTCTGCTGACTACCTCTTTTCTCTTAGAATGTGCTTTGAGACATGGTCTTAATCTTACGTAAGAATTCTGGCTGGAAATAAATCTTGATGGATGCACAGTAGAACCACGTGGTGAAATTACCTGAGACCATCACATTTTGGAGGGAGGAGGAAGCATTTGGAGAAGGAATGGTCAGAGGTAGGAGAAGTACAAGTGAGAGGGGAACGGAAAGGAATGTCAGCAGGACCAAGTGCCACCCTAAGAATAGCAGTCACCCCACAGCCAACTCTTAACTCATTATCACGCCCATGCTGCTCCCTCCTCAGTCTGTGTCTCTGACCCTTTGCCTTAAGTTGCGGACTCTTATATCCAAGTACCTGCTGACCATCTAAACTTAGAAATCCCACAGGTACTTTAAAGTCCAGTTCACCAAAGCTGAGCTGGAAATCTTCCCGCTCTATCTTCCACTGCCAACCTGACTCCCGCTGTCCAAGCCAGAAGTTTGGACACTTCTAGATACCTTCCTCACTGTCCCATCCAACCACCCACCCAGTTCTGCCAATATGACCCCCAGATAATTTCTTTAAATTATTCCTACTGCTTATCCCTACTTCCTACTGCTGCCTTAAGGCAGCCTACATTTTTTTGCTATGAAGCTTTTTTTGTTGTTTTTTTTGCTTTTTTTCAAATGCAACCTCACACTGCTACCCAGTAATCTTTCAAATGGAAAACTGAGAATGACTCCCCAACCCACCCACTGGCTCTATCACCCACAGGACAAAGCCCAGCCTCTGTGACATGGGGTGCAAGGCCGAGCATAGCCACCTCGGGCCCTCCAGCCTCACCTCCTGACAGTTCTCCCCCTTCACATTTAGCAATAGCACACCTAGCTGTCTGCCATTTGTCTGGGCTTGTGCTGCACTTCTACGGGAATGCTCTTCTCTACCGTCACCTTCTTTGCCTGGTGAATTCTTGTTCTGTAAGATTCTGCTTTGGCCTCACCTCCTTCAGAGGTCTTTCCAAACCACCCCTACTCACTGCACAGCCCACACCACCCTCACTAGACCAGGAACACCTGTTCTGTGCTGCGCACTGCCTTGTCTACACCTCAGTGTTCTCTTTTTTTCCAGAAAACAAGTGTTAATTGACTATGTATTTGTAAGATTTTTGTGTTATGTGCAAATACAACAGCTACTGTCCCTGTCCTCGTAAAACTTATAATCTGGAGGCCAACCACAAGTGACCCAAAGCGATCAAGACGTAAATATTCCCGGTCTCCTCTGTCTGATAAAGACTTTCCCTCTCACTCCACCCCTGCACCCCCAAAAATGTACCTCTCAGACCAGTTCTGAATGTTTGTGATGTGAAATAAGAATAGGCAGAAAACATTTCAAGGGAGAGCCCTTGGGGCAAAATTTATGAAGAAAAAGCTACACCAATCCACATAAGGATTGGGTAGAACTGAAGAAGAGAGAAAAGGGAATATGAACTTACGGGAACTGTTGGGAATTGTGACTTGGAGCCCCTTTGATGCTGTTTTCCTTCCAAGAGACCATTAAAGACTAAAGTACATTTAAAAAGTATTTTGGGCTGTTTGAATTACACTTGTCGAGTGACACTCCACGTAAGGATTAGACTCTGGCTCCAGCACTTATAAGGCACTTGAACAAATACATATATAACAATATACATTGTGATAAATGTCTTGAAGAAAATGACAGAGTGCAGTGAAAGAATAATAGCACCAGACTAGAGCGAATATGTGTATACTTCGGGTTATTAGGGAAGGCTTTTATGCTGAGGTAACACGACAGTGTTCATGTAACGTTTTCTGAATGCCCAGCAGTTTTGAACATCCTTCAAAATATCTGAGGAATTTCCTGTGCGAAAACTTGCCTCCTTGACCCCCTTTGCAGTACATGCATGTGACCTGGGCCCCTCAATCAGGTATACCTGTGCAAAATTTCAACTTGAAAAATGAAGTTGGAAAGAGTCAACGTTTTTTGCAAGAAAGATTTGCAAGATGAAAGAAGGAAATATGTCAAACTCCGGTAAAGGGGGTTGAGGGTAGCAGAGGCACAGCTTCTGGTACCCCAACCCTTCTTTGTGTGGACTGTGTTTGTAGAAGTTGTGGTTTGGGTGTCATGCAGTGGCAGCAGCAGTGGATTTTCACTAGAGCACTGGCTGTACTGCACTCACCTCTGGCCTCTGGTCGTCCTGGAGATTCTGTGGGCTACGTATGTTAATAAAGGCCCTTTCTCAGCCAGAGCGGGTTCTGATGTTTGTAACTAAGAACATGACTGAATCAAGCTGAGACCTGAAAGATGAATAAGCCATGAGAAGAGCAGGTGGGAGGAGCATTTTGGACAGAGGACACTGAGAAATATAACGACATGTGCCACATAACGACACCTTGGTCAACCATGGACCCCATAGATAATGGTGACCTAAGATTATAATGGAGCTGAAAAATTCCTGTCACCTAGTGACATCATAAAGTCATAGTGCAACACATTACTCACATGCTGTGGTGATGCTGGTGTAAACAATCATACTCCGCTGACAGTCATATAAAAGTGTAACACATACGAGTATGACCAGTACTTCTAAGATAATACTGCACAGTGATAATAAACAACTTCTAAGATAATACTTCACAGTGATAATAAACAACTGTGTTACTGGTTCCTGTATTTACTATACTACACTTTTAATCGTTATTTTAGAGCATACTTTTCTACACATAAAAAGGTTTCCTGTAAAACAGTTCGGCCGGTTACACTGGCAGCAGCCTCATACACCTTGTGTTTACTGCATCTCTCTCTTTTTTTTTTTTAAAGATTATATTGGGGAAGGGGAACAGGACTTTTATTGGGGAACAGTGTGTACTTCCAGGACTTTTTCCAAGTCAAATTGTTGTCCTTCCAATCTTAGTTGTGGAGGGTGCCGTTCAGATTCAAGTTGTTGTCCTTTCAGTCTTAGTAGTGGAGGGCGCAGCTCAGCTCCAGGTCCAGTTGCTGTTGCTAGTTGCAGGGGGCGCAGCCCACCATCTTTTGCGGGGGTCAAACCGGCAACCTTGTGGTTGAGAAGACGTGCTCCAACCAACTGAGCCATCCGGGAGCTCAGCGGCAGCTTAGCTCAAGGTGTCATGTTCAATCCTAGTTACAGGGGACGCTGCCCACCATCCCTTGCGGGACTAGAGGAGTTGAACTGGCAACCTTGTGGTTGAGAGCCCACTGGCCCATGTGGGAATCGAACCGGCAGCCTTCGGAGTTAGGAGTATGGAGCTCCAACCATACTCCAACAACATGAGCCACCGGGCCAGCCCGTTTCCTGCATCTCTTGATTGCATCATTTTCTTTTCTGCTTGATTTAATCTCATGTTGTTCTGTACAGTAACATGCTGTACAGGCTTGTAGCCTAGGAGCAATAGTCTATAGCCTAGGAGTGCAGAAAGCTATACTAAGTTTGTGTAAGTGTCCTCTATGATATTTGACAAAATCACCTATTGATGCATAATGTATCCTGGTTGCTAAGTGGTGCATGACTGTAAAAGTGTTGGTTTGGGACATGAAAAGAGGCCAGTGTAGTGAGAGTCCTTTAGAAGAGGGGAGAGTGGTAGTTAATGAGTCTAGAAAATAAGGCAAGACCCAGAATCTAATGCTGAAGTCACGCGAGGAGTTCGTGGTCTATGTAAAGTGTGATGGAAGCTAACATGCTTTTGGCAGGGGAATGTGTGCTCTGATTAATGTGTTCTAAAACATTGCTCTACGGGAAACACAGGTAAAAAGGGAACAAGAGAGGACGTGGGAAGAGTATTAAGGTTACATCACACTGCAACTGTGTTTACTTGTCTGTGCCCTTACTAGATCATAAACTCCTCGAAGCCAAAAACCATGTCTCATTCAAATGCAAAGAAGGTGCTCAGTGTATTAAACTGAATGTGTATATGCAATAACTCATTGAGTCTTTATAACAAACCTGCTAGGAAGGTATTATGCCCATTTCATAGATTAGAAAAAAACTGGTCATTAGAGAAATCTATGTGCTGTGTGCTAGGCACTGTCCTAAGAAGTTTACACACTATATATTAATGCACTAATCCTCACAACAATCTTATGAGTTATATGCTATTTTATCCCCATTTTACAGATGAAGCAACTCAGGCACAGAGAGGTTATATAATAAGATTTAGGTTACACAGCTAATAAGTAGTAAAGCCAGAATTTGAATCCAGGCAGTCTGGCTTCAGAGGGTCCACTCTTAACCACTATGCAAGACTGCTTCAGATGGGTACTGATTAATTCTACATGTTTATATAAAAATACAAATTTAAGTGAGTTAAAATATAATAATTGTAACCACTAGAATAAAAATTGAAGGTATAACTTTCAAATCAGTAGAGGAAAAAAACCTGGAAAAAGAAACTTTATCAAACGAAAGACAGAAAAGAACGGGAAGCAGGATACATAGAAAAAACAAGTTAGAATTAAATCTAAACACATAATTATGAATGAGTTAAATTCTATTAAAAGAGGAAATATCTTTAATGTGGGGGCACATGTATATGTTTATTAAATACATATCTAAAATAAAACAGAGCTAATAACTCCATTACTAGGTATATATTCAGAGATACTCTTGTACATGTGTACCAGGAGATACATACAAGAGAGTTTACTACAAGCATTGTTTATAAGAGCAAAATAACTAGGAAAAACAAATAAGAGATGGCATGGATGTGGAGCAACAGGAACTCTCCCACACTGCTGGTGGAAAAGCAAGCTGGTACAAGCACTGGAGAACAATTTCACAATACCAAAGTTGAATTGTACAAACTCTTCCACCTTGCAATTCCATTTGTAGACATCTGCCTAAAAATTCTTGCCTGTACCCAATATAATATCTACAAGAATGCCCATTAACTCATGTTGTAATGGCAAAAATCATTAATTGTTAGATTATTAGGAACAGGAGAATGGATAAATTGCTTTATAGTCATACAATGGAATTCTATTCAGCAGTTATGATGAAAAAGCTAGACCTACATGAATCAACATGGATAATTTGGGGTGATAAAAACAAGTTACACATTGGTATCATTTATGAGGTTTAAAAACATACAAAACAATACTATATGTTACTTATATAGCTGCAAATTTATGTAGCATGTATAAAAGCTTTCATGGGAATAGTGGATACCACGTCCAGGGGAGTAATTAACTTTGGGGAAGAAGAGAGGGAGAGGGAGACTACAGAAGGGGCTCACAGGGGGCTCTAACTGAATAGATATTAAAACCGGAAGCAAACGTGGAAAATGCTAAACTGTGCTAAAGTTAGGTAGTCGGTAGTCTGTATATAGGTGTTCATTATATTATTCTGTAATCTTACACGTTTGTAATATTTCATAGTAAACATTTTAAAGAAAATAAGTTTCCAACTCAAGATTGTACAAAAAGAACAAATAAACTCAAATAGATAAGAAGACATTAACGAAGACATACATTAGAGAAAAAAAACTTCTATGATAGAGTTATTAATAAAATCAAAAGCTGGTTCGATAAATCTGATCAAGAAACAGAGACAAAGACTTAAACAGAATATACAAAATGAATGAGAACAACATGAGATCAAAACATGTCAATAATACTGTGTAGACAATTTTATCCTCATAAACTTCAAAATGCCGATGAAATGGATCCTTTTCTGGAAAACAAGACTTATCCCTTAAAAAGGAACGCCACCCAGATGGCTTTAAAGATGAGTTCTTCGAAGCCTAAGGAACGGATTATTCCCAGGCCATGTCTACTACGGGTCATAGAAACAAAGTTCACCTGCCGGGTTCATTTTGATCCCTAGGATAAACCGATATCACAAGTAGACAAGGTATTTAGAGAAGGAAAGAAAACTACAATCCGGTCTCACTTATGAACACAGACACAAAAGTCCTAAATTAACCACACGGCGAATGGCATCCAGCCACGTGCTGGAAGAACACACACCAGGATTATACGGGTGGCTCAGTGTTAGAAACTTGATTACTGTAGTGCTGTTCTTGTAGGATAACAGAGAAGAGCTATACGACCGTCTCTAAGACTGATACTGCAAGTATCTGGTGATCCTCAGTACACATTTCTGGTTTTAAAAGACGATAAAAAGGCTTGGCAAACGGAGAACCAGCACCTTTCATTTTTAAGGAAGGTTATCTCCCAGAAACTCAGAAAGCTTCGTGAACGAAACATAAGATGCGATCCACACCACTTCCGTCCAACCGCATTCTTGGGGAAAAAGACAAAATTGTTCTTTACAGGCGAATTCTTCCGTATAAAATCCAAGAGAATAATTAGAACACCAAAGTTCCGTGGGAATGACCAGACAGATCAACAAATCCAAAACCCGAATTCTTCTGGGGCCCTTTAGGAAGAGCAACTTGACACAGCAACAGACACGGCTACGGAAAAACTCTCAATGGGCGAACACAGCCAGAAAATCGCAAGGCTTCATCTGCATAACCAGGGAAGACTTGAATTCGTGGAGAAATAACCCCACTGCGGGATGGGAAGTCTCAATCCCAAACAGATGACGTCGCCATGGGGTGACAGCCCGTTACAGAATGTGGCCTAAGGCTTGAGGTTGTGGGCGACGCACGTGGCAGCGTGAGGAGCCCACCTGCAGGCGTTGAAGCCGGCGGCGCGGCGGAAGTGCCACGTAGGCTCCGCCCCTCACTGTGTCGTGGGCGGGGCATTTCCGGCCGCTGACGTGCACGCGCGTTCCGAGGCCCCTGCCGCGCAACCGCGCGCGGTCCGGCCGCGGACTCGGCGGAGGTGGTCACCTTGGTTCCTCAGCACCTGGCGGCCGGGCTTGGCGAGCCCGCCGGAAAAGGTCGTTTCCGCTGCAGTTCCCAGTAAGTGACAGCCCCCGTCTGAGCTGTGGTTGGAAAGAGGCCGCGCCGACATTTTCTTTCTCCCCTCCCCCCAACCCCCGTTTAAGCCCCTCCCTGGCGTCTCCGTCCCTCGTGGGCTGTCTGCCCCCGCGCCTCGAATCTGTCGCTCCCCGCGTTCAAGGCGTCCCCGGAATATATAGGTCTGTTCTCGTAAGCACTTTCTTCCCCGTAAACGATCGCGAACTTCTCACGTATGCAGTAAATGCTCAATGCGTGCATAGGTTCTGCGACTGGAGGCAAAACAGGTATGAGGGATCTCATGTTATCGTTCGCTAATTGCGCTGAACAAGGAAAGTTCCTCGGGCGTCTCCTCAGCCAGACCGCGTGGAACAGAAGCACGTGATGTGCGGACCTGCTGGCCCCGACCTGACCCCCCCGAGCGCTTCCTCGTCCTCCCACTGCGAGGAGGCCCCGGTGACGCTCGGTGGAAATGCGCCCCCGCCACGTCGCCCCCCAGGCCCTTCGGAAACACACCCGCCGCTGCAGAGTAAGACGCCGACCTCAGCGTTTTACACACGTTAGTTTATTTAACCACGACAACAGTCCTCAGGTTGACACACAGGAGCACACTGAGGCACAGGAGAGTTAAATACTTAAGGTAACAAGCTTGCATGTGATGGAGTTGAAATTTGAAGCTCGTTGCAAAACTGGTGCTTTCCCCGCTTTCTCTTTCCCAAACACCTGGGCATCTCCCCTGGAGTTGCTTCCTGTGGGGAATATTTTGTCTGAACGCTGGTTAGCACATCCCTGCTTCTGGAAACTTGGCCTCTGTTTCTGCACTTTCTCAGGTCTCTCCTCAGCCCCGTGGGTGTTTCATTTTATGAGGTGTCTCAGCTCAGGAAAATTGTGCATCCTCCAAAGGTGCTCATGCCGCCTTAAAACTACATCCCCATCCAGTGCATCCCTCTTCCCCTGCCTTGGGACTAGGAGTCGTTATTGTCATCACTGTTCTCAGCAAACGGGTGAGCAGCTATTTTTATGACAGTGAAGATAATTGCAGTTTCAAAGAACTCTAAGGTTCCTGACCTCAAGGAGAAATAACGACATTTATTCATAAAAAGACCAAGAAAATAGCAGATAAACACTAACTCAGTTGCACCGAAAATAAATTTTACAAGAATAATTTCGAACAAAATAGTTAAGTGCTAGACTTGTTTCCTCCTCTGCAAAATATTAAGGATAGGTGAGATTGTTAAAATTTGTGAATCTTAAGTTCATACAAAGGAGCGATTACTGAGATGGAAACTGTTGGAGAAGCTATATAGTGTGTTCTTGATACATTATTACAGAGACCGGATTAGGCTGAAGGCTTCTCTTAACACTTTGAACATCTAATAATGGCTGTAGACCCTGCTCTGGAAATAAAATTCACGTTCATAGAACATTTTATACCCAATTTATAGGAGATTCATAACCCACCTCTCTTTTCTGAAGCCTACGTATTAAAACCCCTGATTTAGAAAAATAAAATGAACTGCAATTCAGCAGGCAAGACTGAGCCAGACGTGGAGGGCCTTTATCTTGTACACAGTGTAGACCCACTGGAGCTTGAAAAAGTTTGGCCGCAGTGTGAAGGAAGTGGGGAAAGGCTGTGAAACTTGTTAGGCGAAAGGTGGACTAGTTTAGATAGATGGTTTAGGAGATATTAAAGGGTTGTGCCAAGCAGTGTTGGGAATAGGGGGAAATTTGAAGAAATATTGGCAAGGACAAATCAACAGGTCTTGGTTTCTGATAGTATATAGAATTGAAAAACAGGAAGGAGTCAATGATAACAAGCTTTGAGGATTGTATAGCTGCAGGTATGTTTTTTCTCTACTTTGTCTTGTTTTAAGCGTACTAAGTCATTTCTATAACATACATGCTCTAAGAGGAGATGTCACTGCAAGAGAAGATGACAGACATTAAAAAAGCACAATGAGGGAATTCTACAAACAACTCTATACTCATAAATTCAACAACTTAGATGAAATGGACCACTGTCACAACCAGCAAAACTCATCCAAAAAGAAACAGATAAGCTGAATAGTTTTATAACTGAAAAAGCAAAATTCTCCAGTGCTATGTAGTTTCACTGGTGAATTTAATGAAACATTTAAGGACAAAATAATAGTCATTCTACACAAGCTCTTCCAGAAAATAGAAGAAACAGGAAAGCTTTCCAACTCATGAAGCCAACATTACCTGATACCAAAACTGGATTTAAAAAAATTTTATATATATATGTGTGTATATATCAACGTCCCTCATGAACAAAATGCAAAAATCCTAAAAAAGTATTAGCAAATTGAATATAGCAACGTGTAAAAATACTTTTGTGAATGAGTGTCATTTATCCCAGAAATTCAAGGCTGGTTCAACATTTGAAATTCGGTTAGTGTAACTCACCATATAAACAGACTACACAAGAAAAACTACATGTTCCTATCAATCGATAAAAAAACAAAACAGCATTTGGCAAAATTCAATATCCATCATTTTAGAAACTCACTACCATGAACCTGACAGGTTCATCTGTGTTCTTAAAAAAATTTGGCTCAACCAAGATGAAGAAAAATCATATTTTGAGCCCCAAACAGAGTCTAATCCACTTCGAGGTCATTGGTTCTGTAATAGCTGTAGAAATGACCGCAGTCTGTGATTCACAGGACTGATTGGTGTGACCGACAATGGCTGGAGCTCCTGAGCAGCCGAGCTTTGCCTGATCTCACTTGGGCTTCTTAAACAAGACTGCTTGCTCCTGCGATTCAGCAGCCCCACCCCATCCCACCAAAGAGGCTACATTGCTGAAATGGCAGACAGATGGTGAAGAGTGAGGAGGGGTGGTAGCATTGGACATAGTTGTGGTAGTCTCTGTAAGAGATGGCATTCACTACTTTTCTGTGCTTTTCTGTCTTAAAAATTTTGCATGTTGACAGAGCAAACAAATAGAATGTGTACGTAAGTTTCAGAAAGTATGTAGTTGTCTTGATATCAATGTTCCAAAATAATAAATAAATAAAAAGAACAACAACTCAACAAACTAGTAATAGAAGAATCTGATAAAGGTCATCTACAAACCCTAGAGCTAACATCATACTTAATGGTGAAAGACTCAATATCCTCTACCTCCAACATAATATTGTGTGTCAACTATAATTCAATTTAAAAAATTGTGTTTTTGAAAAATCATGGCTTTGTGGGGAAGAGATTGTATAAAGGTACAAGTAAAAGCAGGAAACCCAGTTACTTGAATATTACAGTATTTCAAGTAAGAGATTTGGATGGTTTGGACTAGGACAGAGTTTCTCAACCTTGTTACTATTGTCATTTGGGGCTGGATTATTCTTTGTCATGAAGGGCTTTCCTGTGCATTGTAGGATATTTACCTACATTCCTGGCCTCTGCCCACTAGATTCCAAGTAGTGACCAAATTGTGACAAGATTCCAAGTGGAATTTATTGGCCACAGATAGGCCAATAAAACAGAACCTCTAGAGAGCCCATAAATAAACCCACGTATATTTGGTTTACTAATCTTTGACAAGGATGCCAAGAACACACAGGGGGAAAGAATAGCTTCTTCAATAAATGGTATTGGGAAAACTGGACCACTACCTTACACAACAAAGAAAAATTAACTCAAAATGGATTGCAGAAGTGAACAAGACCTGAAACTATAAGACATAGGGGATAAGAAGAAGACATAGGGGATAAGCTCCTTGACATCAGTCTTAGCATGATTTTTTGGATTTGATTTGTGTTTTCAGAACATCATGTGACTGTGCTTTGTCACAAATCAGATCTTGACATTCCCCTGCTTAAAACCCTATTACTTCTCACTATATTTGGGATGAAATCCCAACTCCTTAACATAAAGCTGGTTTTATATTTTTACATTGTCTGGTCCTTGCTTACTTACCTCATTTTGTACCATTTCCCTCAGACTATTGTGCTTGAGATTCCACTACCATCTTTCTGAACATCAGCAATGCTAAACTTATTCCTGCCTCAGTGCCTTTGAACTTGTCTTCTGTCTGTTTCAAAGTTCTTTCCTACAGGCTTTCACATGGCTGGCTGATTTTCATCTTTCCAATCTCAGGTCAAGTATCACCTTTTTAGAAGCAGACACTTCCTATCCACCAGGATAGGCATTATCATCACTTGTTTATTTTCTTTGTAACACTTGTCATTAGAAATGGGTTTGTTTCTCCTCTTCACCCCAAACTAGAATGTAAGCCAGTGAATGTAGAGATCTTGTCCATTTTGTTCACCATTGTATTTCCAGTATTGGCTCAGGGGTTTAATAAATAAATTGGGTGTATGAATGCATGAATTAGGAGAAAAATGGTTTTACCTACAAACATGTCTAAATCTCCAGAAAAACTTGGTTTTACTTTAATATGCAGGGTGATAACTCGTAGATGATCCAAGGAGAATGCATATTAAGCAGAGATGAGGGATTGGAGATCTGAACAAATAAAAGGGCGGGAGGAGTAACATGTCCCTTGAATTTGTATGAGTACACAAGATTACTTAGAGAGCAGTGTTTCTCAAACTATGGGGTCAAGGCTTCTTGAATTAGTAGAGGTCGTCCTCCAGATTTTCTAAATGAAGATCTCTGGGTGTGGAGCACAGGAATCTGCCTTTTAAGAAGCTTCTTGGTGTTTCTTATGTGTACTAAAGTTCTGGAACCAAAGGAATAGTGTATAGAGAGAAGTAATCAAAAGATTAAGGACTGAGGCCTAAAATGGTCTATCTTTAAGGATGGGAGGGAAAAATTGAGCCCAAGAAGGAACTAGGAATGAGGTGCTGCAGGTACCAGAATACATCTCAGCTCTGAAGGGGAGCTACAATCACAGCTATCCGTGACTGGTCTATCATTCGCCTCAGCTGCCATAATGCTAAAATACCACAGACTGCACAGTTTAAACAGCAGGAATTTATTTTCTCACAGTTCTGGAGGATGCAAAGTCCAAGGTCGAGGTTCCAGCAGTGCTTGGTTTCTGGTGAGAATTCTTCCTGGTTTCCAGATGGCCTCCTTCTTGGTGCATCCTCACGTGGTCTTTTCTTTTTATGGTGCTTGGGGAGATGTTTCTTTCTGTTTCTTCTTCTAAGGCCACTACTCCTATCAGATTAGCACTCCAGCCTTATGACCTTATTTAACTTTAATTACCTCTTAAAGACACTATCTCTACAGTCACATTGAGAGTTAGAGCTTCATACCATGTTTCCCCAAAAATAAGGCTTAGCCCGACGATGCGTCTTTTGAAGCAAAAATTAATATAAGACCCAGTCTTATTTTACTATAATATAAGATCAAGTCTATAGTATAATATAATAATATAATAAATATAATATAATATAATAAATATAATATAATATAATTAATATAATATATAATACCAGGTCTTATATTAATTTTTGCTCCAAAAGAATCATTAGAGCTGATGGTCTGGCTAGGTCTTATTTTTGGGGACACATGGTAGTAAATGAATTTTGAAGGGATGCAATTCAGTCTACAGCAAGTGGTGTTTCCCTTTATCACGGAATAAAACCAGTTTGACATAATGTGAGCCAAGAGTATCACCGCATCGGTGCTAAACTCTTGTTCTTTTAGGCTATAAAGCAAATTTCAGCTAACACAAGGTGCTTATTTTGATCAAATCTGCATATTGTGAGGATAGATACTCAAATTAGGTGTATGAAAGGTTACCACTTAATAGAAATATAAAACCATTTTAGAAATAACTAATACCTGACCCTCTTTCCATTCAGAATTTAAAATATGGTTTCCATCTCCTTTGTCCCCCCAAAAACATCATTTTGCCTTTTTAAATTCTCTCATAATTTGTCAATATTTTGGTTTTACAGACATGGCAGCCAGGTTTTATAGGCATGAATAAGAAATCCACAGGCCGAAGTCCTGAAGATGCCGGGACCAGCAGAAACGGAGGTAGGAATTTTTCTTGCTTTAAGACCATGTGAGTAATTTCAAATATGCTTTATAAGTTATTTGTTTCTCTCTCATTTGTTGCTAATATTTCAGAGAATAATTATGTTACGTTTTATATCAATCTAAGATAAACACAAACGAAAGAAAAAAGAAAAGCAAAACCAAAACCACCACCGATCCCGACGTAGATCAACATCTTCTTCTTCCGATGACCCTGTGTTCCCTTCGTCTTCATCGTCTTCTGGAAGCCAGACAGATTCAAGTACTGAAGGTATTTTTATCACGCTGTTAAAATTTTTTCATTTATAAGTTAAGATGATTTAAAAAGAAAATTCACTAAAACTCCTTTAAAACTTCTGCTTCTCCAACAAATGTTCGTTGAGAATACCCACGTAAGTGTCAGGAATAATAGTGTGCACGGCATGGTCCCTTCAGCCAAGGAACTTTTATTACATTGGGTAATAAAGATAAATCAATAGTCCATTACAATGCAGGTGAGTGTTATGAGTTGGTATGCATGTGCTAAAGGGATCAGGAAAGGCTTTGGAGAGGAAATGATGTCAGAACTGGAGAATGACGAGGCAGTGGAATTCAGGAAGATTGATCATAAACGGAAGGAATTACGTGTGCTAACTACTGCTGACGTTTGGGTTTCTGATTTTTTTCTCAAGTAATGTGTTACACTTCTAGTATTAATTTACCAGAGGACTATTCAGAGTTATTTGTTGTAAACAAAAGAAACTGAGTGTCTGACTTAAATGGGAAAGGCATTTATTGAAAGGATGTTGAGTAACCTGCAGAATTGCCAGAAGCCTAAAGAACTAATCTTTGAATAGTCTTTGAAAGTGAAAGTTGGCAGCTAGAACCATAGGCAAAGTCATGCCGCAGAGCCCAGTCTGCCACTACCGTGTTTCCCCCAAAATAACATCAGGTCTTATATTAATTTTTGCTCCAAAAGACGCATGAGGCTTTATGTTCAGGGGATGCCATACTGAAAAATCATACTAGTGCTTGTTTTCTGGTTAGGTCTTATGTTCGGGGAAACTCGGTATTGAACTGGATGTCTCAACTTGCATTGCCATGGTCACTAAATGATACCACTGTCATCACTGCCTCTGCTGCCACTAGACAGTGGGTATTTCTGCCACCACTGCAGAATGAATTTTTCACTGTTTCTGCTTCTTTATGTCACTAGCTCCTAGACAGTGATTGAGACTAGATCACATGTCCATGTCCCAGCTGCATAGGAAACTGGAAAATCAAGTATTGGCCTTTTCAGCATTGATGGTAGGAGGCATGCAAAGGAATATTCACCAAACATGAAGGAGAATCAGATACCAGGCAATCAAAATATAACAGATGTTCTCTACATTCAACTCCAGACAATATCCATTGATTAGCTCACTTTAAATTACTCCTTTGTCTCACCTGCCTTTATCCTCTCCGTGTTTGCTAGTTGTATTGTAATTAGTTTTTCTATTAGTTAATTTGACATCAATAAATAATATACTTGTAATTCTACTTTTTGTTCCATCAACTTTAGTCAGTTATTTTACTCTTTAATATAGGTAGCCCCTACCCTTTCCTCCATCTTTTCTTCCCACTGTATTTTTTTTATGCTTTCAATAGTCCGCTCTACACTTACAATCAAAACTAACTCATTATTTTTGTCCATAGATTCACTTTAAATGTTCAAAACCAATAATCAGCACTTAAATTATTATAACTATATAAATACTGTTACGTCAGTGCCAAGTCATATGCTAGGATTAGATTTCCCTTTCATGGATCTAATACCCTGGTTACTGGGACTCTCCAGGGATGTTTCTAGTCATAGCATCAAGTACATTTACGTTTTATCAGTTGCTTAAAACCATGCCGTATCTTCGTATTGCTTCACATTTGAACCATGACTTTCTTTTATAGTTTTTGATTTTCTTACAGTTTCTAGTTCTAACATTTGTTTTTCATTGTTGACAGAAAGTTAATGTAACTTTACCATGATAAAAAAAAGTTTCCATTCTTTCAATCATGGAGTTAATTTCTTTTCCCTGGAGATGTTCTCGTCTGCCTATTATAAACCAGGCCACTTCAATTTTTAAAAAAAATCTAATTCTTTTAGATGATACCAAAGGAAAAATTAAGAGAAAGAGAGGTGAAAAAAGGAATAAATGGAGAAAAAAAGGAAAGGTAGGTAATTGTGAATAATTTAACACAAGAGTTGGTTATTAGAGGATTCTGCACTTTCTTATTAACTAAGGAAAACAAAATCTACAGGGAATTTTGAAGAGATATGAGGGATGGAGTGTTTAACATAGTAATTAACATGGAGCTAACCTAATAGCATCCTTTTGCTTTTTAAAAAAATACTCAGAAAACTGAAAACTATACAGAGAGGTAAAAACTTACTTCCAAACTTTAAGTCTAATTTCAGGAATGGGGTGGTAGAGGGATGAGGAGGTAGGGGGTGGTCTTTATGGTTCCAAGGCATAGGTGGGATGAAGACACTCAGTCTCGTTCTCAATGTTATCTGTTCATGCAGGTGTCTTCTAAGCTGCCCATCATTCTGTCTGGTCCTCAGTCATTGATCCGCATGATCTGTCGCTGACATGTCTCCCTTCCTGTCTGCCTGGCCCCGTCAGGTACGGTGGCGCTCTCTCTCTGTTAGTTCCATCTCCACATTAAAGCCTGGTAAGCATAATTGCCTCTCCCAGTCATTTTTACTATCCCAAAGCTCAGGTTTCCCTTTCCCCCACCTTCGATTCCTCATATTTGTGTGCAATTTTACTGCTTCCCTGGTGCTCTATGAATCAGGGTACCAGGCGCATCTTCTGAGGATCCTCAGTGTCTATACTCTTAGCACTCCCCCACGATATCCTCTTCTTCCTTAACCCAGGGAGATTTCTTTCTGTTCTTCTTGCAACTTGGGGTGAGGAGGTTGTGGGTAGGTGAGGTTCATTCCAGTTCTTTCCTGTCATATTTCTCCCCAATATTTTATCTACATATGGAAACTTCTCTATTCCCCTAATGTCTTACATTTTTAGAAATCAAGTTCTGGAAGACTTCTTTTGTTCTGTTTCCTACCCTGGTTTATCCCTTCCCTAATACAATGAGCTCAAAGCTGCTTGCTTAAGAGGAGTATGGGAGGAAAAGATGAACTAATCAGAAGAAAAAGTTATCCTGTCACATAAAAACTTGTTGAAATGACAAGTTTGTGGAATAATATTTGCTAATATATATCAAACGCTGACTATGTACCAGATACTGTTCTAAGAACTTTACATGTATCAACTGATCTAATCATCACAATAATAGAATAGGTACTATTACTATTCTGATTTTACAGATAAGAAAACTGAGATAGAGAGAGGTCAAGTAATTTAAGTTTTGTTCAGTAGTGTCAGAGCTTGTATTAAAACACAAGAAGTCTGTCTTTGAAGTTTACCTTCTTTACTATGCCACTAGTTCCCAAATGACCCTGCCTCTCCCCCCCTCCCGAACCCCAGCCAAGGAACATTTGGAAATGCATAGGAGGTATGGCTCTGATTTTCATAAAGACTGGGAAGTTACTGGCATGTAGTGTATAGGGACCCAGAATGTCAAATGTCCTGTAGTGTGAGGGATGGTCCTAAATAATAAAGAATTGATTCATCCAAAATTAAAGTAGAACTATTGAGAAACACTACATTACACCATACTAGTTCTAAATTGCCAAGATTGACTCAAAAGTTAAAAAAAAAAATAGACTACTCCTCATGGAAGACATTACAAATGTTATCCAAAAGTAAATTGATAGGCATATTTTCCACTTAGTTCTTTCAAGATTTTCAGGGGTTAGGTGAGTCACATATAATATAAAATAATCTCTTCCAGAGTATGAAAGGATACAGAATGCCTTTTAATTGATTTTATGAAGCTAATAAAACAGAAATGTTAGATTTTGAGAAATATTACTAGAGACAAAGAAGACATTTCATTATGATAAAAAGGATCGATGTATCAGGAAGATACATTTATACAGTTATAAATGTATACACGTAGTGTATGTAGTGGGTTGAATAGTATCCTTCCCCCAAATTCATGTTCACCCAGAACCTCAGAATGTCACCTTATTTGGAAATAGCTGTAATTAGTTAAGATAAGATCGTACTGGAGTGGTGTGGGAGGGTTTTAAATCCAATGACTGGTGTTATGAAAAGAAGAGGAGAGGGCACACAGAAATGAACAGGGCAGAAGGCCATGTGACCACCAAGGCAGTCATTGTAGTTATGCTGTACAGAAAGCCAAGGAATGCCTCGGGGCATGAAAAGCTGGAAGAAGTAAGAAAGGATTCTTCCCTGTAGCCTTCAGAGGGAGCGTGGCTCTGCCAATGCCCTGATTTTGCACTTCTCACTTCCAAAACTGTGAGAGAGTAAATTTCTGTTGTTTTAAACCACCTAGTTTTTGATAATTTGTTACGACAGCCCAGGACATTAATACACCTAAAAAATACATGAAACAAAAACTTACAGAATTGAAAGGAGAATACACAACTCAAATTATTGGAGAGTTCAATACCCTAGTTTCAATAATTGATGGAAAAAGTAGACAGAAAATCAGGAAGGATATAAGAGACTTGAACAACACTATCGATCAACTTGATGTAAAAATATATCTGTAGAACACTTCATCAATAGCAGCAGAATACACATTATTTTCAAGTTCACCTAAAACATCCTCCAAAAATGTAAAAGGATTGAAACCATTCAAAGTTTTTGTCTTTGATCATAGTAGAATTAAATTAGAAATCAACAACAGGAAGACATTTAGGCAATCTCCAAATATTTTGAAACTTAAAAACACATTATAAAATAACCCATGGGTCAGAGATGAAATCATAAGAGAAATTAGAAAATATTTTGAACTTGAAAAAAGTCTATCAAAATTTATGGAAGGCAGCTAAAGCAGTGCTCAGGGGAAACGTATAACTTTAAATTCCTATATTAGAAAAGAAAAAAGGTGTCAAATCAACAATCTAAACTTTACCTAAAGAAACTAAAACAAAAAGAACAACCCAAAGCAAGAGGAAAGAAAAAAAATGATAAAGAACAGACCAAACATCGAACAAATAGAAAACAATATAGAAAAATCAGTAAAACCAAAGGTTGGTGCTTTGAAACAACAATATTGTTGGTTTTGATCAACAAAATTCATAAACCTTAACTGTGCTGATCAAGAAAGAAAAAAGAGAGAAAAGACACAGATCAACCAATATTAGGAATGAAAGATAGGACATGGTTACTGACCCTACAGAAATTAAAAGTATTATAAGAGAATATTATAAATAACTTTTTTGCCAACAAACTAGACAACTTAAGTGGACAAATTACTAGAAAGATGCAAATTGACAAAACTAACTCAAGAAGTAATAGAAAATCTGAATAGAACAATAATAAGTAAACAAAATGAATTGGTAACTAAAAATCTTCTCACAAAGGAAAGCCCAGGCCCTGATGGCTTCCCTGGTGAATTATAATACTTAAGGAAAAAAGATTACCAATCCTACAAAAATGGTTTCAGAAAATGAAGGAGGAAGAAATAGTTCCCGATGCATTTTATGAGACCAGTATAACCCAGATATCAAAATGAGTCAGGTACATCACAAGGAAAGGAAATTATAGACCAATTATTTTTCATGAATACATATGCAAAGTTTGTTAAGGAAGTACTAGGAAACTGAATCCAGCAATGTTTGAAATGGATTATACACCATGTTCCAAGAATGCAAATATAGTTTAGTACCCCAAAATCAATTAATGTAATATACCATATTAATTGAATAAATAACAAAAACCATATTATCATTTCAGTAGACACAGAAAAAGCATTTGAAAAAATCCAACACTCATTAATGATAAAAACTCTCAACACACTAGGGAAAGAGGGAACTTCTTTAACCTGATAAAGGGTATCTATGTGCTTAATCATGCTTAATGGGGAAAGGAATGAATGTTTCCCCCTAAGAGGAAAGAAAGCAAATATGCTTTCCCCTCTAAGATTGGGAACAAAGTGAGGATATCTATACTTCATGTGCCTATGGTTCTAACTAGTGCAGTAAAGCAGGAAAAAGTCATCTAGATTGGAAAGAACTAAACCTTTATTTGCATGCATATTCCTGAATATAGACAATCTTAAGTAACCTAAATAAACTACTAGGATAAACAAGTTTAGCAAGATCAAGATACAAAAATCAATTTTATTTCTATGTTAGCAACAAACTATACAAAAATAATTTTTTAAAAAATTTCCATTCCCAATAGTATATATATATATATAATATATAATAAAATAATATATAAACACATATTATGTTTATATATAATATATATAATAAAATATATGTATTAAAATAATACATATATAGTAAAATAACATATACATATATAATAAAATATATATATAATAAAATAATATATATATAATTTAAAAAGTGCAAGACATTGCATTTCTGAAAGAAATCAAAGATCTAAATAAATGGTGATACTCCATGTTTACAGATTAGAAGACTCAGTATTGTTAAGATGGCCATTCTTCCCAATTTGGTCTATAGGTTCAACATAATTCCTACTAAAATTGCAGCAAGATTTTGTATAAATTGACAAGCTGATCCTAAAATTTGTATAGAATTTTAAAGGACCTAGAATAGTCAAAAATAACTTTGAAAAAGAATAAATACTGAGGGCTATCCAATTTTAAATCTTACAAAGCAACAGTAATCAAGACAGTGTGGTATTTGGCCTAAGGATAGATATATAAATCAATGAAACAGGATTGAGAGTACAAGAATAAACCCTTATATTTATGGTTAGTTGACAAAGATGCCAAGGTAATTCAATGTGGAAATGGTAGTCTTTTCAACAGATGGTACTGGAACAATGAAATATCCATATGCAAAAAAAAAAAAAAATCTTATATCTTTCCCTCATGCAAAATTTAACTCAAAATGGATTATTGGTTTAAATTTAAGAGCTAAAACTACAAACTTCTAAAAGATGATAAGGAGAAAATTTTTGTGACTTTGGATTGGATAAATATTTCTTGGATATGGCAACAAAAACATGATACATAAAATAAAAATTAATAAATTGGATTTCATAAAAAGTAAAAACTGCTGCTCTTCAAAAGACACAATTAAGAGAATGAAAAGACAAGCCACAGACTGGGGGAAAATATTTACAAATCATGTATCTGATAGAGGACTTATAGATATATAAATAACTCTTATAATTTGATAATAAAAAGACAGATAATCCAGTTTTTTTAATGAGTAAAATATTTGAATTGACATTTAACCAAAGAAAACAAGCAATGGCTAATATAAACATGAAAAGATGCTCCATAACAGCTTTTAGGAAAATGCAAATTAAAACCACAAAGAGATGTCACTACACACCCACTAAAATGGCTATAATAAAAAAGACTAACATTACCATGTGGTGGATGAGAATGGGGAGAAACTGGAATCCTACATTGCTGGTGGTAATGTGAAATGGTACAGGCACTTTAGAAAAACAGTTTGGCAGTTTCTTAAAATGTTAAATTTACCATTGGATTCAGCAATTCCATTCCTATGTATACATCCAAGGAAATACAAGCATGTGCATACACAATGACTTATATGTGAATGTTCATGGTAGTGTTATTTATAATAGGCAAAAATAGGAAACAATCCAATTGTCTATCAACTGGTGAATAGATAAACACAATGTGGTGTATCCTTACAATGGAATATTTGTCAACAATTAGAAACAGATCATGGATACATGCTATACATGGATGAACATCAAAAATATATTAAGAAATTAGACACAAAAGACTACATATTGTTTTAATCCACTTATATGGAATTTTCAGGAAAGGCAAATCTATAGAAACAGTGGTTGCGTGGGGCATGAGGGTCACAGTGTGGGCTGACTGAAAATGGGTACAAAGGAACTTTTTGTGCTGATGAAAATGTTCTAAAACTGGGGACTTATGTGACACTAGAAATATGTGTGGTGATTAAACAACATGCTCCTGAGTCAGAAAAGCAATTAAAAGGACAATAAAAAAATAGCAACTGTGAGACAAATGAAAATAGAAATACAATATAACAAAACCTACTGATGCAGCAAAAGCAGTCCTAAGAGGGAAGGTCATAGTAATAAATATCCACATTAAGGAAAAAAAAAAGAAAGAAAAATCTTAACCCAATTTAACACTTCAAGGAACTGGAAAAAGAACAAACTAAGCCCAAAACTTGTAGAAGGAAGGAAATAACAATAATCAGAGTGGAAATAAATGAACTAAAAACTAAAAAGACAGTAGAAAAGCTCAACAAAACTAAACTGGTTTGTTGAAAAGCAAAATAAAATTGACAAACCTTCAGTTAGACTAAGAAAAATCAGAGAAGACTCAAATAAAATCAGAAATGAAAGAGGAGACAGTACAATTGATAACAGAAACACTAAGGATCATAAGAAATTACTATGAATAATGATACACCAATAAATTAGAAATCCTAGAAGAAATGGATAAATTCTTAGAAACATACAACCCACCAAGACTGAATTATGAAGAAAAAGAATATCTAAGCAGACCAGTTACAGGTAAGGAGATTAAATTAGTAATCAAAAGCCTCTCAAGAAAGAAAAATCCAGGACCAGATGTCTTCACTGGTGAATTCTACCAAACACTTAAAGAATTAACACCAAACTCTTCCAGAAAATACAAGAGGAGGGAACACTTCCAAACTTAGTTCAAGAGGCCAGTGTTATGCTAATACCAAAACCAGACAAGGGCACTACAGGCCAATATCCCTGATAAATATATGTGTAAAAATTCTCAACAAAATATTAGTAAACAAAATTCAACAGTACATTGAAAGGAACACACACCATAATCTAGTGGAATTTATTCCTGGGGTGCAAAGTTAGTTCAACATTCACAAATCAATAAATGTGATGCACCACATTAGCAAAATTAAGGATAAAAATCCTATAATCATCTCAATAGATGCAGAAAAAGCATTTGACAAAATTTAACATCCTTTCATGATAAAAATTCTCAACAAATTGGGTACAGAAGAAACACTCTTCAACATAACAAAGTCCATAGGTAACAAGCCCTCAGCTAACATCATCTTAATGGTGAAGGGCTGAAAGCTTTCTGTCTAAGATCAGAAATAAGACAAGTATGCTCATTCTTGCCACTTTTATTCAACATAGCACTGGAAGTCCTATCCTGAGTAATTAGGCAAGAAAAAGAAATAAAAAGCATCTACATTGGAAAGGAAGAATTAAAACTGTCTCTATTTGCAGATGACATGCTATTATATATAGGAACCCTAAGGACTCCACCAAAAAGCTGTTAGAAATAATAAACAAATTCAGTAAATTTGCACAATACAAAAATATCAATATACAAAAATCATGTTTATATACACTAAAAGTAAACTTGAAAAGAAAAATTAAGAAAACAATCCCATTCACTATAATATCAAATAGAATAAGCTACTTAGGAATAAATTTAACCAAGGTGGTGAAAGATCTATAAACTGAAAACTATGGGAATTGATGGAAGAAATTGAAGAAGACACAAATAAATGGAAATGTATGCCATGCTCATGGATTAGAAGAATTAATATTGTTACAATATCCATACTACCCAAAGCAATCTACAGATTCAATGCAATCCCTATCAAAATTCCAGTAGCATTTTCACAGAAATACAAAAACAATCCTAAAATATGTTTGGAACCACAAAAGACCCTGAATAGCCAAAGAAATCATGAGGAAGAACAAAGCTGGAGGCATCACACTTCCTGATTTCAAACTATATTACAAAGCTATATTAATCAAAACAGTATTGTGTTGACATTAAAAAACAGACACATAGATCAATGGGACAGAATAAAGAACCCTGAAATAAATCTGTGTATATATGATAAATTTATTTTCAACAAAGGAGTCAAGGATAATACAATAAGGAGAGGATAATTTCTTCAATAAATTGTATTGGGAAAACTGGATGTCCACATCCAAAAAATGCAACTTAACCCCTTATCTCACACATACACAAAAATCAACTCAAAATGGATTACAGACTTGAATGCAAGATCTGACACTGTAAAACTCTTATAAGAAAACATAGGGGGTAAGCTCCTTGATGTTGGTCTTGGCAGTGATTTTGGGGGGTGGGCAGATTTGACATCAAAAGCAAAAATAAACAAGTGGGACTACAGCAAACAAAAAAGCTCTACACAGCAAAAGAAACCATCAAGGCAATGAAAAGGCGATCTATGGAATGGGAAAATTGTTTGTGAACCACATACCTGATAAGGGGTTAATATTCAATACATATGAAGAACCCATACAATTCAATAGCAAAAAAATAAAAAACCCAAACAACCCAATTAAAAAATGGGGAAAGGACCTGAATAGACATTTCTCCAAAGACATACAAATGGTCAACAGGTATAAGAAAAGGTGTTCAACATCACTAATTATCAGGGAATGCAAATCAAAGCCACAATGAGATATCAAATCACACCTATTAGGATGTCTATTATTGCAAAGACAAGAGACGGGAGAGATCCAAGATGACAGAGTAGATAAACACTGTGCCTGCTTCCTTCTGAGAACACATTAAAATTACAACAAAATTATAGAACAATCAACCTGGAGAACCATCTGAAGTTTGGCTGAACAGAAGTTTTATAACTTAGGATATAAAGAAGAAGCCACATCAAGACTAGTAGGTGGGGCAGAGATGGGAAACGGGCTGGCCCCAAATCTCTGTGCAGCGGTCGAGAATCAAAAGAGATATCTCAGCCACAGAGGTTCCCCCTAGAGGAGCGAGGAACCCTAGCACTACACTAGGCTACCCAGCCTGGAGTACAGGTGCTGGGAAGAGGAGCCCCCACGACATCTGGCTGTGAAAAAGTGAAGATTCTGACCATCTGGGTAGGAACAGAAGGCTGTGGGAAACCCAGACGTCCTCTTAAACAGCCCACACACAGACTCTCACTCCCAGGTACTCACCCTGGGCTCTGGAGAAAGGATCATGATTCGGGGGATGTTGGAGGTATACAGGGGGCAGACGGAGGTGTGTGGCTTTATGGTGAGGGCTGGAGGACAGTCTCCATTTTCCCTGTGTTGGGTCATCCTCCCATGCAACCAGTAGGCAGATGCCATCTTTCCTGTGTTGAGCCCTCCCCCACCACAGGCAAATCTGAATCTGATTGGCCTGGTGAGCTCTGTCGCTCCACCCTGCTGACTCACTGGGACCCCATTCCACCCATCTCCCCCATTGCTGGAGGCACTTTCTCTTGAGCAGCAGTTCTGCCCACATTGCACTCTAAAAAATATTTTTTTAAAAACACCCATTTTGGAGAACCATAATACTTTCCAGGACAAAAGTTAAATTTACTGAATCGTAAAAAATTTTCAGAAAAGTAAGAGGTAATTTTTTTTTCAATTACAGTTGACATACAATATTATATTAGTTTTAGGTGTACAATATAGTGATTAGACATTTATATAACTTATGGGGTGGTCACCCCAATAAATCTACCCATCAGATAGCAAGAGGTAGTTTTAATATAAAATATTATATTTTATATAAAAAGAGACTTTTAAAATATGTTCTAGTAGAAAAACAACTGCGGCCTACAATCAGGAGACCTGTTGACTTATCCCTACCATACTGTTTTCCTCTCCATTTCTTTATCAGCAGAGGCTGAAGTACCAGGAAGCTGATGAAGCCTAAGCTTCACAGCCCTTCCCAGGATCAGGAAGGGTCCATAGTACTGTGCTTACAGGATCTTTGTAACACCAAGGTGCAGGGCCAGAGTTTTGCTATGATTTAAATGTGTTGTAGGATGCCTGGTACTGGAAGTTAAGTAAGTATTGGACAAGAAACAAGGTTTGAAATGGAGGAAGCCATTTCAAACCTTGGAAAGTAGTCTATGGGAAATATCTGATAAACAGATATGTAAAATTCTGTTTTCATCAATATCTATCAAAATAAAGATTCCACAAACTTGATATACATGATAATTACATATGCAATTACAAATGCAATTACAAATGCACAGTGCTTGTTTGTTTGCTTATGATATCCATACAAAATAGCATTTATCAGAATTCCTTTTTTTATGTTGGATGCACACTTACAGCAGTGCTATAGGTAGTATACCTGTGTGTGAAAACACATTTGCTGATTTTGCATTTAAAGAAACAAATTTTGATCATCCATGATAGAGAAAAGACTGAATTATCTATCAACTCTCTATGTACAAAAAGAGATATTACAAAATCCTTATACTATGAAATGACTGTCAAAGAAATTATAGCCCCTCCCCCCCAAAAAAATAGAAAAAAGTAAAATAGAGATATGTCAAGCAGTTAATAAAAATAGAATGTTATTCTTCTGGATTTTGTGCTGTTTGTGAAGTTATAAAATTTGTACTTTGTGATTTCTGTTATTCTAAATAAACATTCCCATATGTACTGCCTAATTTTGTATTCTTTTTCTTTGTGGGGCCTCCAAATTGCATAATCTTTAGGTGTCATAAAACCTAGCTCTGCCCCTGCTCATTGTACAATGAAGGGGTTAAATTATATCACTTTTGAGAGGTTTTTATGGGCAAGACTGAAAATGGGGCCTTTCATATCTCACGCCAAACTCATATGCACTCAAGTGCATATGGCCACTCCTGAGGCAGGGGAAGTCAGGAATTCCATCTGATCCTAGAAGAAGGAAGAAGCAGGTTTGGTGAGTAGCTAGCCAGGCTTTGTCAATAGGTCTTTCTCTGGGATTGGTATATGGATGTTGGGAGTGCTGAACTGGGGTCACGTCACCCTGGAGCTCCACCACCACCACCTTTCTTGGTTGCAGACGAGTGTGGCCACATTAGAAGACAAGTAAACCACCGCACAGAGGGAGGCAGAGCCAGGAGATGGAGAAAAGGGGAAGGGGAGGACGAGGGAGGGGGAGAAAGGGGAAGAAAGAAAATAAGAAAGAGGACGGGCTGAAGGGAAGAGAAGACAAAGGACAGGGAAGAGGAAGGGGGGAAGTGGGAGTGTTGAGAAGAAAGAGCGCATTGCACTCTATGAGCTACATAAGTGCACAATTAAATTTGGAGCCCCTTGTTTAAAAAGTTAAGATTTTCAAGATGGTAACAGCATGGCATTAAACCAAGTATGGGGGCTTTCTGAGCATGGGGCCCTTTGAGACAGCACAGGTCACACTCCCGTGAAGCCTGCCCTGGGAGTCGCAAATGCCCTTCGGTGTTTCTGCTAGCTCTGTGTTTCCCTTACCAGCAACTAAAATGGATTTAATACAACAGCATTACTCTAGACTCTTACTCAAAATGGGTAAACCCTCCAATTTTGGAAATTATAATAAATCTACAGTGTGTTTATGAGTCCTTGCATGGAGCTCTGTATATAGTAGATGTCAATAGTATTGATTAAGTCAGTTTTGGCTGGAGCAGGAGTCAGAGCCAAGCTGAGGTCTGGAGGTTTGATCTGGTTCTAGGATTCTAGGAATCTTCCTAAAGATGTATGTGTCTTGACAAGAGATAATGTTCCCTAAAAGTTTGTGTATACATTAGTTCTTTGTAAACTAAACCCTATTTTCAGTACTTACACTTTAAGGAATTTCATGGGGAACCGTTTTATCAGACCAAGAATCATTCCTTTCAAAAATACAGATTCTCCAAAATCACTTTGCTTAAAGTGAGGTACACACAAGCTGTTGCATAATCCCCTGCTCTCAGTTTCACGATAAATGCCTGCTCTACGGAGAAGTCAAGGGCCTCAACCCTGCCCCACCTCTGCACAACACCCACCCCTCACCTTCAGACAAAAATCAAGGAGATTTCACCAAGAGGGTGAATCACACAGCCATCCCTATCTCTGGACCCTGATGGAATTGATTGAATTATGAGGCACTCTGTGACTTCCCTTAGGGAAATGGTCCTGGTCATTGGCTTCTGTGTCACCTTCTGAATCCCAGAAAAAATTAATTTAGGCATTTACAACTATTGGAGACAGTGGAATAGCTGGGTGGGGGGAAGGAGTGAACAGAAAACCATGTACATTTACATGACAGTAGAGTAATGAGGATTTTTTAAGGCCATTCTGAGAGCACATAAAGATCTGTAACTCTGAGAAGCAGTGCAGCATGTGGAAAGAACCTTGGCTTCTCAGTCCAGTTGGGCCACTTGCTTGTAACCTCAGACAAAACATAATGCACCTCACCTCTTGGTCAGGATCCAATGAGATAATGTGGGTGAAAGCACTTTGTAAACTTTAAAGAACCATTCAAATGTTAATAATGGAATTTCCTTGGTGGCAAAGCTCCGTCTGTCCATAGCAATATTGTTGCACTGGCTTATTTGGATAAAAAGATGTATTTTCCTCGTCCCTTTTGCTCTTTGGAGCAGCTCAGCCTGGTGGCTTTATTTCTTTTCTACTAAGAAGAAGCTAACCTCAATAATATCCCCCTTTCCCTGTGTACTGGAGCCTGGACACTTAGAGCCAAGCAGAGCCCAACAGCCCAGAGGAGTTACCAGAAGTAGCTTTTAAGCTGTTAGCCTCAGGACTCAGCTCACAATGGAAGGAACAGCTTGTTTCTGGAATGGAATTCTCCGTGCACCAAATCCTAGCTGGGAGGAGAGAATGAGCTGGAGAACTTCCAAGTTTGACTGAAGGACTTTGGAAATGCTGCATTTATTCCAGTTTGGGAATTTGTAAACTGGCATACAAAACAATCAAATGTGCTAGAAAATGCTGTAATCTCTGTTGACTTGTGGCTGCCTTTCTCAGTGATATAAAAACTTTTGGACATTTTTAGAAACTTGAAAAAAATCATTTTCTTTTTCCCTTGAAATGATAAAGTCACAAATTTTAGCCAATGTTTTTACTTTTAGATGAGCAACTTTCTGTAGTAGCTAATTTAATGTAATATAATAATATTCACAAAAAGAAGCAGTTGCCAATTTCTCCATTTAACAAATGATGCAAGGTGTTAATTTAAAATATCTAAAAATGATTTGTCAATGAATAAATTTTGAAATAACATACTGTGTTTTGTTGGGGAGCCATAAGAACAGTAAGACGCTGAAATTTCACTACGTGTTGAGTAATGGCCTTAAAAAAAGACAAACTTTTTTCACTCTACCTACTATTAGAATTCTTGAGATTTCCCCTGAGTTATTTTGATAAATTTTCGTGTTTTGTTTCTAAGTTGCAAGAAAAGAGAAGGTTTTAGGTGGATATTTGCAAGCATGGCTCAGAAAATAAAACACATGGATGTGGAGAGTAATCAAATGAAAAGTCAGCTATATCGTCCGTATCAATTTTTAACATTACTTCAAGGTATTAGAGACTCTTGGTTGCTGTTGAAGGATTTTAATCAAGTGAACATAACAAGGATCTGGATAGAGTGTCCTTAGGCGAATTTGCAGAATTGTTATCATTTATGTGCAGTCATTAACTTATTGCTTATTAACACTAATGTTTCATAAGCATTGTAAGTTTAAACAACACTTCATTGTGGAATGAACACTATATGACCAAGAATAAAACAGATTACAACTTTCTTGTCAATGTGTAGGGCTTGATTAGATCCTCATTAAAAGAAATAAACTGTTGAGAGCTTGAAAAGGGAGAGATCCAAGATGGTGGAGTCGATAAACACTATGCCTGTGTTCATCTGTGAACACATTAAGATTACAGTTAAATTATAGAACAGTTAATCTGGAGAACCATCTGGAGTCTAGCTGTACAGAAGTCCTGTATATATAAAAATATAAAGAAGAAGCCACATCGAGACTGGTAGGAGGGGTGGAGACACAGAATGGGTCCCACACCTGTGTGTGGTGGTTGAGAATCAGGAAGGATATCTCGGTCACCTTGGTTTCCCCCAGAGGAACAAGGGACCGCAGCCCAGAGTACTGGTGCCGAGAAGAGGCGCCCCCACAACATCTGGCTAGGAAAAACAGTGGGGATTCTGACCATTTGGGTGGGCTGAAAGGCTGCAGGAAACCCAGATATCTTCTTAGACAGCCCCCACAAAGACTCACTCGCTCGCAGACTCTTACCTTGGGCTCCAGCGTAGGGGCGGTGACTCAGGGGACCTCGGAAACATGGGGGAGGTGGGTTTGAGGGCAGACTGAGGTGTGTGGCTTTGAAGGGAGGAAGGGAGAACAGATGATATTTTCCTGGTGAGGGTTCTACCTTCTTTGCAGCCAGTGGCAGGTGCCATCTTTTTTGTTGAGCCCGCCCCCTCCAGCCAAGTCTGAATCTGATTGGCCTGGTGAGCTCCATACCTCCATCCTGCTGATTCACTGGGACACAGCTTCACTCAATTTGCCTACTATTGGAGGAACTTTTTCTGCAAGCAACCGCCCCACCTGCATTGTAAAACTATCAGAAAACTATCTTGGAAAACTATTGGAGTTCAGTAGGCAGTGACTGGCCTTAGTGTGCTCTGAGACTTTTGCTGAGTCATTCCAGACTCAGCACTGGTGCCAAACCAGAATTTACATTAACATGGTGACCACAGTTCTTCCCATTCTAATGACTCCCTGAGACCCTGCTTCACCCAACTCACATACTGCACAAGGTGTAATTAGTGGCTGACGCTTCAGGGAGCTGGTAGGTGGCAACAGGCCTCAGGGTGTCCTGGATTTTTGCAGAGCTACCCCACACCCAGTACTGGTGGCAGCTGTCCTCAGTTCGCAGCTGTGGGGACAGAACCCTAGAAAGCAGTTTCCAGGCTCTCGGCCTCACATAGAAAGGTGCTGGCTCAGATAGTAAATGGCCATCAACTGTGATTGGATGGCCATCACTGTGGCTAGTTGGCCATCAGCTGTAACCAGTGAGCCATTGTGGAGAGGAGAATAGGTACGTGTAGGGTGCTGGGGAAGAAGGAAAACAGTAGACATTCTCTTCACTGACCTCCTCTGATCCTGTCCCCACCAGATTGACGCTGGCGCTCCATTCTCTCAAAACGCGTGGCCCACGTCCAGGGCACCCAGAAAGCTTACGGCCAGCAGATCCTTTTCTAACTCTCCCCCAATATTTCTGTCCCTTCCAACAGTTGTCTGCTTACCAAGGGTCTCTTCTGTTTCTTCCAAAACTTGTTTATGACAGTTGTTCTTATAGTTATGTTTAAAGTACACACAAGCAAATTCAACAAGCGTAGAACGCCCATCAGACAACCCACATGTCACAAAAAATAGTGAACACAGCTTAAAAGTTTGGCAATTGAATGAACTATTTAATGTCTTAACATAAAATATGTAAGATGTTTAAGGTATATATTTTTATTGAAGTGATCATCAACTTTTACCAGTTATGTGAATGAGCCAATCAACTCTATCTTTACGGTGTTGGATGAGAAGTTTTCCAGCATCCTGAGATTGTCTCTCTAGATTTGTGTGAAAATAACCTAAAATCAGATCATGAAAACATGTTTTCCATTGAGCTTGGTCAGGGAATATATGGATTTTCCCCTTGCGGACTTATCTCCTCCTGGCATTTTATTTACAGGCCACCTGGCCTTCCATAGGTGATCCATACATTGGAGAATCTACATGCCCATCATCAAGATCTGACTGTAAGAAACGGAAGGACAGTGAGCCTGTAGGGAGGTTCTTCTAGAACATTTCACTCAGGTGCCTCAGTATCCGTTAGGGGTTTGGGCACTGCTTTCCATGGGAACAGCCAGAGAGCAGGCGTGACCAGATTCAGAAGCGATCCTGGAATCAGAGACCTGGGCTCTCCAGAGCAGCGAGTCAGAAGGTCTTGGAAGTTTAGCCTCTGGAAGGAGCTGCTGGGTACTGGTCACCTTCCAGGTGATGACACTGGGGTGGGATGACAGCAACCTTCCTCTGCCCCCAGCGACCTTTCTAGGAGCGAAGCTTAGACCCCCATGCCAGTGCCAACATAAGAGATGGGTCAGACCACAGGCAGGTGCAAGCATAGCCCTTGGACCTGTCCCATCAAAGCCCAGGACTCAAGGACTCAGGGGCAGAGACTATGTATACAGGAGCAATCTCGCTGTCCATGGGAATCTGGGCGCAGCTTAAGGTGGAAGAACCTTGGCTCTCTCTGAGCCTCAGTTTCCTCGTTCACTAGACAGGAAAGTGTGACCGAGTGGTTTCTGTGGTCCCTTCCAGCTCTGCCGGCTCATGAAGCTGTGACCCACCTGCAGTGGTAAAATCAGCCAGTCACCAGCAGAGAATGGACACCACCCAACAAGTCCCCCATCTTTACCCAGGGGGATGGGGTAAATGGGATGACACTGAAGTCAGGGTGACAACTCAGGTCTTGGCAAAAAGGCGGGGAAATGCTTCCCCCTCCAAACAGAAACAGAAGACAGGGATGGGGCTGTGGTCTGTCTGTTCAGACCCTGAATCTGTGAGCAGGAAGGGGCTGCTCCTACTCACTGGCGCAGGGGAGGCAGAGCCCCCACTCCTGCAGCTCCACGCCCTGACTCTTGGCCTTGTAGCCAGTGGGAGAGGCTGGGCAGGGAGGGGTCGCTCCATCCTACAGGAGCGTCTTGGGATGTGGCCGCTTTGGCCTCCTCGTCAAGGACGTGTGGGAAGGTTCCAGGACCCTGGACGTCACAGGCCTCTCATGCCCTCCCACAGGTGGCTCAGGTGAGGGTGGGTCAGTCCTCTTTGAGCGCCTGGAACTCCGGCATGCTCCAGGTCCGGGTCCGCGGCTGCGTGTCCCGCTCCACATCCTCAGAGATGGTCCGGATGTCGCTGGCGAAGGGGGATATGCGCGCGCGGGTCTTGAAGGTGGCCAGTGCCAGGCTGCCGCGGGGCCGCAGGCTCCATTGTCTTGTCAGCTTATGGGCCTCCTCCTCCTGCTTCATCTTCTCCAGGACTTCCTGCAGCACCGAGCGGAACAGCCGGGACACCTCCTGTACCTCGGGTTCCTGCTCGGCCATCAGCTGCCGGAATCTGGGAGCAGAAGGTCAGAGAGCACGGTGGGGCGGTCACCTAGATGTGGCATGTGACGCACCCCAGAGGCTGGTGTGTGCCCACACTGTAGTCATTTCCCATCTCCTCCACTGCTCCACTTCTGAAGCCAATCAGGAGCCACCTCCCCTCCCTGTTGCTTGCGTTCAAATACCAGCTCTGCCACTTCTGGCCTCAATAAGCCTCAGCTTCCTCACCTGTAAACTGGGGTCATAGCCACCTTTTTGTGAGGTTTAATGAGCTAACAGGTGCAAAGATCCTGGCACTTGCCTCAGGTTATCCAGGCCAGTGTAGTAAGAAGAGCCCACTGCTATCACCTCCTACTGATGTGAGGCTTTCTGCAACCTTTCCCACCTTTCACCCACTGGCTAGAGTGGTCTCTCTGAAATCTATATATGATTAGGTCACTGCCCTGAGATATGCTCCTGCCATCTCCTCAGGGAGGGTGAGCTATTTGGCCATTTACCAGGTCCCCTGCTACTTCCACAATCTGTGCTCCAGCCAGGAAGAATCACATGTGGTCCCCAGAGCTCTCTACAGGGTTTCCCAGCCTGGTTCCTCTGCCTAAAATGTCTTTGCTAGAGCTCAGAAATGAGCAATAGTTAGCAAGCCCATTTACTATATGGGTTCTTCCACCATATGGAGAATCAGGACTTCTCAAACTTTTCAGCAATGACATGAGGCCGAAAATGTGGCAGGATAATCACATGTGTATCTCCCCAGACTCCCCATTGTTTATGAAGTGTGGTTTGCCAGCTTAAATTCTCTCATCAATACCACACACACACACATGTGCGCGCGCACACACAAACACACACACACACAACTCACCCCTGCCCCTGTCTTCAGGATTCTTCTGGAACTAGATACACTTGTGGGGGGGAGGTCTTCCACAGTACAGAATAATAAAAATGGGGGAGGGTAAGATTCCCAGCCTGGAGGAAGAAAGGGGGGGGGACATAAAGAGACTACAAAATTCAAAGGCATGTGGATAAAACTAGAGAAGGAGAAAGAGGAATTTAAGGGGCATCTCGAAGAAAAAGGTGCATATTGCTTAAAGAGATGGGTGAGGAAAGATTTGGGGAGACTAAGGGGGATTTTAAGATGTTTTATTGTGCATCTATATTTCTTTACTAGTATTTGAGAAATGCAGATAAAGGATGTAAGTTACCTTTGAAATTATTTTTGGTTGTTGGACTATATTTCTTTGACTTCAACATGAATTCAGCTGAGACTGTGGGTCACAGCTTTATTAAGGTTATATTTATATTCAGGAACATTATTGTACCCAAGCTCTTAATGTTTGGTGCCCAGGGCTCTGAACCCTACACACACACACACACACACACACACACACACATACACACCTGCGGCCAGTTATTCTGACATCAGATAATTGTTATCTGGGAAAACCACTCTAAGATGGTGGTATGGAAGATAAACTGATGAAGGAGAAGGAGTTAGCTACATTAAAATCCAGGATAATAACAATCCAGACAGAAAGCTCAAAGGCCTGGGGTTCTCTCCTATCAAAACTCAAGTGCTTCCAGGAGCCGCCCCCTTCCTCCCTCTGGGCCCGTAGCCTGATCTGGTGTTTCATGGCCTCTTTCAGATTCCTCCTCCTGCCTTGTTCCTTCTGACAGATAACTGGGTCATCCAGAACCCCTGGCTGTCGCCCTGGTAACCTTAGGTCCTGCCACTGCAGCCAGCAACAGCTAGCCCTGTGCAGGGGTTACCTGAGGATGGCGGGCCCACAGTAGGATGGATGGATCTTGGCACAGACGTCCTCCAGCTGCAGCCGCTCGCCAGGGCTGAGGTCGTAGGGGGGCTGCGACGTGCGGGCCAGCCAGCTGTAGTCCACTCCAGTGCAGATCTTCCTGACCGCATTGCTGCGCTCCCGCTGCTGCCTCTCGGCCTCTCGCATCTGCCCTGCCAGCTCCGTCATGAGCGTCTCCAGCACCATCTCAGCTGGGCTCCGGGATGACAGCCGTGGCGGGGCCTCGGTCCACCGGAGCCACGGGATGAGGGACATGGCCCCCCAGGCCCTCCTGAGACACGACGGAGTGCGTGTGTCTTCCTTGGGCCCTTCTGTCAGTTAGGATGGAGAGAACAAGGGGAAGGGAGGGGAGCTGGGACCCCAGTGAGAAGACCTGCTCCATCCTCTGGGTGGCCTCAAATAAGTCGCTCAACCTCTTTATGCAATCATTTCTAATTCTATAAGACAAGATAGGGCTATTGTAAGAACCAGTTGTGAATAAACTTAGGACGCACCACATAAAAGTAAGATACTCTCATGGTTGTAACAATCCCCAATGCATCTAAATGATTGAGAGAAAGTTCCTCCTGAAGCCCTGCTAACTCCAAACAAAGCAGGAAGCTGATTGTGTGTGGCTGAGCACAGTCTTATCCTTATGACTTAAGGGGAAAACAATACACACACACACACTCACACACACATACACACACACACACAGTACAGATGCCTACATCCTATGTCAACTTCACAGGAAAATACGCTAAGCTTCTAAATGCCCCCAGCCTATTGCTGAAGGAAGCTTAGAACTGTATGGGGTTGACATCATCCTGCAAAAGACACAAGTTACCCACCCTTCATTCAGTCAGTCATCCCTCATTCATTCATGCAGAAGCATTAATCAAGTCTGTGGACACACCTGTGCAGGAACACAAATGGGAAAGCACACCAGGGACCCTGCCCAATAGACACAGGATATGATAAGTAAAAACCATAACATCATTGCAGAGGTAAACACGACTGGAGGAGTGGAGAGTCTGTATTGATGGGGAAAGGAAGGAGCGACTCTATATGATGAACGGGGTCACAGAAGGCTGGATGAGAGCAGGCTGAAGGGTGGGTGAGTGCAGGCCTCAGACACATGGACTAACGGAGATGTACCAGGTGGAGGACCCAGATGTGGTACAAGGTGAGACATGTGCAAGGAGCACCAGGTAGGAGAGCAAGGACCTAACTCATCAGCATATGACTACAGGGGTCTGCTCAACACAGGTTTGGTGAATGACAGACTGATGGACTAGAAAGGATGAATGGATGAATGGGTGAATGGGTGAATGAGCTGCCATCTCAGGCACGCCGGCCCCCTGTCAGAAGGGGGTTTGTGCCTCTGACAATAGTAACAGCAAGCACCATTCCTGGGCTAAAAATTGAAGTGGGTCTTCGAGGAGTCCCACCTCCCCTTTCTAGGCCTTTTCGCTCCAGGGAACTCCCCCTTCCATGCACCAATGGCGTCGTCCTGCCTGGACTCCCCAGGTGCAGTGAAAAAAGATTCAGTGAACTCCCTCTCAGCGATATGGCATGACACGTGTCCCCTCCTGAGGACATCCACATTTTTAGGCAGCCCTCCCATCACCCTGCGTCCACAGCGCTTAGCCCAGAGAAATGACTTGTTAGGGCTGGAGAATCAGACATCAATGGGAAAATTATTATGGGCTAGCAGTAACCTTCTGGAATGGCACAAATGGAAATGCCTACTTATCCATGGAGACTTGAACAACCAGTTTCCTCATGGCGGCGTGGATTGAGCCAGCTCCTGGCCCTCAGCCTGTCCCTTTCTGTCCTCACACCACGAAGGGCCTTGCAAACATGCATGGGGACACCCCAGCCTTCGTGCCCAAGGCCCATCCACACCCTTACCAACAGTCACCTCTTTGCCCCCTCAGACCTAGGGTTGTCTGCACTGGTGATATTGTTCACCCTTGGGAGACTGGGACTAAAGAGGCCTGCTCAGGCTCTGGAAGTGGGCAGGTGACTGTCTGGGCAGGGAGTTCTGGATCTCAGTACCTGAGGCCTGATTTAGAGGGGAACTGACGTTAGAACAGACTCATCTCCTTAATCCCCCAGACTCCTCACCACAGATGGGGCTCGGCCACAAGAAAGCCAGAGAGCAGCCTGGGGCCAGGGCCTGCTTCCCAGGGTTTACTGTTTGTACCCCTGACCTGAGTTGGCATCTAGAAACAGATGCTTAGCCCATGTCAGATGGCACAGGCTGAGTGGGGTGATTCCACCAGAGTCCTGGGGTTAGTGGATTCTTAGCTTTTCTGGCCCAGGGAATGAGGTCTCTCAGGGGTAAGGGCATGTTATGAATTTTCCTCCCCCAACTCCCTGCTCTCCCCACCTCCAATCCTCACTAGAGATTGACAGAGGCTTTGACAAATACAACGTTTATGCCAAGCTATTTCTGTCCCTGGTGCCAGCTGTTCTCCCAGGAGGCTCTGCAGCAGGTCTGATTAAGTTCTTAGGGCAAAGAAGGGAGGGAGAGATAGAGCGAGAGAGAGCAGGGCAGTGAGGAAAGCTGGCCAGATAGAGGCCAGAGGTGGTTGGCTTATCCCAGGGCCCGATCCAGCGGAAATCCAATGTGAGTCTGTGTTGTGACCAAGTGTCTGGGGAAGAAGGTGATGGCAGGTGTGGTCTGATAAGGACGCCCAGAAGGTTCATCAGAACAGCAAGGGTGGGGCCGGCCCGGTGGCTCAGGCGGTTGGAGCTCCGTGCTCCTAACACGGAAGGAAGGCTGCCAGTTCGATTCCCACATGGGCCAGTGGGCTCTCAACCACAAGGTTGCCCATTTGACTCCCGCAAGGGATAGTGGGCTGCGCCCCCTGCAACTAGAAAACAGCAACTAGAAAACGACAACTGGACCTGGAGCTGAGCTGCGCCTCCACAACTAAAACTGAAAGGACAACAACTTGAAACTGAACGGCACCCTCCACAACTAAGATTGAAAGGACAACAATTTGACTTGGAAAAAAGGCCTGGAAGTACACACTGTTCCCCAATAAAGTCCTGTTCCCCTTCCCCAATGAAATCTTAAAAACAAAAAAAAAACAGCAAGGGTGGTCTTTGCTGGGTGCTGTGCACAATTCCCTTCCCTTGTTCTGGATTAACCCCCATGGCAGAGCCAAATGCCCCCATGTAAGCAGCAAGGCCCCTTACACTCCTGCTCCCTGCTAGGCCATGGCAGCTCACGCCATGGACTCTGGAACTTTCCCAGGAGGAATAATGCCCGTTTCCCATTCTGTCAACAACCCCTACAATCTGCCTCCAATGAATGAACACTAATTGACTGAATACTTGTTGTTGTTTTTTTAAATTAGGACATTTGAGGAAATTTGAATATGAGCTGAAGGTTAAGTAACGAGTGTTGATTTTCTTAGGTATAAAAATGGTTATAGGTGAACGTTGACAAGTAGCCCAATCTTAGAAAGCAATGCTGACGTGTTCTTAGCAGAAGTGTCATAAAGCCTTCAATACCTTACATTCAAATAGTTCAGAAAATGTTACACACACACACACACACACACACACACACACACACACACGGCAAATATGGCAAAATATTAAAGTCGTTTTATCTAGGGGGAATTTATGGGTGTTTATTGCACTATTATTCCAATTTTTCTTCATGGTTTGAGCATATTCACAATTTCAAAGATAGAAAATATCTAGCTCAAAACTCTGCAGGAAGCCTTCTCAATTCACTCTATCTGTTCGGCTTGATTTATTCTTCAGCGCCGCGGCCCAGTTTATATTACGCCCAGTTATAGCACCGTGGCATTTTTCACAGATGGGCGTGGGTGTTGAGGGAACAACCAGTGGCCTGCCATGGGCAGGTCTGGGGTGTGGGGACTAAAGCCCAGGCCTGAATTCTGACCCACTCATGACAGCAAACACAGGTGGGAGTGTGCGGTGTACCTGTCACTGTTTGGTGCTGGGGCTCCGTTCAGGACCCTACATTCAGGAGAGGGACTGGAACAAGTCATGATACTGCTGAGGGGCACGCCCAGTGGTGCAGTGCCCCTGTCTGGAAGGGCACATCAGTGAAGTGGCAGCACAACACAATGAAGGGTATACCCACTCTGCCTTTGGTTGATTGCCAGCTCACATAAGGCAGGTGCATGTTGGGGGAGCTCAGGATTTAGCAGAGAAAAACTGCATGCAATTTCTACACCCTTCCCCTCCCTGCCATAGCTGCCGGTGTCCAAGTTACCCTCATTGCTCCAAGCCTCGGTTTCCCCATCTGTAAGATGGGCTAATAAGGGTACCTACTCCAGGTAACTGTGAAGATCAAATAAGATAACGTTCGTATAAGTGCAAATAAACTCACAAGAAGTTGTTCCATCTAGGTCTGTGACTGTCGGTCCCTCAGTACAGGGATTCTTGACCTGAAGCCCACAGGGAGAATTCAGAGGTTTATGAACTCAGATTGGTAAAAACAAATCTTCATTTCCACTAATTTTAACTGAGATGTAGTACTTCCGTCAGTTATGAATGTGGGCCCCAGACCACAGCTGTACCAGTCAGGCCTGTGACTTTATCTCCAGTAGAGATCACAGAGATTTTCATAACACTGTAACAATGTTATTCTTTAAATATCATTTAAGCTCATCACTATTATGAAATCATGGCATTTGTTAGAGCTGCCACTAGATTTCATTATTTTACATGTTCATAGGGATTCATATATTAACTACCGTGTTTCCCTGAAAATAAGACCTACCTCGAAAATAAGCCCCAGTGAATTGTCAGTTAGACGGACGCATTTAGTACGTTATGACGATGTTCCAGAAGAAGATGACATGACTGTATTTGAATAAATGCAGATTGTTGTACATGAAAAAATAAGACATCCCCTGAAAATACGCCGTAATGTGTCTTTTGGAGTAAAAATTAATATAAGACCTGGTCTTATGTTCAGGGAAATACGGTTTATCTCAAATTGTTTTTAAAAACACATCAGAATCTGCATTTCAATACAGCTGGTTTCTTTCGTAATCCTATGAACTTAATTTCATGCACTTAAAAACATTTTGCTGAAAATGTGTCCACAGGCTTCCACAGGGGGCCATGGCACAAAAAGTAAAGGATCTCGGTTTGGTACAAACTTGACCCCAATCCTGTTCCTGGCCTTGCCCCAACCCTGGCTTCTAGGGAGGCCTTCCCTCACCTCCTGACCCCCATGAAGGGAAAGCTCAGGGGTAGAGCTTCAGTTTACCCAGCACCAATAGGAAGGCTCTCACTTGTTCTGTCTCTGACCTTTGGCGTCACTCCCCTGAGCTCTTTCTCCTTCATTCTCTGCCCTTCCTCCTCTACCTTCCTCTCCCCTTCATTACCCCTTCCACCCCCACACTCTCTGAGCCTTCCCTTCAGCCTATTTTTGAACATCCCTGAGGATGACATCTTTTCTGGGGCTCCCTGGGAAAAGCTACCACCAGCTGTGGCTCATTAGATACTTGAATATGCTGAAAACATCACCTCCATGCCACCAGGGCAAGGGGAGTCTGGTTCTAGGCAGCGAGCAGTGGGAAGGGGACCAGGAGAATCTCAGTGTAGGTTGTGTACCCTTGGAGTAGGAAGCAGGACTCTGACTGCCCCGCAGGAGGCATGAGAGGTTTGCCTGACTCTAGCCATAAAGGCCACCAGCCCCCAGCCAACCAGGGAAGGACAGCTCAGTCTCTGCCAGGAAACTGTTTTCTTGGTATCAAGACAGGGAGCCCCACCCAGATGCCACCTCTGAGCTGGGCTCTAACAGCTGAGCTGGGCTGCTGCAGGCCAAGCTGAGAGGTAACCTGCATGCTTCCAGGAACCCGTGGGCGCCCACTGTCTCCCTGAGCAGGCAGGCTGGCTTTGCTGAAGCTGGATCCCGAGTCTGGGCAGAGGTCTTGGAGCAGGTACAGAGAGCAGGTGCTCCTCTCTCTAACTGACCTTCCTCCCAGCCCTGTGTTTGCCAAGGTCCAAGGCCAGCTTCACAGACTACAAATGGACCTTAGTTTTCTTTGGCATCATAGAAGAAGAATAACAGTAATCCACCAAGCCCGGTGTGACTCAGCCTGACCTGTGGGCCCCTGCCCACCTGACTAACACCTGCTCATCTTTTAGGATCCACCTCAAGCATCAGCAACTCTTTGCACCCTGCCACACACGGCCCCCCGCTGAGGTAGAACGGTGTGCCATCATGGCATCTGTAAGAAATACATTTCTCACTTTTTAAATTGTTTTTCTCTCTCTCCACTTGGCTATGAGCTCTGTGAAGGCAATAGCTGAATTTGTCGACTCTGCTGACAGGCAGTAGGCACTTGATAGGTGGTTCATGAATGAATGAATGAATGGCAGTCAGTTTTCCTCATTCTGAGGCAGAAGTTCAATCAGAAGGGAGCAAGTACTTGGGTCCAACTGGCCATAGTTGGATGGGGTTAATCGCCAGGAAACTCTGGCCTGGTCCCACAGTTGCCCCTTGGACTTTTCCTTCCCAAGCCTGGTCCTCTTCCTGCAGCCCAGCCCACACCTCCCTGTCCAGGCCTGCTCTCCTAGGCGTGTTATCGGGGACTCACAGAAAGCTCTGTGGCTGGAACCCTGAGACCACACATCACCCATGTGTCCTACTCACTGCTGCGTCCCGAGAGCCTGAGTCTGCCCCTCAGGCTTAGTAGGTGCTCAAGTTGCAGCTCTCAAATTGATGAGAGAATGTCTGATTTGGGATTAACCTCTTTTCCTGCCTGGGTCCTCCCCCTAAAAGCAGAAGAGAAAATGTTGGGGCTGGGTCCCCCCAAACAGACATGCTGGTTCCAGAGCAGACAACAGCTATGGCTTCCCATGGGTTTATAAAACAAGGACACTCCCCAGTTCGAGGATATCATAGAGGCCACCGATTCCTGTGGAACAGCTGAGGACTGACAGGGCCTTCCTGTGGCCATCTGACCCTGGACTCAGACTGCTCAATAGGCTGTCCTCAGCCTGCCACAGCCCGGAAGCTGCCTCTCTCCGCTCCAGGCTGACCGGCCTCAGCTCTCATTTCTTAAGGCACAGCTGCTGTCCATAACATAAAAATGTCCATAACATAAAAATGTTATGCCTTCTATGCCAAATCTCACTCATTCTATTTTGATTTTTTTTTATGATTTTTTTTTTTTATGAAACTGATTTTTTTTTTTTGATGACTTTAATACGAGGCAAAACCTCGTATTAAAGGAAGCCACTGTCTCCTGAGGAGACGCCCTCTTACCTGGCTCTCTGAGGTCTGCCTCCACTGAGGTGAAAGGTCCAACAGGGGTCCTGCTTTCTGCTTCCCAGTCTGGGAGAAGAGTGTCTGGATCTTCAAGGAAAAGCAGAAAGTTTAAAAGCCATGCATGTGAGGTAGAGAGAAGACTACATCCTAAGCGTCCCCTTCCTCTTTCTCTTCTGCTTCTGGCTGTGGCCTCATGCTTTCCCCTCTCTTTCTATCTCTGAGAAGTTGTGCCGAAGAGAAAACAACAGTGACCAGAGGAGGGATCCAGCCTGGTGTGTGTGTGTGTGTGTGTGTGTGTGTGTGTGTGTGTGTGTGTGTGTGTGTGTCCCAGGAGGCTGGAACCACGGCTCCTCTGAAGAATGGGAGGCAGGCCAGCTCCTGATCTCTGGTTGCCTGGAAACCCACCTAAGCCTCTTTTACCTCGCGCTGTATTATCTCTAGAGGGAGCCCTCTGACATGACGCAGACACCTGAGAAAACCCAGTGGGGGAGAGAGGCCTGCCTCCGGATGGCTTTCTCAGCGGCTTCCTCCCCGAGCTAAGGTGGGGGTGGCACAAACGGGAAGCAAGACCCCTCACTGCACCCTCTGCAGAGTCCTAGGTGGACCTGCTGTGGGCAGATGTTTCCAGCTACTTGGTGCGTGGTTCCTGGCTGGAGGTCTCCTCTTCCAACCTCCTCCCTCCACCAGGAGAGGGGCGATTCTGGGTGCCGAGGGCAGCGGCCTGAAAAGATGCGTCTTTACCCTAGTCTCACGCACCCTTACCTGTCCTCCTCTTTGCCAATCAAAATTCTCTCCTTCCCTCAAGGCAAACTCAAGTACAGAAAGTTATTCTGACTTTCTCGAGGAGGGGTGAGCCTGAGGAAGTAATCCAGGGAGAAGAGGGACCGTGAACTGTGGTTACTGACTTTGAGGTACTTGAGGGGACACACAGGGGCTGGCAGGGACCTCCTGTTGCTGTCTGGCATTCCACAGTCACAACTGGGCCTTCTGTCTGTCTCTGTGCTCTGGACACACTGTTATTTGCAGACTATTCTGGCTACGGCCACATGAGGGCCAACTTGCACCTAACAGACATTTGGTGGCACTGAAACGGATGTATGCTGCCCTGTGAGGGGCCTGGGGGAACTGTAATGGGCCCTAAGCTGCAGTATAATAGATCTCAGGTGATGCTATATCAGGTACCAGGTGATGGAGTGACTTCTGGGCAAATCTAGTCCCGATCGTGTTGAAAATAAAGCAGAAAGTATAACCAAGCAGAAATTAAACTATGTGATGAGCTGACTCAGCTTGCCCACCTGCCTGCCTGCTTGTTCTATGGCTGGTTCCATTGGGCTACCTGACTTCCTTCCTTCGTCATCTTCTCACGCAGGGGTCTTGAGGTTAGGAGCCAGGTCATACGAGCACAACAGTCCTAAAGGTTGGGAGGGTCGCTGAGGGGATGACAGATTCACACATTTCGAGCAGCTGAAGCTCACTTCCTCAGACCCACAGTGCCGAAGTGGCTTCCTCCCCAGAGCCAGAGCAACCTAGAGCAGGTAACTGTAAGTCCTCTGAGCACCACCCCCCACTCCTCACCCCGCCCCCCCCGCCCCCCCCCCCCACCGCAATCTTAGCATGTCCCGAAAGGCAGACATTCCAAGGAATTTCCATGCTGGGGGGAAGGGAGCGGCAGGACTAGAAGACTCTGTCCTCCCTTTGGGAAAGTTCCTCGAAGTGACAAGGAGAGGAGGCCAGTGATCAAGCTACATACTCTTTCATGCAACATGTATGTTGCAGCACTTTTCTGTGCAGGCCCAATGCTAGGAGCCAGCTGAGGAGAGTGATCCCACCTGCCTCCGCTCTCCACATGGCCCAGCCAAGCCTCCAGGAGGCTGGGTCAGACAAATAGAGAGTGGGGAGCAGGGACAGTGTTAGAGTTCAGAGCTAAAGGCTGTGCAAGCTACTACTGACTATTCTGTTTGAAGGAAAAACTTCATCTCTTTTCTATAGCCATGCATTTATCTTAATACCTCACCCTCAAGCACATACAGCTAATCTAAAGGAGATCATATGAGTCAACGTACGAGCCATCTAAAGGAAGCTTCTGTACCAAGCAAGATGTGAGCTTCAGGCTCCTGACCTGTGACTCTGGGAAACACGCTCACAGATGACCAGGTGTTTACATCCTCCCTGCAGACCCAGCTGGCTCCTTCCTTGCCCTTTTCAGTGATGCTTACAACCAGGAGAGGGGGCCTCTCCATCCACCTTCCCTCCCCTGCCTGCTGCCTTGACAGTTACTCAAAGAGGGCTTGCTGTTTTTGTCGACAGCTAATGTATTTTGACCTGTCCTGTGGCGGCATTGTGATTACTCACGCTGGGTGTCAATTTGTACTAGACACAGAAGGTGGTGGTGGTTTTCTCTCCTTTAGCATCAATGGAAGGTGCTGAGACATAATTAAATATGCAGCAGCCCTTCACATGGAATAGCACCAGTGGGGCCCATGACATTGCCTCATGGATGGCATTTGATTAATAAATTGGAGATGTGGAATTATGAAGTTACTGGATGTAAGGCTGGATTTAAAACTGGGGAGACATTGAAGAAGAGCCCTGATCCCAGATGTCAGGCCATGCATTCTCATATGTGGGTGCTCCTCCTGTTCCCTCCTCCCTGGATTCTTTCCAGGCTGTGGGGACCATTCCAACTATTTCTAACCACTCGGTCATGCACTGGATTTTCGGAGTCCTGCAGATGGTCTGTGTAGCTCAAATCCTGCATGAGACTGAATTAAACCAACATAATATCCAAAGGTACAGACCAGACTTGCACTGACCCGTACCTCTTCTCTCTGGGTAGCCCTTTTTCCACTCCTGTGGCCACATTTCCTTTCCCAGGTAAAGGAAGCATTGAACCTGACTTCAGGAAACATTAGAATGCTCACTTTCCTCCCAGCTGGCTTGCTTGAACCCCTGCTGCCCCTCTCTCTCCGTCTTTCCTCTCTTCTCCATTTAGCCTTATTCTGTTTAAAATGTATATACATTAAACTAACGGGAACCAAGGAAAGAGACAAATGCATTCCTCATTCATTCATTCATTCATTCACAGTGTTTATTGACCATCTGCTCTGTGCTAGGGAGCACCTTGGTGCCCCATTACATAGAATTCATTCACCATCGGCTTCCTTTAGGTTCTGCCCATTGGTTTGACAGACTGATCTGAGAGCCTGTGGCAGAAAGAGCTAGTCCACCCAAGATTCACGCCCCTTTTCCAGAGTGATGACATTTTTCAAGGAAGCAGCTAACCAGAGACTTCATTACCCAGCTTCATTCACTTCTATGTAGGGCCATGTGACGAAAGATTGTGGGTGGAAGGGATGTGGGTGGAAGACCTAAAACACGATGACAGAGTGTCACCATGTTCGACCTTAGCTGGGAATATGCTCACTGGGCAAGTCACATTTCCACATCGTGTTTCATCGCAAGGCCTGGCTTATAAAGTCTCCCTGGCAATTCCCCACCTTCCAGCTCTTCTCTCTTGCTGATGGTCAGCAAGGGCTCTGGGGGCCTAGAGGATGGCGGAGACACAATTGTGAATGAGCCTAGGTCTCTAAATTAGCACGTGGAAGGCCGCCCGCCAATCACCCATGTTGAATTCTAATATGTGCAAGAAGTTGATTACATCGAGCTGCTAAGACTTGGGGTTTCTCTAGCAATTGGCACCACCCTAACTAGCGACAGGGATAGACGTGGAACAGTTTTGCCCTTTTCTTGGTTCCTGGAGCTCAGAGCTCTTTCTAATATGTTCCCTCCCCGGTTTTCCATCTTCATCCCAAATGAATTACTTCACCCCGTATTGCCTCATGCCTCTATGCAACATGCACACTCCAACCCAAGTGCCCTCCCACCTGGGGAAGTCTTACTTATCCATCAAAGCTTAGCTCCAGTGGCAAACCCTCAGTGAATGTTCCTGTCTCCCCAGCTGCCCCCTCCCTTCACTCTCAGAAGCTTCATTCTTACTCCTGCACATACAGTCCATCTTCGTTATTCATGGATTCCATATTTGCAAATTTGCCTACTTGTTAAATTTTATGTGTAATCCCCAAATCAGTACTTGTGGCACTCTTTCGGTCATTTCGGACATGTACAAAGCCTTGAAAAATGTGACTTGCCCAGCGAGCATATTCCCAGCTAAGGTCGAACAAGGTGACACTCTCGTCGTGTTTTAGCTCTCATACTGTAAACAAGTGTCCTTTACATGATCAAGCTAGTGCCACACTTTTCTCACTGTGTGCTTTCTGTTGGTGATTTCACTGTTTAAAATACCCCTCAAGTGTAGTGTTGAAGGGCTGTCTAGTGTTCCTAAGTGCAAGAAGGCTGTGATGTGCCTTATGGAGAAAGTACGTGTGTTGCATGAGCTTAGTTTAAATATGAGTTACAGTACGGTTGGCTGTAAGCTCAAGGTTAATGAGTCAACAATATATATAAATAAGGTGTCTTTAAACAGAAACACACACAAAACAAGGTTAGGTGTTGATCAGTTGACAAAAATATCATGACCAGAGGCTTGCAGGAACCTAATCGTATATTTCCTGTAGGAGCAGTGGTTCAGTATTTGCTATTCCGTGTTTGTAGCAACTTGTAGAACATTACTGCAGATAATGAGCATCAGCTGTGCTTCGTGCTGTTTCCTGAGCACTTGGTTCAGCATCTTTGCAGAATAAGACTCAAGGGCAAGGAGCCCAAACCCTCGCACCTGCTAAACACAGATGCTCCTCCACTTACGATGGGGTTGTGTCCCAATAAACCCATTGTAAGTTGAAAATATCGTAAATCGAAAATGCATTTGCTACACCTAACCTGCTGAACATATAGCTTGGCCTCGCCTTGCTGAAACGTGCTCAGAACATTACATTAGTCTACAGTTGGGCAAGCTCACCTAACATGACTGCCCTACAGAGCGTCGCTTGTCGACCTGGTGACCGCGTGGCTGACGGAGAGCTGTGGCTCCCTGCCACTGCCCAGCATCACGGCAGTACATTTTACCACACATCACACTAGCCTGGGAAAAGACCAAAATTCAAAATTCAAAGTGCGCTTTCTACCGAGAGCATACCACTTTCACACCATCATAAAGTGGAAACTCGTCAGTTGAATCATTGTAAGTTGGGGAACATCTGTACATGTTTGTCATGCACATGATTTAAAGAAAATAACAGCTGGGCTAAGCAAATGCCACAGACCTGCCCCGTGCTCTCCTGAACCTGAAAGAGCCCCAAAAGATGAATTGTCACAGGCTCGAGGACCCCCAGACAACAGATGGAAGCCAGGCAGGAATGGACAGTGTGGGGCTGAGGTCACCTGCTTGTCAGAGTACGCGCCTGCCAGGGGAAATGAGTAAGGGGGGCAGTTAGAGGGCGGTCTGGGAGCCTGGCGTCCTACCTCAAGGTCCGGAGAGTATAGGCCTAAGAAAGCAAGGGAGCTCCTTCTGCTCTACTTGGAAATGTTTCTGGGAGGCGGCCGAGTCATGAAAACTCAGTAGGAAGAGGGGCCAAACTGATTTCGGACCTCTGGGTAGGGACCGACGTGAGACCGTGGAGGGGGTTCCCTGGGGCTGGGAAGGAAAAGAGGAGGTACTAGTGAAAGGTGTGGGAGACAGCATGACCGTGAGGGATGAATTGTCACACGTGGACCTGAACGGTGCCTGTGGATCCTCAGAGATTCTGAAGTCAGTTCCCAAAGAAGAATGTTGGTGAGTCCAGAGCAATGGCAGCAGCCTGGCAGTGAGTCACGCTGCCTGACCACCCAGAGGCCGCTCAGACTGGGCGTGGAGAATGAGGGCGAGGGTGGGAATGGTTGGGGATTCTGACGTGGATGGTGGTGAGACACAGCATCCGGGGGAGCAGACTGGAGGGGAAGTCGGACTCAGCTTCGGCTGTGTGGAGGTAGAGGAGTCTTCATGGCTCCAGGAGGAGACGTCCTGTGAGCAGCTCCCCACGCAGAAGGAAGGGTTTGACTAAAGACACAAATCTGGAGGTCATCAGGGTCGGGGTAGAGGATCAACCTTGGGCACAGGTGAGCAAACTGACATCACCCAGGATCTGGGGCCCTGGCAGAATTCTAGGCTGTATTAAACGGGTAGTACGTGAGCATCAGAAAAGGGAGTGGCGATCAAGCAGAGTTAGCAGATGTTTATCGACCACAGGGCAGAAGTCACCCCAGAGAAACTGAGGAAGGGTGTGTGGGGATAGCAGCCATGCCCCCAGTGCCCCCAGTATATCCCTTTTCTCTCCTCCACGTTCAGGACAGCTCTGTCTGAGCTCAGTTTCCTTTAATTGATGACATCCCAGCTCAAGCTCACAATCCCTGAGGCCGAGGAAGCCCACTGGGCCCACACGCAAGTGCTGTCTGCAAGTGTGGGGCAGTTAGTGTCCCTGGGGACAATCATCAGCCAAAGGGGGATGGGAGCCAGCCAATAAATGCTCCAGACTCCTGTCCATCGGGTAGAAAGTTCTAGAAGGCATGCTGTTACAATTCCCAGGAGGTCCTCAGCAATGACCTGGATAACACATGCCCTTTTATGCTGGTTTTCATCCTAGCTGTCTCACTCTCTTTGTGCCTTCACTCCTGTTTCCTGGTCACTTCCCAAGTCCTAGGGTCTGCACCCCAGTCTCGACCAGGGCTCTGCTTCTAGGAAAGTCAGGGAGAAAAAGGCGAGGATGTGGGGTGGTCTGTGACATTAAATACCACCAAGAGGTCGAGTCGAATGATGCCCAGGAGGAGCCACTAGCAACAAGCAGGTCACTGGGGGACACTGCCATTAGAGCATGGAGGTGGTACCAGCACCCCCGGGAGCTGCCACCCCAGCATGCAGATTTTTTTCTTGCTCTGCACAACACTTAACACAGGGCTCAGTGCCTCCTCCGTCTCCAGGAAGAAGCATTCCCTAAACCAGAGTTTACTAAAGGTTTTGCAGACAAGATGAATAAGGGTTTTTCACTGCAGACTGCCCTGCAGACGGTGCCGATTCCTATTGGACACTGACTCTTCTCAGCCCCTCTCTCCAGCCACCAGCAGGTCCCACCTGTCTGACCTCTGGGTCCTCTGCTCTGCTGGCTCCTGCCTTGTCACTCCTGGACACCCTTTCTCCACATAGGCAGGCCACCTCTCTCAGAAGCCACCTCCCTGAGGGCGGGGCTCATACATTCGTTGATGCTGAGAGCTGAGCCACAACGTTGAGGCCCAAGGCTATGAGCACTGCTGTCTTCCTTGGGGTTCCCTCTGCAGCAATGACTCTTCCCACAGCAGCTTTTTTATAGAGAAGGCATGCCAAGGTCAAGAGCATGGCTGATTGAATTCAATCCTTCTCTACAAGTGAGAGTGGATGCCTTGCTATTGCTCTGGAAGGGCTGAGAACGATATTTTCTGAAAGCCTTTCCACCAAGATGTTCTCTGATGGAATCATAAATGGCTAGAATTCACTGGAGCCTTCTAGGAACTCTAAGTGCTCTGTCTGTCATTCGCCACACCCCGCTCCCTGTTCTCTCCAGCCCACATTCATTTCCCCAACAAAGGTTTACTAGGCACACACTTTGTGCCAACCCAGGGCTTGGTGCCAAGGGTGGAGGTACAGAAGTCAGGCTCTTATGTGCCCCAGGGGCTTCCCAGCCAGAGGAGGGGACAAAGCTGTGTGCTGATGGGCTGGGGGCACTGCAGAGATCCAGAGATGCCCTGAGAGCAGTCCTGTGGCCTCCCGGCTTCCACTCTGTGTCCCATACCATACACACCTTTCTCCTGTCCCTGCATTGCTCTACTGAGGATCCCAGAATGCCAAAGCAGCAAGGAGTCTGTATGCCCTTTATTCCCACATTGGCTGAGAGTTCAGAAAGGGCAAGCACCTTGCTCATACAGCACAGCAAGTGAGTAGCAAAGCCAGGCTGATAACCAATGTTCTTTTCTTCCAAACCACTGCCTGCCCACTGTTGCCTCTGTGGCACCACATACCAGACAGGAGCCCTTGGGCTTGTGTATCCTAAGCCTTTGTCATGAACATCAAGCATATCTGATTTTCTGTGTGTGGCAAGTGCTTTAATTTGGAGGGGGTGCTGAGATGGTATGCGCATTGAGTGGAATTCCATGTTACTTACTCTTCTCACAATCCTGGAGGCTGCTTGGAAGAGGAGGCGTTTCAGCAGTCTTCGATAGATGTACTTGGTAGGATGATCAAGGAGAGACCCCCAAGGACAGGAGGGGTGAGGATTGGATCTGAAATCTGGGGGTGAAATCAGGAGCCAAGCCAGAGCACCTGTCCTATGTGAGATTCTGTGCTGACTGTTGGAAACTTCCAGAAGGCAGCAGCAGGCTCTCCAGGGTTTCTTTCACCAGTACCCTTGGTTGTTGTCCCAGAAGATAAACCAAAGGCCCTTAACCTCCTTTTGCCAAACCACCAGTCAAGGAAGACGAAAGAACAGAGCCATCCAACCAAACACAGAGAAGCAGAGCGGACTGCGACCCAGTGTGGGCACTAGCATACTTCTTACTGGGGCAAGAGACCACTTTTGCTCCTGGGTGAAAGCTCAACACCTTGTGAAAGCGGCCGATGCCTGGCGTCTCTGGAAGCCTCAGGTAGGAAGTTGGAAACAGGAATTGAGAAACTAAGATTCAGAAACTTGCTCTGACACGGTCCAGAAGCAGTCAAGCTGTCCAACAATGGAGCAGCCACTTACGAATCCTGGGACATCCATATGCCAGACTTCATTCAGCCATGAGACAGTAATTGTCACAAAACTTGCTTCCAGCCTCCCCTCTGGTGGAAAACAGCAGAACCCATCATGGTGGTCATGCCCATGGACAAAGGCTGGGAGGTCGAGTGCACAGAAAACATTGTTGTCGCGGTGAAATTAGCTTCTTGAAGAAAATGACTGTACATGTCCTGGATTCTTTTCAACATGTTCAAATTGCTGTTACATTGCCTGTTTAAAACCAGACTGTAATACAAAAAAAGGGATTCTCCAAGGAAAAGAGAAGTTTGTTCATTTATTTTCTAGCAGGCAGCTTCTCTGTTTCCCTTGAGTTCATACATTTTCTTGACGTGGGTGAAGCTCATAGAATAGTATAGAGCTTCTTTTGAACTTGCACATTTCTTCAAAGTATGGTAGAATTCAGACTCCCTGCCGATCTTGGTTTTCTTAACAGGCTAAAAAGGCCATGCACATAATAGTCAAATCTGTAAGGACAAAAGCCTCTCCTTGGATCTCAGGTTGGGAAACATCTCATCAGGAGTGTATAACTACAAACTACTTGGTCTACACTGCACTGGGTGAAAACAAGTTGTATAAAACCAGAATTATGGAACTTGACCAATCTGTTTAATGACTTACCCAAGGAAATACTAAACCTAGAATCCAATCTCATAATCCATTGATAGAGTCAATATGCCCATGAGGGAAACTAATCATCTTGCATATGCTTAACACCTGACAATTTACAAAACAATTTTACAAAAAAATACTGACCCTCCCTCACCAGAGCCCAGTGAGGAGGGGAGGTAGATTCCTGTGTGCCAGGGGCTGTGTAGAAATCTTAGGGTTTACCCTCTGAGTTTGGTGAGCCTTGGTAACCAATTGCTTCCTAGTATCTGGGATGAGTGGGATACAACGATTCTCATCTTCATGGGAGCTCAGCCTCGAGGCAGAGGGCCTTCCTGATGAAGAGTGGGGGCTCTTCAAAGACCTATCTCTCTGCTTTCAAATCTAGACACATCACTTGTTTGCTGTGTGACCCTAGCTTTGTGTCCCAACTTTTCTGAGCCTCAGCTATAATTTGGAGCTAATACCTTCCTTGTAGAGTTGCTGCAAAGATCAAAGGAAATATGTACGTAAATCATCTTGTCTAGGATCCTGCTCAGAACAGCCCCTCAATAAACAGCAGCTTGACCCGGATTTGTGTAGCCCCAGCATCAGTTTCTCTGTGTCACTGCACATTCAGGGGCCGAGCTCATGGCCCCCGTCTCCTTAACTCTCTCTAAAGAGAGACAGCCCCAAAAGACACCCCAACAGCACAAAACTTACCTCCAGGGTAGGCAGCAGGGAGGTGAACCAGCTCCCTCATTCTTCTGTCCCTTCAACCAGACTCCGCAGGAGCCCCCAGGACAAGGTGTCACTGAAACAGACCCAGACCTGTCCCTTGGGGCAAGCTTCTGGCTGTGGAGAAGGACTCAGTCAGGGTCCCATCTTGTCCTGCCGAGAATCCTCACCTCCACAGAACTCCCAGAACAAGTCCTGAGGCCCCAGACAGTGTATCTGGAGAGAGGCTTTGATTCCTGGCTGGAGAAATGCTGTTTTCAGGGTCTGACCTGGCTGCTGTGTGAGACACGGGGCAGTAGAGGCTTGGGCTCACTCTCAGGGTCTTCCTGAATTTTGGGGAGACCATCACTCTGGCCCTTGTTTGCTTGTGCAAATCCAGGTGTAAACATGGTGACAGAGGGTGTCAGCCACATCTCGGAAGCCTTTGGCACGCTCTCTCCACTCGGTGCCGTCCTTATCTTCCCAAAGCTGCTGCTTTACACTTGTGGGGTAGTTGCCTGTTTCCTGGAGGTGTCTGAGTGTACAAGCCTTGCACAGAGGCCTGCGCCAGTCACACAGGTGCTCCATTTCTCTATGACAGGAGAGAGAACCTAGTCCTCTGTGCGAGCCTGCCACATGCCGGACCCTCTACAAAGGCCGCTGACACTTCAACCCATCTAATTCTCACAGCAGCCCCATGACAGCATTCGTAGTACCTCCATTTTTCCAGTGAGAAAACTGAGGCTCAGGGGGCAATCGCTGAACGTTTTAGTGCTAAAACGGCAGACTGTAAAGGCCATGCCCTTTGTGTTACATGAAGGCCAGAGTTATCGCCCATAATTCTGGTGATGGCTGCAGTCGAAGGCCCTCAGGTTTATGGATCAGGGAAGGGGCCTGGTTCTTATGGAGCCTGGATCTGTGGTTGGGGCCACATTCCCACGGCTTTTGAGAAGTGGAGCCCACACTGGGCATACAGCCCACCCCATGTGCCCTGACCTGGAGCCCTGCGGTCCACAGAACTGCCCAGTGGGTGGCCCCCAGGACTCCTACTGGCGCTTCATTTCCTACCCTCCATACCTCTTCCTCAGTCCTTGTTCACTGGGGCAAACTCAACCACCCCCAGTTCCCTTGTCTGATGGGCCAGGAGCAGAGAAGTGTCAATTGCAGTGCCCAGATTTCTTTGTTGGCCCCTGAGACTCCTACCTGTTTATGCAGAAGTCAGGTGCTACACCTAAGGGGGTACCTAGAAAAGCTGCTCAGATAGCTCAGCTGTGCTCCTCCTGCCCCCCCTTAGTCCCCAGGGCCACCCGAGCTGGCAAACATAGCAACAAGAGTCGCCTGCCCTCATTATCTGGCGTCATCCTGCACTCAAACCTCTCTCCCTCCTCAGCCAAATAGACACTGAGACATTCAAGCTTTGGGCTCCAGCTGGGAGACCAGGTTATTCTACCCACCACTTGCAGAGCTACTCTGTCCCCAAGGATTCGCTGAGGTCTCAGTGCACAGATGCCCTCACATGGCTTCATCCGCTTCCTTGGGGTCCTGAAATTTGGTGGTATCAATTATGCTTATTTATAATCCACCTTTTCCCAGAAACTGCCTGATGTAGTTTGTAGTAGGCACTACAAATATGTTGGTTAATGAAATGATTTACTTTTGTATATTTATAAATACATGCAATACAAGATCAAATTCAAGTTTTAAAAATGGATGCCAAGGCCCAGCCTGTGGTCCTGAAATGCCATTTATCCTCCAAACTCATGAGGGTTTTTGGAGAAGGGGCTGATTCCAGGTCTGGGCTAGAAACGTACAAGATAAACCTAGAACTTCTCATATTACATAGCAAGGAAACCATCGAAGATTGCTGGGCCCATAGACCGGGTGGTGCTATTGAATCAATGGCAGCCTTGAGACCCTAAGCTGCGAACCCAGCTAAGCTGTATCCAGACTCCTGACCTACAGAAGCTGTGAGATAATAAATGTGTGTTGTTTGAAGCTGCTACGTTTATGGTACTCTTATTACACTGCAGTAGAACACTAATACAGTTGGGGACTGTCATGTGAGCCACAGGACTGTCCTGTCAGCAGCATGCCTCCCCCCACCCTACTCTCATCCCAAAACATATATTCCCAGTAGAGCAGCCACTGAAGGCCATGGCTCAGACCCAGGGACTGTGGGAGGAGATGAGAAGAGGCTCGTGTCTCCTCAAGCCCCCTTCCCCCAGGGGACTGCCCCACCTGCCACACAACCTTTCTAAACAAAAATACAGAAAGCAGAATCGGACAAGAAGCCAGGGGCTGCCTGGAGATTAGCAGCTGGGCCAGACCAGGGCAGACAGTACGTCTGAAACAACATCAGCTCATCTCCCTGCTCCAAGGCGAAGATGATTGGGCCACTCACTTGTCACTTTCCTGGGCACACTGGGACCTAGTTCCATGGAGGGGCATGTGAGGTGGGAGCCAGGAAACAGAGAATTCCAAAATAAGCAAGAGGAGGTGGGGGATGAGGAAGCTGAGGGAGGGGCTTGTTTTATTTTTGTCTAAGGAGGGAAAAACCCCTCAGATGCCCCTGGATGCTCTCTCCCCCAGCCTCACTGGTCTCTCCCTGCCCCTGCAATTTGCCAAGAGTGATTCTACCTCAGGGCCTCCACTCTTGCTGTTCCCATAGCGTAGGGCACCCTTCCTCCAGACCTTCACAAGGCTGGTCTGTCATGAGAAAACTGAGGCTTGTCAGTGGGACCTATTCAAAGTGAAATGTGTAGTAAGAGACAGAAGAGGATCTACCCTTTGATCAGCATGTCTCCACATTCCACACTCACTTGCCAGCAGGCCAGCTCTCGTGAGGTAGACCTCTGCCTCCTGCCCCAGTGACAGTCAATGGGCTGAGTGAGTTTCTGAGAAACTGGAGAAACAAAGCCATCTACTACCCCCTCCTGGACAGCTGCAGGGGAATTCAGCCAGGGTCACCTGGCAGGAAACAGGTGACAGCCAATACCAGTGACCCCTTGTCTGCAAGGGTGATGCTTGTCTGGGGAGTATGCAGTAAGCAAGAGCCAGGATTGGAGCTGTCTCCTGGCCCTGACTCCAGCCACATGCCTTCCAGGGACATTATGGGGATAGAGCCATGAGTTTTGCCCTTTGTCTGATCTGAGGACAGAACGATGAGGAGAGAGGAGACTGTTGAACACACAAAACATATTGAGCCAGATACTCTGTGCATTATGTAAGATACCCCCTTTGACTCTGCTTCAGAGAGGTTCAACGATTCACCCACGACCACAGAGCTAGAAAATGGTAAAGCCACGCCTCCGAATCCAAACCCAGTGCTCTTTCCAGTAGTCCACACTGCTTCTCACCACACGGGGTCCTGGGAAGCCTGCGTTGGAGGCAGAATGGTGCAGCTATTGAGAGCATGGGCACTGCCTTGGTCTGCCTGAGTTCAAATCCAGCCCCACCACTTGCTAGCGACATGATTTGGGGAAAAGTATTTAATCTCTCTGTGCCTTCGTTTCCTTATCAGCATTTTTCATAGCACCTATTGCATAGGGGTTGTGTAAGAATTACATAAAATAAAATACATGAAACAGATAACTCGGGGTGTAGAACATAATGAGTGCTCAAGAAAAGTTGAGCTATTGTTATTGGACTGTATGCTGTATTGAACTTGGCTTCCCCAGGGTGTCTGAATGGTGATTCTACGTGCAGAGAGGAACAGGAATGATGGCAGGAAGAAAAGTGAGCGCATGGAACCCTCAGAACGAGCTGCATTTCAACTCAATTTAGAGCTTGTCATACTGGGAATAAAACAACATCAGCCATGACACACCCTTAACAGCACAGTAATGCTGTCGTAACAACTCTGTCTAGTGGGTACTACTAGTTCCATTTTGCAAGGAAACTGTCGAAGCTCTGAGTATGTAGGTCCTGCCCAAGTTAGGTAGCAGCGAGAATTCCAAGTGGGTGACAGTGAGTTCCTCTGACCACCTGCACAGGTCAAGACCTTGAGGGCAGGGGGAATGCAGGACGACCTATATCAGTGGTTTTCAAACTAGCATCAGACTCCCCTGGAGGGCATGTTAAAAACAGATTGCTGGGCCCACCCCCCAGCTTCTGATTTGGTAAGTTTGATTAGGAGTTGGTCCAGCTCAGTGCCCTCTAATTGTGAGCAACAGCGACATCTCGTGGTGAGGAGAGGAACGAACCTTGGGCTCCCTGTGAACCTGGGCCCCAGCCGAGCTCACAGGTCCAGGATGATGTCAGCGCCACACCGCCCACATAGAAGCTAAGAGGCCCTGTCCTTGCCCCGGAGTGTGCAGGCACCTGCGTGCCTTATTTTACCCTAGAAACAGGAAAATCTAATCTTATTTCCTGAAACTTCCAGCTTCGTTTCAGAATACTTTTATCCTCATTTTTGTGAATAAGTTCCTTCCCTGGTCTTTCCACCCCCATAAGGCGAAGGCCCAGGAACCAATGCATTGACGTCTTAGCTAGAGATGGAATGGCTCTCAAGTCAGGAGACTGGCTTCTTGAACGGGGTGCCTCACTTAACAATTGCTTTCAGCCCCAAGGAGCATAGGATAACGTGAACTATTATTCCTGATAGCTTGACATCTGTCCTTAGCAGGGCCAGCCTTATTTCCTCTACTCATGTAGCTGTTAACTTGGTAGCCTGGGGTTGGGCAGCTGTGGGGAACTCAAGCACGTTGGGCCTGTGTCTGAAAGGCCTGGTTTCATTCCCTGCTCTGTTGCTGAGCGGTGAGGCCTTAGGCACCTCACCTCAGCTCTCCGAGGTTGTTCATCTGGAAAATGGGGAAGCTGAAATCAGTCCATTATGCGAAAGGGCCTTGTGGTGTGGAACGTTCCCTTCATGCTGGGACGAGAAATTAATAATTAACCACAGGGTTAAGGCAGTCAATGAGGCACACAGTGAGGTGTGACCCTCCCCCCCCCCCCCCAGATGAAGAGAGGGAAGCAGGTGGGCCTCCACGGGCTCTCGTTGCTCTGCGCTGTGCTCTGTCAGGGGGCGTCCCTGTGGCCTCGGCCAGCTCTGCCAGCCCTGACCTCACCCCCAACCCCCCAGCCCTGCCCGCAACCGGCCTGCTCACCCTCACCATCCTTTGCCCACACCTCCTGCCCCAGGTCCTGCTCCTCAGTGCCTGGCCACGCCCAGTCAGCCTGGGGAGGTGGGGCCGTGAGAAGCGGGCGCCTTCCCACAAACCGCAAACCTTCCCCTCTGAGATGACTAGACCCTCTTAGCTTTATCCCCCAACATCCCACCCCCTGCCCTGGGCACTCCTGATTTCAAAAAATGGCCTGTGAGGTTATCCAGGGAGCCAAAGACAGGAGGTGAGGAAGGCCAGCTTCTTGCCCCGCCTAATCTGGAATGGTGGAAATGTCCTCTATCTGCACTGTCCAATAGAGTAGGTATTTAGCACTTCAAATGCTTAAAATGTACAACTGAGGAATTTTTTTATTTCATTTTTATGAATTTAAATCTAAATAGCCACATGTGGTTAGCAGCTTTAGTCATGCCCCATCACTCCTTCACCAGCCCTGCTCCCCCAAAACATTGTCCTGGAAAAGATCAGATAATTATAATAGCTGACAATAAAAGCATGTAACTAATACAGTGTAAATCATTGTTCCCCTTCCTCCACCAGGCTCAGGACCTCAAGCCGAAGGAGCTGGCAGTAGGCTTTCGGGAGATCACTCACAAGGTTAAAGCCACTCACAAGGTTAAAGCCAGGAGAGTGCCCCCCATTCAGCTGTGCGGGCCATAAGACCACCAGAGAAGATGCTCAAGAATTCCAGTGTCTCCCACCTCCAAATCCCAGGGAATTCTACTTTCTCTGATTCTTCAGTCATGAGGTCAAGGAGGTCACGAAACGTTTAATCAGGGACCTATCTGCCAGCAGGTCAAAGGTCACTATCCATGTTCAGCAGGTTTCACTTCAAGGGCAGTGGAGGCTCTGATGTGACTTCATCAGGCGTGTTGACCCCAGCTGCTGTTTCTGCTTGGAGTGGAGTGGAGTGACGTGGGGCAGGAGCCCCAGACTACTGTGGTCCCAGGGATGAGGCCATCACAGCAGAGACAGCAGCTCAGACTGACTGTCACCACAGTCCAGAGCCAGCGGGGTGCAAATCTGCCCCCATGACCCCTGTGCCTTCCCTCATCTGAACCTCTGAACCCCAAGGAGTGGCTGAGAGGGTGCAGGGAGGTGAAAGGGACAGGGAGTGGGCATTAGGATTGGGACTGGGGTTGTGGGTGCTGGGAGAACAGGGTTCTGACCCCATTTGATCACTGAATACGAATGGGATGGTGTATAATTTTTCTGTGTCTCTTCTCAGTTTCCCCAGCTGCAAATGATACTAATCGTAACTATCTGAACTACCTCAAAAGGCTGCCATAGGGTTTAAATCAGATGTTGATTCACTAATCCATTCATTCATTACATGTTTATTAAGAACGTGCCTGGAACAGCACCATCCATCTTCTCATGGCAGCAGAAAGATCAAGGAGGACCCCTGTGGGAACTCCTGTCCATGGCATCTGAAACACCAGGCACTGGTGTTGTGCACACAGGCTCAGTACCCGCCTTCCTTAGACTGTGTGACATGAGGCCGACATAGGAGAGGAGGCGGAGGAATGGAAGCGGAGAGCGTAAGGGAGGAATGTGGGGCAAGGGAGGAGGAGGCTGGCTTGCCCAGACGGCCTCATCAGCCCTGTGAGCTCACTGCCAGCTGCTGGTCCAGACAGTGCCGGGCTGGTTTCTCCCGGAAGCTCCTAGGGAATTGTCAAGCTGGGTGTGACTTGATAGCCCCCTATCTGCCCAGCCAGCTCATCGGCTTCTCAGCTTTGGCGTCTCAAGTTCTTGCCTTCAGCTCCTCTCACTTCCTGACTTTTTGCATCACTGTCACTTTCTCCCTTACCTGCCTTCCCCAGCCTTTGCAATGAGGGTTTAGAAAGGGAGACACCTGCAGAAAACCCACCGAACAGGCCCTTGTGGGAACCAGTCTTACTCCTCATTTTAGGCTCAGGCTTCCTGAGGCCTTTTCCTCTGGTAGAAATTTGGCCAAGAGAACCTGTACCAACCTTGCCAGATGGTACCTTTCAGGCACTGGGCCAGGGTGAGAAGGGGGTTTTTCTTATCAGAAGCAGGCACTGTGCTGGGACTCCTGCATGCAGTGGGTAGTGAACCGGGCTATGTGGTCAAAACAAGCTGGGACCACCGGAGGCAGAGGTAACAGATGGTCAAGGGAAGCAAAGACGGTGTGGGGCAAGCCCAGCCCCCGGTACAGAAGTGGTTAGAATGTTGACCCTGACAGAAGCTGGCACATCAGTCTGATGGCCCAAAGTACAGAATAAGTCTTGTTTTGCAACATTTCTCCCATTAGGCTGGGAGCTTCCCAAACCCATAAGCCATGCTTCCTCTTGATCTTGTACTCTCAACGTGCCTCGTAAGAAGTTTGATCCCTTAGAGCTTGATCAGCACTCACTGAGCACCTGTGGCTCATGTGCCAGGTCTGCTGGAAGGGGAGCAGAGCACCAGGTGCTCCCAGGCATCCTGAGCGGCTGGCTTAGCCGGTCTGGGCCCCAGTTCTACCAGTTATCAAGCTCAGCCTCCTAGGCATACAGTGTTTGGACAAGCTCAAGGGCAATTTTCATGCAACCAGGCAAACATCACTCTCTAGCTCCTTGTCACCTTCTGGGACATGCATGGACCCAGAATCCCTCTCTCTGAATGTTCAGAGGAGCCTATTGGTTCCAGCTGGAGCTCAACCAGTCAGCACTATGGTTTGAGCACCTACTGTGAGCAGATCTTGATGCTCAGGGTGTGGTTGTCACCTTTTGTTTTGTCTGCTCATCATCCCTCCTGCCTTATTCTGGCCCACCCACCTGTAGTTTATAAGATTCCTATAGCTCACATCACCAAAAGTAAGCACCTGGCCCAGGTCTGGCCAGTAAGAGATTTCACCCCACCCCCCAACCCTTGCCATAGCAATCAGCGTAGGAATCTTCATCAAGACTTTTGCTGGAACCAGTGGGGAAAAACAACTCTCTGGTAGAACATACAAACCTGAGTCTTCTGGTGGGCATCTTGCCATCATGGGAGGAGAGCCAAGGCAAGGGACAGAGAAAGATGTCCTAAATTCCTGAGGACATCCCTTGAGCTTTGAGGGTTTCCGTGCCTGAAATTGTCAAGCTATATAAGCATCTACATTTCCTTTTTTGCCTACATTAATTTCAGTTGCATTTTCTGTCACTTGGAACTAAAAGAATGCTAGCTGAAATGGGGAGAGGAGGGTGCAAGGATAAAATAAAGAGAGGAAGTCAAGTGGTTTTTACCTTCAGAAAGGTCCCAGGCTGAGGGGAAACATGGTTTGCATTCTTGGGTGTCTGAACACATGATCTTCCATTTTTTAAACCTGTGGTGTGTGGGTGGGTGTATGTGTGTGTGTGTGTTACATATGCATTCAGAAAAGTTCTTATACTTTTTACTTCTCTACTAACTAAAACATATTAATAATGGAAAATTTACCAAAAATATTAAAAAGGAAGACAGGTCATTTACATCCCACTATCTACTGTTATTCTTTTCCAGTGTGTTTAAAAATGACAGTAAGGGATTTGGGTCCAAGATTGCAGATTAGGTAAACGCTATGCCCACTGCATCCCAGGATCACACCAAAATTACAAATAAATTATAGAACAATCAAACTCAAGAACCATCTGAAGACTAGCTGAAGAGAACCCCTATCACTAAGGATATAAAGAAGAGGCCACATCTAGACAGGTACGAGGAGCGAAGACGTGAAATGGGCTGACACCAAACCCACAGATAGTGGTTGAACACCAGGAGGGACACCTTGGTGGCAAAGGTCCCCCTGGAAGAGGAAAGGGCCCCAGCCCACACTCAGCTCTGCAGCCTAGGGTCCTGTGCCGAGAAGAGGAGTCCCCACAACATCTGACAGTGAAAATCAGGAAGGACTCTGCCTGCCTATACAGGTGAGATGGAAGGTGGCTGGAAACCCAGATGCCCTTGTAAAGCACCCACACATAGACTCACTCACTTGAAAATACTCACCTAGTCTCCAGTAGAGGGACGGCAACTTGAGAGGCCCCAGAGACATATGGGGGAAAAAACTGAGTTGTGTGGCTGCGGAGCAAGGGCTGGAGGGACAACAGCCATTATCGCTGTGTGGAGCCTACCTTGCATGTAGCCCACAGGAGGGTGCCATCTTTTTTATGTTGAACCCTTCCTCAAGTGGCCGAACAGTGACTGCATTGGTCTGGTAAAATCCGTTCATGTATACCACCTTGGTGACGTGCTGGGTCCCCACCCTGCACAACTAATACTGTATACCCCCTGAGCTCTCTTGGCTACTGAGTGGCCGGCCCCATCTCACAAGCTGCAGAAGCATTTTACAGTAGCAGACAGCCCATGGCATTCTGGGGAACTTCTTGGTGGTGGGCAATGAGGCACAACCCAGGCTGCAGCCTCTATTGGGCAGCTCTCGGGGACCTGCGGGCCTAAGGTGAGCAGTGGATGGCTTTAGTGTTCTCAGGGAGTTTTTGTGAAATGGTCGTGGGCCTGGCATGGATGCAAGAACCAAAACTGCATTAACTCTGTAAAACCTACAACCCACACCCAGTAGCTCCCTGGAATCCCACTCCACCCACCTAGTGCTGCATGGCCAGGGGCACTCTTGGCACCTGGGGCTTGGTCCCACCCCACAAGCTGCAGATGCCTTTTACAACAGTGTAGGGCCCACAGTTGCTCAGGGAACTTTTGGTGGTAGACAGTAAGCCACAACCTGTGCTGCAGCCACTCTTGGGTAGCTCTCAGAGACCTGTGAGCCCAAGGTGAGCAGTGGCTGGCTGTAGTGTTCTCAGGGCATTTTTTGAAGTGGTCACAGGTCAGTCACTGGTACAAGAATTATATCTACATTAACCTGTAACAAGCACCGACACATCTCATGACTCCCTAGGACCCCACTCCACCCAGCTAGTCAGCTAATACAGCTGAAGGCTAATACATCTCTGAAGGCTCTGTTAACACTGGGTCAACCAGCCCAATCCAGGCACCTTTCAGGAGGCTCTTTCAATGGCTGAGCTTTACAGGCAGACAGCAGTTTGAAATAGGCCTAGAGGGCACTTGGCTTTTTGCTAAATTGCCGCAGGCCTAATACTGATGGCAGCCCACCTTGGTTTACAGTGAGGCCACTCCCACATGCCTCCAGGTCAGCACAGGCAGCAGCCAACCATACATAACTTTGTAGCTCCTACCAGGTAGCCACAGACCAGTCACAGGCAAGGCTGAAATTGGCTTGCATGGGAGCCCCTCCCGAGAGACACTAGGAACAACACACCCAGAGGCTAGCTTCAGACCACACCAGAGCACTACCTGGTTAGCCCCACAAGCAGCACACTCAAAGGGAGGGTCTCAACAGGCACAATTCTCCTCCAAGGGGTCAGCACCACACAGCAGCTCATACACTATGGGCATAGCCAATTTTCACAGTCAGTCAGTCCCACCCACTGATGCACCAAAAGCAGTCAAGGCTCATCTACAACAGGAGAACACACACAACACACTCAAGGAACACTCCTGGAACACACATACAGGAGATTAGGGAGATTGCACCATTGGACCACACAGGACACATACTACATAAGGCCACCCCAGCAAAGACTGAGAGCCATAGGAGATCTACCTAATACACAGAAGCAAACACAGAGGGACAGCCAGAATGAGGAGACAAAGGAACATGTTCCAAATAAAAGAACAGGAGTAACCTCCAGAAATAGAACTAAATGACATGGAGGCAGCCAACCTACCACAGACAGAGTTTAAAACAGTGGTTATAAGAATGCTTAATGAATTTAGTGAGAATTTGAACAAAGAGATAGTAGGCATGAAGAAGGACATAGAAATCATAAAAAAGAAATAAAGACTATAATAACTGAAATGAAGAATACACTAGATGGAATCAACAGCAGATTAAATGAAGCAGAGGATTGAATCAGCAATTTAGAAGACAAGGTTTGCAGAAAATAGCCAATCAGAACAACAAAAAGAAAAAAGAAAAAAAAGATAGTTTAACGGACCTCTGGGACAACATCAAGCATAACAACATTCACATCAGAGGAATACCAGGAGAAGAGAGAAAGAAAAGGATCAAACACTTATTTGAAGAAATAATGACTGAAAACTTCTCTAACCTGGCAAAAAAAGAAATAAAATAAAAAATAGACATACAAGCCCAGGAAGCACAGAGAGTCCCAAACAAGATGAACCCAAACTGGCCCACACCGAGACACATCATAATTAAAATAACAAAGGTTAAAGACAAAGAAAGAGTCCTAAAGCAGCAAGAGAAAGACGAGGGAGCTCCCATAAGACTAACAGCTGATTTCTCAACAGAAACTTTGCAGGATAGAAGGAAGTGGCAGGACATATTCAAAGTAAAGAAAAACAAGGGCCTACAACCAAGACTACTCTACCCAGCAAGGTTATCACTTAAAATTGAAGACGAGATAAAGAGCTTCCCAGACAAGAAAAAGCTAAAGGAATTTATTACCACCAAGCCAGTATTACCAGAAAAGTTAAAAGGACTCCTTTAAGCAGACGAAAGGAGAAAACAAATGAAGATAAAAAATATGAATACTAAAATGGCAATAACTATGTACCTATCAATAATCAATTTAAATGTAAACGGATTAAACACTCCAATCAAAAGATATATGGTAGTTGAAATAATACAAAAACAAGACCCATGCATATGTTGTGTACAAGAGACCCACCTCAGATAAAAAAACACACATACATTGAAAGTAAAGGGATGGAAAAAGATATTTCATGCAAGTGGAAACGAAAAAAAAATCTGGGGTAGCAATACTTATATCAGACAAAATAGACTTTAAAACAAAGACTATACTAAGAGACGAAGAAGGACATTACATAAAAATATATAGTCACAAGATGTAAAGTACAGCATAGGGAATATAGTCAATGGTATTGTGATAGCTATGTACGATGTCAGAGGGGTAGTAGGGTTTGGAGTTTATCATTTTGTGAGGTGCATAAATGTCTAATCATCATGTTGTTTTGTATTAATAATGATAATAATTAATTTTTTAATAAAAAATAAAAATGACAGTAAGGTCACATTGTACATATCACTTTAGTCTGTTTTTCTCTACACTTGGACATGGTGACTTTCTTTAGGAACATATAAAGGAAACCAATAGGAGATAAGGTTTGTGGCACAATTAAATTCACATGCATCTCACCACCTAGCTTTCCATTTTGTTTCAGAAAGAGGCACAGAATGTGGACAAAAAAACGTGGTGATTTTTCTCCATTGTGTCATCTTCAGAGGAAGTTTCTAAAAACAGAGTATTCATTAATTCACTCATTCAATGAACAAATATTTAGATTCTTCTCATGTGCCAGGGACTGTACTATGCACTCAGGGTATAATAAACACAGCCAGACATGGTCTTTCCTTTTGTGGAGCTTACAGGATGATGAGGAAAAGTCAATCACCAAATAGTCGCCAAACAAATGTAAAATAGGAGCTGACAGGTGATATAAGAACATAACATGGGAGGATTTGAGCCACTCAGGAAGACTTTCCTGAGGAAGTGAGGTTTGGACTGGTATCTAAAGGAATGAAAAGGTGTTAACCAGGCCAAGGGAGGGAGTTGAGCATTTTATGCAGAGGGAAAGCATAGAAAGCGCAACTCTGGCTGGAGAGTTTGGTGAGGGACTCTGCGCAAGTCAGTGTGGCTGGAGTGGAGAATGTCACATGACAGGAGAGCAGGTGGCAGAGAGAAGTAGGAGCCAGATGACATAGGGTCTTGGAAGTCACATTAAGTTTTGTCTTTATCCTAAGAACAAAAGGAAGCCACTGAAGTTTCTCCAAACTGGTGTGTATGGGACATGACTAGACCTGTGTTCTGTGAAGGTCATGTGACTGACTGCATGGTGAGGGATGGCTTGGACAGGACCAAAATGGACTCACGTGTATCCGGTAGACAGCTGTTGCAGGAGTTGAGATGTGGAAGGTAACTTGCATTAGGGTGATGATATAGGAAGTAGAAATAAGGAAGTGGGGGTTGGAGAAGTAGTTAAGAGATAAAATCAGCAGGACTTGATAACGGATTGGATATGGAGGGTGTGTGTGAGAGAGAGATTACTGGAATTTCCTCAGCTTGCTCAAGTGGATAGGTGGTGCCAGTCAGGGAGCCAGAAAAGAGAACCAGGATGAGAAGATTATGAAGTGTTCAGATGCACTGAGGTGTAGAAACCTTTGAGACATCCAAAAAAGAGATGTCAAGTAGGAAACTGGATGTCCCAGTCAGGAGCTCAGAGATAAAATGTGTGCGTCATTTACAAACTGTGTGCACTGACCCACAAAACAACCAGCCGGTGTGGGTTCTGATCCCAGCTCACTGCTCTTCATTGCCCAAATCACTGTCCTTTCTGGGACTCGGTGTCCTCAAGTGTTCCATGAGGGGTGGACCAAAGCTTCACCCATCTCTAACATTCTCTGAATCTGTGAGCATATGAGGATGAAGGTTGCCCAGACATCCTTGAATTTGCCCCCCACCCCCAAAATGAGGGATCAAAGTCTCCCAATTTGGGGAGTATTGTGGCTCTGTTAGACTGGCTGTGGAATGTTCTTATTGTGACCCTGGCTGTCCTCTCCCTGGGCAGATCATAGACCATTTTAAGCATCCCAGATTCCTGTTCTTGAGTAGGAAAACCTGGCCCCTCATCCTCGTTTGAATGGAAGAGTGAACTTCATAAACTGCTTGGCACAGGGTGAGACAGATTCTCTGAGGAAGGTGAAGATCCAAGGTGTGAACATGGAACACGAATGCTTCTTGCCATAGACCCTCCAGGCCGCTCCCCAAGGTCTTCCAATCCTTCCTTGCCTCCAGCCTGCTCTCCCCTAACGTTCTGTTCTCTGCATTGTTCCTAAAAATGTGTTGCTAGGTGTCCATGTCATGTTTGCTTATTTCACGAATGACCCAGTTCCTGATGATGTCCCAGGTTCTATCAACCTTTCCTGGCCAGAGTAGCCATGGAACAGTGTATTCCTAGAACTGTTGGACACCCAACTCCAAGAGCTCAGAAGCATGTCTGTTATGTGCTAGACACTGGACATAGGAAATGAACAAAACCCAATCCAAATCCTGGAAAAACCTTCCTTCCAATGGTTTTGAAGTGGGATCTAGATTATTTCCCCCTAAATTCATGACCAGTCTCTACTCCACAATAAAGCCTCTTTCCTGCTCCTTCTCTTAGCCTTCAAGATTGTTCCCAAAATCATTGGAACTGGTGGTTGTCACTTACTGAGGACTTATTTATACCAGTCTTGATGTCAAACACATCACATTTTTTATGTCATTTAATCTTCAGAACAACCTGTGAGGTAGATTCTGTTTCTCCCACTTCCCTCTTCAGGGCCTGAAAGAGATGACGTCACTTGCCTGAGTTCAAACAGCCTGGATTGAAACCCGGGTTTGGTCTGACTTGAAAATGCCAGGCTCTACCCATTCTACTCTGCCACGTGTTTCAGGATGGCTGAGTGTTTCCGGCCTGAAAACTTGGTGTTACCCACAGGAAAGCAGGAACCTTCTCTTATTCAGCCCTATGCCCCAGAGCCTAGAACAGTACCTGGCAAATATTTGTTGAACCAGTTTGAATGAATGAAACACTTTGAATCCCCCCACCCCGACCCCCACCTACTATCATCAAGCACAGCTTTGAAAACTACCAGCTGCAATGTGTTCAATACATTAACAACATAATGAGAGTGAATTTCTAGCTGGGGGGCTTGGGGTACCCTCTGGGTTAAAGACCCAAAGCAGTAATTTATTAACTCATTAGTAAATGGGTAGGTACTTGTATCTCTCAGTTATGTTTGAATTTCTTCCTTTTATATCAAGGAGACTAGTTCTGTGCCAAAACTTTCAGTTGCCAGTGACCTTTAATAAAAGCAAAAGGCTTGTTAGCAAACAATGAAGCAACACTTTTGAGAAGAAAAGAGTAAATTGAAGCAAAGTTCACTATTTTCTACATATGCTTTTCCATTGAGAACTTTTGGTGTCAGCATGGCTGTATTCGAAGGCTCCCCAGCCTTTCAGATCAAAGCCCATCTCTTTCATACACACTAATCCTATCCCTGTCTACTCTGGTCCCCTCCAGCCATATGGATGGTAGGTTTTCCTTAGCCTCTGGGTCTCTGTCCTTGCTGTTCTCTTACCTTGAATCTCCTTTCCCTTCCTCTTTGCCTGATTCAATTGTATTCACCCTAAAAATTCTAGGAAGTCTTGAGTGCCACCACTACCCCCTACTCCCCACATACACCATCGTGGATCAGTGCTTCTCTTCTGTATTTCTTGTGACACCAGTAATGTAACACAACAGTATTTTCTTGTCTTTATCCCACATTCCATCTACCCAGACAACCCCTGTGTTCTAGTCTCCCCAGACACAAGCACAGTGCCTGGCCTATGGTAAGTATCATGAAATAACACTGCACTCAGTGTTTACTACATTATCAAATAGTTGTAGAACCATTTATTGGTACCTACTGTGTGCCAGGCCTCTGATGTGTATCATTCCAAAGTCTCACAATCACCCTGCAGAGTAGGTTTGATCACTCCTACTTTAAAGCGAAGGAAGCTAGAGCTCAGAGAGTTTCAGTAACTTGTCAAAGGACACACAATTTAGAAAGAAGCAGAGCTAGACACGAGCTCAGGCCTTTAGGACTCAAAAGCCTATCCGCCTTTCCTGCTAACTCCCAGGCTTCAAGTCACCCTTCAAATCTCTGTCAACTCCAAATTCCAAACTCTGTTATAACTCAAAAGAAAATGTGCTTATCAGCTATGTGACCTTAGATAAGTCACTTGACTCCACTTGGTCTCAGTTTTAAGTGTAACCTGGGGGAGGGTGAGCTACGTGACACCAAGGTACACTACAGCATGGTGGTGGCATAATTGTACACATAGGACGAGATGGAGCTTCGCCTAAAGGCAAATAGACTGGAGCATAAGCCTCGCTATAGTCTATCAGGGTTTCCTAATGTGGGGATGTGCACAGACAGAACCTTGGTGAGCATGTGCAGGGCCCATCCATACCTTCCAGCTCCCGTAAGTGTGCATGCAGCCTGTGCGTGTGCAAAGAGGTCCAGGGTCTGCCAAGCCTAGGGGTGTGCCAGGCAGCTAGGTTGTGTATTTTCTGGCTCAGGAAATTGTCTCGTGCCTCTTCTAGGCTGGCCTCTCCACCTGTTCCCCAGGAATTGAATCAACAGCCTGTCGTGGGTGCTCTGACCAGACTCAGCCTAGCCATTCGTGCGTCTGGGGCCCAGACGCCTCACCAGGGTGCGAAGCCTTCCCCAGCCCAACACTCTTCCCCTGCTGCCTACCAGCTGCCCCACTGCCCCCTGTCCACTCCTTAGGTGGTGGAGCCGTGTTTCTAGGAGCATAAGGCAGCCACACTTCCCATACAGAACAGAGGGAGCCTGTTAGCCACAATACTGGGGAAGCTGGATATCAGTGGGAAAGGATCTTGGAAAGGCTAACAAGGCTACTGGGTCATAATTATATTTTCATGAGTAAAAAAATCACTTAGACAAGAGAGTGAGCAAAGAAAACTGAGAGAAACAAAAAGTGAAAAGAGGTAGGACCCCCACCACGGGGGGCGGAGGGGGGGGGGATGAAATCTCTCCAGTTTACCAGAGTCCTGGCCCAGGGCGCTCTGGGATTAGCCACCCTTGACCAATCAGGAGCCAGCCAGGGTTCAGGCAGCCCCAGGCCTAGCTGAGAGCCTATTCAGGGCCCCAGTTCTTATTTGATCTTGAGCCCAGCCAGCCACTGTGAATGAATGCACAAGGAGAGATATGCGGCCCTAACCCTGAGACTTCCTCCTTGGTGCCCTGAACCCCCATCCCCACCCCCATTTGTAAAGGTTGAAGCAGAGCCAGCTGAGTGGAAGTGCAGGACCACTGGAAAAGAAAGGTGTTTGATGTTAAGGCCTGCTTCGAAGCAGGAAATAAAACTTCACAAGGATTGAGGAGGAGGCACCGCATCTGGTTTCCTTCCTTCCTTCCGGTCCTGGTCTAGAAAAAAGCCTGGAGTCAGAAAGCATCTCCTCGCCAGACACCCTGTACCCTCCACCCCCATCCTCCTAGCAGGGGGACTCTCCTTCCACACACCTTCCCCTACCCCTGGCTTCTTTATCGTGGGGGCCCCATCTTCTGCTCAGACTCCAGGCACATGGTCCCCACCCTGCAGCCTCCTCCCTCAGACAGGGCTGTGGTGGAGAGAGAGCCCGTCCACTTCTCTTCTACCAGGGGTTGGGGGCGTGCAGCACCTCAGAGAGGGAGGGGGAGGAGACAGTGGGGCCTGGGGGAATCTCCCAGGGCTGCACTCTAGACAATACATGAAAAGCATGCAAATGCTGTGCAAAATTAGCATGCAAATGAGCACATCTCCCACCTATTCATCCTCTGTGTCCCCACCCTCCGCTCCCTCAGGCCTGGGGAGGGGCATTCTTATTCTCCCTATCTAACAGCCTGGGCGAAGGGAGGCCTTTATTCTTCCTTCTCTCTTTCACTCCCACCCCTAGTCTTTCCTCATCTTCACCCCACCCCACCCACTGCCTGACCTTTGGTGGTTTGAGAAACCCAGTGTTTGCCAGCTTTGGCTGTGGCCCCTTCAGGAAGGGGCCTCTTTGTGGGTTCAGACCCTAAACCCACACAGTGATGGGAGGAGCACCACAGGAGGAGCCTCAGCCGCAAACCCATTCCAAGGTTTAGACCCATTGGTGCTTCTGTGAAATCCAAAGACTCTCCAGGGAGTGAGTGGCAAGGGTATATTCTGCCTCTGGCAGGGCCCACGTGGACAGACCTCTATTATTATGATTCCTACTACTATCATGGCTATTTTACTGCAGTGAAGGAGCCCCTGAAGGAGAGAGTGGGATTTATGATAAACTAGCAGAGTGGAGTTTGACTGTAGTAATCACTGCACGGAAAACATGTATCAAAACATGATGTGGTACACCCCAAATTTATACAATTTTTACTTGTGAAAAGAAAAAGAATGGTGGTTATCAGCCCTGAACTGAAGTAATCAGCCAAGTTTGGAATTTAGCATTTGGAGAGTTAAATGTAAAGGAATTGCTTAAAGCTGCCTGGAGTAGTTTCCTATACACTAGGTTTTTTTAGTGAACTGCCTTGGGCCTTGCTCTTGTTGGGAGCTGTCTTGGATCACCTTGGGCCGGGAATGGAGGTCTGTGTCCGCTGTTCTCACAGTGCCAGGCTGAGTGTCTCTCAGGGCAAGCTCACTGGGGTCCTGCCTCCTCCCATCCTCTTCTCGGAACTGGAAGGAAGGCCCTATACACACTGCCTTCCCAAGCTTAGCCCAGACTTAACTGGGCCTGGTAACAGCTCTGGGGTAGGGAGGAAGCCTGACCCAGACTGGGATAGAAAATGTTTCAGCCATTTTCAAAGACTCTGTAGCCAAGGGAAGGAAGCCACTTGGGGTGGGTCCCCAGGACGGTCCACGGCCTTCCAGAGGGAAGAATAACTGAGAACGGCAGGCCCGAGACCTTGAGGAGAGAATCTCAGACCCACAGCAGAGTCCAAAGGGAGCAGTGAACAGGACCCAGCTCTGCCCCTAACTAAATCCAGCACTCCTGGATAACTGAACTTGTGGCTTCCACACTAGCCACACCTTCTTCACGGCCTGGCCTCCAAGGACGGAAGACAAGTGGCTCTACTGATCTCCATCGCAGCACATCATTCTTGTGACACCAAGGAGAACTCTGTCCCCGACCCCCAGGGATGAAGTTCTCGCTTCCTTCCAAAAACTTTCACGAACAGTAACTCTACAGCCTACATTTGTACCCATTCTTCAATTTATATCACTATAGTTTTTTCAGTGGCAGTCTAAGTCCCTTTTGTTCTATTTGTTTTCAGGAAAGAGAATACTGAGGTTGAAAGAGGTCTTGACAGAGTCAGGCAGATGGTCTCCCCCACGCCACGTTGCTGCCTCCTGGGTCAACCCAGGGAGCTCTGGCCTCCCCACCCTGACTTCTCCTCACTCCCAGACAATGCGTGGCGTTTGTTGATGTAGTTATGTGCCTTACCTGTTTAATCAGCAGAACATCACGGGGAGGTGTGGGCTCTTACCAGCCACATGTTACAGACAAGGAAACGAAGGCTTAGAAAGCTCCAGTATCTTCCTCAAGGCCTCACTGTTAGTAAAGGACAGAGCCAGGACTAGAATCCAGGTTTGCCTGACCCCTTAATGACCATCTGGGTCATGGTGACAGAGGTGAGCCTCCCAAGTGAGGATTACATTGACTTTCTCTTTTTTTATTTTGGCCACACCACATCACATCAGTGGCAACAATATGGCACGTGTCCCTGGAAGACACTTAAAGTTAACTGGGGCAATACCCTCTTTGGCCCTCTCCATAATCCTTCCCTATCTGGTACTTCTTCCTCTTCCAGGAGTCCAAGAATTGTAGTCCCCCAGCCTTTTCAATGAGGCAACAAACATCATGATGTATCTCACTCACCTATCCTCTCTCCCTGGGACCAGAGTGCTTGATCCATCTCCTCGAAGCAGCTATTCTGATAGAAAGGACAAAGCACGGAGCTGAGCAAAAAATTGGGGAAGAGGAAACAAAACCAGATTCTTCTGTGGTGGGTGGATTTCTAGCCATAAATTCATTTTAGACTAGATAGCACCACCCACCTTTTATTTATGGTTAGAATGGAGATGTCACCCTGACACTAGCCCAATCCAGCAGGGCATCATAGAGCAGCTCTCAGAGCACCTGGACAGTCTCATGGGCCAACCGTGGAGAAGGTCTACATCACAGACCACCACCACCCAGCCCATTGGCCACCCCTACTCTGCCACCTTCAGGCTCCTGGCTCTTAGAATCCTTGATTCTCTAAGGTCCGGTAAAAACTTCACCAGGACATAGAGATCCTTGCTCCAATACCCAATGTTTCAGTCCAATCTTGTGAGAAATGGCCAGGAAAGTTGGAGAGAGATAAGGCATCATATTCTTGATCTTAAAAACTCTCCAATCTCTCACATATGAGGTCAGACAATTAAGTTCATGAGCTCATTCTAGAAAAAATGCTACATACCTCATTGCTGAATATCGCTATGGTCACCTTCGAAGTACTCCCCTTGGGAAGCTATGCACTGATGCCAATGCCTAGTCCACCCTTCAAAGCAATTTTGAAGCTCTTTTTCTGGAATGGCCATCAGAGCTGTCGTCGTATTACGCTTGATGTCCTGAATGTCATCAAAATGTCTTCCTTTCAATATTTCCTTTATCTTCAGTAAAGAGAAAAGTCACTGGAGGCCAGATCAGGTGAGTAGGGAGGGTGTTCCAATACAGTTATTTGTTTACTGGCTAAAACTCCCTCACAGACAGTGCTGTGTGAGCTGGTGCATTGTCGTGATGCAAGAACCACGTGTTGTTGGCGAAAAGTTCAGGTCTTTTTCACGCAGACTTTTCAGCACTTCCAAATAGAAAACTTGGTTAATTAACTGTTTGTCCAGTTGGTACAAATTCATAATAAATAATCCCTCTGATATGAAAAAATGTTAGCAACAGTGTTGCAGCAAGTTCTCAAACTTAATTGTCAGACTTTGTATTGCTGGTGGAAGTATAAGCTGCTACTACCCAGGCAACTTTTTGGCAAATCTACTAAAACTAAACATAACCTACTTAACAAGGCCCCTTCTTATATATAATCAGTAAAAGTTAGTATTAATGCTCACCGAAAGACAAGTACAAGAGTGTTCATTGTAGTTTTATTCATAATAACCCCAAACTGGAAATGACCCAAGTGCTCATCAATAGGAGAATGGATAAATTAATTGAAATATATTTATATATGCTATATAGTAGTGAAGAAGAATGAACTACTACTTAGAGCAACAATCATAAACCTCACAGACATACTGTTGAGAAAAAGAAGCCAGACATGAAAGAGTACTTCCGCTATGATTCCATTTCTATGAATGTGAAGAACACACAGACTAAAATATAGCAGGAACCTCTGCCTGGGGGAAGGATATTTTCTGGGAGAGTACATGAGAAAACCTCTGGGGTCCTAGAAATACTCTGTATGTTTATCTGGGTTGAGGTTTCACCAGTACATACATACGTTATATATGTAAAAATGCATCTGGCTGTACACCAGAGATTGTAAACTTTATTACGTAAGTTATATCTGCACCCCCCCCACACACACACACCCAAAAAAATTCCAAAAAAAGACAACAAAATATGAAATGGTTTTGTTTAGGTTTAGTATGTTTTTTGTTTCTGGTTGATTTCACTGCTGGGGAAAAAACAGCTGGCTGGCTAAAGTCTAACCCAATTCCATCTTATTATACATAAACACTATTTCATCATATATGGTCTAGGTGGAGAATAGTTGTTCCCCAATGTCTTGGCTAAGTCAGAAGCTGGCTTCCTGTGAGTGTGTGCATGTGAGTGCTTGCATGTGTGTGTGTTTGCGTGAGTGTATGTGTGTGTGTGTGTGTGTGTATGTTCAACCAAATGTTGAACTGCCAGTGGGCAAGGGATTATACATGTGAAATTCCCCTTAACGTTGCACGACCCACAAAGTTTTATTTCAACAAAATTTTTGGTGTGCCTACTAGGTGTCATGCATTATTCTGGGAACTGGGGACATAGCAATAAAACAGACAAAAACTTCAGCTCTAGTGATACCAAACAAGGCCGATAGCAATCAAGATGGAGGAAAGGTCTCAGGCAGACCTACATCCTCTGTGCTTTGCCTTTTCCAATAAAGAACCCAAGCTGCTTCTCTGTGGGCTGCAAAGGTGGGTAGTAACAGAACTGTGGCTAAATCCTTGCAAATGGCTAAACCTGGTGTTAGCCGATATGTAAGGTACTAGTCTCCCCAGAGCAGGCAGGGACAATCCATAAAATGTCAGATCATGAGGAAGTCAATTGCGCCGGAAGGTTCATGAGCTACAGAGTAGACACATTTTGTTTGAGTCCTGGTTCTATCGCCTCTTCTCCGTGTCACTGTGGGTAGGTCACTTAATTAATCCTCTGAGCCTTTCTCCTCTCATTGGAAAAATGGGATTATCACAGCTACCTCAAAAGGCTATTTGTGTGGACTAAATGAATGCCTGCTTGGCCACGGTGGCTGTGAAATAAAAAGTAGCTATTCAAGTTAATTGGAGACAGAGAACATACACATCCAAATGGAGTCATTCACCCACGTCCTGCTCCAACCTGACGTAGGCTTGTTCCCACTTCCCCAGCCTTGCACACAGCTCTTCACACTCTTACACCCTCTGCCAAATCAGGACACTTTCCACCTTCAAAACCCAAGACATGCCTCTTCAACAAGCATTTTCCAACTGACTTGTCCCTTTGTGGCAAATATCACCAGCTCAGACCCCTGTGTCTGCTGCTAGTGGAATGCTACTCTTAAGGTTGAACTCCATTATTTTTCCCATCAGACTAGGGAGTGCTTGTGGGCAAGGGCTATGTCTCTCAATAGGATTAACATCCAGACACCAGCCACTTGGGAGCCCTTCATGCATGACCTTCATGCATAAGCCATATTCCTTTGTTTCAAGGTCTTGGAGTGTGCCACTCTTTGGGCCTGAAATGCTTGTTGCTCAGCCCCTCTCACTCCCTACTCACAGCAAGTTGTCAAATGAACTCTTAGACCCTCCAGGACTCAGCTTAAACACCACTTTCTCCAGGAAGCCTTCTTTGATTTCCAGACTGAAATTCTTTATTTTATCCTCTCATGGAATCCAGTAATTCTCCTTTAGAGCGCTGACAGCTACAAATAATTAAGTAACAGCAAGGCTCCTTTAATGTTTGTCCTGCATTAAAATGAAAGTTCAAAGTAGACAAGTACATTGTTTTCCCCAGTATATTCTCAGCACTTAGCTCAGTGCTTGGTGCATAGTAGAAATGTTATAAATACTTGTTGAATGAATGAATGAATGAATGAATGAATGAATGAATGAATATAGCCTCTCCCCACCATTCCCAGGTTCCAGCATGAGTCTGTTCACAGAACATCCTTGGTGGCCAACGAGAAAGACAGGCATAAAGACCTTCTGCTTCAGCTGAGATATATTTCTTTCTGGGAAGTTCTTGCCTTTTTGTGGTTGAGCCATGAGTCTCTAGGTTTTCTGTTCATTGAAACCCTCCCTTCTCCCCAAGGCACACATTCCCCAGTCAGAAGAAAACCCTCCAAAGTGTTCCCCCACCAGGAGGGACTGGGCAGTGGGCTGATACCACAGCAGCAACCACAGGCTAAATACAGCCTGCTTTACATCCTGTTGCTTTGCAGCACACCTGGCAGACGTGCCTCACAGGCTAGGAACCGACTCCCCACTCGCTCTCTCCAGCTCCAAGAAGCAGTCCTCACAGGCCTCCATTGAAAGAACCTGGCTGGATTCTCCATTCCACGCGCACCTCCTCCCCCCTGCTTCATGACTATGTTTTGCCTTTGCCCACTTCTAACAGGTGGTAGTGGTAACCCCAAAACCTGGGACAGCCGCCAGAGACCATGGACTGTATAGGGTGGATCCCCACCCCAGCAGGCCATGGCCTGGGAAACGCTGGCTCAGGCAGCCCAGCGTCTGCTTACGGCCTGCTCTTCCTGCTGCAACACATCTTCACTTCTCAGAGCCTGCTCCCCCAGTGGTACAATGGGGGTGGTGGAGCAACTTTACCTGTGCTTCCCACCTCCCAGGATTGTTGTCCAAGCCAACCAGGAGAGCGGTGAGGAGGCCCTGCAGTGGGCTGGCCACCAGGCAGGACACTAAGGAAATAAGGATGAAGGAGACAGTCCCTGCCTTCAAAGAGAGTAAGTCAGCAGGAAAGGAGCCAAGAGACACTCAATACAAGGAGACAGAAACACGGGAGGGCCCCACCAATGGGGCACTAAAGGAGCAGAAGCCGGGGTCATGGACACCTGAGGAGTGTGTAAAAATTATTTACTGGGAACTCAGGACAACCAGATCGAAACTGTTGCCCACTAGCTGTGTGACCTTGGGCAAGTTATTTACCCTCTCTGTGCCTGCTATGTACTTTATAGAGGTGTTCTGAAGACATGTAAACGAACGTGTGTAAAGTGTTTAGAACAATTCTGGGGCAAAGGAGGTGCTAAATGAGTGCCAACTGCTATTATCGCTATCTCTGCTATTTTCAGTTATTCAACAAATGTGTGCAAGGCTGTGTTTTAGGCACGGGGAACACGTGGGTAAACAAAGCAACTGGAAAAATCTGCTTATATCCTAAGACCTCCCTGGGAAAGGGAAGGGGAACAGAGGCCTGTAGGAGGTAAGACTGAGCCGTAAAGTCAGCTGGAGTAACCATGGTCCAAACTGTGGAGCAGCAAGGGCCTTCTCCTGTGTTGCTATGAATATGTCTTTAGCTGCAAAAGGGGAATGAGTTTTTGTAAGGATTAAATTAGAGGAGGAAATGCCAGGTATATATTAGGCACAGAATAAATGTGAGCTCCTCCCTTCCCTCTTTGATCCCACAGGGCTCCTCTAGGGGCATATCCAGACCAGAGCGCCCCTCCTTAAACCTTTCTACAGCCTCTGCCCGGGGCCCTCGGGGCCCTCGAGGACGAGGACGGGGAGGGCTCAGTTCCAAGGAGGGTGCAGCAGGCTACTGAGTGTCCTAGACAAGACCGAAGAACCTGAAGCTGGAGGTTGGAGGGTCAATACCGGCCTCATTGCCTTTTAGCTGTGGGATCTCAGCCAGGGACAATAATAACACTTGTCACGCATGCCAGGCTCTTTATCATCTCATCCTTCCACCAGTCTTGAGGTCGACAAGGAAAGTGAACCTCTGAGAGGTTCACACAGCTAGGAGGTGGAGAAGCTGAGGTCGGAACCTAGTCTGTGGGACTCTAACACCCCAGCTATCAGCAGTGTTGCAAGATTTATCAAAAACAAACACATAAAAGCAAAATCAAACACAGGACACAGGGTTGAATTTGAATTTCAGATCAATAAGAAATCGTTCTTTGGTGTACATTTGTCCCAAATATTGCATAGGACACATTTATAGTAAAAAGTTAATTCATTGCTCATGTGAAATTCGAATGTAACTGGGCACCCTGTATTTTATCTCGCAGCCCTTGCTCTTAGTCTCTCCCATCATCAGAGGGCACTACCTCGTGGAGAAACTGAAGGCACTGAAGAGACCGATAAAGGACCAGTATGCCCCGTGCCTGAGGTGAGCTCTCACTTGAAGCCAGGCTCCAGTGAGCATGCAAAGGGCCCTGCTCTAGCTCCTGAGCTTCGGGGACCCAGATCTGACCTCCTCTTTCCAGAAAAGTCCACAGGGCCAAGATGTACCCCCCCCCCCACAGCCTGTGTCCCCCCACCACACTCCAGTACTGGACCTTGGAAATCCCTGTCCAACGGGCCTGAGCCCACTTATAGGGCCTGTGAGGGTCCATCCCCTGGGCTTACTGAGGGCCGACCTGATGGCTGGAGGTAAGGGCTGCAGGATTAAACGCAAGACACCCAGTTACACTTGAATTTCAGAAACCCAAGGAATAATTTTTTAGTATAAGTATATTCCAAATATTGCAACCCTTCTCTGGGCTCAAGGAGCGGCCAGGGCTTGCTGTTTAGTGGTGTGTGGACGTGCAGGCTGGCGTGTTCACACAGGCACTGATAGCACTGGTGGTCCTTCTAGATACAGGATGGAGCCAGGAGTGGGAAGAGAAGGGGGTGGGCTGTATGTGTTCTGCCCTGAGCCATGCAAACTTCTCCACCCACCTCTAGATGGCCGGTACTATGTCCTGACGCCCAGAGGACGGCTCTGAACTGGGCAGGAAGGAGCTGGCTCGTTCCTCCTCCCTTCACCTGGGAGGTCTCCAGAGGCCCAGCCTCCCAGCTCTATCCCAACACCACCCAGGAGGCTCTGTCTGCCTTTATCTCTGAGCCCACGGTTTACTTTCTCCAGGAGGCCCAGAGGGCCTGGGCTTCAGAGATGGGCTCGAGAGATTAGTAATGGTTGCTCTGGTCTAGACAAATCTGATCCAGCCAGCTCTGAGCAGGGAAAGTCGGAGACTGGCCAGCCAGGAATGCAGCTACTCCAGGGAGAGGAGGGATTGGGGGTTTCTGGGAATTCAGATGTCCTCCTTGACCCATTCTAGAACACTGCAGAAAATACTGTTTCTTCTTATGGAGCAGCTTCTTCCCAGGTTGTGGTGAGCGGTGAGGATGAGGAACCCTGACCTTGGGCCCTATGAGACGCCCTTCTCTGACGACCCCCTCGCCCCACGCTTATGTCAATCTCGGCATGAGTCAGTGTATGTCAAGTGCTTAGGACAGTGCCCTGGACCTGCAAGCACTCAGTACGCTGCTGCCATCTCACCATCATTACTTACGAGCAACACATAATGACCCATTTTTATACTCATCTTGCCCACTGGATGGTGAATTCCTAAGGACTAGAGGGAGGGCTTGTCCCAGTGCCTGGAATGGACAAATATGTGTTCAGTAAATGTTAGTCTAATGAAAACGATCAATAGTCTTTAATTGTTCCTAGTTCATGTACCTGAATTTTCTCCAGGCTACTCCATGCTTTGGGTGCAGATGAACCACCATAAAATGTCACTGGCTTTTATTTTTATTGTGCCCCCTTTCACAAGGCCTCAACCCTCTGCCAACTCTCAACAGCCCCGTCCCCACCCCCGGATGCCTCCAGGGTTTCTGCCCCACTGGGTCTCACCAGCTACTGCCTTCAATTTCTTGGAGCTTGAGTGTCAGGGGCTCTGGACAAGTCTCCCCTGAGAGTTACACTTGGTTGGATGGGCCAGAGTCTTTATGAGAATGGTCTCCCCATTTTGTTTAGAGTCTTCTTCCGAGCAATCAGACAGCATTGGACTGGGCTGTCCCCTCCTCTGATGGGCTGCAGGTCACCACCTCTCCCCTCTAACGTTGATGGCTTGGTTACCCACTGCCTTCCTGGGTGAGCCACTCCATAACAGTTCCAAAAACTTGGAGGAAAAGTTCTGTAGGTCAGCCCCACCGGCTAGACACAGCTAATCCTGCCGTAAACCCATGAGGGCCCCTACATGGCTGTTCTGAGGGGTCATATGTACACACACCCTCACACACATGCACACACACTCACACTCACACCCTCCCCCCTATACACACTCACACCTTCCCACACACACACACTCACATACTCACACCCTCCTCTCTCTCACGCACACACAAACCCTCCTCTCTCATACATACACACACATCCCCCTCTCTCTCACACTCACACACACACTCACACCCTCCCTTCCACACACAAACACTCACACCCCCCTCTCACACACACACACACACACCCTCTCTCTTTCACACACACACACACTCCTCTCTCATACATACACACACAACCCCCTCTCTCTCACATACACACATACTCACACCCTCTCTCTCTCGCTCACTCACACACACATTCATACTCTCCCCCCCACACACACACCCTCACTCACACACAGTCACATATGCTCACATTCTCACCCCTCCTGATTGGCTAAACTGTCAGTAGCTCACAGATAAGCTACACTATGACCAACCCACAAAGGACATACTGCAGTAAGAGTTGTTTATACTTAGAAGCCCCGATTAGTGGGGGACTTTGAAGTTTTAAAAATCTCTAATTTCACCCTTTTTCAAAATTATCACTGTCCCCATACATCCCCTTCTTCTACACACGTGTCCCTTCTGTTCTCCCTACCTTCATGGCCCAGAACTTCTGCTTGTTGCAAGTGGAGTCCCCCCAACCCCATCAACACTCCCAAACCAGAGCCAGAGAGCCCCCCCCCTTGGGCAATGCTGGGTGCCCTGTCGCTCTGCCTTTCTCTTTGGGCCAGGCCTCCTCTGTTTCTCCTCATCGCTGTCCAGGCCCCCCCGACCCTGCAGGTCTGGTTTCGCTCCCTCCACCCCCACTCCCACCCCTCTCCACACATGCTCCTTCTCACTTCTCCCTCTGTGTCTTGCTGGTTCCATCTGAGTCACTTGCTCCCTCGTTATCCTCTCCTTGCCGGGCAGCTGGTTGCCTTGTCCCTGTCCCCAAAGGGCTATTTTTGCTGTATGTTCCCCCCACCCCACTTGCCCCTCCTAGGGGATAGGAGAGGTAAGTGGGGGTGGGGGGAATATATAGCAAAACTAGCCCTTTATCTGAGTATGAGGGAGGCCAGAGCAGGGAGGAACTGGAAGGGCCTCAAGGCCAGAGAAGAAAATGAAGAAACTGCCATCTGTGATGGCGTCTGTGCCTGGAGTGCGTCTCTGCAAGGAGTCCCTGACCTGCCTGTGCAGGGATCTGATGGGCATGGGAGCAGTGACAAGCAGTGAGCCTGGGATCCATTGGGCTTGGGAGCAGTGACAAGCAGGGAGCCCTCCCAGGCACCTGGACTCAACACTCCTACCAGGGGCTTTGAAAGAACAGCTGATGGGTCCCAGCACCTCTGAGGTAGGTCTTAGAATAGTCAGACCTGGGTTCATGAATTCGTTCCATTCCCAGTTACTGGGTGCCTGCAGGGAGCGGGGCACAGAGCGTCCTCTGCACGGCCACAGGGACCCCCACGTGCATCACGCATGCCTCCCTCAAACAGGGCTCTAAGCTGGGGGTTCAACAGCAAACAGAGCAATTGTAAGGCCTGCTGGGAAGGGCCTGGGGTGCTTGTACAAAGGCTGTGCACTAACCACCCCCTTCCAGGTTTTGGTGGCTTAGTTGTTGCTTTATAGCATATGGTCACTGTGTAATGTGACCTAACCTTACCTCCCTGGCGATCTCTTGCCCACTGTCCCTGTTCCTTGAATATACACACCTATACACGCCACTGTAATCAAGCAGGTCCCCACCAATTCCTTCTGCACCTCTGTGAGGTTGTGACATCTTCTCTTCACGTAGATGTCCCTCCTCCCCTACCCCCCAAATCTCCACATCCAGTACCTACTGTCCGTGAAGTCCCCCAACTGTGGGAAGCCCTCCTGGTCCCCTGGCCCCTCCGTTCCAGCTTGTGCCCAGCAAGCATGGATGGCTTCTTGTTATGCCACATGGTCTTCCCACCTCCGGCTATGCTGCCCAACAACAAGGGCAGGCCTTAAACACGTTCTTTCTGACACACAGAAGCATTGGCGTCTGGTTATCATTATCATTACTTGTATGCATTCTCCCACAGAAAGAAACTCCCGGTTGGGAAGAGCTTTCAAAGTGCCCGGTGTTTCCAATACATTATTTCATTTCTTCATCGCACCCCTCGGGAATGGACATTGTCACTCATATTTTATAGGGAGGGGAATGGCAGCTCCCCAGCACAGCAAAAGCAGCAAGACTGGCTTGAGCATCACTTGATACAGTTGCTCCCTGAAGCTCTCCTCATATGGCTCTCCTCCTTTCCTGGTGGCTCCTTCTCTACAGGGCTTTGCACACCAGAGTCCCTGAGGCCCAGCCCTTGTCCTTTCTCCGTCTGCTCTCACACTCCCTCGATATCCTTCAGGCTCATGGCTTTAAATACCATTCGTAGGCTGATACCTCAGACAGAGTTCTAGTCCAGGCCTTTCTCCGGCAGTCCTAACTCATATGCCTGACTGCCTACCTGACCTGTCCAGCCGGAGCGACCGACGTATCAGATGCAGGAGATACAAGACTGTACTCATGCTCTTCCCTGCCCTCTCCCCCCAAACCTACTCCCCTCATCTTCCCGTTCAGCAGTGGAAACTCCATCGATGGCTCAGGTCAAACACCCAAGGTCTTCTTTGCCTCCTCTTTTTCTCTCACCCCCCAAATCCAATCATGGGCAGACCCTATTGGCTCCTCCCTCAATTATATCCAGCATCCAACCTCCTTTCATCTATCTTTCTCCAGCGCTGCTCATTTCTCACCTGCTTATCTCACCAGGCTCTAGCTGGTCTCCATTTCCACCTTTTTGCTTCAGCTGGACGGTCCTTTACACACAGAAGTCAGATCATGTCACATCTTACCTCAGAAATGGCCTCCATTGTACGGCTCCTGGATCTCCCTATCCTCACATCTTTCTACTTCTCCTACTGCCCTCTCTTCTCCAGCCTCTGCTCTCCTGCTATTGCTCAGACACACAGGCCCGTGCCTCAAGCCTCAGCACTTGAACCTGATCATTCCCTCTTCCTGGAACCCTTTCCCCCTAGAACTAGTGAGCAACTCCTTCCCTTCCCTGATGGCTCTGTTGAGATTGCAGCCAGAATGAACCCCAACCCCAGTCACACACTCACTCCTGGTCCCCCTTTTTCTACTCCACTTTGTCTTTATTTCACAGCCTTTGTTATCTAATTTACTTATTTCTTGTGGTTGTTTGGTACTGTCCCCCCAATCCCTATGAGAAGCAACCTGAGGGCAGGGGTCTCTGTCTTTTGGGTTTACTACGGTATCCCAAGAACCTGTGATGGCACCTAGCACATAGTAGATACTCAGTAAATATTGGATGGTAGAATGAACAGATTATTTCTTCCTCGTGTTTCACTTCTCTTTGTGCTGGAACTTTATGAGGCTCTATCTGGGAAGTTGGCCAGGTGGACATGCTGTATTTTCTTAGCCCAGTGACTTAGGAACAAGGAAGGGAAGACCTTAGAAAGCCAGGAAGCTGCTGGGGCAAGTTTGGCTGGTGCCGTTAAAAAAACAACCACTCAGATCAGGCTGAGCTCTCATGGGCCCAGCTGTGACCTCTATGCATGGCCCCTCCCTCATCGCCCTCCTGTCCTGAACCTCAGGGGACCAACTGAGCTTGTCACCAAGCCGGCCCATGTCATCTTGCCGGCAGTGTGCCCCACCTACTGCCCCAACCTGTTTGCTCTCATTCACTCCTCCCCATAGCTTCTCCAAACACCTCCCGCCTAAGGTCTACTCATACATGCAGATCAAAGGATGCCTGCTTTGATCTGGACACCCTCAGCGCTGGATACAGGCAACTTAAAGACCACCTCCACGCCCACACACGTACACCCCCAAAGGATATTATACCATAGGAGCTGCTATGGAGGCAGATAGATTCCATTCAAATCCTAGCTCCACTAGTAACCAGCTCTGTGAGTGTGGACAAGCCCATTGTGCTCCCAAAACTTTAATTTCCTCATCAGTAAGGAGGACAATTCTGCTGCTTTTTAGGGTTGTTGTAAGGGTTAAAGAGTTATGTTCGCAGAGAGTTCAGCACTGCACCTGGCACCCAGTGGTGCCAAATAATGATTAACACTCTCCCAAATACCCACTTCTTAAGTGTGCCAAGCACTGTTACAGGTGCAGGTGGCCAGTCAGCCCCATGGTCCCTCCTAATGGGCAGCACAAAGATGAGGGGCTGCAGCCCTGAACTGCTGCTGGAACTCTGCCTTGGAGGGCAAGCAGATCAAAGAGATGGTGTATATGACTTGAGAGGCAACCCCAGACATTGTCCTAACTTCCTGCTGTCTGAGAAATGAGTGACATGTGTCAGGGAGAAAGAGCAACTGGTGTTGTAAAAAGACAAGGTTAACCAGTCAAACCTGTGGAGAGAGAAAGGGTTTGGGGGTCAGGGAACTCTGGGGTGAAAACCCAGTTCCATAGAGAAAAGACTACAGGGTCATGCATTTCTCTGTGTAAAGCTTGCTTTCTCTCCCCACACCTTTCATCAACATAGTATTGGCAGTGGTGTCACAATAGGCTGCCACCTCTGAGTGCCCTGCATCTCTGACATCGGTAGGCAGTGTAGGAGGATGGCTGGTCACCTACGAGCAGCTGCATATTGAGGCCATCGTCTCAGGAGGTGCCTGTGTGCTGTGTCTCTGCTCACTAGCACCACACCCATTCTGTTTCGCTATAAAACTTCTGACTTCTGGGCCCGCTGAGCTAGGTGAGCTCCACCTGGAGATGGGTGACACTTCCAAATGTCTTTAAAACAAAAACAGGAAAAACTGAACAGTCTCTACGGCTATGAACCTCTCTAGGCAGTTAGGGAGGCCAAGCCTCACCTTCCCCACCCCTGCGTGGCTTCCAAAGCTCTCTTCCTTACTCTCCCCACCCCAGAGTCCCATGTTTAAATCACATATTTAAATATTCCGTTTTGCCTGAAACAGGCTGGAATCATGAAGCTTGTAATGTCTCCCAAGGATTACCAAAATCCCTTAATCCCCTTCTTTCCTGTAATATCATGCATAGAAATTCATTTTGAGAAATGCATTTTTAAATTGCACAAGTGTTTGCAAAAACATGGCTCCAAAATATGTCAAGGAGTATCTTCTCTACCAAAGTGTCAACTATAGTCGTACTGCTGAGCCAAATTGTGTGTGTGTGTTAATCCCAGCTTCCTTACTTACCTTGGTACCTACACAAGGTGCTTGGCCCCCTAAATGGCACCTGTCACATCCGTTTGACCACTCTTCAGTAAGAATCCACTGGGCACCTTCTACGGCAGGCATTTCTCTAGGCCCTGGGTACAGAACAAGCAAAACCAATGAGACCTAACCTGGTATGTGGGAGGCCCAGGCAATCAATTACATATCTCAGATCATTTTAAGCATTTAGAAGAAAAAGAAAGCCAAACAGAGGCAGAATGACCTGCCCTTTAAGTTGCTCTGTGGATCATGCTAAATGCCAACCTGCTGTAGGAGTCTAGTTTCCTTGTTTGATTGAGTGTGAGAGGAACTTAAGGGTCCTCTTCTATTTCTATTTCTTCCACAATGATTTATGGAGCCTACTACCTGCCAGGCAGCAGGTGGCCGGCACAGCCTTCTTAATTGTGAGAAGTTTTACATAAACACCCTTAGTTCTGGACCTATCTTGAAAAATTGGAAGCTCTGGCAATACTGGGCATGCCTTCCCTTGGAACAACAATTAGCCAGTGCCAAGAAGTGGCTGCTTACTTCAAAGAGCGCAAACAACTTCTGGTTCACCAGCCCTAAGGTCTCTTACACCTGGTCAGCTTCATTCCCCTGCCTGACTGTGGTAGTCATTTACTGGAGTTTGGAAGCCCTGACTCAAGCTGTCACCATAGTGAATGCATACGAGTACATACTGAGATAAGAATACTGAAAAAAACCCACACAAGAAAAGTATCATGAAGGAGACGTAGAAGACGAGCGTCAAGCTTTTGGCATCCTTCCCATGGGAAAGTCGAGTCTATGTTCCTCCTTTTGAATCTGGGTGACTTGTGCCTGCTTCGGCCAAGAGTCCAGTGGAGGTATTGATATGTGACTTCCGAGGTTAGATTATAAAAGGCCGTGTACTTCTGCTGTGTTCACGGGAACTCTGACTTCTGGAGCTCTGAGGTCCCATGTAAGAAGTCCAGTTGCCTTGGTACCACCCCGCTGTGTGTAGGGCACACTAGTCAGCCGCCCCAGCTGAGTCCAGCCTTGGAACACAGTCCAGGCACCAAACATGCGAGGGCTGATGTAAGAACAGCCAAACCTGTAGGGAGTTTTCATAAGAATTTATGTGAGCCAAACTGATGACACCCCAGGAAGCCAGGTCTCAAATACTCCAGAGAATGACAGTCTTGCAGTTTCTTTTATGCATGTGGAATTGAAGAGGGAATGGAAGGAAGATGACATGAAGGTGAGAAAAAGCAAGGTACAGGATAGTTAACAAGACTATGTACTCCCATCCTCTCTTGACCCTACTTCCATCAACCCTTTTCCTTCACGTCTCCACACTTTCTTAAGGTGACCAATTGCTTGCCAAACAATTGATTCTCCGTTCCCATCTCACTTGGCTCCTCCGGACTTTTTACCCAGTTGATCACTCATTCCTTGAAACACTTTCTCCCCTGGATTCCAGGATACCACCTTCTCCTGGTTTTCCTCCTGCCTCATTGGGTGCTCCTTCTCTGTGTCTTTTGCTGGCTCTTTTTCATCTTCCTGACTCCAAAGCATTGTCCCTGAACATCTCATCTCTAATTCCTCACGACCCCAATGAGGTTGGTAGTCATGAATTTAAATAAGGCCAATCCTCAACCAGGCTCATAATTTTAAATACCTGTTATAGCTGATGACTTCTAAATTTATGTTTCCAGCCAGATCATTCCCCTGAATTCCAGACTCAAACATCCAAATGCCTCCTTGACACCTTCCCCCGGAATGTTTAATAATCATCCCAAATTTAACAGATCCAACACCAAATTCCTGATCTTGCCCCCAGAATCTTCTTCTCCTGCCATCTTCCCATCTCTGTAAGTGGTCGATCCATCCTTCTAGTTGTTTGGCCCAAAAGTTTGGAGTCATCTCTGACTCCTCAGTTTCTCTCATTCCCCGATCCAACCTGTCAGGCCATCCTGACAACTCTGCCATGTGTGTCTGGAATCTGGCCAGCATTCAGCACCTTCACCATTGGGATTGGGTCCAAGCCTTCATCACCCCTCTCCCGGGTCATTTCAAGAACTTCCTAACTGGTCTTCCCGGTCCTACCCCTCATCTCCTTTATTCTATTCTCTACAAAGCAGTCAGAGGATCCATTTAAAACATAAGTCAGGTCATATAATTTCTCAGCTCAAAACCTTCTATCTCATTCTGAGTGAAAACCAAAGTGCAAACGCCCTGGTACTTCTTTGATCACATCTTCTATTCCCCACTCTGTTTTGGCCACACCGGCCTTCTTGTTGTTCTTGAGCAGTATAGAAAGCATGTTCCCACCTCAGGACCTTTGCACTTGCTGGCCTTGATAGCTGGCATGCCCTTCCCCAGAAGTCTGATTTGCCCTTTCTCTTCCTTTAGGCCTTTGTTCAAATGTCACATTATCAGTGAGGGTTTCGTTGATTGACCTTGTGTTGGTTTTCTCCTTAACATTTACTGCTAGCCAACTTGCTCTAAATTTTACCTTTCTCCCCCTACTAGAATGTAAACACCACAAAGGCAGGAACTTTATTTGGTTTATGGGAGTAATCTCAATGCCTAGAACAACACCCAGCCAGAAGCAGGCATTCAATACCGTGCGTTGCGTTGATTTAATGACTAGCCGTAGAGGTCATGGGTGTTAGATGAGGTTGCGAGGTGGGCAGGAGCCAGATCAGCAGGCTTGTCAGTCTTGCTAAAGATCTGGAGGAGGGATGACATGGTCATGATTGTGTCTGGAAAATACTCCCTGGGCTCCTGAAGGGAGAACACTTCTTCTACACAGGTGATTCTTGCCTTTATGAGGCTGAGTGTGGGGAGGTATGAGGATTTGTTTTCTGGAAAGGCCTCTCCCACTTAGAAGGGGCTGAGGCTCTGGGACTAAGTAGGGCTCTGCATTTTGACAAGACTCAATGTGGCATGGGACTGTAATTATGGATTGTCAGCCCTGCATTTCTGAGTCAGCTGCTCAATCAAACCCTTCCCAGTGACAGGTTGCAGCACTGCCTCCTCTCCCCAGACCTCACCCTGCTAAGCCCTCACTGCTCCAGAGAATATCAGAACGTGACCTTCTCCTACCTCCCTTGTCACCCAGTCTCACCTCTTTTTTTTTTCTCCCGCACTCCTCAACTTGAAGGGATTTCAGTGGACATCAAGTTCAAGGGGCAAGAGGCCAGCTAAACTTCTCAGTTCCCCAGTAGGTGAGGAGCTGCCTAGGCACAGAAGGCTTTGGGGTTGAGCGGTGTGCAGACGCCAACTGCAGACCCTTTCAGGATGGAGCCCCTAGGAGCCATGAAGCTCAGCACTGGGGCAGCCCTCCGTCAAAAGCTCCCTCTTACCAACACTCCAACTATCCAAACAATTAGACTATTTTATTCAGAGTCCCCTTGGCCTACAGGGCTCCTCAAACTAAATTTGCCTTCTGCACATTCCTTAAGCGTTTTAATAACCTACCAAGAAGAACAAAAATTCCATTTCTACTAACCTAATAAGTCAGGCCAAAGTGGAAATACCTTTCAAGGGCCCCTCCCTTCCCAACTCAGCTGGACTTTCATTGCAGAGGGAAGCAAAATTAATTTTAACTTTGCTGCTGAGATGCACCTAATCATTTAGCTTCGCCAGGAAATGGGGAGGGGAATCACAGCTAGCAGGCAGAATGTTCCAGCCCCAGGCACTGAGTTGTTCAGGAGTCTTTCCTACCTTCTCACGTGCTAGGTTGCAGGATTCTTGCCAGTTGCTGACCTCCCAGGCCCTGCTCTAGTGGCCTTGCCAGGCACACACCACCTCACTGCCTCATAGAGAATGCCAGGCTGAGCCAGGAGCAGCCAGGTTTGCTCTGTCACCAACCACAGGTTACAGGCCAATCCCAGGTCAACAGTCATGTCCATCCATCATTTCTACTATCTCCTGATCTGAGAAAAATTCCTCTTTTCCCAGTTCCTACTCATGAAAATCTAAATATAGTGAACTTAATTCATTGGCTGATAGATTCACTTATGGGGAGAAAAATTTCTGTGCATTTTCAGAAAAGAGAAGAGAAAGATGGGACAGAAGGAAACTAACAATTGAGTGCTTTTTATTGACTTTCATATGTTAGCCTGGTATTTTGGAAAGTGCCTCAGTATCTGAGCTTGGAACAAACAGGACTTGGGCTCGACTCCCAGTTTGCCTTGTGTTAACTGTGTGGCTTTGGGCAAGCTACTTAGCTTCCCCAAACTTCTAAAGCTACATCTGTAAAATAGGGATTATGGTACTTTCCTTCAAGGGCCTTTGCAGAGACTAAATAAGATGTTAAGGGGAAATAATAGAACCTAGAATTCCTTGTCCAGTCAATTTAGACCTCTCTGAAATAAAGATGTATTTCAATAAGAAGAAAAGTTAATCTATGGAAAATAAGTGAGTTTCAAGAAGGAGTAAGCTAAAACACATACATGTATATGTGTGTCTGGGTATGTATGTACATATGTATGTATGTATATATACCTATTTGTATGTGTATTGTATTGTACCTATATTTAGGTGTATGAAAATGTTTACTATAGAAACAAATAAGTAAAAACAAACAAAAATTTCTAGAACTAAACCCTTGATAAATTTGGTAATTACTTTTGGTAATATCAACATGGATGACATAGAATCTCATGTTCACAGATCAGATGATTTAATAGTATTAAATCTAGTTTGATTTCTCCTGAGGCCTCTCTCCTTCTCCTGCAAATGACCATCTTCTCATTGTGTCCTCACAAGACTTGTTCTCTGGGTATAAGGTACCATAAACAAAATTAAACAATAAGCAACAGCCTAGGAGAAACAAAAAGTATCAAGAATACATTTTTAAAATGGTTACAAATTCATATAAAAGAGATAACCAACCCAAATAAGAAAAGTATGGAAAGAATCTGAATAAGAAATTCACTGAAGAGGAAATATATTGATATTTCCATGCCAATAAAGGCATGGAAAGATACTCCACTTTATTGCCATTCAGATATATGCAAATTAAAACAGAATTGAAGTACTGCAAACTTTTGACAAAAATCTTAGTTTAATAATATGAAAAGTTTTCAAGTACGCTCATGCATGGTTGGCGGGTTGGCGGAAATTTAGATTGGCACTCTGAAGGGCAATTTGGCCATATCTATTAGATTTGAATTGCATAAAACCCGTGACACTTCTTAAAATGAACCCCCTAAAACGGCAGAACCATGTGCATAAGAAAACATGGCTAAAGATGTCCACTCCAGCACTGTCTCTAAGACTGAGAAGCTGTACCACCCCATATAGCCGTCAGTAGGAGCCTGACCAAACAAACTCATCACTAGGAAATACTACCTATCAGTTACAAATGAAAAGGCAGAGCCTGATGAACTGCATATTGCTGAGAGAAAGAGCAAGTTGCAAAATGATTCAGTTGGGAAACACCCTCCATAGAAAATCCTGCATAAATTAATATAGGTATGAATTGTATATTAATAATATATACATGTATATGGCCTGAACACTGATATTAATGTAATACCCATATTAATTTAATACCTACATATGTAGGTACATAGATATTAATACATATGCATATATATATATATACATATATATATAAAATGTATATGTATGTATATATATGAACAGGTCTTGAATGCTACACACCAAATTGAGGATCATAGGGGGGCAGCGATTAAAGAAAAAACTTGTGATCATAACAACAGATGACATAACAACAGAACTTGGATAAATTCAAAATTCATTATGTTTTAAAAACTCCTAGAAAACAAAGAGAGAGAAAGTTCCTTGAGTCTTATCAGTATTATTTCAATTGTTTACCAGGGAAATGCATCTGGGTATAAACTGTGTAATTAAAAATTGGTTCATTTCTTAAAGCTCCAGAGTTGAGTTGACCGCTTTGTCCACACTTTGTCCACACTGACCAGAGGTGCCTTCGGACAGAGGAGAAGGCAACTACGATGCAGATTCTTCATCTCTGCAGGCCTTCAGTTTTTGTGACTGGCACTCACTCAGTGACCTCCACTGCCCTAAGTAGGTTTTCCCCAGGAAAAATTTAATCCCTGGTGAATGACCATCCCTCCACCTCCTACAAACCCATGTGCATGGGGAGAGGAAAACTCTAGTGAAAAAGCCTTTGAATCGATGACTCCATAGATAGCCACAGAACTATTTGATAGAGAGAAAATGATTCTGCAAACACAAAAATACACATACCTATGAGAAATCTGGACTAGCAACCCAAACATTAGGAGATAGTGAATCCACATTCTTAAAACACACACAACGCCGATTTTGTTAAAATAGTGATCTCTCTTGCCACATTCAAAACAGGTTTCCATTCATCAGAATCCATCTGCAAATGATGAGCTTCAAGAATTGCGCAAGAATACCACATTCCAGGGTCAAATGGAAAAGACACTCAACCCTTTCTCTATAAAGTAAGGGTAGGCAGCCATAAATTTACTCAATTTAGCTAGTTTATCTGATATGGCTCCACCCCCACTCCCAGCCTAATTCCCCCAATGCACTTTTATTTCACGTATGGAGATCATCCTGCCTATTTTCAGTTGCGATTCTGGATGTACAGGGACACAATTTTATCAGTATTTGGATAAGGATTGGGAATTGGACAGAGTAGTGGGATGTCTGTTCTGCTAGCATAGGAGGGCTCAAGAGGGTAAAAATAATCGTAGTGACCATTTATTGAGCTTCTTTCTACTAAGGGCTAGCACTGAGCTAGGCATGTTCCCTACATCACCACACTTGAACCCCATTTCCTAAGACACAAGTACTAATGCCCTCATTTTGCAGGTCAATTATATAACTCGTAAATGCCAGAGCACACACTTAAGCCAGTTCTCCAGTTCCAAAGTCTATGTTCTCGCCCATTGCACTCATCAGATTCCTTTTTTTCCAGGGAGGCAAAATCAAGCTGGAAGATCCCTACTTCTGAGATAAAGTATTTACTTGCTCAAAGCTCTAACGAATCTAGACATTAAGATCAGGCTCAGAGAAATGGCCCCTTCCTTCACCCTGTGGAGGATTCTGGAACAAGGGAAGCCTTAGGGCTGAAACTTGTCAGTCACTGGGGTGACTCTTATGCACAGAACCCTGCTGAGTCACCAAGGCAGTCGCTGCTATTATGCAATAAACCAGAACACCACCTCCGAGTTGCTTGACCCAAACAAGGGCTGGTGACTGAATAGAAGGAAGTCCAAATATTAGAATCACCTGCCTTGGAGAAGAAATCTGGATCTCTCCCTCGCTCTCTTTTTTTAAAGTACAGTTGACATGCAATAGGATATTAGTTTCAGGTGTACAACATAGTGATTCGGCATTTACATTGCTTATGAAGTGATCACCCCGGTAAGTCTAGTAACCATCATTCAACGTACAAAGTTGTTACGTTAATATTGACTATTTTCCCTACACTGTATCTTACATTCCCAAGACTTCTTGTTTGTTAGAACTGGAGGTTTGTACCTTTTATTCCATTTCATCCTTTTCACCCATCCCCCCACCCCCATGCCTTCTGGCAACCATCAGTTTGTTTTCTGTGTCTATGAGTCTGTTTCTGTTTAGTTTTATTTGTTCATTTTGGTTTTTTTTGTCTTTCAGATTCTACATCTGAGTGAAATCATATGATATTTATCTCTCTTTTTTCAAATATATATCCTAGAAGTGGAATGGCTGGGTCATATAGTAGTTCTTTTTTTAATTTTTTTTTCTATTTTCCAAAGTGGCTGCACCAATTTGCAATCCCACCAATAGTGCTTGAGGTTTCCATTTTCTCCTCGCCAATACTTGTTGTTTGTTGATTTATTGATGGCAGCCATTCTGACAGGTGTGGGGTGACATCTCATTGTGGTTTTGATTTGCATTTCCCTGATGATTAGTGATGCTGAACATCTTTTCATATGTCTGTTGACCATCTGCATGTCTTCTTTGGAGAAATGTCTGTTCAGGTCCTCTGCTCATTTTTTAAACTGGATTGTCTCTTTTTTTAATGTTGAGTTGTATGAGTTCTTAATATATTTCGGATATTAAGTCCTTATCAAACATATCATTTGCAAATATCTTCTCCCATTCAGTAGGTTGTCTTTTGTCGATGAACATAGACCTACCCCCAGTGACATCCACTTCTGTCCTCCAAGAGCTGGTCAGCTCCCTCCTCAGGGACCTCAGCCCTGCCATTCCCTCTACCTGGAAGGCTCTTCCCCCAGAAACCTGAGCGGCTTGCTTGCTTCCTTTCTTGCCTTTCACTCTCTACTCAAATATCTCTTTGTCATTCATTCAGGCTTTCCTGACCTTTACATTTAAATATTAATGCATAATGGGCACTCAATAAATATTTATTAAATGAATAAACCAATCTGTACTTCGGAGAAAAACAGTGAAATCCTGGAAAACCCCACATGTAAGTGTGGCATGAAGGGAAAAATCAAGAGCTCTGGGGGCATGGATTGAATCTAGGTCTAGCCTAGATGAATACTCGTTCTAGTTTATCATCAATCTACATTAGTACTTAACAGAAGCCTCATTTTGGGGTTGGTCAGTGGAGAATACTTGCCTCCTGGGATTGTAGTGAAGGCCACTAATATTTTACTGAGGATTTATTTAATCCCAGGCCCCGTGGCAAGGACTGTAAATGCATTAGTCCTCACAATACTCCCATGCAGAGACCAAAGTGACCAGGGTGATAAAGACGGGAAACAGACAGGTCACAAGACTCCAACTCTCATCTGTCTGTCTCCAAGACCCATGCCTTAACCACCACACCAGATGCAGAGGGGCGTCTGTGTACACAAAATGCTGGCTCCTGATGGAGAATAGGTGCCCACAATGTCCCTTGATTTTCCTGGCTGCCCAAGCCCTCAGCAGAGCTGCTCCAGACCAAAATGTCAAGGCGCTGTTCCTGCCACTGAAAAAGAGCAGGGACAGCCAAGAACCCCAGGGACAACCCACACGGCCACCCTTCCACAGCCTTTCACATTCCAGCCTAATCTCATCGCCCCCAGCACCACCAGGATCTTATTTGGCACCGGGTCCTGGTACTTTGTTACTTTTGCACAGAGTAAGTGATTTATAAGGAACCAATTTTTTTACTTTAGATTAATATGTCACTAAAATTGTTCTATAAGCTCCTTTTAAATGTGATCTCACATTTAACTTTTCACTGATTAAAAAGTGGCCTAAGTTGTTCAACTGACTTTTATTTATTTGAGCAATAAAAAATATTTATAGATGCATATACTTACATGTACACATATATCGTTTTAAGATATAAGTTGATATATTACCATGTATTCCAACATAAAAAATAGACAAAAAAATGCATTCAGGACCTAATTTATACACTTAACAAAATTAGCTGGGCTTTTTTTGCTTTTTTAATCCTTACAAAATGCTAGTGTTTTGCTTTAAATGATGAGGTAAGGGAGAAAGTTTCAGGTTGCTTTTTGCAAGCCCTTTGCCACAAATCCCACACTGTGGGCAAGAGCAGTCTTGACTTCCAATAAATGACAAACCAGATGGGATGGCATCAGCACCATCTTTTCTCTCCCATACATTGGATTTCGGAGGAGAGTAGACATTTTCATTACCTTTAATAATATTTATCACATGAATGTGACACAGTGGTTTGAGGAAGCAGAGAGTGAAACAAATCTGAAGAATCATTATTTTTTTGCTGTTCTTTAACTGGTATTTCAAATAGGTGTTCCTTCTGTGACTTGTCTCTACGTTATAATTAAGAGAGAGAAAATGCAATTTAGTACTCGGAGGTTAGAGCCCCCACAGCAGCTGGTGGTGGGTGGGGAAATGCTTGAGCTGCTGACTCAAGAGACTGCCCATCAGACCTCGGACGCACTCCCTGCCTGCACACTCAGAGGTTCTCAAATAGTTTAGTTTTAAAAAAATAGGTGAAAATGATCTTATCCTTTGATTTTAAAAGAAGAAGGAAGAGGACGAGGAAAAGAAGAATGGAAGTGATGTCAGTGCCTCCTTTGGACCTGTCTCCTGGAGCTACAGGTGGGGGGGCCAGGCCTGCTGGGTCAGTGCGGTGGAAAGTCACATCTGGGGCTCTTTCCACTGGGCCATAGCACTGCCCCTTAAAATGACGTCTCATGAAATCCCTGCATCTCAGCTAGAAAGGTCTCAGAGATACTGGTCCAAGCTTGGCCCTTAGCAGAAATCACCACCAGGCTTCCCAGCAGCAAGAAGGCAAACAGCACACACCCAACGCCGTCCTTGACGAAAACACCTCACACCCATTTCCTCCACAGCCTACATGAATTGTTGAAATTGGCTGTCTTGTTTTCAGCCTCAATCATTTCTCCTCCTCCCCCAAACCCTTTCCTATAGAAGTAGAAGTCCTAGTGTAGACCATTAGGTAAACATCTGTTTGTCCATGAGATCCTCCTGTCTCCTGCAGGTAGTGTTTGTGAAGGAAGCTACTTAAAGGAAAAAAAAGTCTAATTATTTTGAAAAAGAGAGAGAATTGTGGTCCCATTGAAGAGAACAGTATCCGCTCAAGAGTCAAGAATGGGATTAATCAGTCTTACTAAGGTCACTAATTGGCTTAGGAAAAGGGAGAGAGGGAGGGAGAAAAAGAGGGAGGGAGAGAGAGAGAGAGAGAGAGAGAGAGAGACAGAGAGACAGAGAGCGAGAGAGAGAGAGAGAGAGAAGAAAGAAAGGAGAAGAGGAAAAGAGAAAGAAGAAAAAAAGGGGAAAGGTACAAATAGGGAAGGGAAAAAAATAAGTAGCTAATATTTATTGAGCACTAAGGAGCAGGCACTGTTCAAAGTGTTTTACTCGGACTGATTCATTTAATATCTACAACAGTCCTCTAAGAGAAGCTATCATTATCCTCATTTTTTCAGATAAGGCAACTAAAGGAGAAAGTCTAAGTGTCTTACGCAAGTCCCAGTCAGTCAGTGAGTCTGACTCCAGAGCTGACCACTTTGCTATACTGCTGAATTGGGAAAAGCCCCCAGAGATCAGAGACAGTGTTAGATACTCTGTGGAATGGATGTCATACTTAAGAGCAAAGACCCCAAATAGCTATGTTGTACACCTGAAACTAATAACAATATTGTATGTCAATGGTAATTGGAAAAGTGTTTATTAAAAAAAAAAGAGCACAGACCCTCTTAGAAAGAGGTGAGTTCAATTTTGGTTCTCCTACTTCTTAGATTTACAGAAATTATTCAATTCTCTCACAGTTTCTTCTTCTCTAAATTGGAGATAATAGTAGCATTTAATTCATGGAGTAATTGTAAGGATTACACAGCCTAAAACACTTAGCACAGTGCCAGAACATAGAATGTGGCAAATCTTTGTTTTTCTCTCATGTAAGTCTCACAAGGACCCGATAAAGGATGCATTGTCCCCATCTCACAGATCTGAAAACTGAGACTCCAAGAGGTATCCAACCTGCCAAGGTCCCATGCCTAATAATGGACCTTACTGGGGGTGGGGAAGAACTGGATAGAGAGAAGACCGAGTGGAGGAAGGTGGAAAAGAGGAGGGAGCAGGCTCTGTGTGGGACAAAAGGAGGAAACATAAGAAGAAAATGGAGCCTGCTGTGGTGAATGCTAGTCTGTGGTTACCTCAGAAGCCTCAGGGTTTTTGAGATGACATCTCTAATCCATACAAGGTTGATTCACTCACTGGGAGCTCTCCTTTCTTTCAGATTGTGTCTCATTGTGACAGGAGGATGTCTGAACTCCCACCAAATTCCTTAAGGAATTACTTATCCCTTAAGTTTGAAATCTCAACAAACTCAGAGCACCTGTCTAATTAAAGAAAACCCCTCATTGTACTTCAAATATCCAATCAACCTCAGCATCTCCTTCCTACCTTAAAACCACAGATCAGTGTTTCATTAACTTACTTATCCAATGTAAATTATTGCATACGCGTGAAACAAAAAGTTATACCACCATTGATAGTATCTAGCCCTTGTCTGATAAAATTTTTACTTGCAAGTTAGTCTGTAATTTAACACCAATGAGAACAAAGGTTTTGCAATGGTCAATATAAAAATTTAGTGTATAAGTTATACTTATGCACTAATATATGTATATTAGTTTCTTACTGTTGCTATAACAAATTACAACAAACTGGTGGCTTAAAACAAACTGAATGTATTACCTTACAATTCTGGGTGTTTGAAGTCCAAAATGGGTTTTCTGGAATAAATACAGTTGTCAGCAGAGCTGTGTTCCTTTGTTCCTTCTGGAGGCTATAGGGGAGAATCCATTTCATTGACATTTTTTTCAAGTTTCCCAAGATTTATTTATTGCTAGAAGATGGGGCAGTCCTCACCCGTGGTTGAGTCACCATACCCTGCCCCTCAGAGCTTCGTGCCATCCTGGGTACCATCCAGTGATATCATCTAGTGATGGAGTTTCTTGTCGTGTTTTTCTCATTTCTTTGACTTTTCCAGCTACTAGAGGCTGCCTGCATTCCTTGATTAGTGGCCTCTTCCTCCATCTCTGAAGCGATTCCTTCCAAATCTCTTGCTCTAACCACAACCCTTACTTCTGTCATCCACGCTTCTGTTGTTACATCTTCTCTCTGACTCTGACCCTCGTGCCTCCTTCCATAAGGACCCTTGTGACTACATTGAGCCCCTCCAGATTATCCAAGATGATCACCCCATCCCCAAATCCTTAACTTATGTGAATACACTTGCACTCCATGTAATACACTCCATGTAAGGCAATATGTTATAGGTTCTGGGGATTGGGACATGAACATCTATTATAATATGCTACCTAATTTTTTCAGCTCATTGATTTTTAATAATATGTAGAAACTCAAGACCCAATAGCTTTACTAACAAATACTGCCTCAGTACCATCACCTTCCAGAGGAATTAAAAACTTGATGCAAGAGCCTAGGGCAGGTGTCATTGTCTGTTACTCTTCTTACAGGTTATAAAAAGTCCTGATAAATTTTGTCCAATATTGTCCTTGACATTTTCGTCATTAGAAAGAAAAATTAGGGTGGGTCTTTCTCAATTTCTATTTGAATATTCAAAATTGTATTTTAATAAAAGGCACTGGTTTTGAACCCCTTTATATTGCCAGAAACCCATTTTTACTTTATACTTCTATATACTTCTATACTAAAGAGAGAGCCAAGGGTTTCCATGACCAACTCAGAGGGCCCCACTTGCGCTGCTTTCTTGCACAGAACAATCTTCTTAGCGAATCAGAGGAGCTCCTGTCTACCTGGTTCTACTGATAGTTACAAGCCTCAGTAATCAAACCTTCAGACTTTCTATTTGACGACGCAGGCATGGAAGCATGGTTCCTGCATGGAAGGATGAAACTGTAGTTCAAACGAAATGCCAAGGATCTGTTACCAGTCTATGTAAAAGGAGGAGATTAGATGTAGCATTTGGATCATATGGGAGAGACTGGCGGAGTAGCCAGTGGGAAAGCCTTTTATGGTTTCCCATAGGGTCATACTGCCTCCTTAGGGGACATTTGAAACATTTGATGGGCAGGGGAGGGGCGTTGCTATAGGCATTTGTGTGGAAGGAGGCCAGGGTTGCTCAACTCAATGCACAGGACCCTTCTGCACTATGATAAATTGTCTCACCCAAATGCTACTAGCACCCCTGTTGAAAAGCAGATGGCCCTCCCCCTGTGTCTCCTCACCCATGTTTCTTTCAGTCACCTCTGCTTCTCATTCTCCTAAAGACACACTGTTTTCAGCATAAAAGATATTTAAGCCACAGTTTTTGTGCTCTAGAAGCAGTTAATACCTCAAACAACACTGTACGGTAGCTTAGGTGAAAACACTACTAGTTTGTAAAGACTGGCAGCGTCCACAAGAGTGAATTAACACCAAGAGGCCCTAAATTCTAAAATCGATTGTTATTCCTCTCCCCCGTGGAATTAAAAATAAACAGGACAATAAACCAAAACATAAGAAGCTCTAACTTTGGTAAGAAAGTTCTCATCTGTCATCTGGTGGCTACTCTGATTTTTTTAAATAAATGTCAAATGCTTTAACATTTCTTTTCCTTGCTTCTTTTGCCTGTCTATTGCTGCTCATTGAGTGAAAATGAAAAAGAACTCTTCATTTTAAGTTTACTTTTAAAGGTTGTTGACAGCTCAGTGATGGGAAAGCAAGCCACTTGCTGTATCCTAGCTCTCTTGCTAAACTCCAGTTCTGGTTCCATCACTCACTAACTAGATGACTTTGGGTAAGCTGCTTAATGTTTGTCTGAAAAATGGGAATTTAATATGCCTAATGGTTTGTAAGGACTAGATGAAAATGTATGTGCCTGGAATGTAGTGAATGCTCAGTACATTTTAGCTATTCATATTATTACTGTAGCTTCTTCCACTCCAGCCATTCTGCAATATCCATTCAAACACCTTGAATGACTAGTGTCTGTGCTAGAGCCTGAGGAAATAAGATGACAGCCTTGACTTCAGTGTTTACAACTTGAAAGGGAAACGAGTTTGTAAATAAGCAAAAGCAATAGTGTCATAAGTGACTTGATTTAAAAGAAAAAAAAGGCTAGACAGACACTCCTCCATTTACGATGTTATGTCCTGAGAAACCCATTGTCAGTTGAAAATATTCTAAATTGGAAGTGCATTTAATGCTACACTGTAGAGTATGAGTTGTTTACCCTCATGATCGTGTGGCCGAGTGGGAGCTGTGGCTCACTGCTGCTGGCCAGCATCACAAGAGTATTGTATTACATATCCCTCGCCCAGGAAAAGATCAAAATTCGAAGTACGGTTTCTAGTGAATGGGCATCACTTTTGCACCATCATAAAGTAAAAAAATCGTTCAAGTCGAGGAGGCTACAGCTGTGGGGGTGGGTATGTGTGTGGAAAAAATTGTCAATTCTGAAGGCTTGGAAAGTATTTTCATCAAATTCGAAAGGAGTAGCTCTCATTCAGATGTGCAATGCATGGCACATGAGATTGTTTTAGGGAATGTTGGCAAATACTTAAAAGACCATATTGCCTGAGAATTCTTTTCTGAACCCTTAGTAGTGAAAACACAACCAGATAAGAAAAAAAGTTGGCCAACAGCAATAAGATACCACTGATTTTATCTGTGCATGTCTGATTTCAGAAATGTTCAAGTATGAAAACAATGTGTGTGGAATCAATAGAAATGTGGTATATGTAGAGTGGGTGTGTGTTATTTGGGAACTGCTCATGCTCTTAGCATTGAACACATAGTAAACTGATTTGTCCTGTCTCACTTTGTCTACTTCCATTCCAAATCTGTCCTGTACGCCTTTTCCACTCCAATATTATTGATGGCTTCCTCCATTCCTATAAAACCAAATTCAAACCAGCTGACATGGCACTTTTAACAAAATCTCCTACATCTGGACCCTCAACTCTCTATACTATTCCATGTCCCGGTGCCTCACACCCACTTCCCCTCCTTTCAATTTTAACCTACTTGAATCCTTTCCAAAGATTTCTATCCCTTTGGAATATCTATTTATCAATTCTACTAATTGTCTACTGACATTTATTACCAATTGATTTTTCAACTGTTTATCTCCCAGCCAGAAGTACAAGTTCTTTCAAGAAATTCTTTATGAGACTACATTTATGATAGTCCTGAACTCATATAACCAAAGTAATGTGACTAATGTACTCTCGGGTTAATAGTTCTGGATTATATAATTACAAAATACTTAGTCCTTATTAGTAACTATGCTTACAAATAAATAGCAAGTCTCAAAGAAGTAGGTTAACCTATAGCTACATAATTTATTGAGTATTTCATGTTGGTGAGCTTTTACACTATTATTACCCTTTCAATTTCTATTGCATTTTTTGCCCACACTTGTTTTCCTCTACCTCACTGTCCTGTAACCAGGACATTCTGCACACAAGTAACACTTACGTTAAGGTGCAATTTCCCTTTCAATACTTGAAGTCCAACTCTCTATTATATAATCCAGATTAGCATAGAAGGGGAGGCCATATGCACAAAATGATGCAGTAGATATTCAAAAATTAGTTTATTTTTCTACTTAACTTTTAAGAAATGAGAAGAAACACAGTAGTCTGTCTCATAAAGAACATTTATAATACATAACAATCCATAAAGCCTCATGGTGAGGTAGGAACAGCTTTGGAAAACAATGCACAGTCATAAAACATACCAAATGTTAGGTAAAATTTGCAGCACTAAAGACATTTTATGTGCATCTGCATTTAATGAAATGATAGTTGCATTTAACTACGCCACATCTGGCCCAAAGGACAGGCTATGGGAGACACAAAACAACACAAGATGGAAATTTCATAAAGAATCACAGAATACACTGATACACTTCATTGTGCTGTTTCAAGGCAGAACCATAACATGGCAATTTGTGTGTTTTTATGTATAAACCACATATTAATTGTATGTTACATTCCCTTCAGCATCTTTTTGCCAAAGACACTGGACCATAAAATTTTTGGTTTAAAAGTTTAAATTTGAATGACATACAAAAAGTTCTTGTGCCAGTGAAAATGACTGCTAAATATTCCAGAGCTTGTTAGTAAAACAAAATAGCATTGCCTGCTACTTAGTATAGGTAGAGCTACTTCAAAATAGTGCCATTACAATTTCCATTTCAGATGGTCAAACACTGTATTTGACAGTTTCAATTTAAAAAACAAGCAAAAAAACCCCTCCACCTTCCCAAGTTTTAACACTGTTTTATGACTTAACTGAAACTCTATTAAAATAAATATTTCTATATTGTAGAATTATTCTCCATATTTATGTATGAGAACATCTTTAAACAGCAGGTAGATGACATTTATATCATTCAAATATCTGCTTATAAACAGTAAAAATCTTCAACTCAATACCAGTTAGCCTACTAAATACTTCACATTAGATTCCATGGGTCTTTTCCCTCAAAACTTCCAAAAGTTCAAATTTAACTGAGGATACTAAACAAGACACAAACGGGTTAACATAATCTTCTACCTATTGTGATTTTCCAAAGGTGCTCTTGATGGAAAATTTTCCTATTCAAATTACATACCTTAGTTCGTCAAATATTGTTTTCTAAGATAGTAAAATACATACAGCAAAGTTTTTGAGTTTTTTTTGACCTTTTTTAAATAAGTTCTAGTCGATACTTTTACAATGCAGATGTCTTTAAAAAAAAATAACCAATCACATAAGCTAAAAGGTGACAATGGAGGATTAAATCTCTCTCATCACTAAGGCTGCATTTGGCTTGGAAAAATTTCTGGGTTGGTTTTAATTCAGACACATGCAGCACCTTCTTCTCACTGAACGGAGATAACAGACAAGTTGCTAAACGTATATTCTAAATACACTGATCTTGCTCAAATATAAAAGAGCCAGCAGGAGAGATGCACCTCCTAAAACTGATGCAGTGTTATAAAACAGCATATTTAAATATTGGGTTTAAGTCTCCTAATAATTCAGGGTATTTCCCTCACTTTCTTTCAGGAAGGAATAAGCTATTTTAGAAAAGACACTTAAGTCCCACAATATTTAAATACAAAAGCATTTTTTAAAAAGATAATGCTAATATAGCTAAAAATGGATTAGAAAGTGCATTGTAAAGAAATAAATAATTCTCTGCTAAAACTCAAAAGGTGAGTCAGTGCCCACTGATTTTGCTATTGACAAAGTCCTTTGAAAAAAGAGACTCCTATTGTATCATTTTGTTACATATAAGCTACTTAAAAATTATGAAAAGTGAACTAACTGAAATCTAAAGGCTGTTACCCTCAAAGCACTTCTGGGGTGGGGGGAAAGCCCTTGTCCCATGCTTATACACCAGTTAAAAAATCCTCATTCAGTTGATTTCTTATACATTATACAACCTTTAAGAAATAGACCCAACAGAGTATTGGTAAAGAAAACCCCACTGAATATAGTATTTCATCAGTTTTCCTATTGTATCATTACTGAAATGTTTCTATAACAAACTGTATTGAGATCTTAATATTTTGTAGTTTAAAGTATTAAATCAGGAATGTACACGATACAGTACAATTTGAAGCTTTCTCTCTTATTCACCCATGCAAGATTCCCCAATTTCATTTTTAAAAAACATTTCTGCAAAATCCAAAGTAACTATCAGTTTAGGAATTGAATTACACAATATCAGGTAAGAATATTAAAAGATCAAGATGTATTGCAAATTGGCAGGTTATGGTTTTGGCCCATTATAGTAAAAGTGAACTTACAAACTATGTTCCTAAAATTACCTCATTCTCATTGGAAAAATCAGCTGCTCTTAAGTAGGCCCATTGCCAGCAATAGGCTTATACCAGAAAAGAAACACACCACCTACCAGATCATCCCTTTAAAAAGTTAACTGTCAAAGGCCAGCGCTTTCATCTTAAGATCCATTAAACAATGAATTATTTCAAACCCCAAAAGGTAGCCATCCCAAAAGTAGTCAGCTATAAAAGTCACTGAAGTAGTCAGGATACCTTATGTCTAAAAAAATAGAGCTATACATGATAACTGATATTAATATTCATCCTTGAGGACAAAAATCTATAGTTTCTTCACAAAGCATAACCTCTATCAAGAAAAATATAACTTAAATACCCTTAAATAACATTTGTGCATGGATTTGAAATCCATAGCAACAATAAAATAGCCAAGAACAATTTCCTGTGTAGATATTGTGGCCTTTTAACAAATAAGCCACTACTGGAAGATCTGAGCAATGTCAAGACAGGATGACTTACAGAATCTGAATTACTAACTTTACCTTAACTAATATTGCTTTGTAAGAACCTAATATCCAAACTGCATTAACCTTCAGATTTCTTTCTTCTCCCAAGTCAGTGGCTCTTGGCAAAACAAGCATTGCTGGTTGTTGGAAAAGCTGCATTTGAATCCATTCAGAATTGGTCACTAGGAAATGACATTCACTCTGAAGTTTTTTAAAACACCCAAAATTTAAGAGATTCCATTAAAAAGCTTGCATTTAACATGTAATTATTAGATTGAGTTCACTGTCCTTAAAAATATTTACTGTATATATTTGGTGAGTAAACTTTCAGCTCAGTGTTTCTGATGCCAATCTTTCAAAGAAAGTAATGCTGGTGAACATGTCTGTATTTTAGACTAACTTTGGTAAGAGAAAATTTCTCAGAATAATTTAAAAATGTAGTCTGGATATTAACTTACAATAATCTAAATATTTAATTTGGTAAACTTTCTTCTGTGCTCTTACTCCCCATATGCCCTATTATGTGTAAACTATAGTTCAATTTGTTAATTATTTCACTGTTTATTAGAATAATACTCAGCAATATAGAATACAGGATAGTAACTGATCATTAGTATTAACATATCCTATGTGCAGAAAAAAAGGAACTTTTCCTAATATCCAGGAGTCACTCTTAAAATATGCTGCCATTATGCCATGTAATGATCTCAAAAGGCAAATATATATTTCCTAAAATGTCAAAGGAAATAAAGTTGTGAATTTTAAAGTTCTAGCAGTTAATTCTGATTAAAAAAAATATATATATATATATGTATATATATACACATATATATATATATGTAACACTGGGGGAAAAGAAAAGCAGAGAAATTCCAGTAACAATTTTAATTTATTTATCCCCCTAATTAATTTTTCACCATGGAAAAACTGGAAATCAAATGTCATTATGTTATATAAGGTTTATACTTACTTTAAACAAAAATGTAACATAGTGTTAAAACTGGCTTCCCAAAATTGTACAGCATAGCTGTACTCTGCACTAAGAATTACAAACTCGTAATATAGAACTCTGTTAAGCAGTCCCATTATGTTCTTACAAAAATAGAATTAAACTGTGTGACCAGACAAGGACTTCAATTACACTACTTGGCAAACTTAGAATTTCAATGGAGTCTTTTTTCCTCTTGCAGTTTAAAGCGAAAGTCAAATATCACACCTTTTTCAAGACTCACAGAGATGACTCAGGTTGTTTGTTTGGCGTGTTTTTAAACTCAAGCACAACAGCAGGGACGTTTTCCGCTTTAGTCCGCCTGGGCTTCTCTAGATTCTCACTAAGTTCTAAACAAGAAATGCTAACTGACGGGGCCTTTTCCGCATCCTTTCCAGAATGGGTTTGTGGCCGTGTCCCACAGCATTGCTTCAAAGCACACTGAGTTCTGCAGGCAAGTTCGCACGGAACTACACTTGATTTAGAGCCTACACTAGCAAATTCAGGCTGAATGGTAGTAGCGTGAATTCCGTGATCATGAAAAACGTCTTTAATGATTTTAGCCACCTCCATGTATGATGTTGGGTCTTCACATTTTATGTGAGCAGTGGCAATGATTCTGCTTCCAGCAAGTTGCCAAACATGTAATTCATGAACTTCCTTAACTCCTTCAACATTTCGAAGTTCTTTTATCAAATGTCTGATATCAATTTGTTTAGGAACAGTTTGTAGAAGAATAAGAGCAGATTCCTTAAGTAATGGATAAGTTGTGTAAAGAAGTATACAAACCATTACCATACAAAGAGTAGGATCTAAATATAGTACCCAGCATGGACCAGCTTCATAAACTGTTGCATGAGTACTATTTATCATTTCTACAAGTGCTTTGCAGGGGTCAGGAGTACATGGGTTCACACAGAACTCCCCTTCAGGACAACCTTTCCAAGAAAAGTAAAAGACCAAGGCATTTACTACTACAATCACTGAACCCAAAGCATCTCCAAAGACATGCAGAAAAACTCCACGCATGTTAAGTTGTCCAGCATTATCATCATCTTCTAATTCCATCTGGTCAGTTTCTCTGATAAGATTCCCATTTAATTGTACATCCGTTACATCATTTCTGGACTTTTCTGGATCTGCAAAGAAATACAAATTCTGAATCAAATACACTTAAAGTGTTTATATAAACATCCTTGTCTCATTCCATTTAAGTAAGGAGGTGAAAATTTTTTCATAAACCGTAATTTTAAAATGTGCTCAGGGCAATTTAATATAAATTGACATACTGGGAACAAGCCAGGACAAAATGGCCAGGGCTAAATAAAGTCATTAAGATGATATTGTTTCTCCATTCTCCTAACCACCCTCCAATCTCCCTCACTCTAAAAAAAGCTCATCTTTGCTGTAGGGTGGGGGTCCTGGGAACATTCTGATATACTTTTTGGCATGTACCAAAAAGGAAAAATACAACTGAATGCTATCCCCCCAAATTAAATGCAACTATGGATATGTCTATTGCAAAGGCCTGATTTGACACAAAGCTCTAGTCAGTCTTTGTCATTAAGGTGTCAAATTTAACTTTTAAACTTTTATTATTCTGTTGGTGGAGGGGGGTTTAGAAACTGACAAGAGCCTTCAAGAAAAGTTGGAAGTAAATGATCACCATCTACCTTACTATTCTTAAACCAAATGTATTAATCTGCTAAAGGAGATATATACACCGGAGCAGCTTAATTTTCTTGGAATAACATCCTGCAGAGTAGGAATGAGAAGAAATTCACTCATCTATTAAACCTTTTTCAACATACAACTTGAATTTCATTACCATAAATAATATCCTGAATCTTGAAAAAAAGGAAAACTGTGTAGTATCATACAACTAGGTAAATACATATAAATGGGGAAAAAAAGATACACCAAACTGTTAAGGTCGTGGAGCTTGGGTAGTACGGTATTGGTTGATTCCTTTTTGTCTCCTTTCTTCCAACATTTCCAAATTTCTTTCAAGAGCACTTAACGATTAGAATGAACAGCACTCATTAAAAATATAAGATGAATAAATTACCATCACTCTTATTTTAACATGCCCAGACAAGTCCTAATTGCAGGATTTTCAGGATTAGGTTTAGATTTTACACAATTAACTGAAACATACATTGCCGTTCATAAAAGAAACCTTTACCCCGGGTTTTGAGTTCGGGAAAGTAATGCCTACAGGTAGCTCTGCATACAATATTGAGAAACTTGTTTAAAGGGCATAAGAACTACTTGCGTTTCAGACAGCCAACAGCAAAAGACGAATTGGGGATTCTCTCCATTTCCCCATAGGGCCAAGAAATTGAATTGGGAAGCATTTTTGATCCTGTAAAAACTCAACAGACAGTGTCTTGAAAAGGTAGCACGTAAAGACCGCCAAGTGCGGTTGCGGACTGCCGGTCACCTTCCGACCCTATTCCGCTCTCAGAAGCACAGTCCCCACCTACACCCCCACATGCGCTGCCCACCCCCTGGCCCGCAGCACGCGGGCTGAAAGGGGTCCCATTAGCACGCCGTGCCCCGCGGGAGGGGGCGGGACCTGGAGGGAGCGGGAAGGCGGCGGCGCAACGCAAGCTCGCTCGGGCACAAGGGGGCGTGCAGGCCGTCCCGCCCGGCCCGGCTAGGGTCTGGGCTCCCCAAACCAAACCACCTGCGGCGGCGAGTTCCTCTCTTTACCTGTCCCGTCCCTTTTCAGCCCGTTGGAGTTGCTACTATTGGTCACCAGCGTATTGGTCTCCTCCTGGTCAGGTCTCTGCTCGCCCGGGCTCACGCTGCTGTCGCTGTCCCCGGCGCGGCCGCTCTTGCTGCGGACCCCCTTAGGGAAACCGTGGCTGTGGCCGTGACCCCCGTGCGAGTGGCCGTGGCCGGAGTCGTTGCCGAAGCCGCTGTGATGGTGGAAGAGGCAGAGCCCCAGCACGTTGACCACCAGCCCCGCCACGCCGACCCCAAGGACCACCAGCGGCTGCTGCATCTCATGCGGTTCGATGAAGCGCTCGATGGCCTCCAGCAGGATAGCGAAACAGAGGCCGGTCAGGAAGATGGCGTTCACCAGAGCCCCCATCACTTCGGCCCGGATCCAGCCGAACGTGTTCTTCTGGGTGGCGTGGGTCCGCCGGGCGAAGCGCTCGGCCACCAGCGCCACCACCAGCGCCAACACGTCCGACAGCATGTGGAAGGAATCGGAGAGCATCGCCAGCGACGAGGTCACCCGACTCACCACCACCTCCAGCACCATGAACATGAAGGTCAGCATCAGCATGCACAGCAGCCGGCCCCGGTTCCGACCCCAGCACCCCATGGCTGCGGCTCAAGGGCCCGCCGAGCGCGGCCCGCACACTGGGGAGGCGGTGGCGGCGAGGCGCCGAGGGTCAGTGTGAGACCCCGCGACGGAGGAGGGAGGGTGGCGCGGGGCTCTCGGGGGCCGCTCGGAACACTGCTGAGGGGCCTTTGGGACACCGGTGGGGGGCCTCGGGGCCGTTCGGGGCGAGCCCCGGGTCAAGCCGCCGAGCCCCCGCGCCTGTGGGCGTCCCCGGCGCGCACCTCCTCAGGCGTCCGTCCTCCGAGCCGGCGCGGAGGCCCGGCTCAGCCCCAGCAGCCCCCACACCCGCAGCCGGGAGACACGGGCGGCGGCGGCGGGGAGCTGCGATTCCCGGAGCCCAAGCACCAAGAGCCCGAGCAGGAGCAGGCGGGCGGCGGGGAGCTGCGCGCTGCGAAGGCTCCAAGCATCTGCGGTCTCTCCGCGCAGGTCTTCCCTCCACTGGTCACCTCCGCTGTGGCTCGGGCGGAGGAACCGATGCTAGGGGAGCTAAAAAGGCGGCGACCACGGCAGCTGCACTCGGCCCCGTCTCGGGCGCCTTCTTCGCCCCCCCGCTTTTGCAGACGGTTTACAAAAAAACTTTGCTTTGCACTCGGAACCCCCGTTTTCACACGGACCCAGGCGTGACAAGGCCTCGACGCCCCGCCCAACTGGCCCGGCATGCTTCCCCATTGGCCAGGTCCTCCTCACGACAGCTGCCGCGCCCCGCCCATCCACGCTCGCTATTGGAGGGAGGCTCGGCGGGGTGGGAGAGGGTGGTGTCGCGGCTTCAACAGATGGGGGCGGGGCCGTTTCCTCCTGGAGTCGGGCGTGGGCCGGGGGGCCGCGGCCGGGTGCAGCGACGGGCGTCGTGGGGGAGGGTAGGGGGCGCGGGCCGCGTGCAGCAGGAGGGGGAGGGGCGGGTGTGGCGAGGTCCCTGCTCTGGCGCTGCGGGTCTTCGCAGCCCACCGCACACCTGCGGGGGCCGGGTAGCAAACAGACTTTGATCCCGGGAGCCGAGTCCACGTGGGGCGGGCCGCACGGCGGCTGTGTGACAGACAGCAGCCGGGGAGGGGAGCCCCTGTGTGCGGGGCCCCGGTGTGCGCCCTCCTGTCAGAAGAAACCAGATTAGGCGACAGACTCTTAAACGAGTGCTGCAAGTAACTTGTGACTCTGCCCAACACCGAGCTGAGGAGTTACTAGTACTTCAAGGCGGTTCTGCGAGTGGCGTGGACGGAATCTTTGTAAATGTTTAAGTAAAGCAAATCACCCCTATCACCACCATCCCCAGAAGACCTTGTGTAAAGTCAGATATTTCTGTCATTGATTATCTAAGGACAATTGAGGATACAGATTTCAAGTGTGAGAAACCTGGATTCTGGTCCTTACTTTCCCACTAGCCATCTGTATGGATTTGGGCAAGTCAACTAATCTGCCTAGACCTGTGTCTTCATCTATAAAGGATTGGTCAAGAGGAACTCCTACGACTCCTTCTGACTCTAAAATTCTAAGGCTCTATGATTTAACAAACATTTATAAACTATAAACAGCAGAACCCTCTGTTGGTTGCTATGGGGGAGGGAAAGGGCAGTAAGACTACAGAAGAATCGGTTTCTGTCCAGGTGGAGGTAAAATACAAACATAAACATTTTCAATTACGATGAAATACTTTTAGTAAATTGTGCCAACACTAGTTTAGATTGGATATATATGTGCCATGCTCTGAGTGGAGATCAATTAGTCTGGGAATGAAGGCTTCCTAATCCTAAAGCAGGGGTGGGGGTGGGGTGGGACAGTGGCTGGAATCAGAGTGGCCCAAGCTGGACCCCCAAAGACCTCACCACAGCCTCTGAACCAAGGAAGGCCCCCTTCCCCCCACTGTTGTGGATTGCTACAAGACAAATGCAGTGCTAACCAGTGCCTCAGGATCTGTATGTAAAGTTTGTTTGGAGTAATGTTATTCTGTACTGTTTTATATTTCTTTTTTTTTCCTTTTCGCTTTTGTGTGATGCGTTTCTCATCTTCCCACCCATCCAGACTGGAGAGCTGGACCCTCATCTTCTATTTCTGTTCTGCCAGAATAGAAAAGAATGGAGGAAAGTTTCCAAGATGTTACAAAGGAAGAATCGATATGATTTGATGATTAATTGGATAGTGGGAGGGTGAAAACTGAGGACAATTTAACAAAGAAAATTGCGATGTTTTTAACCTGACAAGGGAGATATTGCTTAAATAGGTGAGGAAATTGGGGAAAGATGGGGGAGGAGGGGCGGCACGAGCTGATTTTAAGGGGAACTAGCCCTTACTGAGCCTGTTTCAAGTGAAGTCTGGATGGTGGCAATGCTGAGGAGTGGGGAGATAGATTTTGGGACTTCCATAATGTCTTCTTCTTTGGTATGGACAATTGACATTTATCTGATCATATATGTAAACACAGCTTCAAACCTGCTGACCAGCCTCTCCTAATACAGAAATTGAGGAGCCACTCAATTTCCTATTGAGTGGTCAAGATACCCTATGGAAATGGCCAAGAGACAGTTAGAAGATCATTTTGCCTAATATTGAGAACTGCTGTGTCCTTTTATTTTTAAAAAACACAAATTCCTCCAAACGTGAGAATTTAATGCCCAAAGAGGAACCAAAAAGGAAATGTAGAAGGCAGGGATGCTCAGCAAACAGGCTAGCAATCCCTTGAATAACTAAGCAGACAGAATTGGGAGATGTTTGGGTCCATATAAAAACAGACTCTTGGGTTCAGTTCAGTTCAACTCAGCAGTCACTTATGAGAAACTATTTTGTGCAGGCATTTTTTTTTCTCCTGTGAGCCATTTCCCAGACAATGTGCTTTATTTTCTCATAACCTGGTGGGGTTGGGGGTGAGGAGGAGGGAGTCGGAAGTACATTTTCCAGGTTGTGAAAATTTACAATCATGCACTCCAGAAAGAGTCATATCATTTCCATAGTAGCAAAACATTTCAGTCAAAGTTTTCTTTCCCCCAGCATTGTGTAGAAAAAACAATTTGGTGCCTTGATTCAAATTTGTCCTTTTTCAGCTGGTTGTCCTCGCATAGTATTAGCACAGCCAGGAGTGGGTTAAATGAAGGGAAACCATTCTATTATTCACCAGCTCCCCTGGAGGTTGTGGCCCCAGGTTGAGTAAAATGCCTTGGCTTTTTCTTCCTAGTGCTTGAGAAGTCTCCTGATAATTTGCTTAGTGTCCAAACTGACTAAACTCAGCATACTTTAAAGATGAGAGAATAATGCTCCTTTTGGAAAAAGATTGCCAATTTGAGAGAAAGTTAAATGTTTAACACAAACTCTGCAATCTCAGAGCCCTCTAAATAAAATCTCTCTCAGCTCTTAATGCCAAGCTCTTCCAACCTGGAGTTTCCCAGCTCAAGGAGCTAGCTTGCCGGTTATCAATCCAAACTGTAGGTTTAAAAGGATTCCTGTAAAAACTGCTAAACACAGACACATCTCTGAATCTTGGTTATAAAAAATTATGACCATATGAAACTGTACCATTGAAAGACAGGAAGAAAACCATGTGAAAGCCAGATTGCATTTGATTTTGGATGACAGGAAATCACTTCTAATGTTCAATCTTAAAGCAAAAATGATGGGGAAATCAGATCTGTTTGTTTTGTTTTGGAATGCACTTGAATAATTATTACAAATATAAACTAAAATCTCTAGCAGCAACAGGAGAGCCAAGGTTTGAATATTTAACTGCTCCCTGAGGGACCAGGCAGTCGAACAAGGAACAAACAAGTAACAATGCAGAAACATCACAGAGGTATCAGGGGAAGCATATGAAAGGGTCAGAGCAGGAAACCCTACGCAGAAGCTAAGGAGAACCAGGAGCAGTGCAGAGAGCGGAATGTGCACTGAGAAGCCCAGGACAATCGCTGTGCTTTTTGTATTTGTTGAAGCTAAAGAATGGCAAGTGAGAGTGAATAGCAAAGGGAAACTTTTTCTGGAGACTAAAAACTGGATCTAAGTTCTCCAGTCATGCCTGGGAATTAAATCTAGAAATAAAGGCACTGACACCTATACGGAAAGGCTCACTAATGGTATTTGTAAATTTCTTGGATGCAGTGTTATGTAATACCAGAAATTGTTGAAGGCTCAGATAGTCAGTTTTATGGTTTAGACTGAATGCCTGTTCTTTCTTTAGTCTTTCTACTCTAGGAGATGCACATTGTAATTAGAATACAATGTGAAGAAGTTAAAAAAATTTAAAAGTATGTGCCTAGGACTGTCCATTGCATGTCTATAAAGACGACGCTGACCTGTAGAGCATTTTGAAAGCATCACACATCTAATGAGTTTTAGAAAGTTCAGGGACCTGGTCCTCAAAGTTACTGTGTGACTTTGAACAAGTTATTAAACCTCTCTAGGCCTCACTTTTCACATCTTTTCAGTGAAGGGTGTAAGAGATGGTGTCTTAACTGGAGTTATGTTATGAGTAAAAGAGACAATGATGCCTAGCTTGACACTCTCAGGTGAGCCTTTCAGGCTACCTGTCCTTGGAGTCGCCCTGCATCTCCAAGGATGAGTTTTCAATTTGCAGATTCAGAAACTGCATTTTTATCATTTCACCTGGAGGAAACTGATTCACGTGGACTCAAAATGGACTAATTTGCTGGCCAAACCACTTTCTCTGTCTAGAGGGGAGAACTCTGCACTGGGTAGGCAGGGCCTCTTGGAAGCAAGGCTGTGCGGGGAGGAGAGAACTAGACCAGAGGAGCTAGAGCTTCTGCTGCGGGGAGCATTTCCACTCTCTGTCATAGGTGGTAAAAGTCGCCTGCCTGCCTGTCTCTGTACATACACTCTGTCCTCCTGCCCCTGACTTACACTCCATTTTGCTGCCAGAGTGATCTTTCCCAAACCTAGATCTGGTTGTTGGCAAAATACACGTCTTCTACCACCTGTACCACCAGCACAGCTATGATCCTTCAGTGGCTTCCCAGCACTCTAAGGAGAGGAACCGAACTCAAGTGCACAGGACTGGGCACGGCTGGCCCTGGCTGCCCTCCCCAGCCTCATCCCATCACTCCATCTAATGGGACTGGCCTCTCTGATCACCAAGCATCCTCATGCTCCCTCCTGCCCAGAGGCCTGTTCATGTACTGTTCCTTCTGCCTGCGGCACTCTTCTGTCCCCTCTCCCTCATCTGAGTTCTTGTTCATTCTTCAGCTCTCTGCTCAAGGTCCACTTCCTCAGGGAAGTCTTCTCTAAACCCTCTGACCAGGTTAAACCACTTTAGTACAAGTTCTCTTGGCTCCTTGCCCTGATCTTTTGCAGCACAAAGCAATGATGCAATTTACATTTATTCATGTGAGTATTTGATTAGATTGCAAGCTCCATGTGGGCAAGGGCAGTATGCACTTCTGCTCAGCATTGTATCCCGAGACAGCCTGGCTCAGTAAATATTTGTTGAATGAATGGATGCTCATTACCTTTCTCAAGCTTAGTAATTCATGCATTCATTTATCAGATCCTTATTAAACCCCTTGGGTTCCCTATCTCACTGGAACATGAGACTCAGAGGACCCTTTTCTTTTGGACAGTGTAGAAAACACTAATTAACTCACCTTTTTCTTTACTTCAAGCAGGCTACCACCCTTTTGCTGTGATAGTATCTCACACAAGATGCAATTAATTGGATGAAACTGGGATCCACCTTTGAAATCTGCCGTGATGATAATCTAGGTTCTCACACAGTTTTCAAAGTCCTTATTTTAAGTACATGATGATCCTATGAAGTTTGCAGGGCAGATTCTGCAGATTATGGACTGAGACCTCAAAAAATGAAAACATTTGTGCAAGGTCCCATGGCTTTTGAGGCCCTAATCATACCAGCAACATGTTTATTTTTAACCTCATACCCAAATTTGGAGGAAACAAATCCAGTTTGAGACTTGAGACCTCACATGCACTACTACTACAAATTCTATAATTTGTCTCAGTTCTAAAAGGTTTTGGTTCTATGACTGTCTTATTAATTTGTAATTACTATAAGGACTAAGGGGAGGTGGCCTACTTGTGAGTGATACCTCTTTAACAGGTCACTCCAATGTCTGATTCTCTAGTGGTATGTTCCAAAATTGGGTCCTGTTCACACAACTCTGTAGAATGAATTCGTTTTTCTGCCCACCTCTTTCATCCATTTCTTACTTTCAACTTCTTTAACAACCTGGGATGTCTTCCAAAGGACTAACAGTGAAAATACTGACCCCTCACGTGGCGTTAAAAATGCAGCTTCTGATTCAATACGGTCTGCAGGGGAGACAGATTCTGCATTTCCAATAAGCTCCTGGGGTATCCCAATGTTGGTGGCACCCAAATCATACTTTGAGGAACAAGGTATTAGAGCTCATTTTCTAACCCTGGAAGGAGGATATTACATGGAGTTAAGAGAGACCCATCAAAAAAGTATCCTCAACTTTAAAAATGTTTTACTTTTACTTTTTATTTTACAGTCATCTGTCATATTTGAATTTTATTTTGTAATGAATAATATCACTTCTATATTAAAAATGTTTAATGAAATCAAATGTCTTATCCTGTAGGAAAGCACTCCCTAAATCAAACACCAGGTGTGAATAAGCATTTCAGTTTTTTCTTGCTATGTCAGAGAAAAATAATTACTTTACAGCTTTTGGAAACATTAGTTACTCTGACTAGCATTCATGATCTCTGAAGTCTGAATAACAGGTTGGGCTGAGGACTCAACAGTATGACTGGGGGTCTCTTGCATTCAAACCTTTCATTATTCAACAGGAAATGCCTTTCCCATCAGACATTACTGATCAAATCCTCACAAAAAGTCTAAAAGACTAAAAATGAATAAAGGGTATTTAATATACAGGGCGCACCAGAAGCAACAATAGTTACCAAGAAGCGCAGGTGGGAGTTGAAAATAGAGATGCTTCCCTCTGTCTGCTAATTCTAGAGGAAGAGAGCAAGGATGTGTAGCTTCATTGCGGCTGTATCTACAGACCATTCCCATGAGTCCTTGTTAGTGACTTTATGCTTTACGTTGGCTTCTAGGCTTATTCCATCATAGGTCAGAGATGACCATCTCTTAATCTCAAGAGAGACATCATTCAGTCCCCAAAGTGCCATTGTCTTAAAAGTGACCACAATCGAAACTATTGGGATTGCATTTCCAGGTTGCTCAGTAGCCTTCAAATTTGAGAGCAATGGTTTAATGGAAAAACCAGTGTCTGCTAAATTGGGGCAAATGGAGATTGTCTTCTCTCTCAACTGCCTTCTGGTAGGGAGCTTAGGAAGATGGAAGGGCTAAGTCTAATGGAAAAGAGAGTCTAGCTCCACATGTTGGGATAAAAAGAAGGATGCGTTATTAAGTCTTCCTCTCTGTTTCTGTGGCCAGACCTCCAGTCTAGGCCTACATATCTCTCAGAGCAGTTATGTGTGCACTTCAAATAGGTCTCTCATTCCCACTCTCCTCCAATCTACTTAACACAGTGCTTTCTGATCAATATTCTCAGACATCAGTACTCATATGACGTTCTTGCTCAAAATCCTCAGTGGCAGCCCATTACCCACAGAATAAGGCACAACATTTTATCTAGCTATTTAAGGCAGCCTGCATGTGACCTTAACTTATTTCTCACTCGTCCTCAACACAAACTCTCCACTCTAGCCATAATAGTTCCAAGTTATCTAATGGCTCCGTGCCTCTGTTTCCTCAATATGGACCAAAATAATAACTTACTTCGTTGGGTTGTTGTGAATTAGATGAGTTAATACGTATAAGATGCTTAGGATAATACCTGACACATGGAAAGGGCTTGTAATGGATTGAATGGTGTCCCCCCACCTCCCAAAAGAAGATATGCTCATGTCCTAATACCTGGAAACGACGAATGCTACCTCATTTGAAAAAAGGGTCCTTTGCAGATATAATTAAGAATCTTGAGATGAAAAGATCATCCTGGATTATCTAGATGGTCCCTAAATCCAATGACAGTGTACTAATAAGAGACACACAAGGAGACTAGACAGACAGAAGAAAACACCATGTGAAGATGGAGGCAGAGATGGCCAAGGAATGCCACCAGCCACCAGAAGCTAAAAGAGGCAAGGAAAGGAATTTCCTCTAGAGCCTCTGGAGGGAGCACAGACCTACTGATACCTAGAGTTCAGACTTCTGCCTCCAGAGCTGTGAGAATCAATGTTTGTGGCTTTAAGCTACTAAATTTGTGCTAATTTGTTATAGCAGCCACAGGGCTGCCCATTACAGGGCCCATCATATTTTAGCTATTATTATTATTATTAATTAATCCCAAAATGTGCCTTTTTATTTTCCTCTAAGCTTCTATTTTTCTTTTATTTTCTTTTAATCTCACTGTTCTCTTTAAGTGTACCTTGTAATTAGAAAACAGAATAAGTATTGATTGGAAGGAAAGAAGGAAGGAGAGAAAGAAGGAAGGAAGGAAAGAAAGAAGAAAGGAAAGAAAAGAGGAAGGAAGGGAGGGAGGAAGAAAAGTCTACCCTTACCACTTACTTGGTGCTGTATACCCACAAAGCGTTTCCTGACTGTCCTATTCCATAAACTCGAGCACACACTCATTTGGTACTTTTCATCTGCTGCCTTGTCATGTACCTTTGTGTGTCTTTCTCCTCAAAGCTTCTTGAGGACAAGGATCCTTTCTTTCATCTTTCTGTATCCCCAGGGCTTAGCACATAGTAAGTAACTCAAGTCTGTAGCAGTAATAATAATCCCGTTGTCAAAAGTTGTCCACTGATTTGTTACTTATTCTAGAGTTTCCCCAGGCCTTTCATGTATTGTGTCTTTGTCAATGCCAGCAGTTTTCTCCTTGTATCGACTGCCTTTCCCAGTTGCCACAGAACCTTCTAGTCCCAATATATTTTAAGGAGCAAAAGATGAAAGATGAATTTGAACAGGCGAATTCTTCTGCCGGGTAAACTTGTATTGAAATAAGTACCCTATAGGCCTGGACGTGAAAATCTTTTCCTTACACACATAGAGATATTGTTTTTCTTGGTGTTTCTCACAGTGGAATTCATCTGATGTTTGTTCCTTTGTAAGCCTGTTTTCTGTGTGACTCACATAATTCCTCATGTTGGTTGGTGAACCCCCTAAACTCCAAGGAGCTGCTCGGCCTTAAGCTTCTCCCATCTGATGACAATTATTCTCATGGTTCAATGCAGATCACTCCTTTTGTTTTTCCACCACACAGTTCAAGAACTCAGAGATTGATAATTGCTAATGTGATATCAGATTGACTTAAAAAAAAAAAAAAGCCCCCTTATTTCTACATATTTCCAAACTTAGAAAATGTTTCAAGGAACCCCATATAGGCTTTACATAGATCCACGATTGTTAACATTTTACCCCATTTGCTTTAGCATTTGCATTCTCTCTTTCTCTTCTGAACCACATAAAGGAAGGTATGTGACATGCACAAGGACCCTTCACCTCTAAATACTTTGTGCATTTCCTAAAAATAGGAACATTCTCAACACAACCATGGTCCATTTACTAGCTTATACATTTACGTTAGTACTGTCCATATTCCCATTTTGTTAGTTGTTCTAATAATGTCTTTTATAGCACTGTCCCCACTCCCCACTCTTGTACAACATCAAGTCCACGGTCAGGCTCCCCTTTGGTTGTTCTTGAATCTGGAACATTTCCACAGCTTTTCTTTGAGTTTTATGATGTTGACTTTTTTTTAAAAAAGAAAATATTTCCCCTTATAAAAAAATTACAACATCCCCATATTGCATTTATCTGATGTTTTTGTTTATGCATTCTTGGCTGGAATGTTGCAAAATTAACATTTTGTCCTTTTAAGGGTATCACAGCTGGAGGCACACAATATTCATATGCCTGTTTTTGGTAATGTACATTTTTCTCACCAATCAAGGTGTTGCTTAAATTTTTCCACCGTATAATTTATTTTATTTTATTTTTTTTACTCCCTTGAACTGATAAGCAGTCTGGGGAGATACTTTCAGGCTGTGCAACTATCTTGGTCATTCACATTTCCTCCTTAGATTTAGCCTCCATTGTAGGTTCTTAAAGATGGAATCATCTTTACTCTGATAACTACCAGTTGATGATTTTCCAGTTCTAGCAGTCCCTTCACATTTACCAGTCAATCCTTAGTATTTTATTGATTGATTCATTGATTGATTTCTCTATTTATCTATTTATTATCTATCTATTATCAGTAAAGGACCCAAACATATTATTTTTTCAATGGTTTTTAATTCATCACTGTACATAAATTTTGGTGCTGAATTAGTCCCCATTTTTACCACTGGGACCCCCTTCAAGCTGACTCCTGTGTCAGATATTTAACAGAGGTTCCTGAATTTTGATTGAAAGAAAAGATACAAGGTTTTCATTATTCTATGCAGCCTAACATAACAAGAGAGTATGTCGTGCAGTGGTAAAGAGTTTGGAATTGAGAGTGATCTGGGTCGATTCTGGCTTTCCTATTTACTGGCAATGTTTCTTGAGTAGATTACTTAACCATTTCTGTGCCTCAGTTACCTCATGATGTGTGAAAATAGTAGAACCTACCTCATAAGCATGTTGTGATAATTAAGTGAGATCATATGTGTAAGCTGCTTGGCAGAGTAACTGACACATCAGTACTTGGTACATGTGGGCTAGTGCCATCATTTTATTTCTCCATATGACATGCTCTTATGCATGGTCTGAGTTGTCTCAATTGTTACTGCTGCTCCCTACCACTAGCAACTGCCACCCAAACGTCACCCCAAATCCATATCTCTTTGTTCTTTTACAATATATTTCAATTAACTAAATTGTTGAATATTGTATGTCTCCAGGGATCCACGGATAATCCTAGCCCTGCTTTCCTTCTGTCGAAGATGAGGAAGGAGTCTGAGACCCTGAGAAGCTAGATGGCTTGTTCCAGGTCACCCAGGAAGAGTGGAAGAGCTAGGAAGGGAGCCCAGTCTTCAACTACACACTGGGTCTCCTATCTCTGCCACAATCAAGAGCCACATTCGTTTGGTTTCTTTTCCCAGTCAAGGGGGATTATTCAAAGCATCAGTGGGAACGCATCTCATTTGCTGCATGACTCATCCTCGTTCCAAGATTAACATGCTCCACTTTCATTCTTTGCCTCCCACTCAGTTTCACATCCAGCAGGAGCCCTGAGAGTCTCTGTGTCCTATCCACCCCCACCCTATCACGCTCTCCTCCCTCCCCAGCTGCGCTTTTCTACCTCCTGGCCCCAGACTCTCCCCTCATCCTCAGATTCCAATGGCCACTTTTGTTGGACTCTGCTTTAAGAAAGGCATGTCTTCCCGAAATACCCCTCTGATCTATGTTGAAAATAGAAGAAAGAAATATACTTTCTTTGCAGCAGATGTACAGGAACAAGTGTTTGTCCATATGCTTCCGACATTCCATTAATATCCAAGCATTGTAGCAAAAGTTTGCATTTCTGAACATACACGTTTTATTTCAAACTCCCCCAAAAGAAAATTATGGCTTCTTCTGATGTGCTGGATGTTGCTGAACAAAATAGAACTGGGAATAAACGTGTCGTTGGCTGTGGCTTGGAGGATCTTTTTATTGTGCCAAGATTTTAGGTTTTGTGCTATTTTTTTGAAACACGCTCTGACCTGTATAATTTGAGCCTGCTTACATCAAAATGCTAGTAAAATACTGAAATAGTTGCAGATGGAATAATATGATGAGTGGGATTTGCTTCAAAATAATCCAGGATGTGGAGAAAAGTGTGTGTGGGGAGAGCAGTGGATAAATGAAGTAAGACTGGCTGTGAATTGATAAAGTTTGAGGGAGAGTGATGAGTACATAGGGCTTCTGCACCTTTTTGTATGATGGAAATGATCTGTAACGAAAAGTTTTTAAACACTAGTTTAAATTTTCATAATTAACTTTCTACTTTGTTTCTCTTTGTTTCTTTACTCTGCTTCTCCCAATTCTGCACTTTCTTGAAAGCGAGCTCAGGCTGTGCACCCTTTAATAAAAGCTTCCTGACTACTTCAATCTACGAAAGTACTATCACCACTTAGCACCTAAATGTTATTTCCTTACATTAGCATGAGTTTGTCTTATAGCCTCATTAGCTTGGACATTTGATAAAGACAGAGACTAAACCTTATGTTCTGGGGTAACGCCACACTTCCTGGCCTAAAGCTGGGCTCAGTCAATGCTTCCTAACTGATGGACATGGTTATTGGTAGACTGGTGAAAAGTGTTCCGAACAGAGTCAATATAAAGAACAGGTTGGAGATTTGTCATATTTTTTTCTTTAAAGCTCTTCTGAATAGAGTTGGCAATATCTCATTTTACCTATAGGCTTAAGAGAAATTCTTCCCCAACTGAAGCATTTCGCATGAGGTAGTGATTCAAGAACAATTGATGCAAATGATAGTGGATAGTTTACCCAAAGGAGATTTAATGAAATAAAATCCTAAATATGGGAATAATCTTAGAACTCCGCATCTCCTCCCATTACACAGTCTAATTGAAGGAGGCAGTAAGGTGGAAAAATGTCAAAAAGAAAATGTCAGTTGTTAGCTTTCAAACTTTTGCCGGAGGAGCCATATAAGAACCCTCTCATTTTAGGCTTGTCCATGCTGGTTTAATGAAGGGTGAGAGCCAAATGCAAAGAGAATCTCACTGAACTGCAGCTTGCTTATGAGTTTCCTCACACACACTGATCTTGCGAAATGCTTAGAACTGCTGCTTTTCTTCAGACCGGGGAGGAGCCACTACTGCAAAGTTGGAAAGAGTCCAAGAAAAATGTCTCCATCTTTCTTCTCCTATTGGGGAGCACAGGGGAATCAGGCCATCTATAAGTCCTCCTGGAAAGGAGACCTCCCTCTGGATCAGATTTTACTTCAATAATTGCCCTCAGAATCAGAAAAATCCCTTCCATCAGCCTAACCTTCACCCACAGGTTTCCATGGTCATGGCTACTGTTGCTCCATATTTCCTGGGCAGTCATAACTTGTTTTGTTGTGTGTTGCTTTATTGCACTTTGCAGATACTGTATCTTTTTTATTAATTGACGATTTGTAGCCATCCTGAATTGAGCAAGTCTGTCAGGACCATTTTTCCAGGAGGCTGAGATGATGATTAGCACTTTCTTAGCAATAAAGTATTTTTTAATTAAGGTATGCACATTTTTTTGGACATAATGCTATTGCGTACTTACCAGACTACATTACAGTGTAAATATCACTTTCATATGCACTGGGAAGCCAAAAACATTCATGTGACTCGGTTTATTGCGATACTCCCTTCATCGTGGTGGTCTGGGATGGAACCTACAGTGTCTCTGAGCTCTGCCTGTATTTGTGGTCCACTGGTTTGTCTTAGTCTCCTCTAGGGAAAACAGTCCCTGGAGATGATGGATCAGGGAAGTATAATTGTTTGGCATTCGGGCAGAGCAGGAAAGATCTCAAAATACAGAATAGTCCGTCTTTAACTCCTGAAGCTCCCCACACAGCATCCCTGAGTGGGTCTTTCAAGACTTCCCGGGGATAGACTCTTCAATAGAACAAGCGAGGCCTCACAACAGAGAAACATTGAAAGACTAACAGCAAGACAGAATTTGGTTAGTCTTACGGAAGAACTGTTGGGAATTACGAACTTGAACCAAGAGGTTGGAGACATTATGAAGCTTTTGCTCCCAGACAATCATTAGTCTTGGACAGTTTCGTTGTTCACCTGCAGCCAAGCAAGTGAACCAAAGACCTCTTGAAATCCCTTCCAGCTATAGTGTCCTCTGAGTCTAGAAACTGAGCAAGTTTCCCTTTTGTTCCGGTTGTACTCTGAACTCCAGGTGAGTCACCTTGGCTGGGCTTTAATCACTCAGTCTGAACTGTAAAACACAGGTGGTTGTAATGGGTGACAAGTCCAGCGTCCAGGCAGCTGTATGAGTCACGGTTGCCAGATTTCTGCTAAATTAGGTGGCACTTTTGAGATGGTTGACAATGGTGTGTAGCTCAGTTCCTTCAAATAGGCCCATTGTAGAGGTTGGATGGAAGTTTTCCAGAGTATTTGAAGGATATTTTCCTCCAGAAAGATGCATTTTAGTATTCTTTTAGATGTGCTGTGAATAAGGGGGCTTTATTTTTCCAAAAGGGAGTTCTGAGGCACCTTAAATTCCTTTTCCCCAGCACCCTGAAGTGCTTTCTAACTATAGCATGAATTAAATGTAAGCAAAATGCCGAGCAAGTACTACCTCTCCACAAATACTTCTTTCTTGAATGATGGTGTGGGGTGTGTCTCCTGCATTCAGTGAAAATGCCCACATTCAAACTTGGTGACTTTGGGAGAAGACTAGGAAAGGGCAGCTGCAGAGAGGCCCACTGGGAAGCCATAGTGTAAACGGTGAGTTCTTCAACAAAGGCTTTGGGCTGACCATGACTTTGAGAGCCAGTTTTTGTAAACAAGTGACCACAACCACAAACCACAGAGTATTAAGACTGTATGCACAGGAAACAGGGAGACACATGTCATGCATTTCCCTAACTCATCAACTATAGTGGACTACAAAGGGCAGTGGCCTTGTCTTTGAAAATGATGGACACATATGTCTGACAGCTGTTACCCAAATGTTTGGTGATGCTATAAATCACTGAGCAGTGCTCTCAGGGACAGTCTGGAGCCACTCTCCATTCTTCAAGGTGGGCACTTGGGTCATTGAGTATAACTAGGCAGTTTGGTAAGACTACCTATTTCTTTACACGTCTACTTGTAAAAAGAACCCTGGATCAGTGTCAGGAGACCTGGGTGCTAGTCACGGCTCTTCGACAAATGGTCACTGTCACCTTACACAAATTGCTTTCTCTCTCTTTGGGTCTCAGTTCCTTATCTGCTCATTTACAGATTAATCTGGTTGTTCAGATGCTTTCCCCTCCCCCCAGACCCACTGATGCAGTGTCTCCAGAGGTGGGGACTGGACAAGTGAAATTTGCAAAAGCTCCCAAGGAGATTCCGATGTGCACACCAAAAAAAGAATCACTGGATTAAGAGGTTGCTAAATTCTATGATTCTCCAGGATTGAGAGGAAAGAAAAAAAAAATCATAGCTCCATAAAGTGAACTGTTTATCACTCTGTCCACCTTAGGGCACTCAATCTCAAAGTGTGGTCGGGGGCTCACTGCTCGTTTGTGCAATTTCTCCAGGTACTGTTTGGGCTTGATTTTGAAAGTTAATATTGTATAATGAAAATGCCAGTGTTCTCAAGCCTTGCATACATTAATAATTAATTAAGATAATTCTATAATTACCAGACATGACCTCATTAGTTACCATTATTCTAATGGAATCTGCTGAGGACGCTTATTTTCTCCTCCTGGAGATGTGATCTACAACCTCAGAAATTCTCTAAGAGGGCCTCTGAGACAGTCGTTAGGCTGAGCTAAAGATGTTAAGAAAGGTTACACCCACAACTCTTTTCTCATTCTGAGCACTTTCCCTAGAAGGTCTTATACACGTTCGTGGGTTGAGAATGGTCACTGGAGAGAGTAAGGTAACATTTGGCCAGGGAGCCCAAGAAGGCCCAGACCCTGTCCTCTGGCCAGCGAACCCTCCCCATAAGGTCCTTGAGGAAAACCCATGCTCAAAGGACGATAGGTGACAGCAAAGGCTGATTTGGAGACATCGGCCCCGACCTCCAATGTGGAGCCGAAGATCTAGATTGGATGGAGCGCATACAGACCCCTTTTGACCTAGGCATGAAGCAGCCTTTCTTCCTTTATCCCTTTTCCGTAAGTCCTGGGTCTCACAATGTTCTGTGGAGAGGAAATACTAGTCAACAAAGAGAGCACAGGAAGCAGGGCACCAGGGCAAAGGGCATTTGCGTCATTGCAAGGAGCAGAGCCAGTCCAGACTGCCCACCCCAGGCCTCCTAGGTAAAGGCAGACTTGACAGACAAATGGAAATATCCAAAGAAATGATACTAGAGAGAGCCAAAGAGAAGGCCGATGCTACTGCTCCAGCAGGATTGTCCAAAGAGAGAAAAAAAATCATGGCCTCCCTTCTAGACGCAGCTGGGAAGGCTCCTAGAAAAAGGCTCCTAGAAAAAAAGATCACCCTCTGGGGTTGAGTTTCCATCAAATGTACCCTTCCTGTTAAGTGTGTCTTTCTCCCCTATATTCCTAGGATTCTTGTAGTTGCTACATATAGAGGGTGCTAGATGTTGGTTATAGACTGAATGTGTCCCCCCAAAATTCACATGTTGAAGCCTTAACCCTCACTCTGATGGTATTTGGATATGGGGCTTTGGGGACGTCATTCGGAATAGATGAGGTCATGAAGGTAGGGTTTTTAATCATGGGATTAGTGTCTTTATAAGAAGAGGCACCAGAGAGCTTGCTCTCTGTCTCAGCATGCACAAAGAAGAGGTCACGTGAATAGACAGCAAAATGGCAGCCACCTACAAGCTAAGAGAAGAGGCCTCAGTATGAAACCTATCTTGCCAGCACCTTGATCTTGGGTTTCCCAACCTCCAGAATTGTGAGAAATAGATGTCTGTCGTTTAAGCCATTCAGTCTGTGGTATTTTGTTAGCAGCCTGAACGAAGATAGTACTCAACACATTTTAATTGAATGACTGAAAGATTGAACCAATGAAAATATTTTGCTTCCCATGGAGATATTCCTTTGAGATGCAAAGGATGCCCAATTCAAAAATGTTTAAGCAACAACAGAGAATTTATTGGTTCATGTAACTTTCAGGATTTAATCTTTGGGCACCAGCCTGATTGAAAGGTACCAACACTGTCTTCAAAAATGTTTTTCGCTCCATTTCTCTTCTCTGCTTTGTTCAGGGTTGACTTCATCTGCAACATTTCTCCAAGCTTACCTTGACCAGCTTAGCAACCCAAGCTGAAAAACAGCATTGTTTTCCCAATAGCGGCAGCAAAGTCCTGCAGTTGACTCTCACTGGACCAACCTGGGACATGTGCCTCTCCTGAATGCCCTTATGATCAGAGAGATGGGAAGTGTGCATGGATTATGTGCTCCTCCACAGGGTTGTGGGTTAAGCCTTACAGGAACCTAATGGTCTCAGGAGAAGGAGGAATGGTTTCCCGGAGGCAAACCAGCATCCTTCACCTGAAGAAGGAGAGTAGATACTGCTCAGGCAAATAAAATGTTGGACACAGAAACAACAGGTGTCCAACACAGGTAGTGTGTGACTTTCAAGAATTAATATGGCGGTGGCCAGTTGGCTTAGTTGGAGCGCAGTTCTTGGAGCGCAGTTGGAGCGCAGTTCTTGTAACACCAAGGTTGCCAGTTTGATTCCCACGTGGACAAGTGAGTTGCGCCCTCCACAACTAGAGTGAAAACAACGACTTGACTTGGAGCTGATGGGTCCTGGAGAAAGCGCACTGTACCCTAATATTCCCCAATTAAAAAAAAAGAATTAATATGAACAGTAAAGCCATAACTTAAGATTAAAGTTGCTTTTAAGGTTAATTTTGAAGTTAATTGTATTGCTTTAATTAAAATAATTGGAAATAAAATAAAAATATGCTTAACTTTCAGTCAGTATGCTTGATCTTCATACTAAAGTCTTATCCAATAAAATACTTTTAAAAATAACTTTATTTTCTTCTGCTTGTATAAGTAATACTTACTCATTATAAAATTTTTCAGAAAATACAACAAAATACAAAGAATAAAATGGCCATCACTTATAATCCTAAAAAATATTAACTACTAAAATTTTTTCTATAACCTTCCAGACTGGTTTATATATTATGTATTGTGCAATCTATTTTACAGAGTGTATTTTAAGGAATATATTTAAATGTCGGCTATTGTTTCATCTTTATCAATATCTAAATTGCTTTTAATAATTGCATTGTATGACATTTATTTAATCAATTGGTGAGTATTAAGATTGTTTCCAATTTTTCACTATTCTAACCAATGCTCCCTTGGGCAGCCTTGATGATATAGATTTACACTCTTGTGAGATTGTTTCTTTATGAGAAATTCCTAGAAACAAACTTGCTATGACAAAAGGTACAGGTCATTTGAATTACGATGCATATAAAAACTGGCTGTTTATGTCTTTTGCCCATTTTTCTCTTTTCCTGTTGATTTGTAAAACTTTTTTATATGTTATGGATATTCTCTTAGGCTGAGTTCTCCAGAAGCAGACTCTAAGACAGTGTCCCATGCAGGAGTTTGTCGGGGTGTGCCCTTGGGATCAACACCTATAAGAGAATGATAAAAAGCAGGATAGGGCAGAAAGCCTCATTCAGCTGACCTCATGGAGAGCTCTGGAGCTGGGATGACGCTTCAATAGTTCTACATTGAGGCAAGAAGGCCAAGCCTTTATGCCTCTTTATTGACCAGTCATTGGATGAGGGCTGCCCCTAGGGAGGGGGATGACCTCCGGCAAAGTGGCTGTCTTCAGCTGTGGACAGCTGCAGGAGAGCAGCCAGCTGTGACACCAGCACTCCCTACAGCTGGGGGATTAACACCCCAGTACTGAAGGTGGGATTTGGAAGGTGAGATTTGGATGGCACACCCCAGCATCCACTACAGATATCGTTGACTACCATATGTGTACTACCATACGTGTTGTGGATATTTTTCCCACTTTGTCGTTTGTCTGTTGACTTGTTAAGGGTTACTGTTTATTTTACTGAGTTTTTAAAAATGTTTTAGAGTCAAATGAATTCTTTGTATTTATTTATTTATTTTTATTGGGGAATATTGGAGAACATGGTGACTCTCCAAGGCCCATCAGCTCCAAGTCGCTGTCGCTCAATCTAGTTGTGGAGGGCGCAGTTCAGCTCCAAGTTCAGTTGCTGTCCTCAGTCTTTAGTTGCAGGGGGCACAGCCCACCATCCCATGCCGGAACTGAACCGACAACAGTGTTGTTGAGAGCTCGCGCAATGAACAACTGAGCCATCAGGCCGCCCCTCCAACAGCTCAGTGGCAGCGCCTTGTCTTCAATCTAGTTGTGGAGGGCGCAGCTCACGGGCCCATGTGGGAATCGAACCGGCAACCCCACCGTTCAGAGCTCGCGCTCCAACCAAATGAGCCATCCAGCGCCCCAATGAATTCACTTTTTTCTTTATGATTTCTGACTTTTATATCATCCTTAAAAAGTCCTTCCCCACCTCAAGATCATTTAAAAATCTGTATTTTCCTCTCGTATTCTCATTTTTATTCCCATTTCAATCTTTAATGAATCCTTCTGGAATTTATTTGGATTTAAGGTATGAAGTAGGTATCTTTTTTAATGATAAGGGCCAGTTTTCCCAGCACCATTTATTAAATAATGCATCTTTTCTCCGTGGATTTGAAGTGACATCTTAGTGAAACTAACTATTTATACTTCATTCCATTTCTAGCTCTCTAAGATGTTCTATTGATCTGTCTGTTCTTGTACTAGTGTAACGCTGATTTATTTTATTTTTAGTTTACACACACTGAAATTCACTTTTTGGGATGTACAGTTCTGAGTTTTGCCAAATACATAGATTGTGTAAGATAGAGAACAGCTCCATATTCTCCCAAATTCCCTCATGCTGTCCTTTTGCAGTCAAACTTCCCCTCTCCTTTTAACCCTGGCAACCACTAATCTGTTTTCTGTCCCTATTGTTTTGCCTTTTCCAGAATGTTATATAAATGGCATCATACAATGTGTGCCCTTTTGAATATGGCTTTTTTCACTCAGTGTGATGTCCTTCAGATCCATCCAAGTTGTCGCCCGTATCAATAGTTCCTTCATTTTTATCACTGTGTAATAGGCATTGTATGAATGTGCCATGGTTTGTTTTTCTCATACCCCAACTCAGGGACCTTTGAGTTGTTTCCAGCTTCTGGTGATGATGAAGGAAGCTGCTATAACTATTCATTTTTTATGTCATTATAGGTCTTCATTTCACTTGGATAAATACCAGGGGTGGGATTTCTGGGTCATACTTTTAATTACCACATATATATCTGACTCTTTGTAATGGGTATTCATACATGAAAGGGAAAGTGACTGCCTCATTACCTTATTACTTTTCTTGTTCTTCTTTTTCTCCCTTCTCTTCTTCTTCCTTCTCCTTTTCATCCCTTTAGGGTATTGACTATAGTTGCATTGTTCGTTGATTGATTTGTGCAGAAAGCCACCTGTTTTAAGTCATGATACATCTTACACGACAATAAATTTCTAAAACAAAACTGAGTAGTCCCAATATCTGATAAACAAGTAGTGATTTGCTAATTGTTCTACCGTTACAGACAAGAACAAGTACCTTTAGACTGAATGTATGTGACACCAAGGCGTTTCTTTTGTACACCGAGACATTGAGATTCAGATGAGCCAAATTCCTCTGAATCAGGTGAGCATCCCTGTATGAAACCAGTGGGCAGAGGGCCCTGGATGGAATCAGGTCACCAGAAAAGCACAGGTAATCCTGGAAACCACCACTAATTGTTCTCAAGGATAGTCCACCCTCTTTAGATCTCCTCCTCTGACACATAGCTCACCATAAATCATGGGGAAAATACATCCCATTAGGACACAGGAATTTCCAGGTTGAAGAAGTCCTAGGGAGCTCCCTGGTTTCCTTGCTGAGAGACAAGCGAACACTTCAGACATGAGGAATATACACTCTCCAACGACCTTCAGTAGTTACTTCCAAAATGTACCAATCTTCACCATCTGTGTGTCTAACAAAAACTCTTGTTTTAAACACATTTTCTCCTAGCCTTTTCTTGAAATGACACCAGCAAACTCTTGCAAAACTAGAAGTACGTGTTCAAAGGCAGCCTAGAACAGGGTGCTTTCATCATGGCAGGTGATTCAATTAGGTTGCTTATCCACTTAGGCACAGTGCGTCTCAGACACCTCAGGGACTTCCTTTTAATTTGTTTGTCTCCCTTTGTTAATGGGATATGCTCAGTGAAATGAGGTGTCTCTTATGGAAGTGCCTGCAAACAGGAAGTCATTGCACATTCACCAAAGTGGCATTCTCCATGATTTGCCAATTGTAAAGGAATACAGAGACGCTTCCTGCCTGCTCCTTTACACTGGCGAAAAGCTCTATGGTTGCTCTGTGCCCTATGTCAGGAAAGAACTGATTTCTTTGAAGGGCTCACAGGGTGCTCTGGCTTCCCATGGTTTTTGAGTAATAGTAGTGATCAATCCACAGCATGGGTTTCAAGTAGGACATTTGTTCAGTCTTCTATGCTTTCATTCAAAATTAAGTTGAATTAAGCACCTACTTTGTGTTGGAAATAAGACAGTCCTTGACATTCAGGTTATTTGTGTGTGTGTGTGTGTGTGTGTGTTTTACTTTTATATTTTTATTAGGTTTATTGGGGTTATTATTAACCAATAGGTTAAAAAAAATTATATAGGTTTCAAGTGTACAATTTTATAATATATCATCTGTATATTGCATCGTGTGTTCACCACCCAAAGTGAAATCTCCTTCAGGTTATTTTTGATGGACTAGAAACTATGGTTTGGAGATTCAGGATGGAGGCCCTGAAGTCAAGCCAGGGATGGATGCAGGTTTTGTGGGGACAAGAGCTAACACAGTTTGGGGACTCTTTAAGAAAGAAGAACACAAAATTACAAACACGAATTAGGCACAGGCCTTGCAAAGGGGAATGTAAATGAAGGGCCCTAAAACTTCAGCTCGTTCATTTTTCAGAAGAGCCTCTTCTGAGCCAGGCACACTTAGGTTCAAACCTCCACTGTGTGATCTTCGGCAAGTGACTGAAGGGCTGTCTGCTCAGTTTCCTCATCTGCATAATGAGGAGATGATAAAATAGACTTCATAGTGTTGGGAGGGCTCCAAAGATGAAGACTCAAAGCATTTGGCCCACTGTCTGGCCTGTGACAGGTCCATAGTAAATGTTAGCAATTATTAGGAGTGTAATTATCACTATGAGCTTTCATCAAGTAGGACTGCATACCCACGAAACCTAGCTTCCTGAGCAGAATTTAGGAACGAGAAAGAGAATGAAGTCCAAGTCCACACATTCTTCCTAATCCAGCTTGTATGTGGTACGTATGTGGCATGACCGTGAAGCTGGGCCCTATCATGCTCCAACCACAGCACATACAGCAGATGGCAGGCCTTACATGTCTCCTTGCTCTGAGAGCTGACTCAGGCTGAGGTCACAAAGCATTTATCTTCAAAAACAGTGTATGAATACACAATTATGTAATTAAACCAGACCTGCCTGGTTTTGCTTTCCTTGAGGAAAAGACGTTCATTCAGCATAAGTGAGAAGGATAAATATAAAATAGTTTCTTTTTTTTAATGTGTGAGAAATGGATGGGTGGTAATAAAACAAGAAAGGCCATTTGGAAGCTATTAAATTACATCCTTTCTATTTGTACACACATTCGTCTGATTTTGATGCCATCATGTCCTTGCAAAGTACGTAAATACATGCTTCCCTATTGCTAGTTTACAGATGTTTAACTTGACATTCTAACAAATTTTCCTTTTTTTTTTTTTCCAGGCCAAAAACTAATCCTTCCCCCCTCAAAAAGATTTACATATTTTCTGTCTCATAGCCTGTCGTGGATATCAGCCCTGAGAGTCAGGTTCTCACCCATGCTTCCCTCTGAAAGAAGAGGACGAAGCAATTGGAAAATACATGGAAAAACAAGTTATCAGAGCAGACCATTGCTGCTTCCTCCCTTTGAAATTTTCTTTTTGAAATCTTAGCAGATTTTGAAGCCTGTGCTATCCAAAGACTGATAAACAAAATACAATTATGCTTCAGTTAACTAGGATCAGTGGTAGCTCCAAGGGGTGGTAAGGAAGAGACAATGATTTAATTATCCCATAATTTCCAATAGCCACCTCTAGCCATGCCAAATAGCCACACAATCTGAGCAGACACAGCATGCTTGCTGTGTAAACACTATTTCAAGACAAGCTTCCAGCCTCCTTTTCTAACAGATTGCTGGTGCTAAAACCCCTCCTGTGTAGAAACTCTGACTAGAAAAGCAGACTAGAATGTTCTGGTAATAGAAGTTAATTGAATTACCTAAAGGTTAACCAGAAAAGCTTATTTGTTTCAATCTTTGTAGTAGAAAACCGTTGTTAAGATGTATTCATTCAGTTCTTGCCTTAGTAGATAGAATGACCTTAATGTAAACTTCCATGAAACAGGGCCAAGTCGTACAGCCCAGCCCAAATGGTTAGTGCAGAGGAGGCATTCATGTTTGATAATACAATTAACTAATGAGGTAGGCTGTGGAACAAATACAGTTTAACTAGTTTACCAGTTCCCCTTAGTCTTATCTTTATTTATGTAACTGACATGAAGTATAAATCCCTTGAACATAATAAAGATACATGATTTTTAAGATTTTAAAAAATTTCTTATTATTTAGGTTCATTTAAAGTCATTCTTTTGAAAAGATATTGTTTTGTAGAAGTATTTATATTCAAGTGACCTCAAAGGATGTCTTACATGCTTTAAAAAAACAACAACAATAGATATGCATTAGAAAGAGAAGCAGATGAACTATCTAATTCACTATTCATCAAATATTTCTTGAACATCTGCTGTATGCCAATATCTGAGGATTCATTGGTGAACAGAAAATTCTGGATTCTGCCCCACAGAGCTACACATGAATGTAATATAAACATAATTATAACTTGAAATTAGATTCCAATAGGAACACAAGTCGGAGGGTGGTGGTGTGTGTGGCTAATTTAGTGTGGGAGGATTGGAAAGTTCCCTTTAAGGAATGACATTTAAGTGAGACTTTATGTAAGAACAGGGATTAGGCAAATATCATGGAAACTATTACCCACAGAGGGATCACCATATGAGAAGATCATGAGGGAGAGACACCTAGTACATACCTTCTGGGAACTTTACAGAGCAAGGTAGGCAGGGCCAGCTCACGCAGGCCTTGTGGGCCATGTGGGGGGCTGTTCATTGCCTCCGATGCTTTCCTTTCCCTTCTTGCTCCCCAACAGAACCCTGAACATGATCCTTGGAGTCTCAGATGGAGCCATCACCCTCTCCACTGCCACATGCTTCAGAGGATGCTGATCCCACCCCCAATCAGGAGTGGACCTGATTGATCTAAGCCAATCAATGAATGGCATTTCTTTGGTGAGTCTTACTGCGCTAGGGGTGTGCACATGATTTAAAGTGGCCCAATCAGCTTGCAGAGAGATGCTTAGATTCCATGGCTGGGAAAATGGTCACTGTCTCTTTTCCACCGTTCCAGTTACTCAGAGAAGGGAGGAATCGGTCCACCCTAAGATGAAGCCAGTGCCGAGGGCAGAGAAGTGGACAGAGCCTGGGTCCTAAGGACCACTTCTGAGTTGCTGAATCAACCAACCCCAGAGCCTCCTGGAAGTCACCCCTGTTTCCTTGGACACTACCAACTTAGCTCCCCCAACTGTCTGGTAAATCCCTCTATCTCTTTGCTGGATCCCCTTACACTTACCAGTCTTTAAATGTGGTTGTTCTGTAAAGTTCCTCTGAATTTCTTTCCACATTTTCTCTCTGGGAGATCTCACCCACTTCCATGGCTTCCTTCTATGCTTAAGGGTCTGCTCACCATGCTCATTTGCTCATCTGCATTTCTTTATGTCAGCTCCTCCAAGTGATGGTCCAGCTTGAATATCTCCAGGAAACTCACTGGTAATGCAAATAAGTTCCAAATTGACGTACAGTTGACCCTTGAGCAACACTGACTTGAACTGCACGGGTCGACTTATATGCAGATTTTTTTTCAATAAATATACAGTCATCCCTCCATATCTCTGGGTTTTGCCTCCGTGGATTCAACCAACTGAGGACTGAAAACAGTATTTTCCATCCACGGTTCGGAATTGCAGATGCAAATGCCAACTGTATGTGTTATTCTACGCCATTTTATACAAGGGACTTGAGCATCTGGGAATTTTGGTATCCACAGGTGTCCTGTGACCAGTAGTTATGTTTGGGGGAACCCAAAATTATACACAAAATTTTCAACTCCTAACCCAGCGTTGTTCAAGGATCAACTGTAGCTTCTTTTTAGAGTCAGCAGCTACTCCTGATTTTCCCGAATGCAGAAATAGTTGATTACATTGTATATGAAGAACCTAGAGGGAATCTCACAGACCCATGAACCGGAAGTACATGCAGAAAGCGGACAGCCTTCAAGGATCCAGCCAGTTGCTCCCAGGCTTGCTCTCTGAAGCCATATCTGCATCTGCTTCATTCTTCTCTATGTTGTAGACTGGCTTCCTCTGCTCCTTGGTTATATGGAAGAACGGGGTCAGCAGCAGGTTATCAACTGCTCCAATTCCATCTTCAATCTCCCCGAGAGAGGCAGACATCACTTTCTCAGTTCTAGTGCCAAGTTGAGAAAGAGTTTAGATTGACCCATCTCAGGTCAGGTGCCCCCAGATGGGGTTCGGTATTAACACAGTGGCCTCCATAATAACCATGAAGAGATATGGGGAGTGGGCAGTTTCTAGAAGAAAGGAAAGGTCCATTCACAGAAATAGAAGGAGTGCTAGGCTGCCAAAACAACAGGGTTCTAGGACAAGGACCCTTGCCTGTGAGTGAGGGGATAGCTCCCAGAGAAAAAGGTTAAGGATATGAGGCAGACATTCCAAAATTTCATCAGGGTAGAGACCTTGGGGTCATTTTTGACTTTTCCCTCTGCCACCATCCACTCACTTCCATAATGTCTAATAAGACACTCATTTCAATATCTTCTTTCAACATACTTCCTGGTTGGCCCTCTCTTTCCTTTCTCACTTTAGTTTCTTAGTTTCAGTCCTCATTGCCTAACCTCCTGCTTATTATTCTCTAATAACTGCACTGCTTTGCCAGACTTTCCCCTCTTCCTATCCATTCAACAGTCAGACTAGTCTTCCTAACATACCACCTGGAAGAGTTGGCATCCCAAATCTACAAACCTCCAGAGTCACCTGACTGCCTATAGAATAAAGTCCCTTCCTTTTTGCTGGCTATTCAAGACTGTCCCCGAGTTGTAATCGGCACCATGAACTGCCTCCTCTGCATGTGTGACCTCCTAGGTCTTTCCATGGAGTTTCCCAGCCATGTGCCCAGGGTGGTATTCTACCTACCCCCAGCTCAGGAGTAGGGCTTAAAAAGCTTAAACTCACCATCATTGCCCCATCACCTTGGCCTTAGTGAATGGTTTAGGAAAAGGCACTGAGCTAGGTCCACTCTAGCTGGCATATTCTCCAAGCCAGCATTATTGGCTCAGGGTGTGGCATGTGGGCCCAGATGACCCACCAGAGCGAACACCAGGACTTCTGCTAGTCGGGCTGGGGAATGGAGGCTCTTTCTCCTCCTGAACGTAAATAGAGAAGTTTATACTTCTAGGGGCTTCTACCAGCCATCTTTGTTCTCAAGAATAGCTGAAAGCAGGGCAATTTGCCTAAAAACAATTTTCTGAAGGCCAATTATCCGAAAGCCAATTTCTGAATCAAATTTAAACTATGGCATTTTAATTGACTGTTTTAAAAAAGAATATTCCTTAAATTATGTTTTTGGCAAATTGATCATTCAGCAGATTGACTTAGAGCCAGGCCGGACGGTTTAGAATAACGCTTCCTTCAGAAGAAGAGTGGGAAGGCATAAATGCAAGGTTTTTGCTGTGCTCTTTGAACCCTGCATTGGACTTTGACTGAAGCCTGCCACACCTGCTGACTTGTCCCAAACATGGGCCAGTCCGTTCCCATGAGAGTGTAACTCGGGTTTGGTCAGGTTCCCTGTTAGGTGCACCTGAAAGCCTCTGAACTGATACAACAATGCATCTTGCTGAATATTTCCAAATTCTGATTTTCTGAGCCTCGGCTCTAACCAAACCAGTCTACTCACGTTTCCCAATATGCGTCATGTTTTCCCGTTGCCTGATTGTCCTCGTAGCATTCCTCCCTCCAGCCCCTCTGCACATTCCATGTCCTCTGGCCTCTCAGACAGGACACAGGAGCCTCTCTCATCTCCTCAGGCTGCCACAGCCCTCATGCTCCATGCATTCCAGCTTTCTCGGTCCCAAGAATCAAAGACTCCCTTAAATTTCTTCAGAAGGAACTGAGGCAGCTCCTGGAGTCATCCCTTCCCATCGTCTCTCTTCCAGAGCCTCCTGGTCACCTTTTCACAGTGCTTTCTGCTTGCTCTTGTGTGTCTGCTTTGGTCCCAGTCTGTGGATGGGCAGCCTGCGAGTCACCGTGGTTGTTCCCTTGTAATGTCAGCATACATCTGCCCCACCATGTCCCCTCTTCTACCTCAGGGTGTCCTTTCAGCTTCTGCTCCCTCAGCATTTATCTCATTTTTTCCATGGATCCAGCTCAGATTTCCTAGAGAGAATCAGATTGGAATAAGTAATCTTTTCCCACCAGGCCATGCTGGGTCCCTCTAGCCTGCAGCTGGCCACTTACTGAGTCAAATATTCACCCTTGTGAGCAGGTGATGGATTGTATAGTCCCATTGGGCTGCCCCTTCCATAGGGTTGAGGGAGGAGAGGACTGGTCACCTGGAAATGGACTGTGGGCAGAGCAGGACCAGCCTGGCATTTGAGGACACTGTACCACCCTTTGGCACTCCATTACATACCCCATTTGTGTGTTGCTATATTGAATCATTTAAAGTATTGTTTATTATCTAAGTTCGCATGTGTTTGTTTTTTATCCCTTCAACGAGGTTGTAAATGTCTTTAACAATAGAGACAATGCCCCTAAATGTCTGTAATAAAATGATAATAAGTACTAGTTACCAAGCACTTACCATGTACCAGGTATAGCTGTAGCCACTTAAAAACAAAGAACAAAAAGACCCTCAGTCTAAGCCCTACCTATTACCATCCCCACCTGACAGAGGAGGAAGTTAAGGCCACATCACACAACCAGTCAAAGGGTTCTGATTCGAACCCAGCCAGCTTGATTCCAGAATCGGTGCTCTTAAACCTCTTCTCCAGCTGGTATTCTCTACTTGTTTATTGCAGTTGTGCATACTGTGCCAAAAGAAAAATGCCCTCTCTTTCTGTGCTGGTTTAGTTCTCATTGGCCTATTCCAAAAAGACTTACTTTTTGGCTGAAAGCCTCTTTTTCAGTCAGCACACTAATGCCAGAGAAATATCAACAGAGCAAAAGACAATCCATTTTCAAACCAAAAACTCCCTCTTGGCTCAAAGTGAGTTCGTCAGCCAGATGCCCCTCCCTTCCCCCATGTTTTCCTGGCACCACTTTGCAGAAATCTGGATGCAAGGGCCGTGTGCAAGGTGGTTTCTGCAGGCTTGAGCAATTGTTAGACAGACGTGCAGTCCGGAGCGCCAGCCAGAAAATCATTTCAGCTGCTTCCATCTTCCCTGCATGCCAAGTTCAGGGGGCAGAGGAGGGGGTTCTTAGCCCAGATTCTCCTGGGATGATGTCTAAGTATCCTGAAGCTGGGCATTGGGGTATTCCCATCCCAGCAGTTAATCTATTGACCCCTAGCACCCTCAGGTCCCCAGGGACACTTTCCTGCCAGAGGTGACTGTGCCTCCCTGCCCCCCTCCCCAACTCTCTGTCAGGGCTAGTGAGCAACAGGATATCTAAGTGAATGCCTCCAACCTCCTCCAGAGACAGAAAAGGGCAGGTTTTGGGGACCACACAGGTCTTGCTGGTTGTCAAGAATCAGGGGAGCACTCTCAGTCTCTGCCAAGGTCTCCTCTGGCTCTAAGGCTTCTCTCCTTTCTGCTTCTCTTCCTACCACACGCATCCCAATAGGCCATCCTTTCTGTTCGTTACCCAGACCCCCTTTACTTCACTTTCATTTCTTCACAGAGTCTGGGGAGTCTTCTGAATCCTGATTTGAATATAGAAGCGATGGAGGAAAAAGGAAGAACCGTGGGCCAGAAGGGGGTTGGAAGAGGAAGCAGAGATTCAGCTGACAGTGCCTGAAGCGGAAGGCCTGCCTCAGGCCCAGCAAAACCAAAGCTAGACTCTGGTCCCAGCGCACCCATGGGCCTGCCACTGAGGTGGTTGGGGAGGAGCCCCAGGGAAGCCTTTCTTTCTTTTTTTTTTTTTTAATATGTTTTTTCTTGTGTGGTATACAATGGGAGTTGTACTTCTTGTTGATTCTACAAAGAAGGACTTATTTATTTATTTATTTATTTATTTTTTAAAGATTTTATTGGGGAAGGGGGACAAGACTTTATTGGTGAACAGTGTGTACTTTCAGGCCTTTTTTCCAAGTCAAGTTGTTGTCCTTTCAACCTTAGTTGTGGAGGGTGCCTTTCAGCTTCAAGCTGTTGTCCTTTCAGTCTTAGCTGTGGAGGGCGCAGCTCAACTCCAGGTCCAGTTGCCATTTCTAGTTGCAGGGTGCATAGCCCATCATCCCTTGCGGGACTCGAGGAATTGAACCGGCAACCTTGTGATTGAGAGTCCACTGGCCCATGTGGCAATCGAACTGGCAGCCTTCGGAGTTAGGAGCATGGAGCTTTAACCGCCTGAGCCACCAGGTTGGCCCAGGGAAGCCTTTCTAATGAAAGGGATAGGGAGAGAGTCTGAGGGACAGAGAGAGAGAACTCCAACCCTCCGTCCTCTTTGTCGCTTGCTTATCCCCACCAGTCCAGCTACTGACCCTCTTAGCTGTTCCTCTCTCTTCTGAACAGAGCCACATTTTCTGAATAGACACGTGATAGTAAGCAGGAACATCCCTTCTGGAAGAGAACTTAGACCTCGTCTTTTTATAGTTGAGGAAACTGAGGCCCACAAAGGAGTCGCATCTCGACCAAAATCACACAACTAAAGAGCAGTAAAGCTGAGATGAAAAATAAGTACGTGTATCACATGAGGCTCTCTCTAATTCATCCACCCATACAAAGGCCCCTCACAGAGAATGTGCTGGCCAGTTTCCCAAAACAGTGTCCAAGAACCCGGACCACTTATTATCTCTTCAAGCTTGCCCAGGGAGTGTCAATTTGTTCTAGCACAGATTGTATTCTACGTAGTCACCATTCTTCACTGTATTGGGGACACATCCCCAAAGCAGGTTGTTCTGTGTGGGGCTGCAGCAGGCCCCACATCCCCATGCCACACACAGTCCAGGTGCTTTCTGCTCTCTGTGACCTGTTTGCCAAGCCAGCTTCCAACTGTGTCTGGGTTTCTGTGGGCAAAAACCCAGAGGCCACAGCCTCTTCCCCGACAAACCCAGTGATGCCAGCTGGCACTGCTACTTTCTGCCCTCCAGGCTTTCTGCCCTCTGCTGCCCCATGGGTTACTTTTGGGGGTTTATTATGCATCTCCCTCCTCACTGCTATTTAGTAGCTTCCCATTTAGTAGCTGTGTGGGGATCCTGTTGGAGCCCTCTGGGAACACTATAGAAAGAACTTCCCATGCTTTGCTCTCTGACCAAAATGAATAGGCCGCCATGTTGAAATCCCAACACATCTAGAAGTGACCAAATGGAAGCTCCAGAGCCTTCTGGGCACTACTGAGAGCCCATAATTGTTACTTCTCAGTCTGTATAATGAGAGTGCTGGTGGGCTGGGGTGGAGGGGTTGAGAATGAGAGGTAGGGCATCAAGGTTCACGTCAAACTGTCTTAGAAAAAGTCAGGATGAGTGTCCTAGGAAAAAGCTATTAATAGACCTCCTTCCACATGCTCAGCTTTCCGGGGCTGGAGCTGTGTGAGGATGAGTCAGCAGATGGAAAGGCTAATGGCGAACATCTAAAAGCAGAACCATCTCTCCGGCAGGGGAAGTAGAGGCTATGAGACAGCACTTTTCACCAACCTCTGATCTTGTACCACCCCGCCCTCCTTTGAGTATGTGATCTGCTCAGCTGGTGCATTACCGATGTTGTCAGTTTCAATTCTTAAACCAGAATTTAAATCACCAAAAACACCCAGGAAGTCCTTCCTCTCACTTCCCCTTCTATATTTTCTCTTCATTGACTAAGCCAATGGCCAGGCAAGAGGGCCCATCCTTGCAATGTGAAGGGCTGCTTGAGCAATATTTATGCCCCTCTATGCACCTGTCTACCTGCTGGGACGAGCTCCCAATGCAGATTAGACACACACTATTGAGCCCCAGGCCCTGTGACAGGCAACTTTACATATCTCATCTTTGCAATAACCCCATGAGGCTAATCTATTGATATCTTCTTTTCACAGATGAAAAATCAAAGCTAAGAACGATTAAGCTATTTGCCCAAGAAGCTAATCTCATTTATCAAGAGTATAACATATGCCAGGGGCTTATGTACAGTTTTTTAAAGATAGGTAAACATCCTCATTTTACAGATGAGAAAACCGAGTCTCAGAGGCACCAAGGCAACCCTGGAAGTAGAAGCACCATGACTTGATTCTGAGTCCACCTGACTTCCAATCTGGTGCTTCCTCCAGGCCACAAGGCAGCAGAGGCTCCAGTCATGTCTCTGCCTCTAAACCCACCACACCCCTGCCTCTCCGGGAAAGGACTTGCCTTGTGTGCCCTGATTGAATGCCTATCAGTCTGGGGGTGCCCAGTATCAGTACTGGCAGACTGGCCTCAGGGCAGATCTTCCCTTATCACAGATTACACCTTTGTACCTCCATCCTCTTACAAAGGGGGGACCGGGCAGGGCCAATCCCAAAGAGTCGGTTCAGGAGAGTGACAGTTAAGAGAATGGCTTAAAGAGAACATTTTCCTGAGATCAAGCCCACGGTGATATGAGCAGAACTTATTGTCAGCCCCAGGTTTAAATGAAGTGGCCTTCAAGGTAACAGATATTACATCAACCTGCCAATTTTTATCACATCATAAAAATTCTGTGGTTCATGATAGGTAACTTTAGATACAGGAATATTTGACTCTCAGGAAAGTTGCATACAGAGAGGGTAGTGAGGGGACAAACGAGGGTCTCTGATTTCTAAGACACTGCAAGTGGTGGGGACGAGAGAGTCAGGATGTTTTTAACTCCAGGAAAAGGGTACAAAAAGTCAGTATTCTTTTTTTTTTTCTTAAAGATTTTATTGGGGAAGGGGAGCAGGACTTTATTGGGGAACAGTGTGTACTTCCAGACCTTTTTTTCCAAGTCAAGTTGTTGTCCTTTCAATCTTAGTTGTGGAAGGCGCAGCTCAGCTCCAGGTCCAGTTGCTGTTTTCTAGTTGCAGGGGGCACAGCCCACTGACATCCCTTGTGGGAGTCGAACCGGCAACCTTGTAGTTGAGAGGACGCATTCCAACCAGCGGCAGCTCAGCTCAAGGTGCCAAGGTGCTGTGTTCAATCTTAGTTGCAGGGGACGCTGCTCACCATCGCTTGCGGGACTTGAGGAGTTGAACCGGCAACCTTGTGGTTGAGAGCCCACTGGCCCATGTGGGAATCGAACCAGCAGCTTTCGGAGTTAGGAGCACGGAGCTCTAACCGCTGAGCCACCGGGCCAGCCCCAAAAGTCAGTATTTCTTGAGCCTATTTCCCCAACCACCCTATCAAAAAATAGTCCTGCTCCTCCCTATCTTTATTTTACATTTTTTCATAGCCCTTTTCTCTAACTCAGATTACATTCTGTATTAACTTGTTTGTTTGTTTCTTTTCTATCTCCCTTCTCCCCCATAAGAATGTTAGCTCAACAAGAACAAGTGCTCTTGTCTTTTGTGTGCTGCTGGTGCTAGAGCTAGAAAACATAAGAAGCCCTCAGTAAAGGAGTGTTGAATGAATGAATGAATGCATGAATTAACCTTGAGGGGTTATTTAACCACATGCAGATGTTCTCCATGCCAGTTTCTTTGGGGAGTGGGTGTCATGGTCCTCTGAACCTGACCACTCCCTGGCTCAGTGTCAGCCAGACAGAGAATCTCCTCTGACTTTGTTGGAAGAAAGAGGAGGCTGGCACTTGCAAAGTTCCCCCAGTTGAGGCCTATTAAGCCCTCAACAGAGGATGTAGGAGACAGTTCCTACCTCTTCCCAAGGGAATCCCCATTGTTGAGAGTTTCCCCATTGGAATGTGGCAGTATCTAAAGCCAGATGTGGAGAGCAGGGAGACTTTCTGGAAAACACCCACCCCAGATGACTCTGGCCCATCCCACCCCCCACTTAACCCCTCCCCAGGCCCCAGCTAAACTGCGTGTACACAGGGGGCAGATGCCGGCAAGTGTTGTCTCTGTTCCCCAGCCACATGGATAACAAGACACTTGGCATGCTCAGATGAAAGGGGGCTCTCCTTGCAAAGGGCCGGGTTGCACAATCCCACTGAGCTCCCTGGAATGGGAAGCTGGTCCCTCTCAACTGGTGATTACCACTGTGGAGATTAAAGGCTTCCTGTCAGAGAGAGCAGTCTCCCTGAGCCAAACAACATTGAAGGCTGGACGGCTGCCATCTTGTCAGGACTGCTCTTGGCAGTCAGGGCTGGAGTGACTGGCTCTGTCCTGGCCAACGAGCCTCAGGCAAAGTCAAGGTGCCCAGGCCAGAAGTGTCCCTCAGTGAGCACCATGCTAGGCCTGAGTGCTTTCTCAGCCTCCTCAGCTCCAGCCTCTGCCACCTTGGCGAGAGCGGCTGCCTTGGAGCCTCTGATGGGAACAAGCTGAAGGTCCTCACTTGCTCGCCTTTTCCAAGGCACCCTGAGAGTTTATTTCTGATGTGTGTCAGAAGGGGAAGGGGAAGAAAGGCATGCTGGGGAAACTAGCTCAGGAGAATGCGAGGGGTCGAGAAGGCCTGTGCCTCCTGAGCTTGCCATCTTTAAGCCACTAGGGGCCTGAGCCAGTCAGACCCTGGTCTCCCAGCTTAGTGCCCCCAAATTGGCTAAAGATCAAAAGCATCTGGCGCTCCTGGTAAGAAAGCAGACCTCAGGCTCCACCCTGCGAGTTCTGGCTCAAGACATCTGAGGTGGGGCCTAGAAATCTGGGTTTTTATGAAGCCCCCAGATAATTCTGAGGCAGCCTGCTCTGGGTGCACCTGAGTGGGGGCAGGGGAACAGGGTCATTGGGTGAGAAGTCAGAAAACAGGACTCTGGCCTCAGCTCTGTCAGGTGACTTTGGGGGAGTCGCTTCACCTCTCTGGGCCTCAGTTTCCTTGTCAGTAAAATACAGAACTTGAACAATTTGTCCCCATCCTCGGAGTGTAGCTCAAGAAGACATGTTCACTTCACCATCCCCAAATCCTGTGATACTTTCAGACCACAGCCATGGCCATGGTTCCGAGGAATGTCCTGGCCTTTAGGCCGCCCTTAGCTGGGAGGAAGACTATTCGGGAGGCTCTGACAATGACAGCGACAGCTGTCATTGTTTATTCAGAGCCAGGCTCTGAGCTAAGCGCTTTATTCTCATTGCCTCACACAGTCTTCACCACAGCCCTCCAAGGCAGCGCTTACCCACAGAACTTTCTGCGATGATGGGAACAATCTGTGTCTGTGCTGTCCAATGCAGTGGCCACCAGCCACACGTGGCTATTGAACATCTGAAATATGGCTGGGGAAACAGAGACAATGACTCTTATTAATTGTGATTTTATTTAACTTTAATTAAATTGAAACAGCCATACCTGGCAAGTGGCTATTGTATTGGCCAGCACTACTCCAAGGTGTGGACTAGTATTGTTTTCATCTAAGGAATGAAAGAACAAGATTAGACAAGTGAGGTGGCTGAGTGGTAGAGCTGGGATTCGAATCCAGGTCTGATGGACTCCAGGTCTGATGGCTGTGCTCTAACCACTATAGTATTTGCCAGAATGAGTCCCACCAAGTCAGAAAGGCAGGACTCCAGTCCCAAACCGGCCTCTGTGAAGCCGGCTGACACCTCTCTCAGCCTCTAGTGGTCTCTAAGGTCCTGACAGCTCAGACATCCTAGGCCTGTGTGTTTGGGGTGAGGACATGGAGAAAATATGGGAAATATTCTGCTATCTGACATCAGTGTCCACCTACCCAGGCTCCTCCTGCCATAGTTCTCACAACTCACTGGTCTTCTCCAAGACCCAACTGTTAGATTCTTCTGAAGATGGACTCCTCACAACACTTCTATGATGTAAATAGTATTATACCCATTCTAAAGATGAAGACACTGAGGTTCAGAGGGATAAAGTGACTTGTCCAAGATCTCACAGCATGGTGGGGAGTACAGGGCTTAGCAGGGTAAGGAGCCTCCTTACACACTCACACTTACCACACATACACCCCATTCACGCCCACCACACATGCTCAGCACTCATACATGTACACATAGCTTCACACCCTCCACACTTGTTCACATGCTGTCATGCACATACATCACACATACTGACACTCATGTTCACAGTCATACACCCACACACATTCACTCACACACACTCACACTCATATACTCACTCTTATACACACACACACACACACACACACACACACACATACACACACACACACAACCCGGGCGGGACCTTGTTCGTTGTTTCCAAGAGTGTGGAGGAAGTAGACTCTGCCCCTCCTGCCGGTGGAGACAAAGGGAGACAGAGAACTGTCCAGGAGCCTGGCTTCCCTACCCCTGGCAGGGAAGTGCCACCTAGGCATGCTCTGTAGTTGCCCTTTCTTCCTCTTGGCCTCCCCTGCTGTCCCTGGGGCTCCTCCAGGGCTCTGGTCTGGTAGGACCCCACTGCCATCTGCACTCTGGTCAGGGCTGAAGGGATTGTTGGGGAGGGAGAGATGGTGCAAGGAAGAGGAAAAGCTAATTTCTCGGGGGATTAGGAAAAGCATGCAAATGGAAAGAACTCTAACTCACTGCTCTTTTCTTTAAGACGATTCTCTTTTCACCACAAGACAGAGGGCCTAAGTGTCAGGGGAGAAATATCCCCATGTCTCCACTGTGATCAGTGCTGTCCGTGCCCCTAACCATGAGCCAGGTAGAACGCTTTCCAACCTGATTAGCCAGAGACCCCGGGTGTTTCACAAACAGGTCCCTCAAGCTTCTCAGCCAGCCTCAGGAAACCTACCCTCCCACCTTCCTGGGGCCTCCTAAGAAGCTCCGATAAACACCTCTTTGTAACCTTTGTTATAACTGGGTCTTTGGTTCCTGGCCTCCACCCCTGAACCCCTGTGCTAGGCCACTCGTCCACCCCAGGACCGGGCCTTCTTCCTGGAGTGACCCTGGGTCAGGCCTCACTGAGTGCAGGCCCAGCAGCCTTGGCCCTACAGACAGAACCCCTGTATCTTCATTGGTCCCTGGATGCCCACAGGGCTGGAGGCCTAGCCTTGGACACCCCCACCTCTGGGCCCTGCACATGCTCTCTTCCTCCCATTGTTCCTGCCTGCCTGTGTTCTTGCCAAGAGCTGCTCTGGAGTGTGGGAGGGGTGCTGTCTGCTCAGCCGGCTCACTTGGCCTTCGGATTCAACCCTCCACTCCCAGAGCCCCCTGCAGTCCTCGGTATCCTGCGTCCTGTTCAGACATCCTGATCCCTCTTCTGGGTTCCTGGCCTGAGCTCCCAGGCTGTACCACGACTGTGTCACAGAACTCGGAGTCTGCAACTCCAGCCCAAGCCCACTGCACAAGAGTGTGAATAGGAGAAGACTGGTGGCTGTTCAGAACAAGGGCCTCTCCCCTCTCCGGGAAGGGAAGAAGCTCTCTGGGAGGGGCAGGCCAGTTGCTTCTGATCAGGAAGGCAGGAAAATGGGGAATTTCAGTGCTCCTCATCATTGGCCAGTGACTTCACAGCTCATTTGGCTCTGTGATCATACCTGGCAGAACATCCCAGGCAGCCCCGGCTGCCTCCTCTGTGTTACCACTGCCCCAGCTTCAGAACCGGCATCCCAGAGTCTGGGCTCTGGCCCTAATGTTCACACATGTTTTTCTTTCTTTAAACTTATTAACAGCAACTCCTTGCACCCTAGACCCTCCCTTTACCCCTCCCCCCTTACCACATTCACTCCCAGGGCCCGTCTGTCTGAGTCCTGTGTTAATGAGATTCTGCATTTCTCAAGCTCTCTTTGATCCAGGTTTTAACGAGCTCAGCCCTCCCCAGCCAGGCGCCTGGGCCAGGAAAGTCAGCTCCTTCCCAAGGTAGGTGCTGCTACTGTGTTTCCCCGAAAATAAGACCGGGTCTTATGTTAAGGTTTGCTCCAAAACACTCGTTAGGGCTCACGTTCAGGGGATGTCATCCTGAAAAATCATGCTAGGGTTTATTTTTCTGGTTAGGTCTTATTTTCGGGGAAACACAGTAGAAAGCATGATGCTGCAGAGAGTTTTGGTCTCTCTGCTTATCATGGGTCTCAAATTGTCCTTGGGATTCCAGAAAAATTCGGGAGTTGGCAATGGGTCCCCTCAGGGTGAAGAAGCTGGGCATATCCCCACCATGCTAGGCAGTGCTATTTATTCATTCATTCATTCATTCATTCATTCATTCAACCAGCACATACATCTATTGAGTTCCTACTTAAGGAGGCAGTAGCCTAGTGTGGAGGCCCAGGAGCAGAGGTCAAATTCAGTGGGAACACAGGGTTGGGGTGACAAGGAAAGCGGGGCCTGCTGCTCACTCCTGGAAAAATGTCAAATGCTTTAGCTTCCTGAACTGTAAGCTCCTGAAACCTGTAAGGAAGGCATCATATCCTTTTTTTTTAAAAGTCTCTAGAGCCTGGCCCTAAGTCTAATACATAAGGTTTCCTTAATAAAGGAATAATGACTGAATAAATGAATGCATGAACAAATGAATGAACTGAGGTTCTGGACCCACAGCCCATTGTCCCCTGGAAAGAGGCTTCCCACTCTGGGAGAGCAGGAAGAGGAAGGGAGACCCCAGAGAGTGCCTGGTAAGTGCATTCCTGCATCCCGTTCTTTCTAATGGTTATAATAATAGAGCTGAGGTGGAAGGTAGGGTGTGGAGACACTGCAGGCAAAGGTGACAGTTTGTAGCCACTAGAGAGAGAAGAGGCAATGGTAGCCTTGGTGTTTATTTAGAAAGTGAGTGGATGGGTGAGCGGGAGGGGCAGTGGCCGTGGGGTACTCTGATTGTCATGCCTCTGCAAAACCTCCCAGTGGAATGCCATTTGGTTCTGGTCTCTCCCATCCTTCCAGAAGACCCCAGCACAACTCTACAGCATCAGTGTGTGTGTGTGTGTGTGTGTGTGTGTGTAAATATAGCAACAATCACAGAACTCTATTCAGTTCCATTCAACCAAGATGTATCAAACTTTTCCCAAGGGCCTCCTTGGAATAAATATGTAAAATGTGAGCCCCTGATCACAGTCTAGTAGGGCTGGCAGACAAGAAACCAAAATGTTAAATACAGTATGGAATATACAAACACAGGGTGATCCATTGCTTTGCCAATCTGCTCTGTCATGACAGAATCTGTTGTGAAATGGAAAGCTCCACGAGGACAGGAACTTGTCGTATTCCCAGCCCCAGGCATGGAGTCTCACACAGAGACAGAGTAAGGACTAGATGATTAGAGCTGGAACAAAGGAATGCTAAATGTGAGCCAACTTCAGGAACCAAAGAAAAACCAGGAAATAGAAAAATCAGGATAAGAAAACAGAACAACTGGCCCCAAAGGAAATGGAGTTAACTCAGGGAACTCGAATAATTCTAATGTATAACTTCAGAGCAATCCAAGAAGATATGGATGGCATCTGTAAACCCAAAACAGGTTGATGAGGAAAAAGAAACAACTAAAAAAGAAGAAAGTTTCTTAGAAATTAAAACTGTGATTGCTATAATAAAATATTTAATATAAGGGCTTCAAAGAAAAGGTCAACCAATCTTCTAGAATACAAACAAAACATAGAGATAGAGAATCAATCTAAGAAGTCCAACATCCAAGAGAGAAAATGAAAGGGAGAAATTATCAAAGAAATAAGAGAAGACAGTTTCCTAAATTTGAAAAAGAATTCAAATCTTCCAGTTTGAAAAGGTCCACCAAGTACCACACAGGGTGAATGGGTCAGAAAAAAAGCCCATAGCGATAGACACATTTTCTCAGAATTACCTGGGGCCTTCATGTAAAGACAAATTTTGACCACAGACCTTCAGCAACTCCCACCTTCCATATTTCTAATGGTGGACAGAGCTCTGAGCCATTCCAGCTCAAGCTACCTGATAGGGCAGAGGCAGGCTTGTGTAGACATTATCCTTGCTTATTGTAAGAGCAATAAAAGCAAATAGGCTACAGCTTGCTGACATATTTATATTCCTATGGCTATTCCCCCTGCAACTGCTCCCTAACATGAAGTAACTTCATAAGACCTTCCTCTGAGAAGTTTAAAAGCATGGACTCTGGAGCCACCCTGTCTGGGTTTGAATCCTACCTCTGCCTTTACTAGCTTGGGCAAGTTACTTAACCTCTTTGTGCCTCAGTTTTCTCATCTATAAAATGGGAATGAAAATAGAACCTACCTCAGAGGGCCACTGTGAGGATTCAGTCATGAATAAGCCTGAAGTACATATAACAACACCTTTTCTAAGAACAAACACTAGAAGAGTGCCTGCTACTATTATTTAAAGACATAAAGGTAGCTGATAGAAGCATTGCAAAGTATCATCAAAATAACCAAGTGGGGAGTAGATGTGGCAGGGAGTAGAAGGTGCTAGGGATGAGCTAGGTTGCTACTCATTCAAGCCAGATATCAGTGGACACTGGGGATGGGAGATGAGTACATGATGGTGTAAGCTCAAGATTTGGAGCTATGACGCGACCACCAGTAGAACTAAACCCAGAAACTGTTGTGGATGGTTCCCTCTGGAAGCAGCACTGAAGGTGATGAAGATGTTTCTCATCTTAAGTCTTTTGTGCTGTTTGATTTTCCACAGACATATATACGAAGTCAGACAATGAAGTTCGTGAACTCATCCTAGAAAAAGTGCTACATATACTTTGCTATCACTATGGTCACCTTCCAAGTACTCCCCTTGGGAAGCTATGCACCAGTGCCAGTGCCTAGTCCACCCTTCAAGCAATTTTGGAACTCCTTCTCTGGAATGGCCATCAGAGCTGTTGTCACATAAACTTTGATGTCCTGAATGTCATCAAAATGTCTTCCTTTCAGTATTTCCTTTGTCTTTGGGTAAAGAAAGAAGTCACTGGGGACCAGATCAGGTGAGTAGGGAGGGTGTTCCAATACAGTTATTTGTTTACTGGCTAAAAACTCCCTCACAAGGGCCTCTCTCCCGTGAGGCTGTGGAGGGTCTCTTTTCTCCTCAGCCGGGGCTGGAAGCCAAGATCAGCCCTTGAGGATCATTGTCAGGGCTGCCACAAGCTGGGCAGCCTTGTTTTCCTACCACAGACAAGTGAAAAGAAAAAAAAAAAAATTCCCTCACAGACAGTGGCTTGTGAGCTGGTACATTGTCACGATTGTTGGCGAAAAGTTCCAGGTTTTCTAACTTTTTTATGCAGCCTTTTCAGCACTTCCAAATAGTAAACTTGGTAAAACGTTTCTCCAGTTGGTCCAAATTCATAATAAATAATCCTTGTAATATCAAAAAAGGGTAGCAACATCATTGCAACATGTTCGCAAACTTAATTGTCAGACTTCATAGTATTTGCATGCTTTTAAAACAAGGACCCCTTTAGTTTCAAGCAAGTTGCTAGTACCAGTGGTGTCTCCAGGGGCCCTGACGGAAGTATTTACACCTTGGGAGTCAGCAAATGCTGCAAGCCAGAGCTTTTTAGAAATGACAGTGGTTTATCAGCACACCACTAGATAAGCTGGATATTTCTGTGGTAACTTTTAACAATTTTGATAACTCCTGCTGAAAACTCCAAAGGTCAGAAGCATGGCGAGCCGCTCTCGGGGTCTGGATTCACCCTGAGAATTAAGGGAAATAAGGTTTCACCCTCCTGCTGTCCAGGGTGTTTACTATCTGCCTGAACCCCTGAGGATCCTGGCATTGCAGTCCAGCCAAGGTGTCACCCTAGTGACAGTTCCCTCTTGACATGGTAACAAAGACATGATGTCAGTTATTCCTTTAACCAAAATACATGTATTGTGTATCTATTACATGCCAGGCATCGGCTGGAGAGCCCTCGTCCCAGGACAAGCCCTTAGGGGCTGCCTGCTGCCTCATCAGTAGAGCAAGGGCCCTAGAAACTTGGCAGCAGCTGGAAAGCGTAAGTCCTTTTACATTAGTGGTTCTCAGACTTGAGGCAGCATCAGAATCACCAGATGGCCAAGCCTGGAATTTCTGATTCAGTGGAAGTCACGAATGGGGCCAGAAAATTTTTCATTTCGAACAAGCTCCCAGGTGCCAGGATACTACTGCTGCTGGTCTGGGACCACACTTTAAAAATGACTGCTCTAGAGATTCTAAACCACAGTGATTCTCCAGGGCAGGAAGAACATGGGAGAAGGTTTGCATTTCCACCCTTGAGATACCTGACTTAAGTCTCCCAGCTCCGTGACTACCCTGAGCCAGTGAAAGGGTTGGCCGAGACCAGATCCCTGTTGTGGAAACACACTTGTGAAAATGCATGCACGTTTGCATTTACTTACAGGCAATTTTAGATGTCAGAGGCACAGATTATCCCTCCAGATCTTTAGCATTATGGTTAAGTTTGTGAGGTCTGCAGTCTGAAAGCCCAATTTCAGCCCCACTTGCCAGCTGCTGGCCCCTGGGCAAATTACCCACTCTATCATTTCAACTGTCGATTGGGGTTAATCGACAGGATTGTTCTGGGCCACGTGTTCTGAATGGAACGGTGATGAAAGTGCTCAGTGCACGGCCCCTGCCTCACACGTGGAGGCCATCACTGTCCGTGACAGAAATTACGGTCCTGTCATTACTGATTGGTGTTTCTAACTACATCTTTGTATTAGAGGTAATTTGGAGTGGGGAGTGGAGGTGTTTGGTTTTAGTGTGTGCTTGGTGTCCCTCATCAGACTAGCATTTGGGGTCTGGGACAGATGCTTTCCTCCTGTATCTTCTAACAGCGCTCTGCTCCCAGCAGTTTTTTAATCCAGTGCACGGACAGAATGACAGAGAGAACTCTTAAGAACTCAGTTGTTCCTGTTCCGTGCTGGAAAGGAGAAGGAGCAGGCCTCTGGCTCAGAAATTTCCTTTCTGTGAAACAGCTATTAAAAAAAAAAAAAAAAAGGAGGATAGGAGAAATTTAGCTTGTATATGTGTTTATATGTGTCTTTTTTACTATCTACTCCCACCCATCACACATGAGGTCAGAGAATTAAGTTCACGAACTCATCCTAGAAAAAGTGCTACGTACCTCATTGCTGAATGTCACTATGGTCACCTTCAAAGTACTCCCCTTCGGAAGTTATGCTCCGATGCCAGCACTTAGTCACCCTTCAAAGCAGTTTTGGAACTCTCTTTCTGGAACGGCCATCAGAGCTGTCATCTTATTACCCTTGATGTCCTGAATGTCATCAAAATGTCTTCCTTTCAATATTTCTTTTACCTTCTTGTAAAGAAAGAAGTCATTGGGGGCCAGATCAGGTGAGTGGGGAGGGTGTTCCAATACAGTTATTTGTTTACTGGCTAAAAACTCCCTCACAGACAGTGTTGTGTGAGCTGGTGCATTGTCGTGATTGTTGGTGAAAAGTTCAGGTCGTCTAACTTTTTCATGCAGCCTTTTCAGCACTTCCAAATAGTAAATTTGGTTAAGCGGTTGTCCAGTTGGTACAACTTCATAATGAATAATCCTGATATAAAAAAAGTCAGCAACATGGTTGCAGCAAGTTCACGAACTTAATTGTCAGATTTTTTACTGTCAAAAGAAGTTTTGAAAGGTATAGGTTATAAATCCATGTATCCAAGGGCTGTGTCTGTTCCACGTGCCCCTGTATCACCAGCACCAAGCACAGTGTTGACACATGACTGCCATTCAGTAAGTGTATGCTGAATAGCTTAAATGAATACTGACCCAAGGGAAGGGCTGGATGCAGAAAATTGGGGGAAAAAAAAAGAAATAGTGAATACGTGAAACTGGGTTTCTCCAGCTGATGATGAGGAGGTCCTGGAAGAAAGGGCTGACGCAGCAGCTAAGAGCTATGGTCTAAGTGTTGGCATCTACTGGCAGGTGGTCTGTGATCCTAAGTCAGGACGGCCCTAGGCTCTGTGGCTCTTAACCAGCTAGATCACTCCTCCTTCCCACAAATGCTGCTTCTGTCTTTGCTTCTGCTGGTTCCTGGACCTAGGGTTGCCACATTTAGCAAAGCAAAATTCACGATGGCAAATTAAATTTAAATTTCAGATGAGTAACAATTACCTTTTTAGTATATGCTTGTTTCATGTATTATTAAGGACATGTACTAAAAATTTTTTACTGTTTATCTGAAGTTTAAATTTAACTGGATGTTTTATATTTTTTCTACCTGCCTGGGCCCAGAGTGCCCTCTTCAGCTCGTGTACTTGGGGAACTTAGTACATGAGACCCCCATCCAGATGTCATTTCTCAGAAACTTTCTCTGATACTCCACTCCAACCCAGGCAGATTTCATTGTTCTAGCCCTGTGGTCCCATCTCACACCTAACCAACATGGACAGGTTGGCCATCTCCCTCCTTTGCCCCCGATTGCACCCCTCGCTCATGGAGCAACCTGTCATCCAACACCCCTAGCACCTGGGGGTGCCCAGAACATAGGAGGATGAGTGTTGAGAAGAGAGATGGAGAAAAACGTCCGAACCATAGACAGAAGATAAAGCAAAAAGGTGCTTCTGACTTTGTAGCTGTGTGATGGCAATGACTGGCTACCACATTAGAACTTTATGTGCTTACCCAGTTCTTTGTCGAGTCTCTGAATGGCGAAAGAGATGTTTACTGAAAACCAGCAGCAACTTTCTTTCCTAGCAACTCAGGCCATTTATTCAAGGTTCCCCACTGTAGGCGTTCTCTACCCTATGGGTAATCTGAATCCCCTGTGTGACTTGAACAGAAATACACCCAATGGGAGCAGAAAGGAGGGCCACGGGCATAGATCTCAAATGATTTTGTCATAAGAAAATTTGGGCCAACAGTGGAGCATCTGAAAGGCGGGGCAACAGGTGTCCCCTTGTTCATAGCTCAGAATCCTGGTGGGAGTTACGTGGCTTTCTGGGCTGCCTGTGTCTCTCCTTTTCACCGGGTGTCACAGGTCTTTTCCTCAGCTGCGGGGGATTCCTGAAATGTGTTACCACAGAGAGATGGGCTGCAGGCGCTGTCCCCACCCTGCCTCTCTCATGAGTCATCACCTCCAGAAGGAGAACAAGGCAACTGGTATCTCTACTGTGGAGCCCCTGGGTGGGGAAGCTGCTACCTTATCTCGACAGCCCTGGTGCCGCTGACTGTACCCACAAAAAAGGGCCAAGAAGCCTATTGGTAACCAAGCCACCTTCCTTCCCCACAGGTCTAATCCTAGAAGAACCTGAAACCAGACTTCCCCACCAGAAGCAGGCCACAGGGCCCTCTCAGCACATGCACAACATCCCTGACGGTGCCTTCTTCAGCCTCCCAGGAGGACGTTGGAGCCCGAGGGAGTCTCCAGAAGGGAGGCCCAGTCAGAGGACTGACTGTACCTCCTCCACCCAGTGCTGAACTGACTCTAGTCCTATAGCTTCTGGGGCTTTGTATATGCCCCATCCAGCCCGAGAATCTGGATCAAAGCCCTTCCAGACCAGTGACCTCCGGGGCTCCAACCACAGGGTTTGCTGTTTTTTGACCCAATGGAGGATGCAGTTAAAAGGAGGGCCTTCCAGAGACACTGGGAAGTGGGGAGTAACCTCACTGGCCCAGAGCCAGAGAAGTCCCATAAATAACATGAGTGGGGGTGGGGCACGGCTGGAAGGGCTGGAGGGGGAGAGAAGAGAGAATGGAGGGAGGTGAGACAGGATGACTATGATGTAATCACATGCCCAATTTCCCCAGCAGTGCCAAGGGTGTGAGGCTTTGCTTTGGGTGCTGCTATAATCATATCTCAAATGGAAATAATAATAATAATAATAATAATAATTCTCTTCTACATGTTGCCACTAGAGCAGGGCTGTTGAAAGGGTGAGAAGAGAGAAAGCAGCACCTTGTTTTCCAGACTGGCCTGTGATGCTCCCAGATAGTTATTCCTGGGCCCAGTGAGGCCCAGCTTTTTTTGTATTGCTTCCCTCACTCCGAAGGAGGAGACTCTGGTGGGAAGAAAGGACTTTACATGACTGTGGGCTGTCCACACTGTGGCCAAAGCACTCACTGGTGGGAGACAGAGAAGGGAAGGCTGGGCTCTCTGGCCCTATCAGTAAAGGGAACTTTGAGCTTGAGCCCTCCACACGCTTTCCTGGTCTTCCTTGAGAAGCAGGGCTGGCTGGGCTCAGGGCTACTGTCTGTGACTCTGTAACTACTGTACACGAGGCTGGAGACCTCAGCTTCCTCCGTGACAGCCCCATGCCCCCCTAATCCCTGACCAAGAAGAGAAGCAGAGGAGACTAAGGAGAGAAGGAGACAGAGGGAAGTCAGTCAGACCTTTGTCCTGATACATTAACGATCATCCTGCCTCCTGCGCTGGGACGGGACGGGAGCAACATTGGAGCCTGGGCCTTGGGGCCACTCACGAGATCAGGTGACTCCCACTTGTAAAATGCAAATCAGTGTCAAGCCCTTGACATTTGGCTCATCTCCGTCTCCTTGTAACTGAAATATCACCACTGGGGAAGGGACCCGATGGATTAATAGGAGAGAGATGATGTCTGAGCCTCATGGGATTATAACCCCAAGAATAGCTTTAACATTGAGATCACGAAACCTGTGCCCTCACTGAGCCCTTCCCTACATGACCTCGTTCATCTTTACAACCTATAACGTGAGTACTAACATTAGACCCACTTTAAAGACGAAGACAGTGAGGCTTAGGGTAGGAAATAACTTGCCCAAAGCCCCACAGATAGCAGTGAACCAACCCAGAGCTGACTGGCTCTAAGTCCAGCCTCTGAGTGTCTGCGCTGTGTCCACTTTTGGGAATAGCAGCCTTGACCAAAGGGCTCTGTGGTTCCAAATGCTCTGTGGCTCCTGGACCCTCAAGGCTGCAGGTTCATTCTGATGCACTTGGATGATGGTCCCAGGGATAGGGGAAGAGAGGAAGGACACCAATGACCAGAGGTAGAATCCATGGGTGACTCTAGGAAATTACCTATGAGCCTCAGTTTCCTCATTTGTCAAACTAGCATGATAATTTATATCTGTGCCTTAATGATGCAGGTGAAAATACAGAGCTTGTGTGTACAATCCAGCACCTGGTACAGGCTTTTGATTTTACTCTTCAGCAAGGCCTTCTACCACTTAGCTTTGCTTTCCCTGTTTGAAAATAAGAAGAGTGATTTCCAACATCCTCACTGCTTCTCCGTCTTCAGGCTCATCCCTTATGCCATCCTTCCCCCGGGCTGGGGAGATGAGGAAGATGGCCGAGCGAAGACCACCGAGCTTCCTCTGCTGAGCTCATTAGTGGCAAGAGAAGGGCAGAACCCGTTTATAGCTTTGTTTTATGAGAGGAAGCAGCATTGCCCAGGCCCTAGAGACTGTCCAGTGACCTCACAGCTGGGGAATGGACCTTGGAAGCATTTTTGGCTTCAGGGGGAAAGCATAATGGGAAGTTTCTGTGAGGAGCTACCACAGAAACAAACGGTGGTGCCCAGAGAGGAAGTCTCTAAGATCACACCATCCCCCAAACTCCACGCATAGGCCCCTGGCCCCAGGGTTTCAGTCAGTAGGGCTGCTGCCGAGCCATGCATCCAAACCCCATATACTTTGGAGGGATGGATGTGGGACCATTATTAATGGTCACAGCTCTGCCATCTCAGCCAGCCCTTGGGCCCCAGAGCCTATGGAATGGGGCAGGGCTCACCAGACCAGTGTGGGAAGGCTGCGACTAGGGAGCACTGAGAGATGAAGGCTGAAGTCATTCCAGGCTGCCTCAGGATCAAAGCTGCCATAGTCTTCCTTCCCACCTGCACTGGTCAGTAGAGAGTAGAGTAGGCTGCCTAACAAGCCTTCCTGTTCCTCCTCCTGTGGAATTCCCTTCAACAAGGGCCGAATCAGATGCCCCCATGTGCCTCCAGTTCAGAGTCCATACCCACAACCCTGCGTGGTAGGCAGCCAGCCAAGAGGAGAGCCTGGAAGCCAGGTGAAGGGCATAGACACATAGGGGGTTAATTGCAACAGGATGGCACAGTGCAGCCCTTGAGGCTGGGGGCTGCTGGCCTTACTCATGCCTCCCATAGCTAAATACCCACACATTGGCACGGGATATGGCCTGGTGCCAGCCAGAGAGGGAGAAAGAGTATGGCAGCCTTCCAGCATGCCCATCCTGGGGAGTAAGGCTTCCTCCTCGCTCCCCAAAGGCCCTGAAGCTGGGGCACCAAGAAGGTACAAAGCAAATAGAGGTCTCATCAAAGGATGAGAAGGGCTGAGAGGGACCCATCCTGCCCCCACCACCTGCCCATGATGGTCGCTGTCCTGGGAGCTTAGAGGGAGCCAAGACAAGTAAATAGTTTTAAGAATTCTGGCAAAACACCTACAGGACTCTCAGGAAAGAGGTGAGTGGAGATTTATGGATGGGCTTGTGGTCTCATCTCCCCTTCACAAACCTGTTCAAGATCAGTCATCAAGCCTCAGTAAACCTCCTCAGACCCCTGAAGAACAAGCCCACCCCCACGCCCACCCCCACCTCAGCCACTGGGCTAAGTCCAACGGCTTTTGCCCATTACTGTCATGAAACTGTGGTTCTTACTGTCACCAGAAACTTCCCCGGGGCCCAGTGCAGTAGTCAATTCTCTCTTCCTCGTCAGCAGCATTTGACACAGCCTATCCCCTCCCCCCTCCCAGAAAGACTTTCCTTCCTTGGCTTCCAGGACAACAAGTTTCCCGGGGCTCCTCCTATCTCCCCCAGGCCCCCGCTCACTTCCCTCAGCTGTTTCCTCGTCACCTTGCCAACCTCTGGCTGTTGGGCCCACCCCATTCCTTAGCATGTCACGCAACGTCCACACCACCTCTACGCTGAGACCTGGGACTCTCCAGCCTGGTCTCTCCCTGAACTCTATACTGGCTTGACATCACAAACTGGACATCCAAGAGGCATCTCACACTGACATGCCCAAGGAGGTGGAGAAATCAGAATTGCCATCCCCTGCTGGTGGGAGTGTGAAATGCCGCTGTGGAAAACGGGGCAGCACCTCACTCAAACAGTTAGGCCAAGAATTCCTTATGACCCAGCAGTTTCGCTCTTCGGTAACTACCTGAGGGAAATGAAAACTTAAATCCCAAAAAAACTTGTATGTGAAGGTGTTACCAAAAACATAGTACCCAAATTCCTGAATTGTTTACTTTTTAAATCGATTAAGGTAAAATCAAAGCTATGCACAAAACAGCACCACCTGTCTGCATAGACTAGGCTTCTTTCTTGCTCATGGCCTGGGAGTTGCTCGTGGTCCTGTTTGCTGGGCGGCGGAAGGGGTGGGGGTGGGGGAGCATTAGCAAAGGAGGTGAGAGGGCCTGAGAAAGGACTCCTGAATTTGCTCTAAATTTTGCTTCTGCTTGGATGTAGAATCCAAGATCAGAATGTGCTCTAGGATTCTTCTTGAAGACTGTGAGCCTGGAGGAAAGGGGCTATACCTCTCTTACCAAATTGGGAACTTCTCTGAGGTAAAAAAAACTGGGTTCCTGCATCATGCTGGAAGCTTGCTGACGGCAGAGTTAGAAGCCTTCTGTCATGCAGGGTGGCAATGGGGGGTCTCTGGTTCCGCTCCCCACATAAGAACACAGGACATGGTGAGGCCAAAAAGGAACACTCACAGAGCCATAGGTAGGGGAGTCACACACTATAGTCTCGCTGGTGGCTGGGTTGGAGACACAGGAAGCAGGAGCCACACGATCCGCAACCTGCCGTCCACTTCTCTGCAATCCACAACCCGCACTCCACCTTGCTAACTACATTCCGCTCTTGCTAACTCAGCCACCATCTTCTTGCTGGCCCCCATTTTCTGCTAGCGTAGCCACAGCAGTTATATTCGTGGCCAATGGCTCACTGGTTACAGCTGACGGCCAACTAGCCACAGCTGATGGCCATCCAGTCACAGTTGACGGCCATTTACTACCCGAGCCAGCACCTTTCTATGTGAGGCCGAGAGCCTGGAAACTGCACTCCTGGCTCTGTCCCCACACCTTTCCTCAGTGTTCATCGCCATCCCCTCCTGCCCCAGTGTCTTCCTCACAGGGCCACCAACAACAGAGCCACCCCTTACAGGAGTTACTACTGGGCAGGAGAGCTAATGGCCACAAGAAGATGCTGCCGTGAGTCTTGTGCCAATGTAGGTCTTGGCAGCCAAGGTACTCCTGGGACACGCCTCACGTGGTGGGATTGTGGGTTTTGCCATCCCAAGCTGAGTCTTCTGTGGTTTCCCCCCAAGAAACCACGGGCTGTGTTACTGGCTTGAGATTTCCCCCTCCTGCTGCCTAGTCTTGGGTCGGAGGGGAGTCCCTTGAAACACCTCCATTCTATTCTCTCTAGGTTGAACCACATGTCCTGGTTCCTGAGGATGACAGTGAGGGAAGGCAGCCGTCACCGGGCTGGGATCCTAGGAGCAAGCCCATCTTTGCAGCTGGGCAAACAGTAAGATCTCTGCTGGGGGCTTACTCGGCCCCAGCTGCTCACCTCTCCCCGTGGGAGGACAGCAGCCAAGGCCTGCAACTGACTGGAGAATGCTCAGGGCTGACAGCACGCTTGCTAAGTTTTGTTTGTACCCCTCACCTCCATCTCATGAAATTTCCAAGGCAACTTGTATCTGGGGGGTAGTTATATAGTCATTATTACAAAATTGGCTTCTCAACCATTTTGGAGTTTGTGTCCCAGCTCTGCCACTTCCTGTGTGTGACCTCGGGCAGGCCCACCTGGCTTTGCCAGGTCTCCACTTTGTCATCTGTGAATTGGGGATCACAATATCTACTTGCAAGGATTAATTAAGATGACGTCTATAAAGCAATTCTTAGCAGTGCCTGGTAAACACTCGGCAATCCTTAAATGTTATTTTATTGTTATGGCTATCCCTTCCTACTGTGTTTCTGGAAGCCTCTGGTGGGCTGGTTACAACACAAACATATGGGACCTGTGCAAATACAGGGTATGTTTGAGGCCTGCTTTATCAGATGGGAGGAGAATGAGGCCCCAGGGCCACCCTTGCAGGGCCCCAAAGGAAGCTGTCACCTGGAAAAGGCCTCACCGTAATCCAGGCACACGGGCGGGACCACATTTATCAGATCTATTCAGGTGACCCGGATTGTTGGCTCACATGTTTCCTGCATCTTCCAGTGAGAGTGTCCCATCTGTCATGAGACCGGGGAGATGCAGGCTTTCCTGAGAACCCTCACTCCTGCCTTGGGAAGATGAAGAGCTGAGTCTGCTTTTATTTTTTCCAAGGCAATCAAGGATTTGAAATGACGTGTTTTATTAGATATAGTTACAGTGGTTGAGAACCGTGCTGTGAGATAGAACTCCTGTGATGATGAAAATGTTTTATAGAAACACTGCTCAGGATGGCCACCACTAGCCATGTGTGGGGCTGGGCACCTGAGATGCGGCTGGTGTCACCGAGGAACTGGATTTTTTATTTTATTTCATTGTAATTAATTTAAATGTAAGTCGCCACAGGAAGTCAGTGGCTATGGTATTGGATAGCACGGGTGTAGAGTATGACTGAGCTGAGCAGATCTGTGGCAGGCTGGGTATGATATTGACCTTCCCTGAGCTTCTTTTCTCTCTTCTGTGGAGTAGAGATCATAATGACACCTGGCTCATCGGATTGATTTGAGGGTTAAATAAGGAAATGAATATAAAGCATTTAGCACAATAAGAACTCAATAAAGACCAGTTATTGCTTCAGGGGCCTTTGTCTTTCAGTCACCAGATAGCTGAACACGTAGGTTGTGTCAGGCCCAATTCTAGGCACTGGGGATGCAACAATGAGTCTTCAAGACCCTCACCTCTCCAGGAATCTCTATCTGAATGACGGAAACCGACAGGTAATTGAAGGCTGTGGTGCAGCAATGGTGATAACTCTGGCTTTGTAGGATCCCAGGGGAGACCTCCAAAATAGTCTAAGATGGGAAAAAGAAGGTGAGGGAAGGCTTCCTAGAGGAAGCAATGTTGCTTTCTCTATATTTACTGGCTCAACTTGACTTCAACTTGACTAAATCCCACCACCACTTGACCTTGTCTCTGTAAATTCTTGTAATTGCTTTCCTTTGCTGCTATAACAAATTACCATAAACTTAGTGGTTAGAAACAACACATTATTTTACAGTTCTGGAGATTAGAAGTCTGAAATAGCTTTCACCAGGCTAAAATCAAAGTGTCAGCAGGGCTGCATTCCTTCTGGAGGCTCTAGGGGATAATCCATTTCCTTGTCTTTTTCAGCTTCTAGAGCCTTCATTCCTTGGCTGGTGGTCCCTTATTTCATCTTCAAAGCGACAGAATCTTTAAATCTCTTCTCTCTCTCTCTCTCAATCTTTCTCTCTCTCCCCTCTCTCCTTACCATCCTCTCTCTCTCTTCCTTACCTATCTCCTGTAAGGAGCCTGGTGATTACATAAAACCCTCTCAGATAATCCAAGATAATCTCCCTATCTCAAGATCCTTAATTTAATTCTGCAAAATCCTTTTCACCGTGTAATGCAACGTATTCACAGGTTCTGGAGATCAGGATGTGGACATCTTGTTTGTTTCTTTTTTAAAAAGCTCTAGTGACATAAGATTCATACCATACAATTCACCCATTTAAAGTGCACAATTCAGTAGCATTTTAGTATATTCATAAATATGTGTCACCATTACCATATCAAGTTTAGAACATTCTTATCATGTCAAGAAGAAACCCTATAACCTGTAGATCTCCCCACCTACCTTCACCAACCCCTGACCCCCTAAGCAACCACTAATCTACTGCTTGTCTCTATAGATTTCCCTATTCTGGACTTTCATATAGATGCAATTATACAATATGTGGTCTTTTTCTGTCTAACTTTCACTTAACATATGGTTTCAAGGTTTATCCATGTTGTAGCATATGTCAGTACTTCATTTCTTTTTATGGCCAAATAATATTCCACTGTATAGATATACTCGATTTTGTTTATCCATTCATCAGTTGATGGCCATTTGGGTTGTTTCCATCTTTTGGTTATCATGGCTAATGCTGCTATAAACATTTGTGTAAAAGTTTCTGGGTAGACATCTATTTTCACTTCTTTTAGATATACACCTAGGAGTGGAATTGCTGAATGGTATGTGGCCAACTTGGGAGGGGTCATACTCTTACTTCAAAGTCTTGAAAGACTCTAATAACTAAGGCCAGCTTATGGCAAATTCATTCACTTAGGTCAGGAGTGCAACTATTGCTGCATGGAGAGGCAAATTCATAGGCACATACAGGCAGCAGGTGATATAGGGCAGTGCTGATGATGACCACAGCAGGAATTGGTCATTTCAACCCTGTTCACACCTGCCTTTTAAAATGTTCATAATTCCTCTGGCTGCACTTCATTTTACCCTTGGAGATTAATCCTTTCTACAAACTCTCCTCCTGCAGGAGCTGGTATGAGTGGGTTCGTCTTCCTTCCATAAGACACTAATAATACCAGAAGGTGGTTTTGAGTATTTGGTGAAAGATCAATGAGAAAACTCATATGAAAGTGAAGTATTTCAGAAATGAAGGTGGGAGGGAGACCCAGGTTGAACTGAGATTATGTTCAAGCTAGAGCCAACCATAGGGAGCCCACAAGGCCTCTAGCAGTATCAGGCCCAGCAGGAATGGATGCAGGATGTGGTGGGGTACATCAGGAGGTGACAGGGGCCACTCAGGTGAGAGCCCTGGAAGGGGACAGAAATAAGAAGAGGGGTTGGCAGCTGACAGTGCAGATGGGGCTTGTTGGGAACACATATGAGGCACCTCTGGCACTTTCAAGGATGGTCATGGGAACTTTACAGAGAGCCAGGGGTCTGACCAGGCAAGAGGGCAGGAGCCAGAGTAACAGGAAGAGTCACAGTGCAGTAATCTACATTCCAAGAAGCAATTCTGCACCTCTCAATCAGATTTCCCGTTGAAGAGAATAGAGAGCCTAACAGGCTGCCTCCTGGAGACCACAGAGGGGGAACACATAGCATCTCTTTGCCTGTGTAAGGTTCTGGGGTCACTGCGAGACAGTACCTTTCATTCTACTCCCTCTGGACAGCTTACAACCAAAGTCTCTCTCCAGGAACCACTTTGAATTAAGGGATTGAATTCAGAAGAGTTAATGTTTTTTTCAAGGAGGACAAAGGTTGAGTCAAATTGGCCAGCCTGGTTAAGTGACAGGGCAGGAGAACTCCGCAGAGGCAGGGGCCAGAAAGCAGAATTATCTGGACACAGGCAGCTAAACAACACTTATCATGGAACAGACCATTGGGGGAAGGAAGGGAGCATAGGAGATTGCTGGAGGAGGGATGTGAACTTAAACAGGTCAGGAGGGCAGTGGGTGGGAGACTAGAAGGAGCTAAGAGGAGAGAGTACGAAAGGGGAGGTGCAGAGAATACCAGACGGGAGGCAAGGTGGGGCCATCATTCATAGAAGTCATCATTCATTCATTCACTCACTCATTTAACAAACTTGTACTGAGCACCTGCTGTGTGCTGGGTCAGCTAGCGGGCTCTGGACACCAAGGTGATCAAAATAGTGTCTCTGCCCTTCGAGCCAGGGCCCCCAGAAGGTGGGCACCTTGTACTTCTGGCTCTTTGTCCTCCAACACATTCTTACTTCCAGGGATTCTTCCTTTGGGACCAATAAATGGAGAATTATTTTGCTGAAAACCTATCATAGCCCTGACCTCAACAGTGTCAATGTGTGTTCCTGCAGGCAGAACAATATCATGGAGCATGAGCAGCGAGCCGAGGCCTCGTGAGCTGACACATGTCCATAGAACCCCTTGTTTCTATGCGCAAGGATCTGCTCTCCTCCTGGATGCCCCCGGTCCCCCAGCAAAATGCCCAGGACCACAGATTGGTGAGCAGAGGGAGGGAATTCTCAGAGACCCAGGGACATGGCAGGAGAAAGGGTCCAGGCTTTGGCGACAAAGGTAGCATGGAACAGCAGGGAGAGCTCCAGAGACCAAGACAGATTCTCAGTTCAGATCTGGGTTTGAATATAAACCCTCTGAGACTCGGTTACTTCACCTCTCAGATGAGAAGAGTATTCCCAAGGGCAGTTATAGAAACTTGAACTGGACAGTGTATGTGAATATGACCAGCCCAATGTCAGGATCCACTTGTTTACAAAGGGAATCTAGGGAAGGGAGCCCATCTCCTTCTCCCCAGGAAACACACTTCTTATCAGCCACTGCCACAGGCGTACAGGCGGCGGGGCTTCCAGACTGCCATCTAAAGGGCACACCTGGCTGCTTGTCAAGGGGATTGCCACCCCGCCCTCAGGCTACTGAACTTTGAACAGAAGACGGGTTAATATTTCCCCCTAGGAGCCTTAAATCTGCACAGCATTTGCAGTTTTCACTACCAACCCCATAGGGTGGATAGGAAAGGTATTAAGAAACCCATTTCACAGATGAGGAAACAGAGGGCCAGAGAAGTTAGATTTTTTTCCAGGGTAATAGCTGGAAAAGATCTCTGGGCTGCCAGTGAGTTCAGGGCATTTTCTCCCACATGGTGCCATGGCTCAGAGGGGACATGCAAGCCCCAACCCTCCAACTTCATTCACAGTTGAGGCAGATGGGGTTAGATGAGAGCCCTGGGCAGGTACATAATTTGGTCCCCCATCTCTAAATAGGCACACAGCATTTGTTCAGCCAAAGGATAAGAAAAACTGATTTTTCTTTTCAATAAAAGTCTATCTTTGAAGGTCAAAATAAAGGTTTATGACATATACTGCTTGTAACCAAACATTTTAACCTAATTGAATGTCTTTTTTTTTCAGTTTTACCATCACTCAGCATTAGTCACTCATACTCATCCGGAGGGAAGTAACTAGCATAGATAGTTACAAAATCTTCAAAATGTGCTTTTAAATTTTTTTCCAGTATTCATGTCAGCAAAAGATTCCCCACTTTTCTGTGGTTTTGCTCATTTTTGTTTTCTTCTGCAGTTGTGAAACTAGGCAATTTTTTCAAAGATGCGTCAGTTAGGTAGTTTATAGCTGTAAGAAACCTAAAACTCAATTCAGCAATGAAGAATTTCATTGTTTTGCAGATCTGCTAATCCAGAGGTTGGCAGGCTTCAGGATCAGCTGGGTTTGGTAGCTCAGCTCCATTCTCAGCAACTCCTTTGGCTGCATTTTCCTCCATGTTGGCTTCCTGCACGTGCTGGTTCATCTCATAGGAGCAGAATGGTTGCACTGACCAGCCAAACGGTGGCAGCAATCCAAGTGTCCATTGATAGATGGGTGGATAAACAGATGGAGTATATACCTACAATGGGATATTATTCAGCTCTATAAAAGAAGGAAATTCTGACACATTCTGCAACATGGATGAACCTTGGAGACATGCTAAGTGAAATAAGCCAGTCACAAAGATGCAAATTCTCCATGATTCCACTTACATGACGTACCTAGATAGTTGAATAAATAGAGACAGAAAGTAAAATGGTGGTTGCCAGGGGCTGGGAGGAAGGAGGAAGTAGGGAGTTATTATATAATGGGAACAGAATTTCAGTTTGGAAAGATGAAAAAAGTTCTGGAGATGGGTGGTGGTGATGGTTGCCCAGCACTATGAAAGTTAATGTCAGTGAGCTGTACATGGAAAAATAGTTAAAATGGTAACTTTTATGTTCTGTATATTTTACCACAATTTTGTACAAGATGGCTACAGTAGCCTCAGGATTCCCACCGCTCTGAAGAGGACTCCCTTTTCAGGAAAAGAATGTTCCTTTTCAGGGAAAGAATGTTTCTTTTCCAGATGTTCCTACCAAATCAACAGCCTCATTAGGGTCACATGCCCTCATTCCCAAATCACCCCTGTGGCCAGGAATAGTGTTCTCATTGGTTAACTCTGTCTAGATCCCTGACCCAATCACTATAATGAAAGGTTTGGAATTATCCTTAGGCCAGTCACACCAACCCCCACAGTCGGGGTGGAGTCAACCTCCCCTGCACCACATGGGGGAGAAGTTATAGGGAGAGGAAGGAGGCGGGAGGGGTAGAGAGGAAGAGGACACAAGAGCAGCACAATGGACGTATCAAGAAAAAGGCAGAAGGGACATAGAAGCCAGTGGGTGGCAGAGATTGTGGGCCCTCCTCCAACATCCATTCTTCCCTTTTCCTGGACACACAACTAGACTACATTTCCCAGCCTCCTTTGCAGTTACGTGTGGTCAGAGGTTTAAGTACTGGCCAGTGAAATGTGAGTAGAAGGTCTGTGTTTCACCTCTCAGCCTAAGCCTTAAGGCAGCAGGCCTGCCTCTTCTGTGCTCTTTTTGCCCTTCTCTACAGCTTCAACCATGCAAAGGAGGACATGGCCTCTGGGGAATGGCAGAGCAGCTCAATGGACGGAACCTGGGTCCCTAAACAACTGCCCCCAAAACTAGGACCACTTGCTTCACCACTTTTACACATAAGAGGAAGAAATTTCTATCATAGTTAAACTGCTGCCGGGATGAGCAAAGTGTGGGCCACTGCCTGTTTTTGTAAATAAAGTTTTATTGTAAATAGCACCTGCCGTATAGTACCGCCTGCTTCAGGTGACTGTCAGTCTCAGGATTGGTGATCCAGGTGTGGACGAAAAAGGGGGGTTGTAATAAATACTTAATTCCTAACTGGGCAGGTCATGGTGGGTAGTCACTCCCCAGGCCTGTAACTTCTTTAGACAAAGGTTTTGAAGCAAGCCTGACCATTGTCCTCATGCCTCTAGGGCACCACATCTTTGAAGGCCAGAAGTAATACCCCTCGAAGGTGAACCACCCTCAAGTGAGCACATAATCTTAACGACCCAATCCAATGCCCGTCTTGCTTTCTCCCACCTTCATGTAATCTTCCTTATTCTCTCCTTAATCTCAAATGTATAAAAGTAACTGCAAAACTGTAATTCTCTGGAGCATTTGAGATCCTACCTCCCTGGCAATTGTTATCAGTTTGGGCTCAAACAAACTCATAAACATTCTCTACAGGTTTGGACATTTCTTACATTGATACAGGCAACGTTGCACGAGGCAGCTTGTGGGAAAATTTTCAATAGAAATCAGTAGGTCTGGGACAATATATATATTTTGTTTCTACTTAATAGCTCTGTTTTCTTTGGCAGAAGCTGGACCAACTTTCACATGACCGGCATAAAAAAGATGTGTAGAAGCCTGAGTTTACTGGCCCCACACTTACTTCAGTGAGGTTTTGAGCTCCTTATAGATAGGCACCCACCCCTTACTATGCCTCTGGACACTGTTTGGGGTGCTTCTCTCAGCCTGGTCTTTGCCTGCCCCACCCCTGGCTCTGGCCAAACAGGTCCCTGCAGAAGCAGAGCAGAGATATCTGCTGGTCCTGGAGGGTTCCCACAAGACAGGGCTCTTTTCATTCTCCCTTGGGGGCAATTCTGACCCATCAGTACAATGTGAGACTCGGTGAGTCTTGAGTTGTCTCTGAAGGCATGTTCAGTAGTGATGAAGACTTACTCGAGGGTTGGGTTGGATGCAGTCTCAGAGGTAAAGGAAGGAAAAAACAATTTGGGCCAACATTTGCCGAAAGCTCCAGGGTGAAGCCCAAACACTCAGGAGTCAGATGTGTGGATTTGAAGGTCAACCTCACTGTTTGCTAACTATGTGATCTTAGCAGGCAAATTACTTAACATTTCTGTGCTTCCTGTTGGGCTGATGACCATAGTATCTCGCTCGCAGGGTTGTTAAGAACTTGACACGAGATTTTGCTCAGCAAATGTTAGCTCTTAGCTCCAGAGTTTTCCACCTCTGATTGGCTTTAAAGGCTTCCATAGAATAATTGGGGTGTGTGAGTGCCAAGAGGTCTTTGTGAAAAGCAAGCCTGCTGGGAGGTAATGCCTGACTCTTCCTGATTGTGTCAGGATTTTAGGTGTTCTTTCTCCAGTGAGCGGCCAGAGCAAGGTGGAGGGGCAGAGCGGGAAAGGAGGAGAAGATTGCTCTGCAGCTTTCTTCCACTCACAGTCATTGGGGAGAAAATGGAAGTTCGCCAGACTCGGTGAACTGATGTAATGTCTAGGCTTGATCTGCACTGAACCTTGAACTCTTGAAATGGTTTACCTTCCTAACCAAGAATAACACTCTAGCCTCACTAAGTTCTTAGAAAATGCTCATTCAAAGTTTCCTAGAAGGAACTGGCCAGACCTTTCTTATTCTTGAGACTCCAGTTCACTCCCACCTTCCCAGGGAGGCCTGGGGTAGGGGAGGCCCCCAGCCTGCCCCACGGCACCTTACATGCTCTCATTATAAACTCCTCACACATCTACGTTTGCAATTTGTTCAACAAATATTTACTGCGTGCTCACCATGCGCAGTTCTTTGCTTATTGTCTGTCTTGCCACCACCTGTGATGGAACTTCTGAACAATAGTCATGAAGATTGTTCAGTGAATAACGAGGCCCCCAAGCCTTTGTGATTCTAAAGTATAATCACAGCTAAGATGAATTCAGTTCTGTCTGCATTCCAGGAGCAGTGTAAATACTGTCGATTTATTCATTCAACAACTCTGGGAAATAGAGATTCTCATCCAACTTCTGCCGATGAGGCTATGGAAGTCCCCAGTTCTCGCCCTGCCCAACCTCTCACAGCTGTGGGTGACCTGTGGGGTTCAGCACTCGTTCACTGACCATCACACTGCTAACCAGCTATGCACTAACCTTGCTGTCCGTTGCTGGGTAGAGATATAGATATTTCAAATCTTTGATTTTAGCTTAGAAAAGGGAAACAGTAGCCTCCAGTTTTCAAGATATGGTCATGCAGATGGATCCTGGGACAGCCCTCCTCCAGGGTCAAGTACGGTCAGGGCATGGTTCACACTAAGATAAAAGACTATGAAGCAAGGCAAACCCAGCCAACCTTCCTGCCTTAGGAAGGCCAGAGATATGGTGGGAATCTCCATGAGGAGGACCGTGTGTGGCTGGACTATGGGAATCCCGTGACGACTCTTTCAGGTGACAACCTCCCATCTTTGGGGCTCTGCTCCTTGGGCCTGTGAGACTTTACTCACCTACCTTCCGATAGACAGGGCTGACCTTAGTCTATAAACATTTGTAGCATTTGCAGGGCCCACATACCTAAATGTCAGCTAGTTGCAGCCCCTCTCAGAAGCCCAGGGCCTGTGATAAGGCCTTTTGCTGTGACTGTCTGGGAATAAGAATGCTAAAAACACAGAATTGATCTCCATTTTAAGCAAGGCACAAGTTAGCCTTAAAAAAAAAAAGCCCCAATTTTGGCCTGTGGGGTGGGGGCGGAGTGAGGCAGAATGAAATGGAAAATCCCAGAGAAGCAAACAGCACACCTGAGAAAGGGAGAGCCCTCCTTCTGCCTTCAGTTCACCACCTTTGGTGTCTGGGTACAGGGAGAAGGACTGAAGGAAAGAGGGGAGGCAGAATTGAGGCCAGACTCCTAATAAACTTAACTCTCTGAAATAAAAGCAGAGTTCAGGATCCACCTGGGTTTCCAATTACCTTCTCAGAGGGAGTCAGGGACCACCGGCCAGGGCGGGGGTGTGAGAACTCAGTTTGGTTCTAGAATCTTTGTAACTTCATGCTTGCTATTTTGATGCTAGCTTGCCTGATTTCCCAGGGGAAAACCAGCCAAAGGAGGGAGAGTGGGTGACCCTGTGTTGGAAACAGAAGAAAGGAAGTTAGCATTACACTCCCCAGCTACTTCCCTGGGACTTGATCAAGGAAGGCAGGCAAAGGTCACCAGAGCTCCTGTGGGCCTGAGAATGGGCGTGGAGGGCTGGGACCTGGAGGGTGGGTTCCATAATGACATAGAACCGAGGTCAGTGGAAACAGGCTGGTTCGGGAAAGTCACAGATCTGTTTGTGAATCCTTCCATCTCCAGCTAGCAATTCACTAGCTGTGTGACCTTCCTGTCTCCACTGATCACGTCTGAGCCTCATCTGTGAAATGGAGATAATCCAATAATTGTGATGAGAAATGTGGGCTACTGAATACATACAGCTAATACAGGGGCGGATGGAGAGTAAAACCTCAATAAATACTAGTTGTCCTGTGGCCTCCCTCACTCACCTGACCTGGAGCTGAAAGGCTGTCCTCACTCTCTTATTCTAGGTCCCTCATAAACCAAGCCAAGGTTAAGGCTGCAGCCCACAGTGAGAGCAGGCCGAGGCTTGTGCAAAGTTCACGGCCCTACATGCCCCTGTACCTGTGAGCCTGCTCTCGGCGTGGGTTAATATCGCTGGACACAGCAGCCCAGAAAGTGTGGGATATGCTGAGGCCGTTCCCCAGCACCTCAGGCAGCCTGAGACACAGAGGTTGCCCTAGTAAGATGCCCCCACAGTGATTGCCCTAGGCCTTGGCATTGTGCAGGCAGATGATGTGAGCCCAGCTCCCCTCCTGTCAGAATCTGCCTGCCTTACAGCAGTCCTGCCAGCCCAGCCTGCCCCCCGATTCCCCCGTCCCAGCCAAGTTTCACCTGAGCAGGCTGTCTTTTCATTTTCTGTACCTCATCTGCCCAGAGGGGACGACCACTGAAGGGAGCAGAGGATGCTGGGGAAGGAGCTGCCCCAACTGGCCCGTGTGGTGGGAACGCTCACGATTTCCAGGGCTCTCACCACTGCAGCCTGGCATCCAGCCCCACGCTAGCTACCTGCCAGCTCCTTGTACCTTATTTGCTTATCAACGTTTGTTTTGGAGGTTTCTGGGAAGTGAGTCTCCATCTGAGGGAAATCTTTGACTCTGGAAACTTGTGACACCAGAGACTTTGAACTCCCAAGAAAGCCCAGCACACATTTGGCTACCTCAGGCCTAGGGGTGGGGACAAACTTCACTTCAGCACAATGGCTTTGAAGAAGGTTCCTCGCACGCCTCTCCACACTAGCTATGTTCCAAAGAAGACGAGCTTTTCCAAGACAGAGCTCATGGATGGGGGTCATCTGGGGGTCAGTGCTTCATAGGCCTCCTGTTCCATCTGAAAAGATAATTTACAAGCACTTTGTATTTCATAATTCATTTGAATCTTTCTTTTTTTTACTGTAAAAGTAATGTCTAGGGGGAAGCTTATTCAAGGAAATTGTGGACATGATCTTGTGATGACCTATTAGCAGAAACCCCAAATGTCCCCCAGTTTGAGAAGCAAAGATGGAGAAGTAAAATTTCTGCTCAATAAATAACTTTCCAAAGCACAAATTTCTGGCAATTTTTAAAGATTATAAAAATAGATGTTAAAACCCCTGTTAAATGTGGTAGAATTATAAAAGAAGCAGGTTTAATATAGTGAATTTGCAAAGAATAACGAAAAAAAAAACACCTCAAGTTATTCCTACCACACATTAGTAACCATTGTAGTATGTTCAAGATATATGCTATATATACTACTTTGGGTCATGGGTAGCATTCTAACCTAAGCATTTCCCCAAATCAATCAATTAATGTTCATTAAAATTATTTTTAATTTTTAATGGCTGCATAGTAGTCCATCGTATGGTTGAACAGAAGTTTTGTTTTTTTTTTGTTTTGTTTTGTTTTGTTTGTTTTTACGATTTTATTGGGGAAGTGGAATAGGACTTTATTGGGGAACACTGTGTACTTCCAGGACTTTTTCCCAAGTCACGTTGTTGTCCTTTCAATCTTAGTTGTGGAGGGTGCCATTCAGCTTCAAGTTATTGTCCTTTCAGTCTTAGTTGTGGAGGATGCAGCTCAACTCCAGGTCCAGTTGCTGTTGCTAGTTGCAGGGGGCACAGCCCACCATCCCTTGCGGGAGTCGAACTAGCAACCTTGTGGTTGAGAGGACACTGGCCCATGTGGGAATTGAACTGGCAGCCTTCGGAGTTAGGAGCATGGAGCTCTAACCGCCTGAGCCATCGGGCCGGACCTCCAGAAGTTTTTTGTAACCATTCCTTTTTTGACATTGAGACTGTTCCTACTTTTTGCTCTTATAAAAAATGCTTAATACCATCTTTACTTTTCTCTAACATACGAGTACTTAGGATAAACCTTCTAAAAGTGGAATTGCTGGGTAACAGGATAAGAGCATTCTAAGCCTCCTGGCACACCCTGTCTTTGCCTGTTTCTTTCTTTGTTTCTATAAAAACCATGGCCACCCTGAGATCAGGGAAAGATTTGCCTGAACTTTCAGTAAAGTTATGACTTTGTCATTATATGTTTGAATTACGGTCCATCTGGACTCATCATAGCACTAATAGTAATACTAGCTAGTATTTATCGGGTGGGTATTGTGAGCTGGACACACAGCTAAGATGATCTCACATCCGTTATCTCACATAACATCCCTACAATTGTGCTGTGCGGCAGGAACTACATCCCCTTCTTGCTATAAAGAAATGGAGATTTTGAATTTAATTTGGTACATGGGATGAGGTAGGGATCTAGCTTTATTTTCCCATATTATTCCAACATCATTTACTAACCAACTAATCTTTCCCCCGCTGATTTGAACATCACATTCATCGTACACTACTAATATATTTTAATACACAGGGTCTTTCCTGGGCTTTCTCTTCTTTTCCACTGAGCCGCCTGACTTCTTCCATTCCTCTCTGTTTCATAATTGAAGCTTTTAATGTCTTTTAGTATCTAGGAGCGCAGATCCACTCTGTGCTTTTCTTCCCAGAAATGTCATGACTCTATTCATACATTTATTTTTTCCAGGTGGCTTGTTCTATGCAAATTCACTGTGTCCGATTAAAAAAGAAAAACCTTAGATATTGTTATTAGAATTGCATAAAACTTGTATGTTTGGGCAACTGGCATTTTACAGTATAAAGAATTCTCAACGTGGCATATTTTACCATTTATTTAATCTCTCTTAATGTAGTTTGACAGATGTTTTTTATTATGAATAATGTGCATTTCCTGTAAACTTTATTCCTCGGTGTTGTTATTGAAAATGAAACCTTTTGCATTACAGGTCTCCCAGCTTGGTGTTTGCTGCCCAGACAGTTCCAGATTCAAGGGCAACCAAACATCTGAGCTCAGCAAAGTCCCCGCCAGCCCAGCTCCTGGCCTTGACTGTGCCCAGCAAACTCCAGAACCAACAAGAGGAGGCCCCATCAGGTGAGTACAGTTGTAGGTAGTGGCACAGAGGGGTTTGGGCTGCTTAGTTTGAAGCAGTGGTTCTTACTGGTTGGGGTCAGAGAGAGTCTGGTGAAAACTATGGACTCTCTTTCAGAAAAATGCCCCAAATGCTGCCAGTATTTCCAGAGGATTCATGAACAGCCCCAAAACACATCCAAGGACTGTAATCACACCCCTGCATTAAAAGGATGGTCCAGGGGCGGACCGGTGGCTCAGTTGGTTGGAATGCGAGCTCTGTACAACGGGGCTGACGGTTCAATTCCCACATGGGTCAGCGAGCTGAACCCTCCGCAACTAGAATGAAGTTAATGAGCTGCCGCTCAGCTCCCGGGTGGCCAGATGGCTCAGTTTGTTGGAGCGCATCCTTTCAACCACAAGGTTGCCAGTTTGACTCCCGCAAGGGATGGTGGGCTGCGTCCCCTGCGACTTATAATGGCAGCTGGACCTGGAGTTGAGCTGCGTCCTCCACAACTAAGATTGAAAGGACAACAACTTGACTTGGAAAAGTCCCGGAAGTACACACTGTTCCCCAATAAAGTCCTGTTCCCTTTCCTCCAAAAAAAGAAGAAGAAAAAAAAGATGGTCCAGCTACGCATTCCTCCAGGTGGGTGGTACCGAGGACAGAAGTCCTTGGGTTTACGTGATCCTGAGTGAGTCACTTACGTCTCTGAATAATTATTTTCTCCTAGAGAACTATTATCCACCCAGCCCAGGTAAAGCATCATTTGGGGATCAATTGAGATCATGTCTGTGAAAGTGCTTTGAAAACTGAAGCTAAGTAACACAAAGGTAAGAGATAATTAATGCCAGGAAAGGGAATATAATGAGGCCCAGCCCTGATATGTGGTGAAGGCATCATTCTTAGAGAGCATTATCGGCTCCCATGCTACCACTGCCTGCTGTGAACTTGGCCTTCGCCCCCAGGAACGGCTGATAAAGGCCTTCACTACTCTCCACTTCTGAGGCTTTGAGACTTATGCTGACGCAGCTAAAACCTCAATTAAGTGGCTGGATGTTGGAAAAGAAGTGTCGGGGCTCGTGGTTCACAGATAGCAGTTTCTAGGTTGTTATAAAGATTAATGATTAATCCTTTCCTGCATGCTGGAGAACAGGCAGGAGCTGGAGAGAGGCCTTGCACAGTGACTGAGAGCAGGGCCCACCGGTACGTCCTGGCTCTGTGTGACCACAGGTTGGCCCTCCTCTCCAACCTCCAGGGTCCCAACTGTACAATGAGGGTCTATGTTCCAGCAAAGTGAACTTGCAGCTGAAAAATTCTGCAAAATGTAATAATAAACCCAAATACCTTATGAGAGAGATCTAAAGGCCTTCCAAGTTATCTTCCTGCTCCCAGTAGCCATTGCCATCTGACCTCATGCCCCAGCTTGAACTTCAGGTTCTAGATACATCAGCCCCTGCGCGCGCGTGTGTGTGTGTGTGTGTGTGTGTGTGTGTGTGTTGAGGGGTGGGGGTGGGGGAGGAGAGCGACAGAGCTTGTCAATGGGAATATTCTGAATACAAATGGCTGCTCCCTTCTCCCCAGGATAAATCTGAATGGGGGAAGGGATTCACACACTGGTCTTCCATCTACCCACACCCACGTCCTCAGACCCTCCGAGGCAGAGGGCCGAGGGCAGTGCAGCAAAGGGATGTATTTTGAACACCCTACTCTCAAACCACCTCCCTACACGGGCTTCTATTTGGAGGGCAGGAGGGAAGTGCTGCCTTTCTTTCATCTTGTCCTTGGAGAGTGGGCCAGATGAGGCTCGGAATGTCTCTCTGACTTCCCAGTTCGTGGCTCAGCCGCTGGCGTGCAACAGGAGCTTAATAAAGGGCCCTTGGACAAATGAATGAGGCCTTCTCCCATGCTTTGCTTAAACCTTCTCATATCCTTCCTCTGCTTGCTGTCTGCCGATTCGGGTGTCTACTCTCCTGACTTCTGCTCAAACTGTGCTTCCCCTGGATACTTCCAGCTGAACCCTCACCTCTCCCCAGTTCTGTGGCCCCAGCCCGTGTCCCTGTGTCCCACTAAAAGCTGCCTGTGTACGTACTCTCGTAAGCAGCACTAAGACTATCTACTGAGCAGCATTACAGATTATCTTTATTATGACTGCTTAAAACAAATAGCTCACTCTGTGCAGATGAGAAAAGTTGTGGCTTCTGTTTCCTGTAATGAGTCTAATAAATATTGTCACACTCTCCACCTGGTAGGGTAGTGAAAGAAACATCCAATAGGCTAATTAATTGACAGGTGTGGGGTAATTCAGTAAATTCAGAGTTCAGCTTTAAGGAAACATTTTACCCCTCCTTTCCCCTTGGTAGTGTGGCAAGTAGTGCTCATGGTAGTGGGGGGAGGATGGATCCCCAGCTGACCTTTGGGTGGCTCTCTGTTCTACGTGACCATCTGTCTGGGCTGACCAAGTCTTTCCCTGGCCCTTCTGGGGACATCTGCTACTGCCATCAATGATGGGTGTGACTCCTGGCTTATTCTCTTGGTACGGGCAATCCACTGACCACCTCCTCTGTCATTGAAAGCTCTGATGACCCCCAAAGCACAGTTGTAACTCCCATTCAGTCCAAGACCAATGTGTAGTCCCATGTCCCCAAACAGATTCTTATTGGAAATCCCCATGGGGACAGGCAGGAAGCTGGGTCTCTTCCAGGTCCTTGCACATCATGACGTGCGAAGGGCTTTGGGAATGTCAAATCAGGCACTCTCGCCCCTCACCCCCAAGCTGCCACAGTCCCCAGCATAGGGCTTCTCCTTCCCCCCAACTCCTGCCACCACCAAAGTTCTAAATGGAGATCAGGGCACAGAGGACCTTCTGCTTTTGCCTTTCCCCTCAGTCTCGTCCGCTTGCCTCCTCACTCTGGGACTTCAACCTGGAGCAGCAAGGCCAGCACATGAGTCTGACCACCCATGACCCCAACGCGGCCCATCTTCTCCCCACAGTTCCCTGGCCCAGGAGGGTAGGGTCTTCCCTCTTCACTTTCAGCCCTGCTCCCCTCACAGCCTCCCTACCAGAGAGTGGTCCATGGACGGCAGCATCAGTGTCACCTGGGAGCTTGTTAGACGTGTAGACTCTCAAGCCCTGCCCTGGACCCACTGAACTGGAATTTGCATTTTAACAAGATGTGTAGGAGACTCATGTGCACATTCAAATTTTAGAAGCAGAACTGCTCCCGTCACATCCTGGGCGCTTGCCGTGCTGTCTGTTGTTGGACTTTGTAATCGGGTCCTCTAGGCTGGTTCTTCATGTCTTAGTGGGAGCTCAGTAAATTTAGGAAATCCTTTTCTCTCTTGCCAAAGCCCAACTTCCCGATACGGCAGACTCAAATATCCTGCCTCGGCGCGTTGGCTGTCACAAGCTGAACAGTGGTGACTTTTCCTTATTCTCGATATTCTTACTGTCACTATCCTAACCCTCCCCAAGGCATATCTGAAAAATAAGGGAGGGAAAACAAAGAGACAAAGATACAAAACTGTGAAAGAGAGAAACACACTAACATATTTCAAAAACCGCTCTCTCCGTAACAGTAGCTTTTGCTGACTTGAGCTTCGGTGATGCCAGAAGCCTGTGTGGAAGGGACAGGATAGAAAGAGCTCTGGGCCTCAGTGCTGCACGTACTGCACAGAGGTCATCTAGGAGGGTGCTCTTTCCATGACACAGTGTCCCCTTCTTACCGGTGCAGATGAGAGATCCTCCAGATGGTGCCACACCCTGAGCAAGTGGACTGCCTTTATTTTAGGGGCTTAGAGGGGATAAGCGTTTCTCCCCTTTCACTTTGGCTGCTAGGAAGCTTAAAGCCAAACCTGTGGTCCAACAATAGTGTATAATTATGTACAATACATTGGACTTATTCCTGGCATCACCCTTCCTCCTTACTTTTAATATATGTATTTTATTAAAACTCTTGTTTTCTTATAAGCCACTTTAAATCTTTACCGAAGCCAGATGGAATAAATTCCTAGGCAGGTCTAGTTCTAAGTCCTTGACTACAGTTTTCCCCACTTGATTTTCACTGGTGTTACTATCCATTCCTCCTGATAAGAAAACAAGTTCAGAGCAGTTAAACAAACAAGCCAAAGGCAGGGCAGTTGCTGCGTGTCTAAGCCAGGTGTTCGGCTCCGTGTTCCGAGCCTGGCCTCCAGTAGGAAGCAGTTGGATGTGGTTCTCACGGCAGGTGGGCCAGCGCTGTGCTGAGAGGGAGCAGAAGGGAGGCTCATGTCAGACTAGTACTGTGCTCTGTGACTCTCTGACGAGCATCATGGGGATTTGTCCAGCAAGCTCTGAGGCAGCCAGATCCTGCTTGGGAGGCTTCTGTATGCTGTGTCGACTATTTCCCCAGTTAATTGACCATGAAGTTTCATGAGAACAGCACTGGGGCCAGTGACACTGTGACTGGAGCAGGCGAACTTCTCTGTGGACGTGTGGAGCTGTTTTAAAGGCGTGTGCCTGTCTTGCCCCCAAGGCCCTACGTTCTTACGGTGGGGCCTGTTGTCCCCACATTGCTGGGCACTCTAGGGGAACAGGTTCCTCCAAGACTCAAGGTAAGCCTGCCCTCCTAGAAGGAAGTTAGGATGACTGCAAAAATGGTACAGGCCGCTTTTAAAACGGAATGAAGAGAATTTATAGGTACCAAGAAGAAAGGATTGTTGTTCATTTCTAAAAGCAAATTAACGAACAGTGCATAAATTAAGATCCTATTTGTGAGTGCAGTTTAAAGACACATAGTCAGAGGCAAACAGGTAGAGACGCACCCTACAGATCCTATACACAGAGACACCCCAATGCCCCTCAACACTCAGGGAGTCCAGCAGGGAACACCAAGCACCAGACTGTTAACAACTACTTCTGGAAAAAGTGCTAGAAAGTGAGATGATGGGTGAGGAAACTTTTACCTTTGTATTTTTACTATGTATATTTCCATACTATTAGAATTTCTTACATTGATGTTATTACTTCATAACTTAAGGAAAAACTGATGTTTCTAATGTAATGAATATGAGCCACGGTGAACATTTCCTGTGAATGTGTAAGATTACAGAGGGGCCAGTGTGTTGTCTCATAGAAAAGGGGGAGCAGGCAGGAGGAAGAGGGGTCCGCTTCCTGACTGGGTCACCCTAGGGAGTCACTGGTGTAGCCTTAAGGTCTGGCAAGCCCCAGAGCCAAGGCTGTGGTCGTGGCTGTCAGAGTGTAGAGGCAGAGCTTTTGGGGAGGTAAGCAAGGGTGCCCCTGCTGGCCGGTCTGAAGGTACTGTTGAACCCAACCTTTCAGGTGCAGGAGGCTCTTAGGCAGCAGCCCTCAGCTGACCAGTGCAGGGTGGAGGAGGGGCAAAGTGAGCCGCATTATGGGGAAGGCGGGCCCTCACACGCCCTTGGATTCCATCCTCTTCGCTGTGAAATCCATCCAGCCAATACGGATCCCTATTTTCCCGGTTGCCAAGTCACAATAAACAATAACCCTTTCTTGTTGGTAAATACGAATTCTCTCCTTTCTTTTTAAAACAGCTGCCTTGTGTTATCTTTTGCTTTCCTTCTAGGAGGGCAGCCTTTCCTGGAGCCTGTGAGGGAACTCCCTTGCCTAGAGGAATGGGCTTTGTCCTGCAAGGAGGGTCACCTGAAAGCATACAATACCTCAGGGGAGAACAAGCCTGAGTGAGGTGGCCTTGGGGAGGAAGCTGGGCAGCCCGAGGGTGTTGGGCCACTGGGCTGGGCTTTTGAATAAATGGAGAGCTGTCAGGTGGAATGAGGGAAAGTGCTGAGGAAGGGGGGAGGGCAGTCCTGGGGTTCTACTGGGGTTGCTTCAAGACCATCTTTCATACAACCCCCCACTAACCATCTCCCCTGTGGGAGTGGAAGGCCACTGGACTCTAACCATGCCAGCTCTGCGTCCACCTTCCTCAGTCATTCAAATGTCTCGGGTAAAGCCATGGACTATCACCCTTAACCCATCAATCATTATGGCATACTAGATGGTCTGGGACAAAGCTAACCTTTGGCTGCCTTGTGGAGGCAGTCAGTCAGTCAAGGGTTTTAGAAACCAGCTGTGTCTCTTCGGAACTGTGATCTCTGAGCTTTGGTTTCCTCGTGTAAAATGTGCTACTAATGATGCCTATTTATCAGGGGTGTTGTGAGGATTGAATGAAATAATGGGAAAACAGCATTTAACCAATGCCTGGCATATAATCTCTCATTAACAACCAATTGCACCAGCTGTGTGGGAAGCGTGGGACTTCATGTCTAACAGAATCATGGCGCCACCTTGTGGTTGCTGTCTCTCAGAACAGCTGGTTAATATTCAAATCCAATGACCCTTTTTCAAATCTTTGTGAGTGGGCGGTGCTTGGTAAAACTCATTATGTAAAGTATGCAATGTTAAATATGTGTTGGTGTCTAGCAAAGCATCTTAGGTCTTAGAAAGAGATGTTGGAGAAGCATCATTTCGGAGCACCCCCCACCTCCCCACGGAAGAGATCTAATCTATCATCATTGTCACATACTCTGAGATGTTCCCAGCTTTAGGAGTAAACAAGAAACAAGGGTTTGTTCACTTTAGAGCGGGGAGTGGGGAAGCATATCCAAGTTAAAAACGTCTTTTTTCCAAGCCTCTGACCACTTTCCGGTCAGCCTACTCCTCCTCTTCCTGTTTCAACCCTAATCACCACCTCTTCTTTTCTTTTTTAAACTTTTTTTAAAATTGGCGAATATTGGGGAACCGTGTGTTTTTCCAGGACCCATCAGCTCCACGTCAAGTCGTTGTTTTCAATCTAGTTGTGGAGGGCGCAGCTCGCTGGCCCATGTGAGAATGGAAACATCGACCTTGGCGTTATGAGCACTGCGCTCTAACCAACTGAGCCAATGAACTGCGCACCACCTCTTCTAAAACTGAAACCTCCCATTCCCTGCTCCCCTTTCCTGCTTCATTCTGCTCCTTAGCACTAACATGCCCTATACATACGTAGTTCCTTTACTGTCTTGCCCCATTTGAATGAACTCTCCATGAGGGCAGGGGTTTCAGTGTTTCTTCATGGCTGTATCTTCAGCACCTTGAACAGTGCCTGGCTCACAGTAGCTGCTCAATTGTGCATTGATTGAAAGAAGGAATGAAAATGAAGTTGGAGTCAGAGATGGGAAAACTAGAGAAGCTCTCAGCATGCCACAGATTTAAAAATGGAAACTTACTTCCGAAGGTAGAACAAAAGTTTTCTACAGAAAGGGCTGGTTTCATGAGTGTGCCACCAGTGCAGTCACACAATCCCCACAGGTAGAAAGGACCTGGCATTCAGAAGGGCCCAGGGGTTGAATGCTCTGTGACTGCAGTCTTGAGATTCTTTTTTTCTTTTTTTTAAAGATTTTATTGGGGAAGGGGAACAGGACTTCATTGGGGAACAGTGTGTACTTCCAGGACTTTTCCAAGTCAAGTTGTTGTCCTTTCAATCTTAGTTGTGGAGGGCGCAGCTCAGCTCCAGGTCCATTTGCCGTTGTTAGTATCCTTTGCAGGAGTCGAGGAGTCGAACCAGCAACCTTGTGGTCGAGAGCCCGCTCTAACCAACTGAGCCATCAGGGAGCTCAGTGGCAGCTCAGCTCAACGTACCATGTTCAATCTTGGTTGCAGGGGGCGGAGCCCACCATCCCTTGCAGGAGTCAAGGAATCAAACCATCAGCCTTGTGGTTGAGAGCCCACTGGCCCATGTGGGAATCGAACTGGCAGCCTTTGGCATTAGGAGCATAGAGCTCCAACCGCCTGAGACACCAGGCTGGCCCCAAGATTCTTAATAATTGTATCTTTGAATTTGTGTTTCATGAGTCAAGTCCAATGGGCAACGGCACGTGTAGGGGCTTAGGGCCTCAGTGCATGCAAGGTCCTGCATCCTACCACCAGCTTCCCCACCCTTTAGTACACCAGCCTCCTCTTCTTGCCTGTACCCGTGACCTCTGCCACACTCTGCTCCCAGAAGGGACCTGATCATGGGCAACGTGCCCCAAAGCATCTCAGGACAGAGCATGGCAGCAGCTGCCCCCTAATTCCTTTCCACCATTCGGAGCTGGCAGACCCATGGCATGGCTGGTGGGCAGCCAGCTGGAGGCCATATCTTAGTAGGAGGGATGATCTAGGTCCCCTGATCCAGGAACAAAGAAAGTCCCAGCTTGGAGGTGTAAAGCTCCTCGGGGGTGACCCAGGTGCTGTGGGTGGGGGCAGTGGGTCTGCGGGAGAGATGCATGGCTCAACTTCTCCAACCTGGCAGTGCATAGGTCTGGTGGCTGGAGGAAGAGGGAACCTAGCAAGCACGAGTCAGGGGTCCCCAGATGCCTGTCACAAGCATCTGTGTGTCTTTGTCTCCTCTGGCCGGCTTGAGGCACCCTCCTGGATGAGCCACAAAATACGAATTATATAATTTCCGTGATTCTACACGAGCTAATGTGCTATTTGCCTTTAAAACTGGCACGGTACAACATAAAACATGAATAGTAAAACTCATGCAAATAATTCAAAATTTTAATTTTTCTTTACTTAGAACATTAAATAGCAAATAACACCACCATAAGCAGAGACCTTGGAAGAAAGGACAAAGCTTTCTATGGACCTTTCATGGTATGTGTTCCCTGCTTTTTGAACAAGGAACCCCACATTATTTTATACTGGGCCCTACAAATTACACTCAACATGCGTGTCTAAGGGACCATTAGGATTAATCTGTGGGTGTATCAGAAAGGCATGGTCATCAGTTTCTGACTGTGTTTAGACATCAGCTAGCTGTCTTTGATAGAATTACATTACTAATTAGGTAGAAAACCTATAATAAAATAACTAATAAAGGAGCTACTTTTTTCCATTTATGATTAACCCTTCATAACTTGGTCTTATTTCATTTAGCTAAAAGGATGAGCATTGTTAGGAAACCGTCACATGAAAAATGTGATGGGCACAACGAAGACGGCTAATTTATATTAAAAGTCAGACAAAAAATAGTCCATCAAAACCAAGGTAAATTGCCTTCAAGGGTGGGGTACCCCAACAAGTTTTGGCTTAAGTTGGGCTTCTCCAGCGCGGTACTGGTGGCATTTTGCTGTGGGGACTGTCCTGTAAATTGTAGGATGTTTAGCAGAACCGCTGGCCTCTGCCCACTAGACTCAGTAGTACCCTCCCTGCAATCATTACAATGTCCCCAGAAATTGCCAAATGTCTCCTGAGGAAGCACAATTGCCCCAGTTAAGAACCACTGGCTTTGATGGATAAATGAGATGGAGTCAAGTACCATTATTGCTCTTGTGAGTATCAGATCGATGTTCTTACCTAAACAGACCCCCTCCAACTAACGTCAACAAATGCAAGACACATAAATATAGGAAAACTAAAGAATTGTTTTATTTAGTGAGAAAGAGGTGAGCCAGCTTACATATAGTTAAACAGAATAAAAAGGGGGGAAAAAGAATACAGACACCACAGTGATGAATTTCAACAAACGTGACAGATTCACACTACAGAGCAATGGGATATTTGACAATGATATTTATAAGCAAGATATGGTATTAGTAACAAGCTTATATCCAATTAGGTTTTCTAATCTCTAGAACATTTAAAACCGCAGACTGTAAATTTTAAATCCAGATATGACGATTGGAAGCACTCAGCCATTTAAAACTTCTCAGTAAGTACTACTCCTGGGTAAATATTTTTTCCTGACATTATTTTTCTCTAACATTTAGCATGTACCATTTCTTATTCCAGTAGTAATCACACACAGGATTTAAAAGCCCAAGCAAGAAAGTGTCATTCTTTCTTTCTATAAAGGGTTCTTTAAAAAAGAAGAAAAACTAAAGGTGTGGGCATTTTATATAATTACTGCCGAAGAACAGCAAAAGCAATTCCAAAAGCTCACTGTACAGAAAGGCATGGCTCACAGAACCAAGTATATCAAGCTACAGCAGTTGAATATCAATCTTGACGGGTTTGGCAGCAGTAAACACTGTACACAGCTCTGTGTCTCCTGCTCAGCTAGCGCATGCCCAGAATCTGTCTGCTTTTCAGCTGGTAATTTTTTTCAATGTCTGACAGGGCTTGAGCACGCAGCTGGGCAGCATGAAGCCTTTTTTTCAGGTCTTTGCACTTGGCTTTGGAGGTGAGCTGACTATCAGAATTCTCACTCCTCATGACGTTCTCCTTACTCTCCCCGCTGAAATGAACTTTCTTCTTAATTATCACGGATGAAAGATCGAAAAGTTCTTTAGGAAGAAAAATAAAAAGGGTTTGTGTTATGCGAACAGGAGTTCAACTCCTCCATGCTTATGATACTTATCAAAAATATTCACTCAGTTCACATTTGAAATCTGGGTGCTTGTCTTAGTTTCTTGGGGACAGGAGGTAGGGGGCCTGAGGTTGGTAGAAATCAATCAGCCTTTTAATCCATTGTGCTGAAAAACTAATCCTGGAATGTGCCAAATATCAAGGAAAGTATGTTTTATTCTCTTAGTAATAGCTTTTCTCTTAAGGTTAAATGGGCCACAATATAAAACTTCTGGAAAGCAATGTCATTTATCTCCACTCTTGAAAACAAGTGCTATTCTACCTAGAACACATTATTTCCAGAAAAGTATGGAAGCAGAAGCTCTTTCTTATAGAGAGCACCCACAATTTGGTTAAATACTCAACAATACTTCAAAGCAGATTAAATGATCAGAAACTTGTTTATACAAGAACCTAAGCAAATTCAGTGTGGAAAAGGTAAATCAAGTAAGAGTATGGTGAAAAAGGTGAATTGTGCTCTTACATAAAAACAAATTCACTTAAAGCAGTAACACTATTAGCTACTGAGAGACTATTTGGAGGTTGCGGACCTGCAGGTTTGAATTCCAGAAGCTTTTTATTTTTCCTTTGTGTTCATTTAAAAAAAAATATGTTCAAGTATTTCCTGAGCTCCTTGTATGGGCCATTGTGGACCAAACAGAGGCCCTATTCTTGTAGGAGGAGATCCACCATAAACAAATAAACAAGCTCCATGTGGAGTATTTGAGGGGATGGGCTGTGGGGAAAATAACACAGAAAGGAAGACAGAAGTGCTGGGGGTTGTCACAGTTATAAAGGTTTCTTAACTGGTGACTTTTGAGCAGGGACTCGATGAAAGAAGTAAAGCCACAAGGCTATACAGAGGCGTAGGCTCCAGGCCAACAAAATGGCAAGGCCCTGAGGTAGAGTAGGCTGTCCAGAGAAACGCTGCTTTCCAACTCTCGTTGTCCGTGACTTCCTATCTGTATATTGTTTCTGCTTCAAACCACTTATTGCTTTAGCCTCACCTCCATTGTTTCAAATATCTCCACCTTTATTACTACAAATACCTACATTTTTATAAACCAACAGCATCAACTGTAAATCTTACTGATGGGATACTTTTGTAAGAAAGAAACGGGTTTAGATAAAGGATTAGTGCTTCATAAAATAGACTAACAAGAGCTTTAAAAAAGATGCTGTCACTTACTATGTGATCTTGACATATTTATGATGCTTTCCTCTTGTGTGAATTTGATAGCCCAAGGACGGGAGAGGAGATTTCCAACTGTCCTGAGTTCCCAATGACACCCACTCCTTATCTCTGGGCTCAGTACTTTAAAATACCTCCTAGCCCCAGTGGATACTCAATTCCTGCAGCCTATTTTAAGTATTTGCCATGATTCACATACAGGTAGGTTCTCTACCTACCGTGTGTCCTGATAAGGTGAAACACATCATTCTTCTCTAGCTCTTTCATCCTTTTCTCAAAGACCCTCAAACAAGATGACAATATACTTTAACTGGAAGAGCCGTCCCCAGTAGGGCCTTGCTAATTCTCAGCAATGGGTTTCATGCATGAAACTCACACAGATAAAAATTTCTCCTGCTCTATCACTGTAATTATGATTTAAGACTATTTTGTCATTATGGATAGCAGTGTGGAAACTAAGAAAAGCTGAAATAAATATTATGAAAATACTGGAACGATAGATAGCAATATTGAGGAAAAAGAGCTCGTTTAACGGAGGCAAAGCCCAAGTTTTGTGTAATCTTTGTTTCATTTACTTGATTCCCATCACCTATCACTATAGAGTTACTATAATCATCACACTTAGTTTTTTCCTCTGTTCTATTCACAAAATGTTCTCGTGTTGCCTGAAGTGACCAGATTTTCTCTCAACTTATTCAAGATAGAAATGACAGCCATCACGTATGAGGTATGATAAAAAAAATACGGTGAATATTTAAATTTAAAAAAATTTATTACAGTAAAAGACACATTGCCCTTAATCCCCCTCAAAATACTCCCCCTCACTTTGAAGACATTTATCCCATCATTCTTGCCACTTTCTGAAGCAGTTCTGGAAGCCCCCTTTCGTGTCTTTACTTCATCCTCCATCATGACAACGCTCCATGTCACACATTGCTTCTGGTATGGCAATTTCTGTTAATTATAAAACATTACGATGTGTCCTCATCTACCTTATTCACCGGATCTGGCACTGTGTGACTTTTGGCTCTTTCCAAAGTCAAAATGACCATCAAGGAAAATGTTTTGCATTGATTCAGGACATCGAGGCAGCCATGACAGCACAACTAAGGACACTCACAAAAGAGGACTTCCAGAACTGCTTCAGACAGTGGCAAGAACAAATACATGGTGATGGAAGGAGAACTGACTCTGGGTGGTGAACACACAATGGGATTTATAGATGATGTAATACAGAATTGTACACCTGAAATCTATGTAATTTTACTAACAATTGTCACCCCAATAAATAAAAAAAAAGAAAAATAAAGAAAGTGGCAAGAATAATGGGATAAGTGTGTTCGAAGCAAGGGGGAGTATTTTGAGGGGGATCAATGGCAATGTGTCTTTTACTGTAATAAATCTTTTTAATTTAAACATTCACCATATTTTTTAATCACACCTTGTATGCTGCTCTACTTGGTATGAGGAAGCCATAAAAATTCTGAGTTTCATTGGAAATTTCATTGGAATTTTGAAAACCAACAAAAAACTTTGAAAACCAATTTGTATCATAATCAAGAAGAAAGATTGAATGCTTTACATTTTCCATAATCTTAAAGAGTAGATTAAATTAGATTTAGAGTTTCTGTGAAATGAAGAACACATGTTAGAGCTGGTCCACTGGTATATACATTAACCATGTGTCACTAAAGCAGAGCACCTAGGACAATGCCCCCACAAGGTACAGCCCTGGCAAGGCTAACTGCCTTGTACGAGACCCTGTTGATATACACAAAGAGCATATGTAGACATTAGATAATCAAATTTTGACAAACACATGTTTCCATTTGAATGGTCTCAGCAAAGATCCAAAAGTGATGGCCTATTTCACAGTTGGCTTATCACGCCTTGTAAGCCACATTTTCTATGAAGGATGACGTGGCATGGATTATTTGGGCACGTGGCCACAGTAAAATCCTAGTATTTCTGCTTGAAAATGGAGAGAAATGCAGAGTTTTGATCATATACTCAGAGAAAACTCTGAAAAACACAGCATTGTTTTAAATGTCGTATTTAAAAAGAAAAAAACATCAAATAGTAAACACATAATTTGATAAGGTAAATAAAACTGAAGATGAAATCATTATGACTTATTGCCTCAGGCCTATGAACCCGTTACTGTAACAGAATTCTTACTTCCATTGAAATTCATATATTGAATTAACTCCATCTTAAAATTCGAGACTTTATAAATTAAAAGGGCTGCCAAAGCTCCTTGAAGCCAACACTGGTGCCCATTTCTTCATTGGCATCAGCAGCTTCTGTGCCCTGCGTTGATTCTCATACCTGGACTACTCGCCAGAGACAGCAGCTTCTGCTCCTTCATCAGGCTGTAATTCTTCACCAGGCTCTCTGCTCTGGCCACTTTATCCTCTGCCAGCCTCTCACGAACACAAAGCTCTCGTTCCTTCTCTTTAAAAAAGGAATGGAACAAGAAAAAAGAAATTAACAAGTGGCTTTGGATATAAAATGATTCACATTTGGTAGTCTTGTCACTTTTCCTAATCACTAAGACGAGCTTGCCTGACCAGTGATTAGAAATGCTTTGTGAAAGGTTCCTTAATGTATAACCAGGTTAATCTGATTGTGCTAGTTTTTAACTCAGTGTTTCAATATGTTGTGTGTTGTCTTAGTTTTCCTTGTAAGGACTGGTTTAAGCACAAGGACAAAGTTAGCTTCAGCCTGTGGTCAGGTTGTGGGAGAATAACTCATTTGAGGAAAACAAAACAAAACAAAAAAACAAAACACCGTTTCTGCCCACCAATGAAAGCGGGCAACAGTTCATTTTTTGGGTGTTGCCTGTCCTTACACTACAATCTTTCGTTTTTCTGGGTAAGTGACAACACCCAAACAGAAGGGACTAAACCACAGCTCAGTGAAGAGGTACTTCTTCAGATGAGTAACAAAGGCTGTTATTTATTAATGGCCCAGAACTCAGAAAGTTCAGATTTCAGTTGCTATATGATTTCAAAATACTATAACCAGTATTTTCTTTTTTTTTTTACAGAATTCTTTTGACAAAAGAGTAAAAAAATAAAAGGTTTCCAGGGAAGCATAGGTTTTCTGTCTACAGAAAGAATATTTCGCAGAGCTACATAATTACCATCAGGAAGTAAAATATTAACAAATGCATTGGATGTTCTGTAAGTACAATTAAATAGAAAAAGATTTATAAAGTCTGCACTGGGCTTGAAGCTGCAGAAGCGAAATCAGGTGAGCCATGAGGGAGGTAAGAGACAGGCATGACCCCCATCACTGTCTCTTAATGTTAAAATGAAGAGCCTCGGGGCTGTTGCTACCTTGCCTCACTCTAAAACCTTGATAGCAGCTCTTACTTTAGTGGAGTAGACAGAACTTCAACATCCAAAACTAATTAGCACCTAATCAATTAATATCCATCAGAGTATTTATAAACCTAGATCTCTTGAACCCACATTATTGAATTGTCTGAACATATCTAGTCCTACATAGTGTAGGATTTCAGACCTGGACTACATTGGGTCAGTGATTTCAGAAGGTAGGCGTTGGTTTTTATCATGAAATGCAGCAATTCTAAGACCTTCCTTTATAACAGAAAAACTTGAGGATATATCTATTAAAGAACAGAAAGAAAAAAGTGACAGTAAAGTGTAAAGGCTACATTAAAGTATAATGTATAGAGTACATGCTAAAGTCTACAAAGTCTATAGTAAAGTGTAATGTATACATAATGTATTATATATGTATACAGTGGTACCTTTGTTTTCGAATCTAATCTGTTCCAGAAGACCCTTTGAGTTCTGAAACATTCGAAAACCGAGGCAATTTCCTCATAGAAAGTAATGCAAAAGGGATTAATCTGTTCCAGACCTTTAAAATCAACCCCTAAAACTGCAAACTTAGCATGAATTTTACTATCTAATGATACCATAGATCAATAAACTTTAAGGCATTCGTAAACTGAAATGTCTGTCAACGGAGACGTTCAAAAACTGAGGTATCACTGTACTTTTTATATAATGTATACATGAAAATCTACAAAGTCTTCAGGAATGTATAATGCATACTGTGTTTGCGCCCTTACAGTTTGTGCCCAACAATACAATGATAGCAACTGATATCAGACAAAGAGTTAGTTCAATAGGAAGGTGCCAGCAACCTTGATTTACATATTTTACAATACATATTTGGTTTCTCAAGAATTTATAAGAATGTTCTAACAGAACACATACACATATAAAATACTCCTGTCACAGATTTTTACCCACATCACACATCACAGTAACCCTCCTATAGCTCCCCTTTGCTTCGCCCCATTTAGACTTACGCTCCAGTCTTTCTTCTCTTGCTTTGAGGGCTCGCTCTCGCTCCTGTAACTGTATTTCCTTTAGTTTCAGCTCACTCAATACAGGGCTGGAATCCTGCAACTTTTCTGGTTCTAATCGTCGCCCTCTTCTCTCAGGATTTCTTCTTTGCTCTTCTGCAACCAAATCGGCTATCAAAGGGTTCTCCAGAATTTCTTCAACACAAGGTCGATGGTAATACTGGGGAAACAAATATTCAGTCTTCCAGTCAGATTTCATAACAGAATACTCATCCAAAAACAGCAGTTACCTTAAAAGGGCATCTATTGCCAAGGCAAAAGAAAGTATTCTTTAATGGATGGGCCTTACCCACCTGGACAAATGAGTTCACTGGGGCTCCTACTCATGAAGTTCTGAGTCCACAAGGCAATGCACAGGTTTACTTATCTCTGTTCCCCCTTTAACCTAGAAGCCCCCATCCTCGTGCTGGCGCTCGGTAGCATCATTAGGGTCTGTTTTAGGGCAAATACTGCCCTTGCTTCTCCGAACTACAGTAAGCAGGACAGTGTCTCATGGACCTTCACCGATAACCTTCTTTGCAATCCCACAGCATTTAACTTTTACATCAGCCTGATCCCTAGGACATCTCCCTCCTCATTCCATGGCCAGTCATTTCCCCTCTAATCTTTTTAGCCGCCCCTCCCTCCAACCCCTTATCTCTGGTCTCCATCACTCTACCTCTAGCTGCAGTGGAGAGACTAAAGTCTCATCTGTGGCCCCCTCACCCCCACCTATCACTTTGAGGTAGGCAAGGACAAGGGGAACTGAGAATTCGGAACCTTTCTGCAATGGGGCTTGGTAGCAGGGCAGACCGTGGGAGGAAACAAAAGGAGAGAACAGAGGGCAGACCAGCACAGATATGCAATTTGCCAAACTCACATGTTTTCATTCGTGTTAACAGAGTAGATTTAGCTAAGGAAATATATTTACTGTTTCTTCAGTTTCATTGCTCTACAAGGAGAACTCAGACACCAACATTTAATTGAGAGATAGAAACAGACAATATCATCTTATAATGTTCACCTTTAAATTTAACATCCTCGTAATAATGTCATTCAATTCATCAGAGTAACGATACGGAATTCGCCTGAATTTGCCTTCTCGGATCTTCCCAGCTAATTCTTTCTGGTTGAAAGCTGTAAATGGAGGCCTAGAGGGAAAAAAATGTTTTTTTCAATGTAAAAATTAAAATACAACAAGAACCAAATTAAGAGCACGACTTAAGCTCCAGTTTCTATTTATGCGTATGTTTCTACTTCTGCCCTTTTCTTCTGTAGGTATGTCCCCGAAGTCTTGGCACTACTGACATTTGGGGTCACATGATTCTTTGCTGCGGGGGCTGTCCTCCTGTACATTATACTACGCTTGGCTTCTATGCACTGGATGCCAGTAACTTCCCTCGTAAAAACCACGGATGTTACCAGACATTGTCAATCATCCCATGGAGCAAAAGTGCTTCCCCCTCTGTAACTGAGAACCACTGCTCTACAGAATAGGTTAGGAGGGGGAAAAAATGAAAAGGACAAAGCATTGGAGCTCTTTCTTGGGCTCCCAGTCTCCAGACCTCTCCCCTAGATCTCTGTTTCATTTCTTCCGTAGGCCTGACCCTTTTGCTCTCCCCTTGAGCTAAGTATCAGTCTAACAAGGAAGCATCTAACCAAGTTGGAAGCTTAAACCAGTTAAGATCCAGCCTTAGGAGTTATATTATTAAGTTGTAAATAATTTTTTTAGCCTGTCCATCTACCTTATTTTAACCCAAGTCATGATTCTTTCAGACTTGAATATACACGGATGGTCAAACAGCTGAACCCAGTGAAAGGTGACAAATCTCTCTGACTGTAAACCTCAGACTAGAAATCTGTCTTCTTCATACTTACATTAATGCACACAATTCATACAGCAAACAGCCTAGTGACCAGATATCCGATTTCTCATCGTAGGACATACGATTCATCTGTTCCTTCAGGGGGACAAAAGGTAAGAAAGTACAAGGAGTTAAAAGTTTATTTTGTTTTAAAACTTATAAAATTACCCGAGACCCCCCCAAAAAAAAAAAAAAAAAAAGGAACCTTAAATTTTGGTAATTTTTATATTATTAATATTTCATACCTGTAACAAAAATTTCAACTACAAAAGACAGATTCAGCTTATGTCAGATCTTGCATCATAATAACAAAAGATTATACTTTATACTTCATCTTCAAATTTTTAGTGGAAAAAAAGGCAATGATTTCATCGTAATACACTTTGTCATATAGTGTAATTCATTCACTCACTTTCCTTCACAGATGTTTATCATTACTACAGGCGACTGAGAATTCAAAGGTGAATATGAGAGACCTCTACCCTCATGACATTCAGAATCTAGAAATTCTATTTTAAAAGAACCAGAAAAAATTTCACAACAACCAACACATATATTTAACCTTCATGTAAATGGATACAGACATAAATGACTAATTGAATTATTCACTTACATATTTTCCTTTAGTCCTCTGTATAAACTATAGTAGTAACTAACATTCTCATTTCCTGTTTTAATTGTTTGCCCTTCTTCCACACTTGTAGTAACAACAATCTACCATAGCTCTTATTCTCAACAGAGGGCACAGAGAGACACGACACCAAAATCTTAGTGTTTTAAAGTTCAACAGGTGCGTCTGATATTATTTCCTGACAATCAATGCCTTGGAGAAGGTTGAACTGATCTAATTACAAGGGCAGGAGGGAAAAGGAACAAAAGAATCCTGCAGGTTTCAAATTTTCCAAGAACCACTTCTGGATAATTTTCCTTTATGTTAAAGGCTTTCTATTTGGAATATGACCCAGTGAGAAAATGACACTGTTCTGGCCATGTCTAATCTTAGGGAAAAACAAAATCATTAATTTACAGTTTTATACTGCAGTTAAATTGGTTAACATAACTAAAAAAGATTTAGAAAAATCTTGTAAAACGTTTCTGAACTGCTAAAAAAAATTAACCTCTCTCCATTTTTATTTGCTCAGATTAATTCAAGATTTTCAGGCATCTAGAAAGTCTGTTAAAATGCAGAGTCCAAAGCCAACAGGCACTATTTAGAGAGCCACAAACGGTTAATACCCTTTGACCCAATGATTTCATTTTGAGAGCTACACACGAAGGAAATAAAAAAAACAAAAAAAGGAAGAATAATTCCTATGGTGATGAATTTTGGAAACAAAATATCCAGCAATAGAGGAAATACAAAAGCAGGTGGACTCGTCAACTCCCTTGTAGGAAAAGGCAACAAGAAAAAGAACAAATATCAAAAGTTAACACTGCAAAAACATGTTATCTGAAGTTAGTGAGCCTCTTGATCCCTGAATCTCCATGAACAAGAATCATCTAGAAAGTCTGTTAAAATGCAGAGTCCAAATTCACGGGGTTGGGGATTGAGGCCAAGATCTCTGCATTTTGAACAAATCCTCCAAATGAGTCCAAGCTCCAAGCCGGTATACAGGACCTTTGGCATTTTGAGAAACACAGCTCTTCAGGACAGAGACAAAACCTATTTCCTCTTTGTAATCCCAGAACTTAGCACCTGGTAGTCATTCAATAAATCATGACTTGAATTGCCGATACAGAGGCGTTTAATGGTCAGGTGGTCAATTTGGAAAAAATGTAAATATAAAATGAAACAGTATTATTAATTCTTGGCTATTGGATATTACTAAACACACAAATAAAAAAAAACACACCTCACTTTTCCTGCATTTTAATGCTTAGCATTAAGATGTTTAAGAAGTATCTGAATTTTGAAATACTTACAGGAGACATGTAGTAAGGTGTGCCAACAAATGTCTTTGCGAAACTTGTATCATGGTTTAATATTCTAGCTAGCCCAAAGTCTCCAAGCTTAACGTTTTGCTTGCCATCCAGGAAAACGTTGGCTGGTTTCAGATCCCGATGTAGCACAGTATGACCACCATCGCTTCGTCTATGACATTCTTTTAGGGCCAGAGTCAACTGAGTCATCACTCGAAGAACAAACTCTTCCTCCAAGTACTGTCTGAAACCAAAGAAGTTATCCAGTATATAACTTCTGAATAAAGCCATTACAAAGATGGGATTGTGGGAATTATCTAGTTTTCGAAGTGTACAAATAGGGAAATAAATATCACACTCTGATATGAAATACGGGTGTTGATGCACCAAAGATTTCCTAAAGTACTGCGGACCCACTACCATGTTTCCCCAAAAATAAGACCTAGCCAGACAATCAGCTCTAATGTGTCTTTTGGAGGAAAAATTAATACAAGACCTGGTCTTATTTTACTATAAGACCAGGTATAATATAATAGAACATAAAATAATATAATATAATATCGGGTCTTATGTAAGACCAGGTTTAATATAAGACCGGGTCTTGTATTAATGTTTGCTCCAAAAGATGCATTAGAGCTGATTGTCTAACTAGGTCTTATTTGGGGGTAAACAGGGTAAATATAAGGACACTCTTCCACATTACTAAGTACTTCCTGACCCTAAAACAGGATGTTTAACAGAAATGAAACGAGGCCCATTTTCAGCTTACATTCAAAGATTAACTTACCTTTCCTTGGTTCCCTTTGTAATTACACTAGCCAGGTCCCCTCCTTCACAATATTCCATTACGATGTACAGTGTTGTGTTGGTTCGGTCAATAATTCGATCATAGTAACGGACAATGTTTGGATGTTTCAGTTCACGCAGCAAATTCACTTCGGAAACAAGCATTTGTTTCTCAGCTTCTGTCATGGAGCCATAGTCAAGTTCTTTCCAAACCAATATCTGCAATAAGAAGTTCCCAAGGGAAGAATGAACTCCTTATACGCAAAAACAAAGAATGAATGTTCCAAAATTTACAATTTGCAAAAATTATTTCTCTCTTAAATAGATCACGGTGACTAACATCTACTTTAGTTTGATAAACGTAAGGACACCTGATTTTATTTCCATAATCTTGCTCTAACTTTTAAGCAGTAAATAATGCAATCAATGGGAGAGGGCGCAGGTGAGGCGCATTAGGCCTCCCCCAACTTCCTACCCTCACTTGCTTTGCCGGAGTTCAGAAAAAGGCTCTCTGGTCAAAGGGGAGGCAGAGGCAGTCCAAGTCCCCGCCGGTTCCCACCAGCCACGCTTTCCCAGGGTGAGAAACCTGAGTGAAGATCCCTCGGTCAGCAGCCAGGCAACTTCCTCTCCATCGTTGTTTTTCTACGTAAGGTCCGTGTACACACGTGGCAAACACGGACCCAATGCGCCAATAACGGATGTTTTAAAAGAGCTCTGATTGTCGAGACAGAAAGCTCCAGGTTCTGGTACCCCTTTCTCCTGTCCCAGAGTTCTACTCCTCTCTAAAAAAATAGCTCAGGAGACCGCTACCTGTCACCAACGGAAAGCCTTTAGCAGGAAAAAGGAAGGACATGGAAGAGGAAGGGGAAAAGAAGGAAAGACGCGGTGTCCCATCCCTTGAGCAACCCAGGACAGACACAGGTTAGGGGGAGATGGCTGACTCTTCCGGGCACGCAGCCTTGGAGACCCACAATCCCAGGCCTCTCGCTTCGGGGACAGAGGGCGACACCCCAGCAGGGGCGGAGACCAGGCAGGGCCCGCGCTCACCTTGCTGTCACTCTTCCTCCGGATCTTCTGGCAGCGACCGTAGGAGCCGGTGCCAATGGTGTGCAGCACCTCGTAGTCTTCCACCCGGGTCGGCATGGCCGGTTCCACCGCAGGACTCCAGCAGATCGCGCCGCAGCCGCGGAGCTACAGCCACCGACTCGCCACCACCCGCAAGACACACGGCCGCCGGCCTCAGTCCCCAGCCCCGTTTAACCGTCGCGGGCCCTGGCCTCGCAGTCTATTGGCCCACAGTGAGGAGGCTTCGCCTCTCTGATTGGCTAAGAAGAACACAACACCCTAAGCATGGTGGGAAGGCGTATCCCTAGGCAACCGCGTCGGCGTCCCTGTCGGCGTCCGCTTTCTACTCCTAGGAGGAAAGGGGCGGAGGTCGGTCGAAGGGAGGGCGGGGAAGAGAAAGTGGCAGCAAGGCGGTTTCTGCAACACTGTCGCTCTGGCTGAAGTCGCCAAGATAACCGAAATCCAGAGACTTCTCAGACTTCTTTGCATACTGCCTCAACCAAATGCCTTCTGACTTTTGCACTCTGACCCCTCCAGTTCCTGTACCCTGCACGCGCCTTCATCTTTCAGGTTCCTGTGCCCGGAGCCTGGGCGGGGTCACACTGAAGACTTAGTGAGAGCTGAGTACAGTGATGAAAACCCACAGTCCCTGGCTGAAGTACTAGCTATGACGTGGGACTGTGCCAACCCATTTATTTACATACATAGTCTCGTTTATTCCTCAACACAAACTTGTAAAGCAGGAAATAGTATAATGAGGAGCACAGAAAGGTTAAATTATTTGCTTTAGTCCCACAGCCAGGAAGAGAAGAATCAATGCAGAAACCTTGCATACTAGTATAGTAACGACTTAAAAGTTACACATGACTTTGTGAAGGGTGCGGTCATCCTACACAGACTATATTTTGAACACCGAATTTAGAGGCTTGTTCAACATGCAGTGGACGTGTACAAACGCTCGGGAAAGAATATGGAAGTCCCTGATGTTTGGAATATCCAGCAGAATATGATGGCTCTAAGGCAGACAGGTTTACCCTTAAGACTCCTAAAAAACAAAAACAAAAAAACAGACTACCAAATAGATTACCTGGGGTGCTGAACACATAATTAATTGGCAATACTTCATTGAAGGTAGCCTTTTCTGGGCACCCACAGAAACCAACATTTTCATCTGACCCAGCCAGGTGGAACAGTCCTATTTTTACTTGGGAGAGGGGACCTAGAGGCCTCCATCCATTGCATGTGCATTACCGGAAAGTTAATAATTTGGCAATGCATAAATAGGTCAATTTTCTTTAAATATCTGTTCAGCATGGGATTGAAAGGAACTTGATTTTCTATTAATAAGAATTGCAAACCTCTTTATGTTAAAAATAAGAACTGAATATAACATAATGCACTGAATATAACATAATTGGAATTCCAGCTAGGAGAATTTTTAACATGACATTCAAGGGCACTGTCTTATCCCAAAGGAATGGGACCAATTTAGGTTTCAAAAGTTATGTAAGGAGCTACAGTGGCTGTGTTAATTGGCATTATATTTTTTATTTTAGTACCCCTTAAAGATTGACATCCATGGAGCTCTTTGGCTGGCCTGTCCCAAATCCTTCACCTTCTCTCTGGCCACTCTTTTGCTCTTATGCTTTGCCCCAATTTTCCAAACTTGACACACTTTCTCAGCCCACACCACCACCACCACCACCTTTGCACCTGATATTCCATTTGTCTGGAATACTTAGTCCACCTGACTGCCTTATCCACTCCTCCATCCTGTATCATGATCATGTCTGCCTGGAGGACGTAACTTGTCTTTCAAGATTCAATGCCAACTTTCTCTCCTGTACTCTGGGAAGCCTCTTCTGGCACACTAGAACAAGCAATTCCTCCATCTATAGTGTTCACAGACCACTTGGTACAAAAATCAACCCTCAACTTGTTATTTTTCATTATATGTTTCCATGGGTCTCACAGTAGCTCAACTCCAAGCTCCTCATAGCTAGCATAAGTCCTGTAATAAAGGTGTCATGCAATAAATCTTTGTTAAATGAAAATGTGAGAAAACAGCTTGTTAATCATTCAAGGATTTGGATGAAGCCCTCTAGTACTCATGTTTCAAATGTCCCCAGCACTATGGCAGAGAATAAATATTGGGGACAGGATCATCCCAGGAATATGGAGAGTGGCTCCTAGGCTCATATGTTCATTCAACAAATATTTACTAAGCACTTACTATCGCCCAGTTTAATAAATACCCAGCATATAATTGATATGCTGGGTGTTCATTAAAAAAGAGACAGTGTGACCATGATGACCATGATAAAGAAAAGAGTGACATAGGCATGACATGACAAACACTAATGACTGGCCAGAGATAGCGCATATCATTGGGTGGGACTGAGGGGCAGTTCAGCACAGCAGAAACCACTGGACACCAGAGTGGAAAGAGACACTGGTGGCCGAGGAGCATGAGGAGTCAATAGGGAATACTTTTACAGGAAACACCTCTTCCTGGGTCATTTACTCCCTCCATCCTTCATATTCCGCCCATTCTTTAAAGACAGCTCATGCCCAGCTTTTTCCCTGAAATTTTTTCTGACTGCCTTCAACCCACTGTGATCTCCTACGAGAGCAATTATCTGTTCCTTACTCATTTAGAATGTGCCATATACTAATCTACATTACCAGCTTCTCTTGTATATCTGACTGATTAAAAACTCATTCTTCAACAAATATAAATTCCTCTTAAGTAACTAATGTATATGATTTTGTTGTTTGTTTTGTTCATTGCAGCACCTCCAGCACCTAAAACATGTCTGGAATGTAGTAGGCACTCAATTAGCATTTGTACCTTGAATGAATGAACAAACGAATGTACGAATGAACAAATAAAGCCATACCTTATTCATTGCCCTCAGTGTCCCTTCTTATGTTATATTAAAGTCCCACTAGAGGGCTGTAAGTAACTTCATAACAAACAAAGAGTTGGGACTGCCTCACCAGTCCACCCACAGAGGCCTGGCCTCATAAGAAACTTTGAGATTTTCATATTGAGCATTTCAAATCCCAGAGAAGACCTTTTTTGTGTCTTGGAGCAATTTGAAGTCAGGGATTATGGAAATTCTTTAAAGTGCTTGATAAAGATTTCTAGAAAGAAAAAAAGGAAGGCTTCTTTGTTTATAGCAATCAGATGCTAAAAGATGCTTTAAAAAGGTGCGTGACAGAGTACATGCTCAATAAATAACCATGTTCTAGAGGAGAGTATGAGATGTTATGGAGACTGGCCATAATAGCAACACAGCATTTGATATAAATAGAAGGACAAGATACCTGTGAACTAAGAGACAGCTTTGGATTTAGTGGCAGGCGGCTGATGGGAGAAAATGATGAGAAGAAATTTATCTGTGAAACCAAGTAGTGTTTAATTTTGAGCTTCATCACATTTTATAGAGGGATAGTGCCAAACTAGCACCCAAGAGTACAAGTTAGGGGAAGGCTGACTTTTGCTCAATGCAAGGATACGCTTTCAGACAAAGAGAACCATTTACACATTTTGCATGGTTTTTCATAATATTTGTGAATTCAGGACATTTGTTATCTCTAAGAATATTGATAATATAAATGGGTTAAGAAGACTGTTAACAGTAATCATGGGTGGTAAGTCTGTAGAATGTTTCTAAGGGACTAAAGGAGCTTTCAGAGAACAGTCCCAATTTTCCCTTTAGGAGCAGCACAGTGAAGCTGTAGGAGTGGTGGGTATGAGGAGTAGGAATCCAGGTTCGTCTAGCTCTGTTTTGATGAGCTCTGTTTTGATGAGCTATGTGACGTAGGGAATGCACTCAACCTCTCTGGGCCCTAGAAAATAAGAGTGTGGGAATAAATATGCCCAAAGAGGGGCAGAGTGGGAAAGGAGTTGGGAGGAGGTCCTGGAAGTTATACTGGGCAGAAGGGGAAGAAAGGTCAGCAAACAGCAAGGAAAGTGACCGATGAGGTAGGAGGCAATATGGAAATTATTGATAACCCAGAGTCCATAGAGGAGATGGTTTTAAGCACATGGCAGTGGCCACAGTGCCAGATGTTGCAGACAGAGCAAATAAGGTACGGGCAGAAATGAGAACACTGGATTTGGTCATCTGGAAAGTCTAGGTGGCCCACCCAACAGCATTTTTAAAGTCACGTGGGGCAGAAGCCAGCCTGCAGGGGTCGCAGAGGGATCAGATGGTGAGGGAGGGTAGACAAAGTGTGCGTGTGTGAGTGGTGTGTGTGTGCGTGCATGTGTGTGTTGTGTGAGTGTGGTGTGTGTGTGGGGTGTGTGCATGTGTGTGTGATGTGTGAGTGTGTTGTGTGTGTAGCTTATGTGTGCGTGTGTGGTGTGTGAGTGTGTGGTGTGTGTGTGGCGTGTGTGTTGTGTGTGGCGTGTGTGTGCATGTGAGTGTGGTACGTGTGTGGCGTGTGTGTGTGTGTGTGTGTGTGTGTGTGTGTGTGTGTGTGTACCGTCCCAGGCAGCCTTCCAGGACGGCTGCTGGCCCTGCCTTTCTGCCTGTCTGCACCTTAGTCCTGTGCCCCAGGAAGATGGCTGGCCTGTCCCGGTGGCCTTCCCATCCTCGTTGTCACCATTCTCATTACATCAGCCTGCAGCTGACTTCATGTTACCCGCTCATGACATGTCACCTCATAGGAGTGTGAAGGTTGTGACCACAATGACCCAAATGCAATCGACAGAGACCTTGGGAGAAGCTACGTGGGCCTGCATTTGCTTAGTGAGGAGGTTTCAGAAGAAGTCAGAGGAGGAACTCCTTTTTTGACTTTCAGGGGACAGAACCAAACAGCTGAGGCACCAGAACAGTCAAGGTGCGTCATGAGCTCCCGGCGCTTCTAAGCAGCAACCAGCTTGAGTCTGGATTCAGTCCAGAAAGTCCAGAAGGAAGAGCCCCATTCTTTTTTTCTTTTTTTCTTTTTTAGCACCAATCCTTTGACGAAACCCAGCAGGACGGTAACCTCAGAGCTGTTGCCTATGACAGGAAGACGTCCCAGGGCAGGGACAGAAAGGAAAGCTGTAGCTAGTCCGCTCCCTCCAGGTCTCAGCAGGGTGACTGGTCACTGAGCTCAGGCCAGGCGCTGCGTGAGCATCATCTTGCTCCACGTCACAACTGCCTGTGGGGAGTTTACAAATGAGGAACAAGATATTAAAAGATTGACTCAGGGTGGTGTGTGCCAGAGACAAAATGAAGGCCGGGTGGGGTCCCCATTGGATCCAGGGTCTTGGCAGCTGGTATGTGGAACTTGCCTAGTTACATTGAAGGCGGAGGAGATTTTTAAAAATCAGCAGCAACAACTCAACGTCTAGTTGAGGTTCTGTTATAACAGCTGCACCATGAGGTCTGGCATCTGCCGGCTGACCTGCCTTCACCACCCTCGCTGGACCCCAGAGAGCTCACCTCCGGTAACAGTGTGACATGGCAAGTCCGTGTGGGGGCAGCAGAGCTCTGAGCTCCTGCTCCTCAGTCACAGGACCTGGAGCTGAGGCTGACAGCCAGCCCTGCACACACAAGCTGGAAGACCATGGGCACTTGCTCCTTGAGTCCCAGGCACCTGCCCTGTAGAATGGGGGAATAATTCCTACTTCACAGGGTTTCACTGTGGATTGAATGAAATCATGTATGTAGTGTCTGACCTGCTGTACACGCCCCAGATGTGATTGCTATTATGGTTTTCAGTATAATTGTCTCACAGGTGGAGCCATGGAGGGAAACACAGCACTAGACTTTCTGCTGACTGCTGGGGCTCCCCCAAGGGGCACTTAAACAACTAGGTCACCCTGGCCAGCATATCCGAGCGGATACACTTCCCCGCTGGCCTGGCTCCTTCACCTGGCCTCTGCTTCTCCTGCCTCCAAGTGGTAGTCAGTCCTCAGCAGGTTCTCAAACCTGCAACAAGGGCATTCAAGGGCATATAGCTCTCAAGTCGACACAAAGGGAGCTAAGCCAAGGCACGGCTGTTTTCAGGGTGGTTTTAAATTCACTTCCCCATTTATGAGCAGATGCAAACAACTCCCAAGTGCCTGCCTCCCCCTTCTTCTGGTGCTCTAACCTCTCTCTCTCTCTCTCTCTCTCTCTCTCTCTCTCTCTCTCTCTCTCTCCATTATCCATCCAGGACAGAGAAGCAGTTGAAGGGAGCTGAGGAGAGACCCTCGTCCATGGCCCCTCAGACCTAATTCCCTCCTCAAGTTCCAGAACTGGCTTCACTCTGACCTGAGACACGATGCAGAGACCTTACTCTCTCTCTCTCTTCTTTTTCAGGAAACATCTGGAAACTCCTCTGGGGAGATCTGCCACATGGACTCCTGCATATTCTTGTAAAGTTTTCCATGTGTTGGATATTATGAGAAATAACATATATCTTTTTCCCAAATACATAACTTGAACCCAGAGCACGCTGTTCTCAGTTAAATCCTGCTTTTAGGGAACCTAACACATGAATCGGAATCCATCAGAGTAATTTGGGGAAGGGGATTACAGATGTTCCTCGACTTATGATGTCGAGGTTGGGGTTATGTCCCAACAAATCCATTGGAAGTTGAAAATATCATAAGTCAAAATTGAATTTAATACACCTACCCTACCGAACTTCATAGCTTAGCCACCCCTACCTTAAACAGGCTCAAAGCGTTACATTGGCCTATAGTTGGGCAAAATCACCTAACACAAACCCTATTGTATATTAAAGTGTTGAATATGTCATGTAGTTTACTACACATATCGTTTTCACACCATCTTAAAGTCGAAAAATTTTAAGTCAAACCATTGTAAGTCAGGGACTGTCTATATTTCTGACAAAAACCGCTCATCATTTTAGAAAAGCATTTGCTACTCATTTTAAACACCAGTTTTCCTGAGTGCTCTTTAAACATGGTTTAATTGAAGCCTATTCTTTGCATTTTTGTTTTTCCGGTGCAATTTTGTGGTGCACAGAGAGAAGACCTAATTTGAGAAAGGCACTGTGTCTGTCAAGCATACACCTGCCTCATGGCGCTGCGGCCCTCCCACCTCCCAGCACCCTGGGCAGCAGTGCCAGGCTGTTGGGTGAGCTGAGGCCACAGTTACACTTGGCATTTCTGATGTGGCCACGGAGCCACTCATCCACGCCAGGCATTGTGCTACCCACTCTTCTCCTTTACTCTTCACCAAATACCTATCATCGGAGCATTAATTTATTCCCATTTTCCAGGAAAGATAACCGAGGCTCAGAATGGTTATGCCTAACCATTCTGAGGTCATCATACTAAGTTCTCATCTGAAAAAGAGAAAGCAGAAACATGCCCCCACCCTGGAGATCCTTGAAGGTCTGGTTCCCTGATCTCTGAGAATGTTCCCCCATGACTCCCCAGACCACCCAAAAATCACGTGACTCCTGCAAGGACTCTGATCAGAACTAGGATCTGCACGGAGGAAAAGTCAGGGGTCGGGGAATGTGACAAGCCTGGCTTGGTGAGTGTGCTCGTCACACTGGGTTGCCACACACCATAGGTAGGCTTGTGTGCGTGTGTGTTGTGCTCACAGAAAGAATGGTGCAGGTGGGGACAACGGTCATTTTTACAAATGGAAAAGCTGCAGCCTCCCCACAGCCTCACTACAGAAAAAAGGAAGCCAGACCAAAAGTGAACAACTGGACCACCGCAAGCTCTGCCTTAGCACAGAGCTGACGCGGGACTTCTTGTGAGAGAAAAGATGAGGCCGCCCTGGCCACACGAGCCTGGGGCAGGAATGGCACTGTTCAGCATCATCCTTTCATCTAAGGACCAAGGCTGATGGCAACTCCCCATTCTGTTCTTTCTTCTCTGCACCTCCAACCCCTAGCCGTCAATGATAGGCCTAGCAGTGGGCCCAGCAGTCAGTCCAGCGGGGCGCTGGCCTGGCCTGGGGACTGGCAGGAGCAGGTAGCCAGGTGGGTAGGGCAGCACTGAGAGGACATCGGGCTGCCTAGGAGACCTGAGGAATCCAAGGCATCAAGCAACACCCAGGGACTCCCCAGCATCCCAGGTGAATGCAGAACCTGGGCTATTTCAGTGCCACAGAATCTTACCTCTGTGCTAACAGTGAAGGAAGGTTTGCGGCACATCCCCAGAGCAAGATTATGGAGAAGGGGGGCTGTAACTCCTTTAGCTGCTCTGCAATCTCTGTTTTGTCATTTGTGAAAGGAGGGGTCTGCAGTACTAAAAAGCGGTCAAAGGCACCAAAAACAAGACAGTCTAAGAAACTGTGGGAGGAGCCATGACAAAGACTACTGTGTCCTGTGACATCTGGATGCCATCCTGGAACAGGAAAAGGACATTAGGTAAAACACTAAGGAAATCGGGATCAAGTATGGACTTGGTTAATAATGTAACAATATTGATTCATTCGTCATGACAGATGTACCGAACACCAGGGGAAACTGGGCGCAGGCTACATGGGAACTCTTGTACTTGCTTCACAACTTTTCTACACATTGAAAACTCTTCAAAAATAAGACAGTTATTAAAAAAAAAAAAAGAATTGGCCTATTCTCTCAGTCTGTGAACTAAGAATTTTGCTCTCCTTTACCCAATGTGGATTTCTAACACATCTTTTCAAGTAGTTTGGCAGCATCTTGGACCTTTCAGTTAACAATGTGCTAATGACCAGTTTCCTTAAAGGAGGTCCAGCAGGGGTCCTGCCAGGCGCCTTCTCCAGCAGTCTGTGACACGGTGACAGTAACACAGTGACCATAATGTAGCCACTCTTCTGGGGCATTGACTGTGTGCCAGCAGAGGCACCGCAACCCTGAAGACCAGAAACTATTATTATCTCTGTTTTACACACAAGGAAACCAAGCCTTCAAAGGTTAAGTAATTTGCCAAGGTCAGACCACTAGAATGTGCCAGAGCTGGCATTGCCTCCTGAACCCAAAGTTCATATCCTAACCGCTGCTAAAGAAATGAAGTGGCACTTATTTTAATACATTTTATAATTAAGAAGCTTCCCACTGTTCCAGACCAGAGGGCACTGCATTCCAAACCCACATACTCTGAATTCTAGGAATCAAAACCCATTGGCCAGAGCATGGCTACGTTCCCACAAATTCTGTGTGCAGTCTTTGTGGAGACCAGCCTTCCTGCAGCAGCCTGAGGCTTTCCCAGACTCTGTTAAATATTGGCAAGGTCCTGGGTCTCCAGGGCTCTTTCAGGGAACCTCATGCTTCAGTCATCCCTGTGAGGGGAAGAGGAAAATCATGGAAGGGTAGAAGCTGACCCCTTTCTACCCAAATCACAGAGCACATGGCAGGGTGGAAAGAGGACCAAATCCAGAGCTGGGCTGCAGCCCCAAAGGGAGGACATTAGACCCCTACACTGTGTGACATTCTCTAGAAGCCACCTGGGCAGGGAGGCCAGAGCAACTTATGTGCAGGACCATGTCAATTGCCATAGGCATGAGGGGAAGAAAGTGGCCTATAAAAATTAGATGTAGGCATTTCATACAAGTACATCAGCTCACACTGGAACCTGATTTTGAATGGTCCTGTAGCTTCTGACAACTGAGATGGCATGGCGTCATGTGAAATCAACACCAACCAAAGCCGGTTTGTGTGAGAATGTGAGCCCTTCCCTCATCCTGGCCTCGGATCATTCTCTGATCCCTTTTCCTTCCCACCCGACTCAGAGCTCAGCCTTTCCTGAGCAACCCCACTTCACTGTGACCATGAGTTTAACCTGTTTTCGCTCAGTGCTATAACAGGGCTTTTTCTACAATGAAATCAATGTATGACATCCTGTTTATTACTTTGTAAGCATTCGCGAGCCTTTCCCAGATGTCTATTTGAAGACATTACCTAAACTAATTGTTCTGGGACATCGGCTGTGGGTTGGGTGACCACACATCCTAATTTGCTTGGGACTGTCTCAGGTTTCAGTACTGAAAGTTTCGCATCCCAGGAAACCCTTCCGTCCCAGCGCTCACCTTGGGTACAGAGCCTGTTCTTTGCAAGCACCCCAACCCGCTCATAGCCAGAGCAGTGCTGTTTGTAAGTGGTGTAGACCCTTGAGTGTGGTCCTTGGACAGTTGCAATGACGTCCTCTGGGAGCTTGTTAGAAATGCAGACTCTCAGACCTGCTGAATCAGAACCGATCTTTCTTACAGTCCCCAGGTGATTCCCAGGCAGGTTAAAGTTGAGAACAGTTGCTCTAGAATGGTGATGACTTCAGCTTTTCTCTATTGAGAAACACAATGGAGACATCTGCTTTTGAGACACACTTCCACCAGAGTCCCAGATTAGAACTGAGCCCACAGCTTTTGGAAGGCCAGGAAAGCTCTAGACCAATTTGAAACCATCCCAACTGTGAGTGGTACCAGTGACAGTCCCTCGGGGAAGGCTGTGGTGGCACAGGACGGCTGCAGGCATGCACAGTTCCCAGCTGAGCCACCATGCCGGGCTTCACCCTCTGAAAATATGAGAGAGAGGTGAATTACAGGATTGGCCTCATATCCGTTTCAACTCATATATTTAAAAAGATAAATGAGTCTCAAATGTTGGCACCTTAACTATGATTAACAGGAAGTTATTTTGTGACACCTTAGACCTGATCTCAGTGCCCCGTAGTTCTCAACTTTGGTGTTAATCAGAAGCCCTACGGGGCTTGTTTTGTAAAAATGAAATGCCAGGGCCACAACTGGACCACCTGAATCAGGGTCTCTGCTGAGGGGCCAGGCTTCTGTGATTTGGGGAAGACCCCCAAATGGCTTTGAGGGGCATCCAGGGAAAAAACCCACTTGGAGAGCCTGCACCCCACTCAGCCCTGCCCTATCCTGTTACAAGATAAGGGTGCCCTTCCCTCCTGGTACTGAAGGAGGAAGACAGGGACCCCCTCATTTCCATGGGCCAGCACACTCTTTTTCCGGGGGATGGGACGAGTGGATTGTGGGATACTGGACCCTAGAGAACTCAAAACTCTTGGGATGCTTGCAGACTGCACAGTGTCCAAATATAGAAATGTTGACCCTGTTTCTGAAACAGTAATAGCTAACTACTGCTCTGCAGGGACAGTTATGTTCCCAAAGGTGCCTCGGGGCCTGCTTGCCCAAGCGTTGCGTGTGCTTTGTTCTGAGCCCTTCCATCTTTTCACTTCCAGTTTTCTTTCCACACACCATGATTTGACTTTGAGAGGAACCCAGTCCATGGCTGTGAGATATTTTTCTCTTGAAGCACCGTGAAAGTTCATCCCAGAAGCCTTTGCAGACATGGCCTCTCCCAGCGCACGCTCAGGGCTGGGCCGTGACCCGCACACCTCTTCCCTTTAGGCCAGATCCTGACTGAGGGAGCTGCACCTGAGGAGATGGCCTCCCAGCACTAGGAGAGGACAGGGATAAGGAGATCGGGGATGAAGACGTGGGGAGGACCACCGATGAGCAGTCACATCTAGATGATGGTGAGCTGAGCTGCATGGCGTTGGGCCATCTCTCCTTCTTAGGCCTCAGTTCCTCTCTCCCTGTGATGTGAGAAGGTCCAGTGGATTTCTGAGTTCTGCATGGAGCCATGATTCTGTGAGTACTTTGGGGACAAGGGTCCCTGTCCACCAAATGGACCAGCAGAGCACATGCCCAGGACACATCTGTACAGACATACTCTCATATGAATTCTGAGGGGTGTACGCGTGTTTGGGAGGACTCATTTTGCCTTCTTCCCTGCTGGAAGGCAGGCCACCTCCTGTTCCAGGAATGTCCCCGGCACTGAGGAATGAGGATCACGTCACCAATGCCCTTTATGTGCCTGCTTGGCATGTGTCTCTTTGAACTCTTCCCATAACTCATGGAGGAAGATATGATTCCCATTTTGTTTTAAAAGAAGATGGCAATTTTTACGTAAGTTTAAACTTTGTCAAATGTGCTAGGTCTGCTGAACTGTATAATTTTTGGTCTTCTCCCTGCTGAACTAAAAAATAGGCCAGTTGTGTCATCATTTGGCTCATAAGGCACCAAGCATTTGTCCATTGAGAATCAACAGATCTCAACATGGGACAAAATTGAGATTGCTTAAATCATCACAAAGTATTTAATGCCTCTTCATGACATAACTGATCACCTTGAGAACTCTTTTAGAACACCAGACACAGGCATGGTTTAGTATAATTTAGTACATCCCAACACAATGCAGTCTGGGGTTGTGTGTGTGTGTGTGTGTTGGTTTTATTTTGTCAAAAATTCGGGAGCATAATCAGCACAAGATTATGCTATTAACAAGTAGTTAATAGTGCTACTGGAGCACTATTAACATATATTCCAAACCCGATACCTACCCACCTCACCATTTATTCCCATTTTACATAATAAGCAACTGAAGTTCCGAGGGATTAAGACACTTGCCCAGGGTCACACAGCAGGTAAGTGGTGAAGCCAAGATTTGGACCCAAGTCTGGCTTATCCCAAAGCCCATGCTAGTAGTGGGCCACCTTAGTGATGGGCCACCTTAGTGATGGGCCACATGGGCCACCTTAGTGATGAGGTGAGTGTGTGAACACATCTTCTGACTTCACTCAGGGCCAAGCGCTGATTCCATACCATAGAGTCTGACTAATTGACCAACCAAAGCCCCTGTTTATGACATGCCAGGCTGTGTTCTAGGTGCTGGGAATCCCATGGTGCCCAAGGCACAGTGCTATTTCCTTAGACTCAGAGTCTGGTTGGGCTGAGAAAAAGAAAAATCCATCTTGGCCATATAGTGTATTAAGTGCTTTGATAGAGGTAAGTACACATGCTCAGAGAGCATGTAAAAGCATCACCCACCACCCACCTTGGAGATCAGGGAAGGCTCCCCAGGAAGTGACACTTGAGTTCGGTTTTGAAGGTCAAGTAGGAGTTAGCCAGGGAGATGAAGGCTGGGGTGGGAGACAGTGTCATACAGGTATAGAAAACGGGGTGGGGGGGGGTGCGGGGGGTGGTAGCTTTGGATGTGTGTGAAGATGTTAGTAGAACAAGAATCCAAACCAGGCCTCAAAAGTCCTTGAAACTTCCTTCACTGAGGAGGTTGTTTCATCCTGACAGTGACAGGGAGCCACTGAAGGGCTGTCAGCAGGGGGATGGGGGCATAATCATATATGCATTTACAAAGACGACATCAGCGTTATGCCTGGAGGCAAGGCATGCAGAGAAGAGGTCACTGTGAAGCCCCTAAACCAAGGTGGGCAGAGAGAGGAGAGGAAGCCCTAGGCATGTGCAAAAGGTAGAACAACTGAGGCGAGTAGAACCCAGGCAATAAATAGGAGGCAGGAGTTGAGGCAGACACTCAGGTGTCTGGATATGCAACCTGGCGAATGATGGCGCCATCCACGGAGATAAGTTGGAAGGAGGAGCAGGTCTGGGGAGGAGGAAGCCAGGCTTGTTCCAGACACGGAGCCTTTGAAGTGCCTCTGCTCCTCCCACTGGACATTCCTCTGTGCAGTGGAGAGATGATCTGGAAGGAGATACATAGAGATCTGGGGTCATCAGCAGGTCAATGACAGTGGCAGCCACAGATGTGGGTGTGGATGAGGTGGCCCAGAGGGTAGGGTAGAGGGGACCATGCAGGGCAGAGTGAAGTGAGCAGAGGGTTACAGGCAGACAGACACCAGCTATGCAGGGTGTGAGGGGACAAGGCTCTCCATCTTTGTGATTTTGCCAAGCTCCTACTTGGATGAGTCCCAAACCAGCTAAATTCTATGTACAATCACTAAATTAGGAATGGTGCCTGGGATCAAAAGGAGCTCTCCAATAAATTCATTGTTTTGTGGAATTACTAGTGGCTGCCCTCACTGGGGACTGTTGGTTAAAGCTTTAAAATTGAGTTCACAGAGCCTGGTTGAATGAAAAAGAAAATTAGGATATAGAAGCAAGTTAGAGGTGTCTCCCTCCCCTCTGTAGAGACATCATGCACAGTGCAATGATGGGCCTTGGAAGGAAGTGAAGCAAGGGGTTACAGTGGTGGGGGTGAGGGTGGGGGGCAGGTAGACTGCTCCACATGAAAGAGTTGGCAGTGTTGTAATTTGCACCCACAACAGGAAGCACCAGAAAGTGAAGTTTGTAATGCAAGCATGAACCATTGTTTTTCTCTGGCCACTTTTGTAGTGGCCAGGCTCACTGAGGCAGCCTCCAGGAAAAGAGCTGTATCTGGGACCCTCAGCACCTGGGATGGGGCTGGCACCCAGTGCCCTCAGTCCTCAGCCGTCAGCTCTCATCTCCCAGCCCCAGGGAGCAGGTGCAGCCGCACAAGAACACTTGGGGATGGTCTTCAGTCCACTGCCTGGGAGAACACAACGTTGACCATCTTCTCAGCAGGTCGTCTCCTGGTCTCACTTTCACACTGCCTCTAACAGATTTTCCTCATGGACTTCAAAGTCATGTCAACAGATTACCTCTGGAAACTAATGAAAAGGACCTACTGTTGGAAACTGTGCCTGGAAGCACAACTGCTCACTACAGCTGTTACAGGTTGAAATGTGTTCCCCCAGAAAAAACATGTGGGAGTCCTAACGCTCAGCACTGCAGAACATGACCTTATTTGGAAATAGGGTCATTGCAGATCTAATTAGTTAAGATGAGGTCATTTTGGTGGGCTCTAATCCACTGTGGTGAGTGTTCTCATAAAAGGGGGAAATTTGGACAGAGAAACACACACAAGTAGAACACCTTGTGACGATGAAGGCAGAGATCAGTTTTGCTTCTAAAGGTCAAAGAATGCCAAAGATTGCCGGCCAACCACCAGAAGCGAAGACAGGGGCATGGAGCAGATTCTCCCTCACAGCCCTCAGAAGGAGCCAACCCTGCTGACACCTGAATCTTGGTCTTCTGGCCTCCAGAATTGTGGGACTGTAAATTTCTGTTGTTTAAGCCACCCAGTTTGTGGCAATTTGTAACAGCACCCCTAGCAAACAAATACACCTCTGTCCAGATTACTGTGTGGGTGGGACACACCAGGCCACACCTTTCACACCTGTGGAAAGGTGTACTGTATTGAGAAGGGAGGACGGCAAGCTGATTGTCCCATAAAAGAGTCTTTCTTCTGGGTACTCTATCCAGACAAGTTAGTGTTCCAATTTCTCAACAAGTCACTCTAGTTTCTACTGCATGGCTTATCCATGACTCTCTCTGCATGCTTTATGCACTTGTTCATTGGTTTGTCCATTTGTTTATTTGTTCATTCAACTCATTTTTCTTGCCCACATCCTGTGTGCCAAATGCTGGGCAAATGTAGGGAACAAAACAAACGAGAGGTCTGTTCTTATGGTACTTTCATTACAGCAGGAGGACAAGGCATTAACCAAACAATACTGAAATCAGTGTAAGTTACAATGGTACGAAGTGCTGCAATGACAGCACAGAGCGATTGGCTGGGAGTCTGCATTCCCAGTTAATCGTGACCTTGACCCCCACCTGCTTCCAGGTGAGGACAAGGACGGCTCAGTTACCTACAGAACAGCCTTGCTGGCCGTAAAAACGTGTGCACAGATGGGGACCTTCATTTGCGTCTGCCAACTCTGCAGCCCTGTCCTGGGGAGTGAATCGAGGGGTTCTCTGGCTGAGGTGGCAGGGGCACGCGGCACCCACAGTGGCTGGATTTCCTGGATAAAGACAGAGTTTGGGGGCTGCTCGTTCAGGGCAGTGTAAATCCAAGGGTGACAACAGTGCCACCTGTGAGCTTTTGAGAAATGCAAGTTCGGCCTCCTCCCCAGATCTGCTGAATCAGGAACTGAGGTGGGAACTCCCAGGAAGTTGAGAAACGCTGCTGTTGGGTACAAACATGGCTTTGGGGATACGTGGAGTCTGGTTTGAGAACTGGCTTCCTACTTACTGAGTTTTAATTGTCTTATCTTTACTAAAGACATAAAAATAACACCTAACTTTTAATTCCGACTTTTATTAGGTCATGCATGTAAGTGCCTGGGACCTAGGGCACGGAGAATAAACATTAGCTAGTTATTCGTTTGCTAAGCGCTGGAGCGTTAGGTTGTCGAGAAACCTCAGTGTGACTCAAGCCTTCTCGCGAACTGGCTGCCTAGCAGAACTGGTGAGGCTGCATGGCTTCGGGCCTGTGGCCCTAAGAGTTGTCAGGAATGTGGGCCTCACCTTGCTCCGGAAAGTACGGTTTAAGGTAAGGTGACACGGCACACTGTCATTACAACACCAGGCCGTGCCAAACCAGTGCCTCTTGCAGGATCTAAACGAGAAAGGCTCTTGGCTCTGGAAGGAGGAAAGGGCAAGGGGATAAATATATGTGTGTGAAAGAGAAGGGGCCATAAATGTTTCCAAGGAGGAACCAGGCACCCCAGGGCTCCAGGTACTGGGAGGGGGAGTAGTCTCTGTGTTCATGTTGCCTGTTTGACATCTTGATTATGCTGTCCCTTTAAGTACCTCTATTTGTCTCCTGGGGAGCAGGAGGTTGTTCAAAGCTCTCATAACGAAAGCTCGGTGCTCTAACCAGCTCTGCCACTGCTGGGACAGCCTTGCACACGTGCACTGAGCTAATTCCCGAAACGTGCATTTCCTGCCCGGTCCCAGAACCCTGCGAGGAATTTTTAACCTGGTGATGCTGGAGAAGGACCCCATGGCATGGAGACTCCTGGGCCTGGCTACACGAAACAACTGGGCAAGAGACAGGCCAGTGTCCTCTCACGTAGGGACCCAGCAGAGCCCATACACCTGTCAGGAGACAGGCAGAACTGGGCGTCTCCTTAGCTCCTTTCAAGGATTCCCTGGGAAGTAATCCTGTCACTGGGCCAACAAGTCAGGGTCATCCTGTCCCAGAGGAAGAGTCACAGCCCAGCCTGAAGCCCCTGCCTGCCAGGATGATGCCTAGACAGGCTAGGATACCATGGCATCACCTGAAGCTGAGGGTCCCGAGCCCTGTGTGCACAGGTAGCTCTTTCTTGGTCAGCTCCTTATTGCGGTTTCCCTCTGCAGTGGTCTCTGACCACTTCCCTCACCCCAGCTCACCCCCACCCCTGCACAGATAACCAGCAAGGCTCCAGCATATTCCAACTGGGCTTTCCTGGCTTCCCCACAAAATGGAGTAAAGAAAGCTAACACCCCAGCAAAAGATACGCCAGGCCAGGGACAAATCAGAGAGAGAAAGACAAAGAAAATATATCTCTGTGGACCTTACTTTCAGTTATGTATTTGGTTGGTGCAAAAGTAATTGCAAGTTTTGCAATTTTTTTATAAAGGTTTTATTGGGGACGGAAACAGGAATTTATTGGGGAACAGTGTATACTTGCAGGCTTTTCTCCAAGTCAAGTTGTTGTCCTTTCAATCTTAGTTGTGGAGGGCGCAGCTCAGCTCCAGGTCCAGTTGCCGTTGTTAGTTGCAGGGGGCGCAACGGTCAAGGGATCAAACCGGCAACTTTATGGTTGAGAGCCCACTGGCCCATGTGGGAATCAAACTGGCAGCCTTCGGCGTTAGGAGCACGGAGCTCCAACCACCTGAGTCACCGGGCTGTCCTGGTGTTTGCAATTTTTTGGAGGGGTATATTGGGGACAGTGTTTTTCTCCAGGGCCCATCAGCTCCAAGTACTGTCCTTCAACCTAGCTGTGGAGGGCGCAGCTCAGCTCCAAGTCCAGTCACTGTTTTCAATCTTAGTTGCAGGGTACGCAGCCCACCATCCCATGCGGGAATTGAACCTGCAAACTTGTTAAGAGCTCGCGCTCTAACCAACTGACCCATCCGACTGCCCCTGCAATTATTTTTTAACCTTTTAAACCTTTTTAACTTTTAAACCAATTACCTTTGTACCAACCTAATATTTTTTTCTCTGATCGTCCCAATTTTTATTTTATTATCTAGATGTCTTTTTTGTTATCTGGATTCTTGAAAACCACCTAAAATTGTTTATAAACAAGAGGGGTTTTTTTGTTGTTTTTTTGTTTGTTTGTTTGTTTGTTTTTTAGTAGTAGCTTACTCCTTATCTTCCAGGGGAACGAAATGTGATTATGGGAAGAAAATTATCCCTCAGTGCAGGCAGTCATGTGTTAAGACACATGAAAAGGGATAGGGGGTCATGATGAGTAGGCCATTGTGCTGGCTCAGCTTCTCATCCCTTACCCTTCTTTGTCCCTACCACCCACTTCCCCTATTCCCTGCCCACAGAAGAGTGTCAGAAGCTCCATAAAGAGGGACTGTTCTCTCCGGCAGCTACCTTGCTCCTCTGGGAGTCCCCTCTGAGGTAAGGGAAGTGGTGACCCTCCCCCTGTTAGCCCCGCCCAGGCCCCTCATTAAATGTGGTTTCTTGGTACACCCACCATCACACAACCCTCTCTCCCAAACTTCCCTCAGTCTCAGTGGTCCCCAGGCACTCAGGCTCTCACTCCTCCCCACACACTGGTCTTCTGTCTGACCCAAGCACCCCAGCTTCCTGTTGGATCTGACACTCGCTCCCACTGAAAGCCCTGTGTGGACTGCCCATTCCTGCTGGTAATAAACTCCACACTGGAATCCACAGCCACACACACCTCTGCGTGGTGATGTCCTGGAAGGACTTGGGGCTTCAGGCTTTATCGATGTGACTTCTGTTCCAAGTATAGATTGCAGTGAAGAGCCTGGACACAGGAGTCTTCCCACTTGGGTTTGGCTCTGGCACCTACTGCGCTTCCTTGGGCAAATCTTACCTGTTCTCGTTGTTGTTTTAATTGTGGTAAGATACACACATAACATGGAATTTGCCATTTTAACCATTTTAAATTGTAGAGCTCAGTGGCATTAAGTACATTCACATTGTTGAGCAACCGACAACTACTCATCTCCAGAATTCTCATCTTGCAAAACTGAAACTGGGAAATTCTGACACATGCTACACCATGGATGAAACTTGAGGACATGATGCTAAGTGAAACAAGCCAGTCACAAGAGGACAAATATTATATGTTTCCATATATATGAGGTACCTAGAGTTGTCAAATTCCCAGAGACAGAAACTGGAATGATGGTTGCCAGGAGCTAGGCAGAGGGGGAAATGGAGAAATGTTGTTTAATGGGTACAGAATTTCAGTTTTGCCAGATGAAAAAAGTTTTGGAGATTGGATGTCCAACAATGTGAATGCAATTAATATTATTGAACTGAACGCTTAAAATGGCTAAGAAGGTAAATTTTATGTTCAGTGTTATTTACCACAATTAAAAATTTTAAAAACTAAAACAAACAAACAAACAAACAAAAAACAGCCTAGAAACTCTGTACCCTCACATCTTTGTGCCTCAGTTTTCTCATTTGTAAAATAGTAATAATCATACTGCCCATGTCATAGGGTTGTTGTAAGGATTTGCTGTGCCATATATATGTTTCACATCAATGCCTGGCCATCTAAGTGCCCTTGTGTCAGTTATTATTATTATTATTATTATTATTATTACCGTTTCATGTAGAGCAGGGCCAGACGGGAGTAGATTGGTGATCTACTTTTCAAAGGAAGGGGACAGGAATGGCAGGATGACATGGTACAGGTGTCGGGGGAGGGAATTCTATTCTGGGACTTGGGGAATCTACCCGAAAGGATGAAGGAATTCCTTAAGGCTTGTTGGCTCCAACATCTTAGTGCCAGCAGAAGTGTCGAGGCCTCCCAACTACATAGACTTGACTCATTTTGAACTTGTGATAATTTATACACCAGAAGGCTGGAATTTCTGAGAATTTTACCTGGCAAAAAGGTTAGCTGAACTCAGTTTTGACACAAACCAGGGAGGTCACGTGCAGGAGAGATTGCTGAATTTCTGTTGTAAAATAGTAGTAATCATACAGAACAAGCTACCTCAAATTCCTTCAGCAGGGGTTTCCGAGAATATGGTTGTAAATCATCTCATCTTCCAGTCGAGGAGACCCTCGTAGCAATTTTTTAAAAATGTATTCATTAAAAAGAAAACACCTTATGACACTACAAAATGTAAATATATTTAATAAATAATTATAGTAAAAGGAAAAAAAATCACACCCTTGAACATCTGGAAAGTATAGTCCTAGTTATATTGGTGTCCTACCACAGGTTCTGGACTCTCCCGTCCCTGACTACGGGACAACAACTGGGCAGAGTCCCCCAGTTCTGTGGAGAGCTCCAGCTGCAGATGGCATCAAAGACTAATGAAGCAAAAGAAAGATTACTCCCGGGGGTTCACAGCATCTGCTGGACCAAATGATTTCTGATGTGTGCACTAACCCTTTTGAGATCTTGCTCCAAGGACTGTAATGACCTCATTTCCCCGTAACTTTCTGGCCAGCGGGCAGTGTCCTGATGGAGGGCTTGAGGAGTGGGGACAAGGCTGCTGTCGCGGCATCCCGTCCTCAGGGTGTGTGTATGGATGGGAGTGGGCTTGCATGGCTGCCTGGGAGTAAGGGCTATGGGACCAGTCTGTGCTGCCACCCTCCATTGTTAGGCAGTGGCTACAGCACTCATTCTGGGAATGCTGGGGACATCAGTTTTTCTTCTTTTTCTTTTTTGTTTGACGTACAATAAACTAAACATATTTGAAGTGTGCACTTTGATAAGTTTTGACATATGTGTACACCCATGAAACCATCAGCACGAGAGAGTGAACATATCCATCCTCCCCAAAAGTTTGCTCCTTTCCCTCCGCAGCCCCATAAACCACCCCCACCCCAGGCAACCATTGATCTGCTTTTCATCACTACAGATTCATTTCATTTTATGAAATTTTATATGAATGGAATGGTACATTACGGACTTTTTTTGGGTCCAGATTCTTTTACTCAGCATAATTTTTTAGAGATTCATCCATTGCTGCACATATCACTGGTTCATTCCTTTTTGTAGCTGAGTGGTATCTGTTGTATAAATACCATAATTTGTTTTATCCATTCAACTGCTGATGGACATTTGTGTCCAAGTCTTTGTGTGGACAAATGCTTTCATTTCTTTTGGGTAAACACCTAGGCGTGGAATAGCTGGATTAATCACATGCTAGGTGCATGTTTATTTAAGAAACTACCTCTTTGTCTTCCAAAGTGGTTGTACCATTTTATGTTCCTGCTAGCAGTGCATGAAAATTCCAGTTGCTCTGTGTTCATGCCAGCTTTCGTATTGAAGGTCTTTAATTTTAAACATCCTAATAGGTGTGCAGTAGTAGCTTGTGGTTGTGATTTGCATTTCCCTAACTAATAATTTTGAGCATATTTCCATGTGCTTATCTGCCATTTGTATATTTCCTATGGCGGGGTGTCTATTTGAATCCTTGTTTATTTTTAAATTAGGTTGTTTGTTTCTTTATTATTGAGTTTTGAGAGTTAAAAAAATATAATCTACACACAAGCACTTTATTAGCTATATGCACAGCAGTCTGTGACTTTTCATTATCTTAACAACATCTTACGAAGAGCACAAGATTTTGATTTTAAGAAGTCTAATATATCGATGTTTCATTTTATGGAGCATTCTTTGGTGTCATAGTTAACAAATCTTTGCTTAATGGAAGGTCATAAAGGTTTTTCTCTTATGAGTTCTTTCAGATGTTTAATGGATTTGGTTTTACATTTAGGTTTATGGTCTATTTTGAGTAAATTTTTTGTATATGCCAAAAGGTATGAATCCAAGTTTATTTTTTTGCATATGCATATGCAATTGTCCCAGCACCATTTGTTGAAGAGGCTACTTTTGGCTCCACTGAATTGCCTTTGCATTTCTGTAGAAAATCAGTAACGCATTGGATTGTTTCCTAAGACTGTCTAATAAACTACCACAAACTTGGTGGCTTAAAACAACAGAAATTTATCCTCTTACAGTTCTGGAGGCCCAAGGTCTGTTGCTTCCTCCTGCCCCATATTCTTTGAACCTCACTTTAGCTCATGGGCTCCGATTTGGAATTGGTTTAATGTAACATGATGAAGCTGGTAACAGCTGAGACGAATACAGATGAGGAAGGGCAGGAACACAGCACTGAACAGCATTAGGGGACGTTGTATTCTATGTGACAGGCACTCCCCTGGAGGCCAGCAACACGCCAGACCTAAGGAATAGCTTGAAAGTCAACACTCCATGGGCTTTCTGATTTCTAGATCTCCAATGGCACCGTTGCTCTGCTTGGAATGCTATTCTGCACATTCTTTGGTCAAAACTCTATTCAAGTCCTAGGCAAACGTGACCTCAGTGAAACCATCCTGGGGTCCTCGGGGGAATTAGCATCTTCTTTCTGTCTCCCATGGTCTTATAAAGCTGCCTTTCAACATGATTAGTTGTGTCCAGTCCTTTCTCCTTGACTAGAGTGTGCATTTCATGAAGACATGGGCCATGTCTACTCATCTCGGTATCCCTGACACTTAACACAGGGCCTGGCCTGGCAGAAGCTTGGTGATTGTTTGAGGATAAGAGAACAAATGAACTGAGATCCAGTAAAGCTCCCAATATCAGAATATCAGAATATCTGATATTCTCAGGCCTTCTGGGAAAGTCTTGAGTGTAGAAGACAAGAGTTCTTCAGGGCCTCATGGTAGGCTGAGAAGGAGGAAGGGATGTTAGGAATGTTAGGAGACATGTATCAGGGCAAAGCCAGGGACATGGTGAGACTCAGTTCGATGTCCAGCCTGCTATGCTGATGTCATCATGTTGCTGGACATTAAAAGGTGGTAGATGAATACTCAGTGGGTCTGCAAAACAGTACCCCACCGGACACACATGCACACACTTAGGCAAACACAGGAATTATCACACGTGGCCACAACACATGGACATATGCACGTGTGCACTTGGATGGCTGGGCATGTGGAGATGCATGTGAGGCCTACATGAACACGCTTGGCAATCTTTGAGCGCCCAATAAGCACAGCCCGAGTGATGACAGGTGTTAAAGGGCAGGGAAGTTAGAGCCCTGAGCAAATCCAGGGGCTGTCTCATGATAACCAAAGCCAAAGGAAGCTTGGAGAGGCTGAGCCCTGAACTCCTCCCCACCTCCCCTTCCTCTTTTCCAGAAAGGGGTCTGGGACTTAGGGCAATAGGCAAACAAGACCCTTGCAGCATGTGGAGTCTGGATGCTTCACAGCCTGAACCAGCAAGTATCCAACTCGCTCAGACTCTTCTTGGCACAGCTCCATACTAGGTAGGTGGCAGGGAGGCCTCCAGAAGGGAGTGAGTGACTTCATGCTAATTCCCACTCTGGGCATTGCCCCTACAGTGCTCTGGCTAGTTTCAGCCTCCCGAACAGCACTTACACCTGGCCTGTATCTGGTTCTAGTTGCTGTCAGTTATAGTGACTGTGTATGTGTGTGTCCACTGTCTGCCAGGAGCTCCCCAAGCCTTCCACAATGAGGTTGAGCCTCTCTTTAGGGGAGACGATGCCCCACCTAGACTTCTCCAGAAGGAACACGCATTGCTTTTGCCTCATCATCTTCACACAGGCTGGGGTCCCAAACAAGTAGTTTCTGAACTGGGTTTCTGTCAGTGGGCTGTTTCTCTTCCCTTCTACAGACCTTTGGGAAATCCTGGCTGCACAGTGCCTTTAACACGGGGCCCTAGAGAGCCCCAAGACTTGCCATGTCAATCACTGGCAGGCTCAGAGGCCTGGGAAGTGATCACCCGCTCAATCCCAGCTACAGCACCCCAAGGGCCAAATTCTCTCAGGTTTCTTGGCATATCTGAGTCACTAGGGAATTGTTGAGAACCTGAGGTTTCCTCAATAATTTATATCCACGCTCCTCCCCTGACAGGATCACATGGCCCCGGACAAAGTAAGGAACACTATCCTGGGGTAACCCAATCTCCTCGGGCAGGCAATAACAACAAGGGAAACAATGCACCTGGGAGTCTGGACCCAGCTGGAGGCCAGTGACCTGAGAGGGTTCCTCAAGTTCAGCAATGGCCTTCCACCTGCTGGAGGCGAGGCGTCATTGAGAAAAAGAATGCTATGGGAACTTACTTAGGAAAAAGATGGAGGCTCTGTTTTGCCCAACCTCTCTAGCCTGTGGGGTCTCTGGCATGGATGCCCCACTCCCCGCACTGTCTCTGCCATTGTCCAAACTGGAGTGTCTACTGATCAGCCTTGTTCCTTGACCTTCCACTCTTTCTCCACTTACTCCATTCCTTCAACATATAGACATATTCGGGTCTTTGGAATCTTAAAATAACTGCGCCCCCTTTTGCCCCTCTAGTCACCAACCTACTTCTCTTTCCCCCTTGAATAAGCTACTGGGAAGTGACTATGGCATCACGCCCTTCCTCACTGCCCACTGCCCACTTGCCTCCTCCACCTGCGCCACTGAAGCAGAAGCCCCACCCCCACCCCGTGATTTATACACCCACAAACCCTCCTGGGCACCTGAATCCCACAGGCAAACTCTGAACTTATCATTCATTCATCAAAAGCTTTTTTAATACCTTCTCTGGGCCAGGCATTGAGTTATAAAGTGAAAAACATGAGGGTCAAGGAGCTGATGATTTGACCATTACAGATCTGACTGCTAAGGGATACAACTGAAAGCAGCCCAGAACGTTATCAAACCCACGGGAAGCACATACCACCTTCCAGCCACACGGGTTCGTGGTGGTTCCATGCTTTCCTACATCAGGCCTGCCCTGCGGGCCCCTCCCCTCAGGAGGCTCTGCTCAGGTCTCATTAGGCTAGCTGCTTTCCTTGTCCTGCAGGTCTTAGCTCAAGTGTCACCTCCGAGAGAGGTCTCCCTTGACCAGCCCCACTCCCCATCATATGCTAATCCAACTCCCAGTTTGATCTTCTTCATGGCACCCATCATAAATAAAACAATAGTCCTATCGCGTTAATTGAGGTAGTTATGTTCTATAAAATTGTGAACAACGAATTAGCCAATATTGAGTCATGGGGAAACACTATGAGGAACCCTTGAGCCTCTGGGTACAGCATTTCATCAACCCATCAATACCCAACCTGATTTTGTGTGTGTTTCTGTTTAAAGACACCTTGTTTCACGTATTTTGTTGATTCGTTAATGTTGGACTCAGAGCCGACAACAGTCACCCCCAAATGGAGTTTATCTAACGCTCATCTTTTCTTTTTAAGGCACTTCACAGCCTTCTTGCACTTACTGGACAGACAGAACTTCAGGGGAAAAAAAGTGGCACTAAACAGATCACAAAAAGGAGGCTTGTTTATACTATGAGAGCTAAAGCGAGAAGGTTCCACCTCATCTGGGAAGGCACACATTGGGTGACTCAAAAATTTCACAACTCTGCACTTGTCCCCAAATGACTCTGAATGTGCTGAAAGTATTGACCTGGGGGTTTCAACTAAGTTCGAGCAAGTAGGTGAGTTTGCAAATATGAAACCTGCGAATAAGGAGATCTGCTGCATTTTACTTAGTTGTTTTCTACTTCTCTTGACTAGAATATAAGGTCCAGGAGACCTTGTCATTTCATTGACTGCTGTATCCCCAACACTTGGCACATGCCTAGCACAATGGTAAGTGCTCGGTAGGTATTTGTTGATTGAAAGAAAAATGGAAGAAACGAAGGAAGGGTGGGAGAGAGGGAGAAAAGGAGGGAGGAAGGAAAGAAAGGAGGAGGGAGGACAAAAGAATGAAGTCCAAGTTCCTCTCTGCCCAATGACTGGTGATGCCTGTTCAGAAACCTCCCTACTCCACAGAGACCACAGAGACCACAGACCCATAACCTTCCTTGTTTTTTCCCAGGCCTTCCTGAAGTTCTTTGGCTCCTTCCTCTGTTTAGAATTCACCTCCATGGGAAAGCTTCTCAGACAGAGCATACCCTTGCTTCTGACACACCTCTCTCTGGCCCCATCCTAATGGCCTGTCTCTCCACTGGATCCACAGTACCTACCCACTCAGGGAGTCAGTTGGCTTCATGCTTTGGAAAGACTGCCATACTTGCTTTGCACTTTCTCATCTTTCCCTCCCTCCATGTAGCAGCTTCCTGGGGGTGGTGGAGAACATGCCACCTTCTTCATTTGTCCACCTCTCCACTCCTGCTCTGTCTGGTTTCAGACAGAGGTTTTACCCTGGGCTCGGCTCATCAACCTAATGACCAATAGTTGATGGTCAGACCCTCTTTTATTCTACCCTGAGAGTCTCCTGGTAGCTGACAGCCGGGAGCTGGTTAGCTGTGTGGGGCATTTGCAATTCCTGTTTAGCTTTGGCTTTGGTCTCTCTCAGGTGGAGTGAGAAGTGTACTTGGCTGAGACTCAGAAAACCTGTCATACAGTGTCAGACCTACCAGCAATTAGTGTGGGACCATGGGAGTCATTTATCTTCTCTGGCCTCAGTTTCCTCATTTATTTTTAAAAAGAGGATAAGATAACTTCTCCTTTTGTCTTTTGTGACAAATAAGTGTACACAAAAGTGCTGAGCAAAAGACAGATGCAATGTGATTTCGCTGACACATGGAATCTAAAGAACAAAATAAACAAACAAGCAAAACAGGAAAAAAAAAGTGCTGGGCCAACCCTTCAAAGGCACCTATTATCAGTGTTATTTTATCCTTCGTTCTCTTGTCAGTGGAATACTAGATCACAAGTAGCTCAAACCATGAGCACATCCCTGTCTCGCATATCAAGGTGCCTGGAGGGAATTCAGAGATTCAGCAACTTGACCATGTCCAAGCTCTGGGATAGCTTTTGTGCAATGCTCCTCCTCATTAGAAGGCTGCAGCTGCTGCCAACCTCAGCCTCTCATGACAGTCAAAACAGGAAGGTGTGGGTAGTGCGGGAAGCTGGTTAGAAACAGAACCAGCAATTATCCAGCTCAGGTACTTAACGTCAGGTGGGAGGGAACAAGGCACTGGAGGAGTTATTGATGGAGAGGAGGAAAGAGGTTCCCTCCTCTCTCTCGTTTTTTTTTTTTTATTAAGGAGGAAGAAAATCTTTCCAGAAACCCCTCAGATTCTATCGGCCAGGACTGGGTCACCCTAATAAATCAATCACTGGCATAGAAGGAGATTCTAAATCATTCATGGTTCACCTATGGTTCCTGGGTAAGGAGGAGGGCCCCTCTGACACATGAGAAAAATGGAGTTCTGCCAGCACAGCAGGAGGGGGAGCCACCATCACCTGCCACACATCATAGTCGCCCAGCACCTCCCACCCCTCCGCAGCCTTTCTCGTGTCCCCTCCTGCAGCACCCACCCTGCCTTACTCAACCTCATTCCAGCTCTGCATTTAGACCCTGCCTTGCTCTTGCCATCACTCCCAAGACTTCTTGCCGTTTGTTTTTTCCTCTTCTGCGACTCCAATTCTACTCTTCCCCTCCCATTTCTACTGACCCATAACACCTTCATACGATAACCATCATCGTGATGGTGGCGACTACTTGTACCCCTGGCTTGTAAAAGGATGAGTCTTTCTCTTTTGTGCCTTTCTCAGAAGACCCAGAAAACATTTCGGGGGCTGGTCTGTGCCTCCAAGTCAACACCAGGCCCGATGGGTGACGTGTGCTGCCGGATCGAGGCAGAAAGCCTTCCTTCAGCAATAATCCTGCTTTCACCTACTGCTTGCGTGTCAGGCTGGCCCTGTGAAGACCCATGTAATCTAGCTTGACTCTCGTGAGAACCCAGGAGGCCGACCGGGGAGGCATGATAACCCCTTTTGTCAGATGAATCACACGAGGCTCTAGGAAACCAAGGAGTTTGTCCAACGTCACGGAGCTCCAAGCACTTGGACCTGGAGTGATGATTTTTGGCTCTGGCCCCGATCGAGCGCCCCTTCCACTGGACCAAAACTCGAGACAACTCACAACTGCTGTGTGTGAGCGTCCAATTTGGATTCTAGACAAGCAGGAGTTTGCCAAGCTAAGTTCCAAACAACAGAGTCCACTGTGTGTGCCAGGAAGACAGCGTAGGAACTAGGTTTCATGCGATGCCAGGCACAAGGGCAGCAAACAATGGTTATTATGCTCCATTTACATAAAACTCCATTGGTTTTAAAAGTCCGCTCACAGATGTTATTTCATTTGATCTCTCACCAGCCCTGTAAGCTGGAGGTGCTAGTGCTGATTACTGTCTGCAGATGTGGAAACTGAGGGAATGTGACCTAGCAGGTTATAAAGAAGCCGAGCTGGACTTTACCTTAGATTCCTACTTCCCAGGCCTGGATTCCTCCCTTTTGCAGATTAATAAGTCATAAACTCATCTCTCTGCTCACAGGTTCAGGGGTTCTGGGCTGGTCAACTTGTCAACCAGTTTCTCAGAACAATGAGGGAGGCAATTAGAGCCTAGAAAGTGGTTTCCAGGAAATGTGGCCAAGAGAAGAGGGCCTGGGGAGAGACTTGGCCAGAGGCTCAGAGCAGGCTTTCTGAGCCAGCACCCCTGGCTGAGCCCAGGCCAGCGTCAGGCCAGCAGACAATTGGAGGCCCCAGAGAGCCTGCGTGTAGGAGGGGATTGAGGGGCAGGGTGGTGGGGGTTTCCAGTGTTCTCCTGCCAGCAGCGAAGGTTCACTCTGAGCTTCTGGGCTTCATGGCTCCTTCTCTAGGAAGCCTCTGGGGATTCAGCCCTTCCCAAGACCCACAGCCAGCAGCTAATCTCTGTGTTGCCATCTCGGGTGTGTCAACATGCTGCTGCAAGGGGGACAGACCTTGGGTCTTTTCCTCCCTCCCTTGTCCCCTTCCCAGCCCACTCAGTAAATAGCTGATGGATGGACCTCCCTGCACTGCCCCACTCTTCTGTGCACTGGTATTCATTCCCTGGTGTGACTGGGCAGGGGGTGGGGTAAGAAGGTAGCTCAAAAAATGGACAACTGCAGTCAGTAAGAAAAGGGAAAAGGGAAACAAAGAAATCCAGAGGAGAACAGTACAAATGACATGTTGTCCTCAGATCTGCTTGTCAACCCCTGTCACCATATTCGCTCTTTAGCGAGGTTGGTCCTCAAGAAAAATCTGATGCCCTGTGCAGGTTTCTTAGGTATCCCTCACTAAATTCCTTTGGCCTACTGTTTTCAGCTGTCGTTGTGGGGGACACCTTGGGTTCCCACCTGAAGCATACACCCTGAGTCTTTCTGCTTTTGGCCTTGAGGCTTCTCTAATAACAGGGGAGCTTTTCCCATCCACTGCAGGAGCAGCCCAGAAGTTTGGGGGAATTCATAGCACAGGGGCAGCCTCTACCCAGTGGGGGACAGAAGGTGGTGGGTGAGTGCATGGCTTCCTGCAGAGCTGAGCTCCCGCTGCCTGCAGTGGAGGACGCATAATACCCCCTAATACTGGTTTTCTCTCAGCCCTTTTCCTTTCTTTTCCTTTTCCTTTTCGTTTCCACACTCTCTTCTCTGAGTCATTCCAGGGGTCACCTCCCAAATAAACTACCTCTGCCCAAAGCCTTATCTCAGGCTTTGCTTTAGAGGGAACCCAAACTAAGACACCCCTCGCCTGGGTGAGCACACGGTCATCCCTGTCTGTCTGGGCAGCTGTAGCTCCTGGCCACCTTGCCCACCTCCTGGGTGGGTTTGGTGTGGTTATACTAAGGACAATAAAGGAGACGAGGTTACAGCCTGGTGACCTGCGTACATTCTTGCAGCGTTCTTCTGCAACTGTCCCCCTTTCTAAGCAATTGTATGGAACCCCCTGGGAAAAGAATAAGTCATAGTCACTAAGAGAACAAACTCTGAGGCCAGACTGCCTGGGTTTGAATCCTGGCTCTGCCATCACTAGTTGGTGATCTTGGGCAAGCCTCTTAAACTGTGTCATTTCCTACATCTGTAAGATAGTGATAATAACGGTACCTCTTAGAGTTCTTGTTAAGATTAGATGGGTTGGTGAAGGGCAGAGAGCATTGCCTGGCACATGGAAAACGCTGTTGGTATAAGACGTCTTTGTGCAGTGTCTTGGCGGGGGGCGGGGCGGGGAGATAGAGCGTGGACACTGAGAATCCCGAGTCCTTCCATTCCTTATTTCCTCCTTGGTGCTCCTGGCGGCAGGGCTGACTTCATTAACATGTGGCCAGTACTTGTTCTAATGCTCTGCTATCACCATCTTGAAATTCTTAAAATGTTTTATTCAGGCAGGAGCTTTGCATATACAACCTTGTAGCTAATCCTGCCTGGTGCCTTGATGCTCAGGGTGAGGTCTCTGCAAGGACAGAGAGCCAAATGAGCCCTGTCCTCTGGTCAGGCTGAGCGCATTCTTTCTTCCCTCCTCTGAGCACAGCAGAAAATGCAGGCACAGTGGCAACTTTTATCAAGGTCCCTGTGACTGACAATGGCTTAAGGGAGACAGGCCTTAGGGGTCAGCTGGCCCACTCCCCACCCAGAGGTGGGTTCTCCTACCCAGCACCCCTGGCACCGGCTCGCCCAGCCTCTTTGTGAATTCTTCTAATGACAAAAAAGGACCCGTTTCATTGTTGATTCTAATGGTAACTGCCCCTCACTCTTATAGACTCTTTAAAAGGTCTCCAAACCCTTTTACAAGGATTATCTCACTGGATTCTCACCAACTCTCTGTGCAGCAGTCATTTTCTAAGGAGTAGAAATTTAGGAAACTGTAACTTCCGGATTAGCAGCCCTTGCTGGCCCACTCAGCCTTTCCTCTCCCTCTTTCAGCAATTGAAATCTCACTTCATCTAGAAGTCTTTCAGCCTATCAAAAGAAAAGAAATCTCTCCTGAATTCTTTATATTAAATTATTTTTCCCCTGGGCTGTAGGTAAAGTGATGCATTTTTTCAGATGTGCTTCACTTTGAATAACAGTCATGAAAATGGCATGAGCGAAGCCGCCTTTTAATGAACTGACTCTTGTGTTAAATGTATTAGACTTCTGTTAAAGATGGTGGAATTTAATAGCAGGATCTCAGAACCTCCCTCCCCTATGGCCTGAAGAAATAACAGAGAAATGTAAAAACAAAACAAAAACACAACAACCTCAGATAGCCAAAAAGTCAATCACACAAAGAAAGAGGAAGAACACACACATTTAAAAGTGCCAGTCAAGGAAAGAAATGGAAGCTTCTAGAACCATGTGGTTTTGTCCCCACTCCAGACCAGGGAAATACATTCATTGAGCAAATCCTGAGCACTTCACCAATGCCTCCAATTTGATGGGCAGCCCCTGAAGGAATGGGTAGGGCAGGGAACTGCGAGTAAAGGCCGCTGAGACCTGGGACCTGAGCGGGCAGGCAGGCTTGTCCTTGGCATGCTGTCTTCCTGGTGGGGTGCAGGGTTCAGAGGAAGAGCTGGAGCCCACCGGAGGAGCAGCCAGGTGCTCACCACGTGGTCGTGCTGGCAAGCACACAGCTGCACCACCGGGGCTGAGCATGTGATGCGGCTGGAGCTCCTTGAATGACAGGCTTGTCTCTTCTCACTTGCTTGTTAGGCCTAATGCTCTCCTGCTTCCCCAGCTTACAGCAGACCCTCGGTGGCTGCAGCCTTTACTTTCACTTCCTTCTTGTCTGTTGTTTTCAGATTCTCTGTAGCTATATTCTGCGCCCACCACCACCACTCCCCACCACCTCAAACCCAAACATTGAAAACCTTCCAAATGAGAACCCCGTGGGGCACTCCCACTTGGGCTGCTCTCTCCGTGTCAGAATCTACCCCTGTCCTTAGACAGGTCGCTACCAGTGAGGCGGGTGAGGTGGCCCTCCTGTCACTGCTTTCCTTCCTCTTCCAATAAAGAGTAAGCCAGTCTCTCCTGGCACACCACGTTCCCTCACCACTCAGACACAACTCCAGTTTATTTCAATTACTAGTCCCGATCATAAATAGAACGGATCCTGAAGGCTGCGTAGTCAATGATTCCGTTTCTCTGCCTCCAAGGAGAAATTGCTTCATAAAGTCCACATTCATTAACTAATACAGTCCCTTGTCTTTTTCAGTCATGCTTTAGGAAAACAAAGCCGTGTTCTCTCCATTATAAGCCAGCCCAGGAGTGCTTTGAATATTGTCATGCCTGGGCAGGCATCGATGCACCATGAGTCATTGTTCATAGCTCCCCACCCGATGATGACTTCTAACTATTTCCAAATCTCCTCTAAGGGACCTGTTCCCTAACTGCATCTTTGCCCTTCATTCTCATTCTCTCTCTCTCTCTCTCTCTCTCTCTCTCTCTCTCTCTCTCTCTCTCTCTCTCTCTCTCTCTTCTCTCTTTCACTCTCAATTGCCACCTTCTGGTGTTTATACTCTGAAGTTCTGTGAATGGTGGGCAAACAGCCTGTTGGGTCCTTCTTATCACCTCCCCACATCCACCCCCAGCAGAGCTGGGTCTCAAATCCATGCTTGCTATTCCAGTTCCACCTAAAGTTCTTCTGAACTCTACCATGATATCTCAAGAACCATAAGTAATATTTGATTCTAATGTGTCCACTTCTCTCTGGTGCCTACATTTCTAAGAATTGAGCGTGCTGCACTTATAACTGGAAGGTTAAATGTCAATTCTCAGTATATAAACTTCAGACTCTCCTGCAACTAAGAAGGAAAAAGTTTTTTAAAATGACTGTGGCCTCCTGAATCTTTAGGATACCTTCCATGCAGGCTTTATATTTAGGATCATATGAATTATACATAGAGAAGTATGGCCTGGTGGATAGTTTCCAACTACTAGAAATTGTATTTCCCTCCCTTTTGATAATTAGTTCAAGGTCTTCACTGCAAGTGACATCATGTCTCAGAAACAAAAATAGGTTCCCTATTAAGACTATGTAATGTTTTCTGTCTAGCAGAACCTATTTCCTCTTTATGCCCTCGTCTCCTCACCTTCGTAATTGGCTCTCCAACCTCAAAGCTTTTTCTTGCTGCTGTCCGGAGGCTTAGATAATCAGATATAGTCTGACTAGGTGAGGTAAGGTTAGGAGCCTGGCTATACTGATTACATTTCAGTTTACCTTAGAAACCCAAAGGCTCCAGAAAATGGGATGGTGGGGATTATAGCCTACGTGTACAAGACAATTCTTAAGGAACTGAATGGGTTATTTGGACCTTAGGCACGGCTAGGTGTGAGAATAATTTACATCCTCTGTTAAGCCCCATTGGGTTAGGATAAAATAGTCCCCCTTACTGAGCATTCAGTATGATGTGTTTCACACACGATCTCTTTTAATACTGTAAACAGCTCTGCAATTCCATTTAACACATGATCAGAGTGAGAGTGAGAGGATTAGACACTTGTCATAGGGGTTGGAATTCAAGCTTATGGGCTGAGTCCTGGGTTCTGCTACTCTTCTGCCAGCTCCTGCTTGGACAAGCCCTGGAGCCCAGCAGCCCCCATGATAGAGGGACATGGGATACTAGAGGCAGTCGTGGCCCAGAATTTATTACCTGCTGCCAGTTTCATACCTGGAATTTAGAAATGAAGGAAACTGTTATGAGACTGAAATCGCTATGCCCTTCATTCTGAAATGGAGGCATTCTCTTTATCTCCTACTATGCCGGGCAAAAAAAATGTCCCCTAAACAAACAAATGAACAAAAATTTCATTTTTATATCCCAAAAAACAAAGAACATAAGAGTTCTGATTAATGGCTAATTGTATCTCTGCAACAGCTGAGAGGAACACTTAAAAAAATAATCTTTTAGTGTTTGGGAACTATTATGTTTAATATCAAGGAAAAGGAAATTATAGAAGTTTTGGATCTATCACCTCTTTAACAAGTGTACTTAATCCTCTCAGTTTAACTCTTATTTACTAAAACAGAAACCCAAACAGAAGCAATCTGCTGTTTGGGGGAAAACATTTGAATGGAAATTAAGAGACCTGGTTCTAGTCCTTGCAGTTGTGTTAGGTAACCATTTGATGCTACCAGCAACGGACCAAACTTGCACCAGAATGAAATCTGCCATCTCAAAACAAGCTAACGTTCCTACCAGCTTTGAAATTCTAAAGGCCAATGAGTTATGCATTAATCAGTGCCAACAATAGTATAAAGATTAAGCCCAAACAAAATCTCCATTCTTGTAGGTAGGTGTTCCTTTGGTTAATGTGATTTATATGAATCTAATCCTCTTACAAGTATTTGGAAGCTCAAAAAATCTCCAACTACTGAAATTATGGGCTAACGTGACAAAGTGCAAGAACTCTTGCAGGCCTGTCTAGTGTTCTTTAACGATTCAAATAGCTGAGTAATTTTTCACTGTGACAGCTGGTCTTCACAGATGGGTCCCAAAGAGCCCTGCTTCCCAGTACTCACACCCTTTTGTAGACCCTCCCACAACGAACCTGGACTGGCCCTATGACTCACTTTAACCAAGTGACACTGTTTCAGTGTCACTCCTGGGTCTAAGCTAAAAGAAGTCTTGGTTGCTTCTACTTTTGTGCTTTTGGGGAGCCCTGAGCTGTCGCTGCTCTTGCTGTCCCGCACTAAATATACCAGAGTTTGATGCATCCCAAAAGTCTCGTTGTCAACGCCATCCTTTGTCCTTATTGAAATGTGTACATATCAGGGAAAGATAAAAGGCCTATTGGGGGCTCTAGATGCCTTGATTAAAAGAGGCTCCTTGTCACCAGCATTTTGAATGGTTTCTTTGTTTGGCACCTGGAGATGCCCAGTGGAAGCTTCTACAGGTGAGCACTCAGGGATGGCAGTCTTAGGACAGAGTTCCCATGGAAGCTGATTTTCTTAGGACTACCATGTTTGAATACTCCTCGGGTTCCGCTGTGTCGGTGCTGTGTGTGTTTGTAGGCAGCAGCCTTTGGCATTCCCTGTCTTCCAACACGCCTGGGCTGCTCTTCCCAGCACTCCAGGTTCCTGATTTCTCCACTGCCAGCTACCTCTTTTTTTCCCCTCAACTTTCCATCAGCTGATACAGTGTTAGGTAACTGGTAAAAATCTGAAGATAAGACTGTTTTCAGGGAGTTCTTTCCATCAAAAAGGAAACAAAGGAATGAAGGTGAAACAATTGACTTTTTAGGGGAGGTATCTAAGCCCCTCCTTTGGGGGAGGCACTTCTCAGTGACACCAGTAAGACCCAGTATTATATTATTATTTATATCATATATTGTATTATACTATATTATACTATATTATATATTATATATATATTATATTATATATATTATACCTGGTCTTATAGTAAAATAAGACCAGGTCTTATATTAATTTTTGCTCCAAAAGATGCATTAGAGCTGATGGCCCAGCTAGGTCTTATTTTCGGGGAAACATGGTTACTATAGTCACAAGGATGGCACATGTTCTCTTGCAGGAGGTAAGTAAACAGCGGGAACTTTACCACCATCTCTAGAGTGGGTCACACACCTAAAAGGCAGATAGTATTCCAAGATGAGGCAACAGAAACCCTGCAGGGGAAAACTGAGGAAGAGGCTGTGATAGGCTCATGCATTCAAGCAAAAAAGCATTACTCCAATTTCTTCCTTTGTAAAATGGATTTAATCATACCCAATTCAGAGTATTTTGATTATGAAAGAAGCCTCTCTCCTTTCAGCGGTTAGCCAACCCTCCTCCCAATGTTCCATTTGAATCTGGATTATTAATACTTAATGTTTCTCAAGCCTTTAAGAGGTAAGAAAAAGGTTATCCAAGTCCTGAGAGGTAAAAATTTATTGATTTATATCATATCAGCATGTTATGCTATGGTCACACCTGCTCATACAGCTGACTTTTTCTTATAGCCAAAAGAGGAATTTTTTTTCCCTTTAAAAATACATTTTTTTTTCCAGCAGGAGGAAACATTTTTAAAGCAAACATTTTCATGTTAAGTGGAAATTATAGACAATGGCTTTTTTTTTTTTTTCTCCCCAACTCATAAGGAATAGGGCTGGTCAACAATAGATCTCTGAGTGCTTCAAATTTGCTTTCAGGCCCTGCCCCCAGTTTGTTCTTCATCTTCTACAGAAACCACTTCTAGGGGGAAAAAATGTATAACCTCACCAAAACCAGCAGCCTAAACCCACATAGAAAACAGAAGAGGTAGGCTGAACTGTAATTATTTAACTTATTTGGCAGATTGTGTAAGATATTTTAATGCATTTAAAAATCTTCAGTGCGATCAAACAATCTACAAATATCGAAACAATAAATGTCTTAAATGCTCAAAACAAAATCTTAGAGACGCCTGTGTCCATTTACTTTGAGAAATGAAAGCATAGAGCCAACTTTAGAAATATGCAAGCTTTCCATGCACTCCAGGAAACCTTGGCTTTCGTCAAATTCTTCAAATCAAAAGCATGCTCTGTGGACTGATGTTAATGCCTTCTCACCCTTTAAAGCCTCTGCCAGGGTCAGCAATAGGAATTTCCTGAGAGCAGGGAGTGATTCATTGTGAAAAGTTTATTCAACACCAACAGTTAAAAATCCCAAAATACAGAACAGGGCAGTGGTGTGCTGGAGACAGCTCCTACCAGCTCAAGAGAGCTAAGTTTTCGAATTTTGCCAGTTGTTAATTGACTGTAATTAAAAATCAATTATGTAAGTTTACAATTGGTGCTGAAGCTAAAAGTGGTTCACTTTAATGAGTATAATTTGTTCAAGGCTAACAAATAATTTAACAGTAGATCACATATCAGATTGAATGACAATAAATTTGAGAAATTTCTGGATTAGGATGTAATTCCAGTTTTCAAATCATGGTTGAATTGCAGTCATAGGTTAACTACAAGAGTTCAGCAAAAATCAGTAAAAGCATCCTGGGAGAATCAATTGGCTATATAGAATTTATAATAAAGTATATTTTATTATTTAGTATATATGATAATATAAAATATATTATCATATATTTTATTATCACATCCTTGTTGTTATACATCCTTGCTATCAGCAAAATTTATTACAAACTTATGTATGCCTGTATACATAACTTTTTTTTCCAAGGAGAGCAGAAACATTTACCAGTGTACCACTAGATGAGAAGAGTAAGGAAGGGGGAGGGGGAAATAGTTTAAAACCAAAGGAGGAAGAACAATGTTTTTTCATTTGATGTTTCAGTTTGCCCTCAGCATCCAACTGCCATGGTGAGTTCTAAGTACACGTCTACAGATGTCAATGCCAAAATAGCTCCAGTAAAACACAAACACCCCATCCCCACTACTAAGAATTGAAAGCACTTTACTTGAAAAAAATCAACTTTATTTTTTTCTAGGTTAAAAAAAATAGAACCAGCTATTAATTTTTTGTTGAGAAAATGCTTCTTTTGGTGTTCACATCTCAATTTCTGAAAAGGTGATCTGGTTACTAAAATAATCCCAGTGCATTCATAAACCAGATCCACGTGTGACCAGCCCTTTACAAAAATTACAGTTGCCACAGCCTTTACATTCATTCTTATCATACATTACAACATGCAGATACACAAAGAAAGAAAGATAGGTCACCATGCCCAAGTAAACATTATGGCATCAGGAAAACAAAATCCATCTCTATAAAATAAATACAATTTTGTGATAACTGTAAAGAAAAATGAAAGCACTTAAAATAATGGCAGTTCAATGTACAACTGTTTCATTACCCAATCGTAACAGAAGTTACTGTAAAATGCATAGACTCCTTACATGTAAAGATGTGTGAATCACAGCCATGTGTTCAACAGTTTTACACAATAAAAATAAAGCCATTCAAAATATGTGTGCATACTTTGCAACAAGAATACGTAGTTTTTTGTTGTTGTTTAAACTGTTTTAAAAAAATACTAAATGTAAAAATCCTCAAATGGAAATTTTGCAGAAAAACCCATATTTTATCTTCCATATGGCCACAGTCACCCTCCCCCAACAGTTCAGCACCCTCAGCTCAGTCCCAGGGTCCAGTTCCTAATTGTTGGGGCTCAATGCAAAATGATCACAGTAAAGCACCAGCCAGGGACCGCTCCAGAGAACACCTAGCCCCTTTGTGATCTAGCAATGTCCAAGTTAGGTGGTTTTGGTCCCAAACATATTAGTCTTTACCCCTTCATAAAATGAGTCAGTATACCTGCTGCCCAGTGCTCCTTTGACTTTACCTTTCATGTTACCAGAAGCAAGGTTCACAGCACTACATGGCAAAATGTAAGACTAACCATTTTTATCCATCATTGGTGGACCAGAGCTGGTACGCTCGTAATGGTAACTCTGGAGTGAAGTCCTGCATAATGAAGAAAATAACTAACTCTTCCTATGCAGCAGCACAAATTTTCTTAAATATAAAAAGAATCCAAGAAGACTATCCATGATTAAAGACTATGTTCTATGATTATAACCAGGTCCCACTAGTTCAGAAGAGTCTTTAGGGAAGTGATTGTCAAAAAACGTTACTAAGACAAATCCACAAGTAACAAGAGCACAGAATGAAGAGGCATTCTTAACATCGTTCCAAACGATATGAACATGAGGATGATCTTCTGAGGTTTACATTTGGTGATTTAACACTTCATTTGCATAAAAACATTTCAGAACAATCGCAACACCTGCAAACTCTTGATTATTTAGGGATTCCTTTTGTAGCCTATTAATTATTTAGGCTTTTGTGATTCCTTCTCCTGAAGCTCTTTCCAAATCTTTTCACTACTCATTAACACAGTCATAAATATATAGGCAAGAGAAACTAAGAAACAACTCAATCATTTTAAAAATTATCCCTAGGAAAGAAAAGTTTGATGAGAACAATTCAAACTCCTAAATACAATTAGGTTTTTGGCTTACTATGACATATTAGTGGAACAATTATCCAGTAATCTCTAGTTCCTATACTGTGGAAAATTAAGGGTTGGTTGTCACATTAAGATATGACAGATAACAGATCTAAATTCACAGCTAACCTTTTTTTTTTTTAATCTACTATTTAGATTCTCAACTAGTTTTTTTGCCCACCCAAAACATCATTTCCATTCTGTAGTTCGTCTTTAACTTCCACTGGCGTTTGGGTTTCTCCACAATGTCTGCATATTTCAACCCCAATAATGGTTTCTGAACTGCTGAGGTGGTCACTTCGGGAATCACTGAGCCTGGCTGAGGCCAAGCAGTGGCTCCATCACTGTGACTCACTGAGACCAGGACCCAGCAGAGAGTTCACAACCCTGTCTGCTATGGGAATCCAGGCATATCAGCTGAGACCAAGAAGTGCTGAGATTCTGCAAGCTACTGGTATAAAACTGGCACAGTGTCATTTTCTTTCCCCTAGACAAAATGTATATTTGCTAAAACTCTTTTCGTCTCATTTTGCAAAGACAGTACAAATTAGGATTTTTTATTCAGTTCTGTATAGTGGTATATTGCTGCTTCCCTGATTGCCATTCAAGAACACTGATTCTCTCTTCACGTTTCCTAGCGCAAGCAGAACTCCAGTTACCACTAAGAAAGCATAAGCGATGCTCTCAAACAAGCAGATTTTGCTGACAGAAGAGAGAAAACATGTTGATAAAGAATCAAAGAGGGAGAGGGCAGATGAAACACACATCTACTGACAGCTCACAGACCTACTTTCAAAAATTAACTCACATATCTATTGGTATTTGTCACTAGCCTGTTGAAATGACGGCGCTTGAAAAGTAAAGCATCTTATAGAATAGTTTGCTTAATGTGTACAGTACATGAAATAATATCATGTTCCTTTGGGGCACAGTGTTGACAAAAGTGGCCTTAAACCATATCCATGTAGGCATGTATGCGTGTGGTGTGTGTGTGTGTGTGTGTGACAGAAAGACAGAGAGACAGACAGAACTGGCCACTCTATCTGTGCTTGCTTTAGCAATGAGGAAACACTCTAATAGCTAGAACTGCACATGTCATATTTGACAGTGAGCAACTAACTCATTCCCCTGACGGCTGACTAATCTCTCAAATGAACAACTTCAATTCACCTTGTAATCTAGTAGAATTTGCTGGGCCTCAAATAGAGGCTATCTTTAAGCTTCTACTTGGCTTCCTATTGTCACCCATACCTCTAAATTGAGATTGGTTTCACCTACTCACTGTGACTGTAAAACACACAATGAAATGCTTAGATTAAAAAAAAAGAAAGGCATCTTATAACAACCATGACCAAACCAAACACATTAACACTGTCCTCTGCGTTTTACCAGTAGTAGTATAATCAGTGAGGTATTTCAGTTAACACATCATTCTCTTTCATACATGCATGGAGTTAACATAAAGCTGAAGCTGCTGTGTCTTTTATTTGGTGTTGCTTTACCTTCCCACGTAACTGGGAGAAAATTCACATCTTCTCAGTTTTTTTTGGTTTATTGAAAAACAGAAAACATCAGCCTGTACTTTTATTTTCCGGCCTACTTCTCAAAATTGTCATTTGTATGATTAGCGACAACAGGGGATTCTACAGTGCTCATGTCCCAGAAAACTGACTTCCTAGGATCGTGAGTCTTCCAGTCCCAAACCACAGCCCACGCCCTTTCTCAGCACTGGCGCGCCCGTGATGGGCTGATGTGGTGCTGGCACTTTTTGAGAAGAGTTTGGTTCTACTGTGAGGTAAATCGCATGAACAGTGACAAATACAAGAAAAAACACAACAAAACCAATGTGTTTTCTAGAAACAGACACTTGACTTTGTCCTCTTCAAAAGCAACTGGAAGAGACTGGGAAGCCTTGTGTGATGGTCTCACCCCTGGTCACACCGCTCTGACATGGGCAGTTCCTTGATGTGACGGGTTCTGGGGGTGCCATGTGAGAACCTGTCACCGTTTTAAGCCAGTGTCTGGCTGTAGCTCTTATTTTTCTAATAAACTAGGCTATTTCACCTTAATCATTTAAATGTTTCTCATTAATTTATTTCAACCATCCCCAAATGCATTGGTGCTAATATGCCAAAAAAAAAAAAAAAAGCCTTTGAGCCAGACAGAAGCCACACCTCACTGTATGCCCAGTTCGGGGAGGCACTGCAGAGCATCTGCAAAACAGATAAACACGCAGACAAGACGGCCTCTCACTGCTTATGCTCACCTTTGTTCTCAGGCTTTGCTACTAATGCTTTGCTGTATATGCATCTGATCAAAGTGCATTTTGTAAAAGACAATTATCAATCTACAATATGCCTTCTATACAAAAGAAGGCAAGTGACGCCCTCATACAAGGGAAAGCACGAGTGCCTGTAAACACTGTGTCAGACTGAGCTAGCCTTTTTAAAGAGCGCATTCTAGTACCGGGATGAGTCCACTGGACACTGCTTCCCTCCCAGAGCACGCGTGACACTGAGTTGTTGAGGACTGACGAGCCACTGCAAATGACAGGGAGACACTTCTTCAGAAGACGCTGAGCAGCCCCGCTCCAGGTTATCAGTAACACAGCAAGAGCTGGCGGAAAGGAGGGCGCTCTACAGCACTGCCCTAACAGAGACTACTAGCTAAGAGGACGAATACAGCTTTCTTAGCTTGAACTAGGGTATCAAGTATGTCTGGTGGCAACAGAATTTCTCTCAGTCTTCTAGGATGATTTTATGATTTCCCCTCCTCCAAAAGTGATGTTTGCTTAGATGTGTGCTAGAATGTATCTTTTTAAAACATGAAAAGTCCTTAACACATATTAGCAGCTCATTATATTACTGATCTTCATCTTAGCAGAGTTTTAAAATATCCCAAAGGGGGATAAACATTACTCCATCCATGGAATTTCCTTTTTTCTCTCTTTATATTCTGATTTGCACATGTAAAATAATGCACACTCATGAAAGTCTGAACTCCTATGGTGACCTTGGTGAGTCCAAGTCAATTCCTAAAACAGGCAATGGTAAAAATACTGAATGATGGTGTACCACATATAGCCTGACAAAAATGCAAAAGACTGTATGAGAAAGATCCACGTATTGCTGAGGGTCATCTCCCTGGAAACAGCTTCCTTGTGGCCCTTGGGAGGTGGAAAAGCCCCTAAAAGACAAGACAGAAATATTACTTTGTTTTATTGTGGTGATAAGTCTCCTGGAGCAAAAGTTGAATATGACTTTGACTAGAGTATTTGTTTTTTGGAGCATCTTCTATGACTTCCCATTGCTCTTGAATAGAGATCTTTGAAATACAATTTTCGAAGTGCTGAGCCCTTTCCTGCCTCTGAGCCTTTCCCTCCGTTCTCTCCGCCTGTGGTGCCCCCGTCTGCGTGCCAGTGAACGGCAGGGGCATCCGCACTCTTCCAGCATCAGAAACAATAGCACCCGGCCTCCCCATCAGTCACTCTCATCTCCATGTTCACTTCCTTCTCAGCACTTTCTACAACCTGTAATGATCCCGGATCTATCTTGTTCTTTTTTTCTACAGATTGTCTCCCGCTGGAATATAAACTGCATGAGAGCAGGAACTCTGGATGGTTTGTTTCCTACTGTATCCTTAGAGATTTCCACAGTGGCCAGGACACAAGATGTGCAAAATCGATATTAAATACTTTGCAAAAGACCATAACTTATACTAATTCCTCTTACAAGTTAATTGTCTTTGCCACAAAAATGTGGTTGTGAATCACTGATATTTTCAAAAGGCAATATGATTTATGAAATATATCTTAATAATAAAAAGGAATAATAAATTTCCTTAATAATAAAAGAGAATACATTTCCTTAATAACAAAAAGGAAACACGAAGGAAACAGATTTCTGGTAGGAAAGCTGGCCCACTTCAAGGCAGTATTACCTAAGGTCATCTTGATAACACTCTGCAGCATTTCAAACAGTCTTTATCCTCGCTGATAATCCCCTACCCTAAGCTGATTCATGAGGGGGATTTGCTTCTCACAAGCAATTTACAGAGAACACTTTTAAAGTTTCAAGGTCTGTTATGCAAATACTTTTCTTTTAAAAAGAAGCTTCCATTATTGCTGCTACAATTGAGGCCAAATATCATAAAGCAAGAGACTGAGACTGAAAGAGAAATCTTGTTACCCTGTTTCCCCGAAAATAAGACCTAGACAGACAATCAGCTCTAATGCGGTTTTTGCGATCTTATTTTACTGTAAGACCAGGTCTTATAATAAATATAATATGATAAATATAATATAATACAATACAATACCGGGTCTTATATTAATTTTTGCTCCAAAAGACGCATTAGAGTTGATTGTCTGGCTAGGTCTTATTTTTGGGGAAACAGGGTACTTTCTTAATCGCTTCATGCCTTCTTACATGTACATCCTGTCTTATTTTTCAGGAAAATTCAAGAGTAAGACCAAGGATTGCACACGTGGAGAGGCACACCTTATTCAATGAGTCTTACGAGGAATTCTAAAGACACACGCAGTGTCCAGTTCCTGTCACGTAATAATATGCACTACTCCACAGCCCCAGAGTCGGCAAGTTAAGATCAGGAAGGAATCCTGTTGAGGGCAAAGCGAACCAATTCTGAGCACAAAAACAAAAGCACTACAGGGAATTCACAGCATCCGCCTTTGCTCAACATCAGGCCTTTGACAGTCTGGTTTAACGTGAAATTTAATTATGTCCCAAAAAATATCCTCAGTGGGAAGAAAACAGCACCTTCTGTTAATCTAAAATTACCTGGTTATCTCAGACCTGGGAGAACTTTCTCTTCACTTTTTTTCCCTATGGTAGTAGCATAACCTCTAGAAGATAGGTCTACAGATCACTATTTGTGAAAGCACTTTGGTAGTGCTTGGTGTTCTACAAATGTTAATTTCCTTTTTTTCTTAACCTCCTTTCTTCCTCCTCCCCGTGCTGTGTCTTTTTTTTACTGCACTGTAGTTTTCACAGTACATAGAAAATATTAAGTATGGAAAAGGGAGCTTAGGGGAAATATACTTTTTTTCTACCAAGGAGAAAAGTATAAGGTTGTACCTGTGAAGACTAAAAAGTGAATTTTATCCCTCTATGTAAAGAAAAGAATAAGCATATAAAAAAGGCAGTTACAAGACATCTCAAATGACTCCTAGACGACAGTATTACTTAAACAACCAAGTATAATGCCAAAACATGAAGGTTACTTGCTATTTCATAAAACAACCCATATAATTGTATATGTATGATTGCAATCTTTGGCAGACTGTGTACTCTTTTGAATTAGATCCACTGTCCAACGTTTTACTCATCATTCAATCTTTGCACACTGGCTGAATAAATTTAATATAAATTTGTCTTTATGAAAATTCTAAGCTGAAATTTTAAAATATAGAAATACTTTGATTCCTTTAGGGTAACTAAAGAATCAAAAAAAAAAAAAAAGGTTATCTCCACCAAAGTATATCTTTGGAACTATCAGTAACTTCAGGAAGGTATGTGATAAAATATTGTGTACCTGTTTCATAAAAATGCGATAAGAGGTCCTCTTTTTCAATAAAACGTTGATAGAGCCAATCAGAAAGGTCATCTGTCTCCAGGGGAACATCTTTGATTGGAAAGATCCTATTAAGAGTTAGGAAAAAAAGGGCAAAAAAACTACTTTAATTCAGAAGTCAAAATCATTCAGAACCACAATTTAGCTGTGGTGACCGAAAAGGTAAAGAAAGTTATGGAATCCCCTTTTGCTTTCACATGGGTTGGTTTCTTCAGCTTAGGTTACCTTGGGTTTTTGTTTTAATTGTTGATTACATAACTGAGTTCATTCATTCATTCACTCATTTAAACATTTACTAGCCTGTTCATGTTAGGTCCAGTGCTAGATGCTGGAAACATATTATGAGATTATCTGTATGTCTGAGATTATCTGTATGTATGTATCTGTATCTGTATCTGTATGTATGATTATATGTATGAATAATAATTGAGAAATAACTGTCTTCCCATGTTTGTGGGTTAAGTAGGAATGGTATTTAGAACAGATGAAGTTTTAGAAGGCAGCTACTTTAGGACATTAAATTACAATAGTCAAATGCTAGGCCAAATAATGTTCTTTTGCTGGGAAAGTCTGTGAACTAGATAGGATCCCCATAAATTGGTGCCTTTTTTGCTAATTGCATCATTGATTTTGGTTTCATGAACAAAGCCAACTCTTACTAATTGGGAGTGGTTGATGGAACATGATCTGAATATTCTGTAACTCTGTCCTGACTCAATAGGAAATAAACAGACTGGAGTAATTAGTGAGAAATATCCACTGGAGGAAAGAACAGGAAGGGGCAGCATGAGTAAGGACAGCATATTTGTTGACCTTGAGAAAGAATTTCTTTTCTTCTTTGTTTTCCAATTTTTTTGGGGGGGGTTTCTTTATTTTTTCCCTTTATCAAAGTTATAAAGGTACATGGTTAAAAAGTCTACAAAAGGTTTGTTTGTATGAAAAACAGCAGTCCTTGTTCCTCTGCTCTTCATTTCTCCCTCTCCAAATGAACTGATTTTTACCTCACTTAGTCAATTATCTTGGTATTTACTACCATGCTTCTTCTTTAGTTTTAGGGCTTATCTACTATGACTTCCCACGATGGAAGACGAGGATTAAGCTCCTTTCTCTTTCTAGTCCCACTACACAGGCATATCCTTCCCACCTTCCCAATGCAGTTGCATGGTCATTTTAATCAGCACAATATTTGACATTTCCATTTTTATAATCATGGAAATATATTCAGAACTAAGCCATGTAGTAAATCATGGCTACTTTTTCTTTCCTGCCAATTTCTGTTCTCCCTGGATTGAGCATTGCTTTCTATGTACACATAACTAATTCAACCACAAACTCATGGCCAAGGGTCTAGAATCAATTCTCTAGATCAAGTCTGCAAACTGTTTCTTAAAGGGCCAAATAGAAGACTTCGACTTTGCAGGCTATGTGGTCTCTGTTGCAACTATTCAACTCTGGCTTGTGGTGCAAAAGCAGCCATAGACCATGTATAAATAAAAGGGTACAGCTGTGTTCAAATACAATTTTATTTAAAAAGCAGACAGTGGGCCAGATTATCCCGTGGTCTAGATCTTTTCCCAAGGCATTCTCAGGCATCAGATATTCCTTTGATTTCATCTTCCTGAAGAAATTTCACCCAGATTCTGCATTTGCTGCCTGTGGTTTTCATCCTGCGACAGCCCGTCATATCATCCTGGTGATTCTCTGCACCCCTCCAATGGCTCTCATGTTTCTTACATCTCATGTACTCCCTTTCTATATTTACTCTGCATTTTGATGGAGCACATCCTCCAGCACTTTCTTGAGAAAAGGGTACTTGAAATCTTGCATTTCTGCCCATGCCTTCTTTCTGCCCTCACACCTGGCTGATAATCTGACTAGATGCTGGATTCAGGGTTGGAATTCATTATCTTGCATCTCTTTTTCTCTTGTTGTCCTTTCTGGGAGATTTCTTATTTAATTTCTAAACTTTTTACTGAAGTTTTACTTTTTTTTTTTTACCATATATTTAATTTCTAAGAGCTCCCTGAGTGTTCCTTTTTAATAGTATGCTATTGTTTTATTGGTACAATATCTTATCTCTATGAGAGTCTTATCTCTATGAGAATTATAGAGGAAAATTTAAAACATACACAAAAGTAGAGAAAAGGGTTAATGAACTTCCATGTGCTGTTAGGATATTTGGAAGCTGTACTTTCCCTGTACCGTCTTCGTTCTTCCAAGCCACCTTCTTATGTTTGTTTTAGTCTCCGTCTTGCACATTAAAGGCCGATTATCTGGGAATTCTTTCTTGCTCACTCACATTTATAGATGTGGGACTAGACTGTTACCAGATTTGGGACTGAAAGCTCTCAGGATATGAATGGAGTTTGGTGACTGTGAGCTTCACTGAGGATTACCTGGCTGGGCCATTTAAGTCGGTCTTTCTACTTGAACTCAACAATTTCTCCAGAGAAAGATCCTCTAATGTTCTGCCTAGGAAGTAAAGGCCTGGTCACTAGCTTTCTGGAAGCAGAGTGAGATATCAGGGCTAGGAGTCACAGCACACTTAACATAGCTTAGCCATCCTGTTTTCATTATAGGATATTTTCATTATCTGCCTCAACTGTGCCTGGTGTTTCTGAGTCCAGAGCGCCTCATTTCCCTCTCCAGGGTAAACGTCCAGTATTTGCCAGGGTACGGAAAGAATAATCACCCAGTTGTGGGACCTAGGGTAGGGGTTCTGGGGATCTGAGCTCTCCTTAAACAGATTTCAACCAGTCTTCCCAAGTTCAGCAAACCTTTCAGCCTCATTCCCACAGGTACTGATGCTGTCGGTTTTTCAGTCTTTTGGGAGGTTCTGTGGTATAAATAAGGTTGACTCTTGGCTTTTCCCACAACCGGCTTAAGGGGTTCTGTTACATTATTTGCTGCTCTGTTTTCCAACTTCCCAAGTTTTGTTTTTATTGTCTTTCCTACTGTTCTCCCGTCCTTGATGGTCTACAACTTTAAAAACCTCATCAGTGTTTATTTTCCTGAGGTTTTGGAAGGGCATGACAGCAGACGTGAATCTGATCCACTATGTCTTTTGAGAAGTTGTCTTGTTACTTCTAGAATCTAGGTCTAAGATTATTTTTCCATCTTTGGCCAGTACCTGCCACTTGCCATTTTACCAAGGGGCCTATATTGCTATTTCAATTTAGGCAAAACGTGAATGACATTACAAATTACCTTTTACTTTTAGATCATCTAATATGTCTTAACACAGTTTTGCAATACAAGTAGCACTTTTTAAACTAGTCCCTTCTACTACACTGAGTAGCAGCCAAATGTTTGGGGGAATTATTTGCACTACTGTTTTGACCTCTAAAAAATATACTAGTTCTGTAAATATAAAATCAGGCCTAACCAACCTAAGGATAAATTAGCAAGAGTCATAGGGCTAAAGAATATCTTGAAATAGTATTTAAAACATCTTTATAAGGAGAAAAATGATATAAAAATAAGGTTGAATTAAACAGAGGATGTTTAGGTTTATCAATTGAACTCTGAAAAGGATCGTGGTGAGTTGATGAAGTCTATGGATTTAAGTGGGGGAAGACTCTCGGAGTGGGCTGTTTTAACAGAATCCTACCCTACCATCTGCTTAGAAGAGCTGGACATTCTCTTGCTTAGGAGACAGCCAGGAGGGCAGACCAAATTCTCCCTCAAAAGCAATCTACTTCTATTACTCTGATTGTTTGCTCACCATGGGATTAAAATATTAAAATGACTAATCCCCTAAAATGGCCAAGTATTAAATGCACTGAACACCAGTCCTCTTAGAATCAAATAAAAGGAATTCTTCTGGGCTATAAATAAATAAACAACAGAAATAAATCTTTCCAATACCAACAGCTATCCAAATGAGAAACCAGCTCCTAATAATTCTTATTATCTGTAATCCAGAATGTACTCTTAAATCCAGAGTATTCTACCCAAATCCATAGAATCAGATTTTAGAGCACTAATAGACTACACTTTCACAAAAATATATAAAATAACACTTACCAGCTGGCACCTCTATAATAGATTCAAGTTACAACATTTGAATTTTCATGCCACCGAGACTCCAAAATGTGAGTTAACAAACAAGGTTAAACCCGCAATTATATTCTTCCAACTACACGTAAGGAACTAATAAGTACTGAAGGTTTTGAGACACATAGTTCCTGCTTTCAGAAATCTAATGATATAGCAGAGCAGTATGAAAAGTAAACAAATAATCTACAACCAGAATATGGTAAATGTCGTGTAAGCACTTTAAAGAATTTCTGCTTAGGTTTAAATGAAAGGGTGTGCCTGTCTACTTATGGCACAGAATGCATGAAAAAGGCTTCACTTGAGTTGGCCAAAAAGAGTAAGAAGAATTTAAGACTTAAAGCAAAAAAATTTAACAAAGTAACAATATGTATGTAAAAGTCAAAGTACTACAAGGTTCACAATGAAAAACGACAGCCCTATTTGTTCCCTCTTCAGATAGCTGTTTCCCAGAGAACTCTCTTTTGCTATTCGTCTCCATCTTACTGATACACTGCTCTGGATCATCCAATTTAAAACGACCTCCTCACTGACTTCCTCTGAAGGGACAGAGGATGTGGCCCTTTCACACCTGTGTCCTCTTCTCCTTTGGCCCTTTTCCTTCTCCTTCCTAAGGCCTTCTCAGTGCCACTTCTGTCCTTTTTAACTGTGCTTACTAGTGTATGTTCCATTAATTTTCTTACGTGTCTGTTTTCTCTATCAGACTGCGCTATATTCATCTTTGCATACCCAGTGTGTAAATCAGTGCTTGCTCCTTTGTGGGAACTCAAGTTGCTGAACTGAATTAAATTGAAAGTCATCTGCCAGAGTAAAACTTTATGAGGTGCCAACTACAGACAGCCATCAATACCATGGGCAGAGTTAAATGACGCCACCAGGGTGAGGGTGACAAGAATAACTCAGAAATGCAGAAACTACTTGCCATCAAAATAGATTTATGGACAAGACCAGGTACTGTCAAATTTAGCATATCAAAATTTCTTCCAGCATTCAATTCTCGCAAGTTTTGCTTTGAGCCATTGTCTTGAGTTCAGCTGCTCAAACCTCATCCTCAACATACTAAAATATAATACTTATAGCTTCCCCCTGGGTCCCCTAGGAAGGTTTAAAAGAATCCCCACTCAGTTAACTGAAAATAGAATTCAGCAACTCAGATATAAACTTTTAGCAGCTTTAATACAGGCATAAACCAATGCTGTAAGGTAGCAAACCTAGGGACACACAGGAGAATTCTGAGTGACTTTAAAGTTTGTGTAGAAAGAGAGACGGTAAAGACTCAGCTCCTAGGTCCCCGCTTCCCTTCAGAGTTAGGGGTGATTATCCCTGTACCTTCCCTGTGAGTCCTGATCCATGTAAAGTCAAAGCTACAGCAAAGCCACACGCCACTCGACAGTATAAACAATGAGATAACATTGTTCCGATCTCAAATTTTTTCTATTATATGTTTATGCCTGTTATATCCTTTGAGACATGGTAAGAATCTTAACAAATGTTGAATAAACTGAAGTGAACTATCCAGTAAGCAAAACATGACACTGGTATATTTGCTTAAGAGAATTACTGTTATGCTTTCCATGAGTCTAATCACTTTTTATTTTTTACTAAGACGTTATTTTTTTAGAGTAGTTTTAGGTTCACAGCAAAATTGAGGGGAATTATCTCTCTAATGACAAAACTTTTTATTTTGAAATAATTTCAGAGAAAGAGTACAAAAACAGTACAAAGAATTCACACATATGCTTCAACCAGATTTCCCAAATATCAATTTGCCCTATTTGCTTTATCTTATAATTCTTTCTCTCCATATATACATATATTTTTTCCTGATATGTATACATGATTTTTCCTCCAATTTGGGAGTATGTTACAGATATTGTGTCCCCTAAATACTTCCATCTGTATTTTCCAAATGCAAGGACAGTCTCTTATATAACCACAGTACAACAATCAAAATCAGGAAATTAACACTGATACAATACTATTATCTGATCTACAATCTATTTACTTCATTCAAAATTTGCAAGTTGTTCCACTGTTTATAAATAATAAGAGAGAAAGAGAGAAGGAGAGAGAGAGACACACACAAGGGAGGGAGCGAGAGGGAGAGAAGAGAAAAGAAACAAGGAAAGGAAAAAGGCAGGTACTATGCTTCAGGAAGAGGAGTATAACAGTAAAATAAACAAGATAGACTCAAGTAGGGAAATAAAGGGAATAATTAGTAAGCAAATATACTTCAGGCAAGAGGTAATGAGACCTGAGGTAGGCTATGGCATTTAGATTTTTAAAAAAAGGAACAAACACATACGTTGCAGAGGGATCTTTCATGGAAACTGGCAGTTAAATTTGAGAGATAGGATAAAATAAAAAAAGTAGAAGAATCAAAGGAACTCCAAATTCTTCACGTTGGGTGAGGGCAGAATGATGTGAACATAAACCACAACTGGAAAACCAGAAGAACCATGTTTGTGTGAAGGAAAATGAGTCCAGTTTTAGAAATAACAGTTTGAAGAAGCAACAAAGTATCCAGGTAGAGAAAAGGAAGTTAAATGAGGGGTTGGAACTTGGAAAAAAGAAAGCAGCCATTTATAGAGGAGCCATGTCCATGTGCTCTCCTATGATGAACTCAACCTCCACAGGAAAAAAGAGGACCAAAAACAGGGTCCTGGAGAAAGTCTGTATTTATGTAATGTCAGTCTCTCAGAGATTGTGTGTGTGTGTGTGTGTGTGTGTGCCTACGAGTACATATCCACACATACATATATGTATGTATATGTATATATGATCTGATATTAAATGAAAGGTTAGACAAAAAGACCCTTCCATTTTCTCAGATTCACTTCAATTCTCAATAGCGATCATCAGTGAGAATTGTGCTGAACCATTATTCAATTAAAATTTAACTCCAAGAATTTTTTCATTTGGGAAACATAAGATTCCCAACAAAACTAAATTAGAAAACAAAAGTATTATTTGAACACCAAGGGCAGTCATTGTGCTTGACCTTGAAGAGATCCAAAAGTGAAAAAGACCTGGTGGACCCCAGAGGGCCAAGGTGGGGAGAGGAGAGGGCTCTTTGTTTCCAGTAAAAACCAAATGTTCATGTTTAACTTCTTAAGTTAAATACTGGAGAAGAAATTAAGCATATCATCTAACTAGAGGATGGAGATTTTATCTTATTTAAAATGAGACACCTCTTTCAAATCTTCAACGTCATTACAGAAATACAGAATTCACTCCACAATATAGTCAACTTCAACTAAACCACTTATTTCATGCTTCCAGCATCCTGAATGATGCCAAACTAAAATGTTTTATTTTCTTAAAGGGAAGTGGGGGGGGGGGGAAAACTGCTGGTGCAGAGAAAAAAAGGAACTTGTGGGTGGTGAACATTAATAAAAACAGCCAAGCAGAACTAAAAACTTGAAGATTACATTTAATTTGCAACCTTCCATTTTCCAACTGGAAGCTCTGAATAGTGATGAATGACTAAAATGTCTAGCCTTTTCCAGAAAAAAGCTAGGACACAAAAAGAGGTAAAGCAATAGAAAACAAGAAAGGCAAACAGGAAAAAGAAGCGAATTATTACACAGCAGGAGTAGGGGTGAAATGAGCAATACTTATAAACAATGGTAGAGAAAAGCCCTACCATAAGAAAAACTAAAGATAGGACACAGTTTCCTTCTGGTAGGGATAAAAAATAAAAAGCTACAATCTATTTACTTCATTCAAGATTTGTAAGCAGTCTTCCGACCTCATCCCCCGATGAGTAATTTTGCGGCTGGGGCTGGGCTGGTAAACTTCTAAACATGTATCATTAGTGTGTACCACTTAGGTGTGAATCACTTTACTTACAGTTACTAGGAAAAGGTGACCTGAAACTTGGTCCCCATTATGTTGAATAAGTGATTTTTTCCTATATTAATTTTATTTTAACTTTTGTACCATAGAAAGTATTATAGAAATTTAAGCCTCATAAAGCTCACTTTTAAATTATGGATACAACAGGATGGACCTAGAGAGTATTATGCGCTAAGTGAAATAAGTCAGAGAAAAATACTGTATAATTTCACCTATATGTGGAAATTGAAAAAATAAAACCAACGAATAAACAAAACAGAAACAGACTCATTATTGATACAAAGAACAAACTGATGGTTGTCAGAAGGGAGGGGGAAATGAATGAAAAAGGTGAAGGGCAATAAGAGGTTCAAACTTCCAGTTATAAATAAGCCACGGGGATGTAAAGCACAGCATAGGGAAAATAGTCAATAATATCATAATAACTTTGCATGGTGACAGATGGTTACTAGACTTATCAGGGTGATCACATCATAAGGTATATCAATGTCAAGTCACAATGCTGTATACGTGAAACTAATATTGTACGTCAAGCATACTTTAATAAAAAATCATTTAAAAATACATTATGGATAGAACACTAGAATATGAAAATCTCTTAGACTATTTATATGATTTGAATATTTCAATATCCTTGATTTCAAGCGGTGAAGTCTATTTAACGTTTATTAAATGGTATGCATTTTAAATGTAAATCTATTAAATTCTTATAACTATCTGATGAAAATGCTTTTGTTGTAATTATTCAAATTATTAAACCAAAATTCAATTTCTTTTTTTTAAGTTGAAGAATACATCCACATCATTAAAAAAAAATAATAACCCAAATAGCACAATGAGAAATAAGATCCCTTCCCAGAGGCATTAACTGTTAACAGTTGAATACCAATTATAAGGCAGTCATGGTGCAGCCTTTTCCGGAGAGGAGAGGGAAAAGGCAACATTACTTTTTGGGCTTTTGTTTGAGGTGCTGCATGCTAAATATCCAATAAAATAATAAATAATGCATTATTATACTGCTTTTAAGATGCCTCCTAATTATAGAGATGTTACTATGTAAAATATATGTATCTTTTTTTTAAAGATTTTATTGGGGAAGGGTAATAGGACTTTATTTGGGAACAGTGTATACTTCCAGGATTTTTTCCAAGTCAAGTTGTCCTTTCAATTGTAGTTGTGGAGGGCGCAGCTCAGCTCTAGGTCCAGTTGCCATTGTTAGTTGCAGGGGGTGCAGCCCATCATCCCTTGCGGGAGATGAACTGGCAACCTTGTGGTTGAGAGGACACTGGCCCATGTGGGAATCGAAGCAGCAGCCTTTGGCATTAGGATCACAGAGCTCCAATCGCCTGAGCCACTGGGCCAGCCCCCAAAATACGTATCTTAGTTGATGAAATACGGTACATGATTTCTTGCTTATTGTGTTTTTCACAACTTAACTCTAGTATCTAAGAAATGACATTATTTTATCTCTATGGGACAGGCTTTGAATATCACCTTTATAACTACCAACTATAAGAAATATAACTAGAAAATCATATGGAATCGACTGTCATGCACAGTAGATTCCAAGGGCAGACTCTCTGAGGGGAAGGAAATAGCTAGAACAAAGACGGTGCGGTAGGAACATACCTGGCACAGCGTTCAAGGACAGCAAGCAGGCCAGTACAGCCAAGGGAGTGGGTAAGGGGAAGAAGGAGGTGGGGTCAGGCAGAAGGAGCGGGTCAGACAGGGCCTGAGACACCAACATGAGGCTCCTGGCTTTTTCAGACGGCTAAAATGCTTATGGGATTCTGAACCTAAGTGTGACACGATCTCACTTAGATTTTAAAAAGACCACTCTGGATACTATGTTGGAAATAGACACTAAGAGGGACAAAGGTAAAAACAGGGTGATGAGTTAGGAAGTTAGTGATCTAGGAGCTGGTAAGAGGTGATGGGGCGGGGTGGGGGGAGAGAGAGAGAGAGAGAGAGAGAGAGAGAGAGAGAGAGAGAGAGAGAGAGAGAGAGAGAGAGAGAGAGAGAGAGGAGAGCCAAGGATACTCCAAGGTTTCTGATCTGAGCAACAGGCAAGATGCAAGTTGCCACCAATAATTAGAGGGGAAGGCTATGAGGAGAATATATTTTTAGGAATATCCACAGTTTAGTTTTTGAGATGACTTTCTGACATCCTAGTGAAGATGTCAAGTGGTCAGAAACAAAATTCTGTTTGGTATGAAGAAGGTACGTTTTATTTAGCCATTTTTCTACTGATGGATATTTATTTAAGTTGTTTCCAATGGTTTACTCTTACAAAAAATGCTGCACAATTATCCCTGTCCTTTTGAAGGATATGTAGTCCCAAGTAGAACCATCATGTCGTACAGGATTTACAATACTGTCAAACTGTTCTTCAAATTGTACCAATTTGTGTCATTTTCTCTACAACGTACCTCACCAATACTTAATATTGATGAACAAAAGCACTATTTTATCCTATTTTGCATTTCCCTTATCCTTTCATATATTTTGTTTTCTATGAATAATGAAGCCTTCGACCATTTTCAATTGGGTTTTAAAAATTATTATTGATCTGCAGAAACTTTTTACATATATATGCAATATTAATCCTTGTTATGTGCATTTCAAACACCTTAACTTTGTTTATGGTCTCTTTTGCATACTCCAGTTTTTTGATGCAGTCAAATTTATATTTTTCCTTCATGACTTATGACATCATTTTTGTCTTATGGGGAAGGCCTACCCTACTGTGGGGACATTAAGAGTTTCCTGTATTTTCTTCCAATACTTTAGAGTTTCATTATTGATGTTAAGATAAAATATTTAGAATTTATTTTAGAATATGGTCAGGCGTAAAATTTCAATTTTCCCTCATATGTAGAATCAATGATCCCAAACCATTTCATTTATTGAATAGTTCATTCTTTCCCCCACTCATATGTGATGCCTCCTCAATCATACACAAGTGCCCAAATAAATCTTGATTTTCTCATCTTTCCATTGATCTGTCCTTGCCCACATACTATACTGTTTTAATTATGCTAAGCTTTGATATCTGGTAGGAAGAATTTCTCTGTTTCGTTCATCTTCAAAACTGTTTTAGCTATTCATTTATCATTATTCTCTCAAGTGAATTCTAGAACCATTTTTCTCAAGTTAACCAGAAAAACTCTCCTGGATTCTGATTCTAAATTATCCTGGATATAATGTAATTGGAATTATGTCAAATTTACAGATTAATTTGGGAGAACTGACATCTTTAAAATTTTGAGTCTTTCCCTTTATGAACACAGCATCTGTTTCCATTTATTCAAGGTCTTTTATGTTCTTCAGTGAAATTTTATATTTTTGTTCATAAAAGTCTTACATTTTTTGTTAATTTTTATTGGAAGGTACTTTATAGTTTTCTTGCTTCTAAGAATAATATTGTTTCAAAATTACATTTTCAATTTATTGCCACGATACAGGGATAACACTGATTTTTCTGTAATGGTTTGATGTTAAGATTGCTGAACTCTATAAATAGATGGTGAACTCAGTTTCTTGGGTTTTCTATGTCGACTATTATGATGATTAACTTTATGTGTTAACTATACTGGCCTAAGGGATGCCCAGACTGCTGGTAAATTATTATTTCTGGATGTGTCTGTGAGGGTGTCTCTGGAAGATTAGCACTGGAATCAGTAGACTGAGTAAAGATCACCTTCACCAATGCAGTGGGCATCATCCAATCCATTAAGGCTCTGAATAGAACAAAAAGGTGGAAGAAGGGAAAAGCTGCTTTCTCCTTGACCTAAGACATCCAACTTCTCTTGCCCCAGGACACCAGTGTGCCTGGTTCTTGGGCTTTCAGACTCAGGTACTTACACCATCACTCCTTCTCCCCCCCCCCCGCTCCCCCCATTCTCAGACCTTGGGACTCAGACTAAATTATACCACTGGCTTTCTTGGTTCTCTAGCTTACAGACAGCAGATCATGGGGCTTCTTGGCCTTGTTATTTCTCTAATAACATTAAAGAAATGTAATCTTTTAATCCCCCCATATCTAAAATATCATTTCAACATGTCATTAACAAAAATTATGAGATATTTTACATTCCGTTTTCCTACTAGTCTCTGAAATCCAGTGTATATTTTACACTTACAGAACATCTCAAATCAGACTGGCCCCATTTTAAGTGCTCAACAGCCACATGTGGCTAATTGCTGCTATAACTCAACAGTGCATGTCTAGACAGCATGAACTTTAGCATTCACACATTCAATAAGTATTGCATTTCTACTATATGCCAGTATTGTCCTAGGACTATAATTGTGAAAAAGACAGGTGAGGTATCTGCTCTGATGGAGGTTACATTCTAGACAGGGTAGATGGACACCAATGAGTAAATCATTAAGATTTCCAATAGTGACTGAAATTTTAGATAACGATGCTACCTTCAGCTTAACATTAGGCTTTATAGCAGTGCATTTTAATATCAGATTGTAGGATTATCACATTTATTTCATAAATATGACACCTGAGGCTTAAAAGGTGATATGCCATTTCAAACCAATCAGATTTACAAAAATCAAAGGTGACTGACTTTGATGTAGATGTAGGAAGAGGTGACCTCTTATACACTGCTAATGAGACTGTAATCTGATACAACCACTTTGAGAACTATCTGACCATACCCAGTAAGGGGAAAGCTCACACCTAGGATCTAGCAATTCCACTGTTGGGCACATGCATACCCTACTTTAACTCACAAATACATGCTTAGTGAAACAGGTATAAGACTGTTCCCTGCAACACTGTTTACTGTAGTAGCAAAAAGACTAAGAAAACATTACGAGAAAGAATAGATAATGAGTGACAATTATATGATGGGAATAGAATATTTAAATAGTGTTAATAGTTCAAACAAATAAAAGGGAGTCATAAATGTAAAAAAAATCTAGAAAATAATATACAGTGGAAAAATACATGTTGCAAAATGATACACCATATATGGTTATACACATTTTTTAAAACATACAAAACAATGTTGTATTTTATATATGTATCTGTATAATAAAGTATAAGAACAGGAAGGATACACACCAAATTTATGATGGTATTGGCTTTGAGAGTAGGAAGGAAGGGTTATGGAATTGGGAAGGGGAACAATGGAAAGTTAACTTCATTAGAAATGCTTTATTTTTTTTATTTTTAAAAAAAGTCCTGAGGCAAATAGGTCAAAATGTTAACATTTGTCCATTCTCACTAGTGAGCATATTTTCTTTAGAAATATTAAATATTCCTTTTCTGGATTAATTTCCCCCTCCCCAAAAAAATTGAAAATAAGCTCTTGCCCAAAGACTCTAATTGAATGCCTTCTCCAAAATAACAAAAGTTCCAATGAAGTTAGACATGACAGCAACCCCTCTACTTTTCATAATCTATCTATGCTATTACATTTATGGTTATATATTTTCTCAAGATTTAAGAAATGAAAATATAAGCTCCTTCTGCACATGGCAATCAGCTTCTCTAACTCACTGTCCTAATTTGGAGCAAAGCAGACATTTATATTAAGGACAGGGGTTACTTTTGCTTTTATCCTTATAAACAGTGTCCCTATGATTTAAAATCTAATCATGTTTAATTTTCCTGTTAACTCCTTAATAGTGGCACACTGTGCCATTGCTTACTAATAGGAATAAATTGCCTTCCAGTTTATATTCCAGATAGGAATATAAAGGGGAGAGTGGAGAGAGAGGAAAAAGTTGTTCCCTTCAGATGCTTCTCAGAATTAAGCCTTTGGTTTCTCTTTTAAAACAAACTTTACTTTTGAAAAAGATCTATAATGCAGTTGTATGTAAACCAATCAAAAATATTTCCCTAGTTAAACAATATATAATATTGGGAAGTTAGGAGTAAGAAAAGACATCTTGTCTCTTAAAGTAATAAGTGGCTTATATCCAATCAATGGGGAATGCTAATTTACTAATACTGGACTTAGCAACAATCCATATATACTTTATATATCTTAATAATAGTACTTTATACTTGTAAGGTGCTTTGTAGTTCTATAATACTTCTTTATCAGTATATCATTTGGTGCTCAAATGATGCATTCCCAGGCAACCTCTGGCCATCAAGGTCCCAGGTGGGCCGCCTGAGGAGCTACATGTACATTTGGTTTAATTAGTAAAGTGGCCAGGGTACTTAATCACCATTTACCACCAATTTTCTATGGAAAAAGCTCCAAACACTTAACCAGAACTTTGACTTTTGCAAGATAACAATACTACCTATTTGTAAGATAGGAGCTAGTATACAACCGTGTCACAAATTTTCACTTTCTCACTTATGTGGTATTTTAGGAAAGTATTTCACAGCAGATAGTAACGTGTATTTAGAGTTCATTTGTTCCAGAAATCCTAAAAATCAACATAAGCCTAAGAAGTAAGAAGTGAATTGACAATGTAGAAAACTGCTATTAAAATAAAAAAAATTTTAAACATCTAAAATAAACGATTGCTTCTTATGCTTTTTCCTAAGCATCAGTACAGAAACGTAAAATCTAGAACACGATTCTTTTCCTATCTAAATAAAGACTGTTTTCTAAGCACTTAATGTTACTGATACAGTATGACTGGCACCACTCTGTAGGGAAAATGCCTTTCTGGCTCAAATACCTCCGACACCTGTCACAGTATGTTCCAATGAGGTACAGAATAGGTAGCAGAATTTACTTGGTAGCCTTCGCAATAATTTCCAAAATAGAAAAGAATCGTATTAAGAAAATAAAAAACAGCCCGACCGCTGATTAACGTTAAATAAATTATGCCAATTTTATTGTTTCCCAAGTGAATTTTAATGGCTAGGAACACTACAGCATAACAGCAGAGTGCCCGAGCCATGGAGGGCACGTTCCGAGGCTCTCAGCCAGCACCAAGACGCATCACAGTTACTGCCCTCCATGAAATTTACCTAAATTTACCTAAAATGTGATCAAAGTTACTTCATATATACAGAAACTTACTGCAAATTTAATACTTATGAATTGTTAAACTTCTTAACATGTTTGTAATTTCAACTTGGAGTTTTTCTTAAAACTATGTTTCATTAAATTACTACCACCCCAAATTTGCTTTGCTTCGATCTAACATGGCTGCCTTTTAATTGATACAAGTATTCTAGGGTTTGTATTAGCTCTTTTCATAACCTTCTACTAACTGTATTATTTCTTTTAAAATAGAGAAATTATAATATATGCAATACTCGAAGTGGAATCTAATGAATGCTGAGCAGAATGAACTAATGCTTATTGACTCATGTGTATGCTCCTCTAGATTACACAGAAAAATCCAGCAAGAGTACTAACCTGCCCAGCTACACAGAGTGATAAGTCATCACTCCAGCTAAATTCTCTAAGAATGAGGACTGCTTTTTTTTTTTTTTTAAAGGTCACCTGGGGTTAAGAAGAAAGCAAATACTTTCTACATCATGTGAAGCAAAATTGGCTTGCATCATATGGGTTAGTTGTAATGTTCTGGATAAATTATGCTTAACTGCCCGAAAAAACATTCATGAGTAGTTTTTAAAATCTGCCTATAGGTGAAGATAAGTAAGCCAACATTAAGCAAAACTACTATTTTTCTTAAAAGTTTCCAAATCATCAAATATATGGTGATGGAAGGAGAACTGACTCTGGGTGGTGAACACACAATGGGATTTATAGACGATGTAATACAGAACTGTACACCTGAAATCTATGTAAATTTACTAACAATTGTCACCCCAATAAAATTAATTAAAAAAAAAAAAAAAAGTTTCCAAATCACCTTTTCTTACCCTTCTGGGTACGCATTCCCCACTTTAGGCAGTTAATACTATTTAGTTTTTCTTGCCAACCTCCCACATTAAAGGAGATAAAGATCTAACCAATCGTTTATATTATTCATGTTTGTGTATATATGATTTCTAATGTTGCATTTTAAATCTCTTATTGTAATTAAAAACAGTTCATCTTTATTTAAAATTTTAAAAATATAACCAAACAATTGGAGAGTCTGAACAAAAACCTATCTTTCTGAGAATAGCAAAAAAAAAAAAAAAAAAAAAAAAAAAAAAATATATATATATATATATATATATATATATATATATATATATGGAGTACCATTTTGTTTAAATTTATTTTAATTTTAATGGTGTTATTCCTGCCAGTAAAAATCCAGGATAAGCAATAAACAGATTATTTTGGAATTGAGAAAGCGAAAAAACAAACCAGCTAAAAACAATCTCTTTTCCTCGGTGGCCCAGGGTGTCCTGGTGGCCTCCAACAATACGTGAAGTGACCCAGTCAATCTATGGCTGATAGAGTCTTATTCCTGGGAGTTGCTAAGGACATGGCCCACATCTTTTCTCACAGGCTTCTTACAAATCCTCAAAACTATCCTGACACCAAGACATTTCTGTTTTCTCTTGGCCCTTTCATTTGCCCTCCTTTGCCCATCTGAGAACAGGTCCTTCCCTTTTCCTAACATTGGTTAGAGAATGATCTCCATTAAATTACTACGAAAAAAAGAACAGTGTATCTCCTCAACATGTTCCAAGATTCCTAGGGGGTGTGTGTGTATAATTCAATAATTGAGCATAATTTGTACATTGTATTAAATAGTTGGGGCATAATTCTAAATCATAATTTAATCTCTGCTAATCTAACACATTAGAATTTTCTTTGTTATTTCTATGTCTGATAATAAAGATTCTATAAAAAATATATTTCTGAGACGCTTCTATTTTATTATTATAAAAGAAGCATTTTTCGGTATCAAACTAACCATTCCTCTTCAATCTTTTTAAAAAATCTTTAGTCTATTTTGAGAGTAGAGTGAAAGCTATGAATCTTCTCTATAGAAAATTGCAGACATACCCAAAAGTTTGTATAGTGATTGAGCTAAAAAATTTTTACAGGTCCATCTATGAGACCCAGATTTAAGAATCTCTGCTTCAAGTGAATTTAAGAGCTTTGCATTTGTTCCTGTTAAAATAATTTTGCTAAAAATGAACATTTTTTTCAATTTCTAAGATCCCTATTATTCCATTCATTTTTTTATTAAATAACTATAAACTAAAATTTCTTCTATTGGTTACAAAAGCAAGGTCAAGTATAATAGACTGCCTATTTAATTTAATGTTTCTTCCTTGTCTCAGTTCTTTTTGCTTGCTAGGAAGATCAACATATAGCCAATGCAGATACAATCTACATATGTCCAAAACATATATCCAATAGCCACATATTCCTGGGCATTAGAATTCAGCTTCACTTATAGATTATAATTCAAAAACTTAACTGAAAGCTAGATGTTTCATATGTATGAAAATAAAACTATTCCTGGAGAAATTCTTCCAGGTCCTAGCACACTGCTTTGTACATAGTAAGCGCTCAATAATTTCAGTAAAATGGACAACATATGTGGAATGGAGTCAGGACAGTCATCAGGAATTATTTTCTTATCTTATACATGAACTTCATAATTCAACAATGTAAGTCACATGGTAGAATCAACTATAATTTTACAGTTATTCCTCACATATCAAAAACCCAAACTGTAATATTTAATTTTAAATTTTAAAATTTAAGTTTCCAATGATTCCAACTCTGTACTTATATTTGTAAAACTCTGATGGTTTACATAGATGAAAACATGCTAATGATCTATTATCAAAGGGTCTGTAGTTTGAGTACTTTTCCTCTTGAATTGAGGGTTTTGTTGGCAATTGTGATACTCCTTGGGACTAAGGTCACTTTATAACTTAGTTGCTGTTGGTTGAGATCTTTGACCAGGAAATAAAGATAAATGGCTTAAAAAGTGATCCAGGCCTTATTTATCAGCATAATACTTTGATATGAGGTGTGATAACAAAAATATGGTGAATGCTTAAATTTAAAAAAAAATTATTTCAGTAAAAGACACATTGCTATTAACCCCCCTCAAAATACTTCCCCCTTGCTTCGATCACACTTATCCCATCGTTCTTGCCACTTTCTGAAGCAGTTCGGGAAGTCCTCTTTCGTGACTGTCTTTAGTTGTGCTGTCGTGGCTGCCTCGATGTCCTGAATCGATTCAAAGCATTTACCTTTCATGGTCATTTTGACTCTGGGGAAGAACCAGAAGTTGCACAGTGCCAGATCCGGTGAATAAGGTGGATGAGGACACACCATAATGTTTTTATTTGACAGAAATTGCCGTACTAGAAGCAACATGTGACACCGAGCCTTTGTGATAAAAAAATACGGTGACTGCTGCTGCCGAGTGCCATCTAACAGAAAGGCAGGGATCTTCAATACTGGAGCAGCTTGGTAACAGTGTGTGACAAGTTTCAACTTTTTCAGTGCAGTCAGTGGAGTGTGAGCCATACTTGAGAGAAGGCGTGTTTTAAAGTGTGCGGTAAACCATCCTTCATCATGACAATGCTCTGTGTCACACATCACTTCTGGTACATGGCAATTTGTCAAATAAAAACATTACAGTGTGTCCTCATCCACCTTATTCACCAGATCTGGCACCGTGCAACTTCTGGCTCTTCCCCAAAGTCAAAATGCTTCAGGACATGGAGGCAGCCACGACAGCGCAACTAAAGACACTCATGAAAGAGGGCTTCCAGAACTGCTTCAGACAGTGGCAAGAACGATGGGACAAGTATGTCTGAAGTGAGGGGGAATATTTTGAGGGGAATTAATGGCAATGTGTCTTTTACTGTAATAATTTTTTAAATTTAAACGTTCACTGTATTGTTTGATCACACCTCATATAATACCTATATACATTTACATAAAACTCTTTTAAAAATCTCAAAAAGCTAGCACAGAATATTCAATGTTATTGCTATTGTTTATACAAATGACAAGCATATTAAAATATTTAAAATTTAACATGTAAGTCATAGCGAAATTATCAGTTTAATCATTTAGAAAATCTTACATGACTTAATGCTTTAAAAAATTCTATTTCTATTCATACAAATCTGCTTAATAAAAAATGAATATATATCTATCCTTGATGTTTGCCCTTTAAGTAAGTTAATCACTTTTACTCAAGAGTTTCAGACAATTAAGTAATCACAGTGCCTCTAGAATGTCATTTTAGAGACTTCTGTCATTCAGTGAAAATACTACTTCAAATATTTTCATGTTAAAAATTCAGCATAACAATGTTTAGTCAATTACACTCGCTATCAATTAAACATTTAATATTAAAACATTCACAGTGTCCTGAGACAGTACTTCATGTTGGAGATATTCTTAGTCCTAAAGTAGAATTCTTACCTGTAATGTACATGTGTGACTCTTGGTTTTCTGTATCCAAGGATCCAGGTTTGAATATCTATGGGTTCAGCTTTGGGATAAGCTATGGTTGTATCTATTATCCACTGGAGGCCTTTAGATTTGCTATCTGAGAACAAAGAAAAAAACGACTGAAAATTGAATCAATTTTTATATTATTTACAAGTAACATAGTATAGATTACTTGAGGAGTATAAAGCATACTGACATACTTTTTTGCTTTAAGGAAATGGATGAATTTTGATGTTAACTGTTCCATATGATGCACTTAGGATGAAATTAAGCACTTCCTATTATATTATAAAACAGATGAGTCTCTAACAAATTAACAAATAACAGCATTGTCATTTATTAGACATGCATCATTCAAGTATTCAATATAATTATGCACCATCAAGATCCAATTTATATTTTATCACTCACAAAAACTGGCTTATGAAAAAAGGTCAGAGCTGAAGTATCACATCACAAAAGTGAAAAACAGACATCAAAACCAAACGAAAACATCCACTAAATAGAACACAATATAATATGAATACCAAGGTTTGTGATACCTGGGAGACATTAATAAATATTGGAATAAGGCAATAAAATTAAGCATTTTATTAATGCACATGATTGTCATTTGTTGCTCTTCTTTAAAACAAAACAGAAAAATTCCTCCCATTTTAGCAAGAGTTACATAGAGAGAACTGATAGATGAATTTAGTAAAGTAGCAGGATATAAAATTAATATTCGGAAATCAGTTGCATTTGTATATACCAATGATAAAATATCAGAAGGAGAAATTAAAAAAACAATTCCATTTACAATTGCTCCAAAGACTATAAAATATCTGGGAATAAATCTAACCAAAGATGTAAAAGATCTGTACTCAGAAAATTATACGACACTGAAGAAAGAAATGAAAGAAGACATAAGAAACACATTCCATGTTCATGGATAGGAAGAATTAATATAGTTAAAATGTCCATACTGCCTAAGGCAATATACATATTCAACGCAATTCCTATCAAACTACCAACGACGTTTTTCACAGAAATAGAACACATAATCCTAAAATTTATATGGGACCATAAAAGACCCCGGATAGCCTCAGCAATCTTGAGAAATAAGAACAAAGTGGGAGGTATAACGATACCTGATTTCAAACTATACTACAAGGCTACAGTAATCAAAACAGCATGGTACTGGCATAAAAATAGACACATAGATCAATGGAACAGAATAGAGAGTCCAGAAGTAAATCCATGCCTATATGCCCATCTAATCTACGACAATGGAAGCAAGAATGTATGATGGGGTAGACAGTCTGTTCAATAAGTGGTGTTGGGAAACCTGGACAGACACATGCAAGAAAATGAAGCTGGACCACCTCCTTACACCATATACAAAAATAAATTCAAAATGGCTTAAAGACTTAAATGTAAGATCTGAAACCATAAAATATCTAGAAGAAAATATAGGAAGAAACTTCATGGACATTACCCGGAGTAAGATTTTCACTGATATATCCCCTCACGCGAGAAAAGTAAGAGAAAAAATAAACATGTGGGATTACATCAAACTAAAAAGTCTTTTCACAGCAAATGAAACCATCAATAAAACAAAAAGGGATCCTACTGAATAGGAAAAGATATTTGCCAATGATATATCTGATAAGGGATTAATATCACAAATCTATAAAAAACTTACTCAACTCAACTCCAAAAAAACAAACAACCCAATTAAAAAATGGGCAGAGGACTTGAGGAGACATTTTTCTAAAAAGGACATACAGAAGGCAAGAAGACATATGAAGAAATGCTCAACCTCACTAACCATCAGAGAAATGCAAATAAAAACCACAATGAGATACCACCTCACTCCAGTCAAAATGGCTATCATCAATAAATCAACAAACAACAAATGCTGGCTCGGATGTGGAGAAAAGGGAACACTAGTGCACTGTTGGTGGGATTGCAGATTAGTGCAGCCACTATGGAAAACAGTATGGAGGTATCTCAGGAATCTGAAAATGGAACTACCCTATGATCCAGTAATTCCACTCCTAGGCATCTACCCGGAGAAAAACTCCAATTCAAAAATCAGTATGCACTCCTATGTTTATTGCAGCACTTTACACAATAGCCAAGATATGGAAACAACCAAAATGCCCATCGGTAGATGACTGGATTAAGAAGCTGTGGTACATTTATACAATGGAGTATTACGCAGCCATAAAGAAGAAAGAAATCTTATCATTTGCAACAACATGGATGGATCTAGAGAACATTATGTTAAGTGAAATAAGTCAGAAAGAGAAAGACAAGTACCATATGATCTCACTTATATGTGGAATCTAAAGAAAAGAATATGTGAATGAACTAATCAGAAACAGTTTTGGGGACACAAAGAAAAAACCGAGAGTTGTTAGATGGGCGGGGGGGGGGGTTGGGGATAAGGGGAAAGGTGAAGGGATTAGGAAGCAGCTGGTAACCACAAGATGGCCTCAGGGTTTTTTGAAAATTAATTTGGGGAACTTAATCAATAATGTTGTAAAGATTTTGTTGGGTATCCGATGGACATGCGTCCTATTTGGGAGACCACCTCAGAGATACTGTGGATGGCTGATCATGGCATTGTACACCAGAAGCTAAACATTAATGAATGCCAACTATAATTTTATATATATAATGTGATGGCTCGGTGTGAGGTCAGAGGGATAGTGGATGGGGGGAGGGAGGTTCACAGTGTGAGGGATATAAATGATGAACGTCTAAGTATTACCTTATCTTGTACACCTGAAACTAATAAATTAAAAAAAAAAAGCAAATGGAAATCAAAAAAAAAAAAAAAGAGTTACATAGAAATAAAGGAGTAAACTTGTCTGCCCTTGGTAGGTACAGCAGATAACTATCATTGTGAGAGGGAATGAGGAAGTTCTGTTAACTTTGGTCCTTTGCATGGTGTTTTTATGGCCAGCATGGAGTACAAAGTTGACGAAGAATTGAGAGGGGAATCCACCAGAGAACGCTGACAGCCAGACTTCAACATGTAATGGTCTGTGCTTTGTTTGCAGTATTTAAGAGATCCCTAAAAAATAAAACTTATTTTCAAACATAAGTCCAAATGTGCATTAGGAATCAATGATATTTTACTTGTGTATGTCAAATAATTATGAACCGGACTTAAATTCTTTAAAAATTCAGCCAACATCCTGAAATAAGTGGGGGAAAAAAGTTTTTAAATAACATATTGCTAAAAGAACAGAGTTTATGTAACAAAATTCATTTTGACAAGCTCCCAGTGATGTACATGCTGAAATGTATACTGATGTCTGCAACTTAGGTTGAGATGCATTAAAAAATAAAACAAGATGGACTAATGGATGGATAGAAGGATGGAGAGAGATATGATAAAGCAAATATAGTAAAATGTTAATTATAGAATCTAGTTGGTCAGCTCATGGATATTATTAGTTTCAGGTATACAAAGCAACGTAATAGACATTTAAACTCCTCATAAAGTGATAACTCTCCTCCCCCAAGCTACTACCCCTCTGACATCTTATATAACTGTTATAATACCATTGACTATCTTCCCTATGTTGTACTCCACATCCCGTGACTATATGTACCTATGTATTTAGTTATAGTTGACATTCAGTATTATTCTACTTCAGCTTCAGGGGTACAGCGCATTGGACACAGTCTATGACGTGATTCCCCCTGAGAAGTCCAGTGCCCATCTGGCACCTTACATGATCTTTACAACACTGTTGATTATATTCCCCATACTATATTAAGTACCAATTTGTATTTCTTAATACCTTCACCTTTTCACCCTGCCCCCCACAGTCCCATCCATCACCCTGATAGATTTGGTACCTGTCTGAAACCATACCTAATTATTACATTGCTGCTATATTCCTTATGCTATACCCTACATTCCCATAACTGCCATGTAACAACCAATTTGTACTTCTTAATCCCTTCCCCTTTCACCCATCCTTAACCCTCTCATATCTTAAAGAAGTCTCTCTAAGATTCCTTGTAATACTGGTTTGGTGGTGGTGAACGCCTTCAGCTTTTTCTTGTCTGGGAAACTCCTTATCTGCCCTTCAATTCTAAATGACAGCTTTACTGGCTAGAATAATCTTTGTTGTATGTCATTGCTTTTCATCACTTGGAATATTTCCTGCCACTCCCTTCTTGCCTGCAAAGTTCCTGTTAAGAAATCAACTGCCAGTTTTATGGGGGGGCTCCCCTATTGGTAACTAACTGCTTTTCTCTTGCTGCTTTTAAGATAATCTCTTTGTCTTTAACCTTTGGCATTTTAATTATGATGTGTCTCGGTGTGGGCCTGTTTGGGTTCATCTTGTTTGGGACTCTCTGTGCTTCCTGGACTTGTATGGCTATTTCCTTCACCAGGTTAGGAGAGTTTTCTGTCATTATTTCCTCAATTTGTTGTATTCTTCGTTCTTTTTGCTGTTCTATTTGGGTGTTTTCTGCTATCTTATCTTCTACACCGCTGGTTGGATCCTCTGCTTCATCTAATCTATTGCTGATTCCCTGTAATATATTCTTCATTTCCATTATTATATCTCTTATTTCTGATTGCTTCTTTTTCATGGTTTCCATCTCCATTTTTATGTGTCCTATCTCTCTATTGAAGTTCTCCCTGAGATCATTGAGCATTCTTATAACCAATGTTTGGAACTCTGTGTCTGATAGATTGCTTATCTCTGTTTCATTTAGTTCTTTTTCTGGAGCTTTGTTCTTTTATTTGGGACATGTTTCTTTGTCTCCCCATTTTGGTTGCCTCCCTGTTTTTGTTTCTAGGTATTAGGTAGGGTGCAACGTCTTCCAGTCTTAGTAGGGTGGCCTTATGTAGTAGGTGTGCTGTGGGGCTCAGTGGTGCAGTCTTTCTGGGCACCTGAGCCACATGTTCCAGATGTGTCCCTTGTGTGGGTTGTGTGTGTTCTCCTCTTGTAGTTGAGTCTTGGTTGATAACTGCACTTAATTGGAGGGGCTCACTGGTTGTGAGGACTGGCCTTGACTACAGCGGAGAAGTTGCTGTGCAGGGGCTGATCCTACGAGATAGGATCTGCCTCAGCAGGACTCTGGTGTCTTCCTGATTCACCCCCTGGGTATGTTGTACTTGAATGTGGCTGGGTGATGCTCCAGCTCGTTTTGAAGCTGGCCACTTGGGTGTGCCAGCCCCAGGATCACCTTGGAGGGGATCTGCTGTAGGTCAAGTTGAACTACAGCCTGTGCCCCACCTGGGGCTGCCTGGCAGAAGCTACAAAGAAATCCGCAGATGGCTGCCGCCATGCTGTGCATGGAAGCACCTTGAAGGCTAAGCCATGAACCAAGGCTGGCTGCAGCTAGTGGCTTAGGGCTGCTCAGCCAGAGGTACAGGACATGCTCCAGCCGGATGCTGCTTGTCTGGGTTATGCAAATCTTTGAGAGACCCTAGAAAAATGTGCAGCTTGAGCCAAGGCAGGTGGTCTGCACGAAAAAGCCGCAGGAAGCAGCCTGGGCGTGCCAGAAAGTTGAGCAGGGCCAGGTCTCAAATCGCCAGGGAGTGGAGACTCAAGATATAGCGGCCGCCTGCATCTGCACGCAGGGAAGGGAGAGGGCTCAGCAAAGAAACAATGGCCTCTACGAACTCCTCCATTCAGGGGAAATCCGTCTCCCAGCCCCCGTCCCAAGTCAGATAACTCAGTTTCCCACCATACGTCCTTTCCAGCTGTCGCCTTTCCAGCTGCTGCTGCAATGCTAGAGCTCAGAGGAAGTGATTCCATTGGTGGGTAAGTCCACAGGCATGGTCCCTTTAAAAGGAGTACCTGTGAGTGCAGCCGCACTCAGTCTCCCTCAGTCACAATCTCCGCTGGTTTTCACAACCAGAAATTATGGGGACTTGTCTCCCCGGCACTGGAACCCTGGGCTGGAGTGGGGCTGGGATCTCTTTCCCTTCTAGGGGATGGTGAGGGATCCCCACAGCCGAAATATCCCTCCCGATCTTTGATGGTCACACGCAGCTGTGGGACCAGCCCGACCGTGTCTCTGCCCCTCCCACCATTCTGGAGGTGGCTTCTTCTGTGTATCCTTAGTTGAAAGGCTTCAGTTCAGCTTGATTTTAGGCGATTCTCAATAATGGTTGCTTTGTAGGTTATTAATAGTTATAATTTTGATGTGGTTGTCAGAGAAGGTAAACACAGCATTTAACTACTGCGTCATCTTGATTGTCTGAACCAACTGATGGATATTAACTGTAAAATTCTTTCAACTTTTACGTATGTTTGAAAAATTTTATAATAAAATCATGGGGGAAAAATCAGAGTTCAGTTTTATGTCTATTAAATCATACAACAAAGAAAAAAAACTAATCCTTTTAATCAGATCCAACTTAATTTTGGTATGTGCATGGATCACATATTAAAATACACAAAGGCATGGTTTGTGTTTCTGTGGAATAGAACACTAAATAATGAATACGAACAGTAAAGAAAATAAAATACAAAATACCAAAACATAGGGGGAAAATGGTAAAATACAAGTAAAACTAGTTTTCCGGTATACAACTTTCTAGAATTTTTTATGATTTTCCCTTAACAGCTAGAATAAAATTTTTAACTAAGATAAGATAAATAATAAACTATTTTGCTTTGGTTATAAATAGAAATTGTCTTGTTCCCAAGGAAAAACTATTTTTCTTCACCATTGTGTAACTAGCATGATAACTGTCCCTGCCTTTGAGATCTAGAACATCACAGGGGATTGACTGGATAAAACAATTTAAAAACAGCAGTCTTAATTAGTGCAACAAATCCTATTTGGAAGACCTTCCCTTCAAGCTTTGGCTTGGCTGACATTGCCACAGTGTCTCTTTAGCAGTGAAGCTATTCTGAACTTTCCTTTTCTATTAAAAAACTCTTTCCATTTGTCTTTGTAATACATGATGAAAGATTAAGAGAACTGACTGTCTAGCTGCTTAGAAAGAAACAAATGAAAGGAAAACTCTGTAGCCTCACAGGCATTATTTCTATGTCTGGTCCTTACTGTCATTTATAAATACATATTTCTGAGGACCTATTATTTCTATTTTTACTTTATCTAAAGACTATTTTTTAAAATAGCAAAATGCTACTAAGGAAACAGACCAAGTGAGTTTCTTTCTTTCTTTCTTTCTTTTTGTTTTTTTCACCCCTAGTGAGTTTCTTTGAGTTTCCATCACCAAACTTTCATAGTGTCTTAGATAAACTTGTTCATAACAGCCTTTATGCTGTTGGCACAAATGTAGCTTGCAAATATTCACAACTCATGAGGCTGTCTCCAAGATACAGAGTTGCATCTTTGAGTGTGTTTTACTTCTTCCTGGGTATAAAAGTAATACGTACTCATTATTTTTAAAAATCCAGAAAAGCATTAAGAAATGAGAAAAAATCATCCATAATGTTACAGCTCAGAGAAGCAATCACTACTCACATTTTGGTATCTTTCCTTTCACTCATTTCCTACTGCCTTATTGTTTATATATTTGAGCTCAAATGTTTTCACCACAGTTGTATGTTCCTCCCACATCATTAACATAGAGCATAAGCATTTTTCTAAGCCAATAAAGATGCTCTATAAACATCATTGGTAATGACTGAGCTGTATTCTGTTGTACAGATATTTGATCATTTCTTAACTGGTCTCTCTTCTGGTTATTTCCAATTGTTTGCTATTGCAAATAATGCTGTGATAAACTTCTTTGCCAGTATTTCAGATTCTTTCCTTTTGATAAGTATTAGTTGCAGTGGACTAAATGGGTCATTTTTAAATATTTTAAAGCTCTTAAATACTGCCCAATTGCATTCATTCTCTGTATTACAAACAAAAAACGTTCTAAATCTGATAAATGATAAATTACTATTCTCATTTGCATTACCTATGATTAGTTTTACAAATTAGTCACTTCTCTCCCTATATCTTTTAATCTAGCTATTCTACTTCTAGGAATCTACCCCACAGAAATACTTGCACAAATACATAAAGATATTTACAGGAATGTTTACTATAGCAGTGGGAATGGCCAGAAGTAAGGACAGCTAAGGTAGGGGAAAGACACCTTCATCTTTACGCATTTCTGTATTATTTGAAAAAATTATTGGAAGCATGGACTACTTTTATAAATAAAAACATTTAAAAACTATATTTTCACCTCCCTCAGTATTATTTCTATTATAATATAGAAAAGAACAACAATGTTATCTTCTAGAACTCCAGAAAATCCTTTAATTCCAACAAAGGAAAACATGCTGAAAACCATCATACCTAATTCTTTAGCATCTCCTCCTGCTGGACTTCCATTTTCCTGTCGTGCTACAAGTACACTCAAAATAACTTTTGTTGCTCCAATCCTTGGCAGAGTGACATGTGTAAGAAATGGTAAGTTATTTTTCTTGGCAAAGGCCTGACTTGTTTCTCGCCTCTTCCTGAGGAAGCCCCCTTCTGGAAATAAAACAATCCATTTTCGATCTCTGTTCCTGTAATTATTTTCTAGGTGCCTCTTGAGAAGAAGAAGCTGTTGGTCACGATGAAGTTTTCCCTAGAAGGTAGACACACACATAAATATAGTTACATTTGAAATGAAAATGCCATAAAATTAAATAGAAATAACAACTTATAAAGTAAAACTCAATCATAGACTAGGATAATGATTTCCCCCTACTTACTGCCTATTTTGACCAAAGTGGTAAAAAGGTACTAGCACTTATGTAAATAAACTCTTCTTCCTAAAGGTAAAAATTTGCTCTAATTGCCCCTGAAAGTTCATTCATTCATCAATTCAGTGACTGTTTACTGAGTGCCTACTACTTGCCAGGTACTGTCCTATACAGTGGAGAGAGAGAAGAGACCCTCATGGAGCTTACTGGAGTGGGGAAGATAGTAAATACAGAATGTAAATTCAATTGGTGATATGTCTTAGGAAAAAAAGAGTAAGAGGATAGAGAGGGTCAAGAGTTCCAAGGAAGTGAAATTTGAACAGAGCTGACAGTGTGAGGGAAAAAGCCATGGGAAGATGAGAGGCAGAGTATTCCAGGTGACGAGAACAAAAAGGAGAAAGCTCCCAGTGCTGGGAACAAGCGTGACATGTTCAAAGAACTGTACCAAGGCCAGCATGGATGAAGAGCAGGAGAGGAAATTGCAGAGAGAAGCAGACAACAGATACGTAAAATGGGTCTTACACTTGGTAAGTGGGTTGGGGTAGGAAGTCATTGGATAGTTTTGAACCAGGGAGTGTCTTGATCTTATTTACATTTTTTAAAAAATCTGCTGGCTCCAGTGACATAAAAACTACAGAATAAATTAGGATATTATGGCAGTTGTCCAGACAAAGGAGTTTGATGAGGTTCAACTGTGGTATATTGATGAGAAATGGATATATTCAGGGAAAAATCTGCAAGTGAGGCTAAGAGGACACTGATGCACTGGATCTTAGTTGTGAGAGAAAGAGAGGAAAGAGGTGACTTGGAGACTGAAAGCAGGAATCCAGAAAAACCTGTAGGAAGGCCCCAAACCCACAACTAAATATCACAAAGGTTCTTTCTTCCTGTACGATCAATTTGCGAATAATTTTTCAGCCAACAAATTACAGAAGCTCTCCAAAATAATTTGTATGCTTTCAGTCTTTAAATTATTCCACATGCAAAACAAGTAAGGTATTTTTTTAGCGAGTTTACTGAATTGAATTATGATTGTTATGTATTTAAGTTCCCAAGTCTATATGTAAAATATTTTTAACATTCTTGGAAATATCTTGTCAAAATTGTCTAGCAGCAGTCCCAAGAGGTTTTCTTTACCATTAATACTTTTTTCTCTTCCCTCCCTCCATGTTATAGATTTTTATTACCATCTATCAAGGAGAAAATGTTGCTCTTTAGAAATGAATTTGCAAATCTCTCTGATATTTTGAAATAAAATCTTTAAGTATACAAATCTTTACATTGTAATATTTAGAAAAATATTTTAGAGTACATTATTTTCTACTTTTATCCCGTCAAAGTACACCCATAATTTAGCCTTTTCTTGATAGCTGGGAATCACATTAGGGTCAACTGTTATACTATACTATAAATTCAATAATCTCCTTAGACTTCCATGATGCAAAAGGCTCAGCTAGTTTTCCCTCGTGATTCCCCTAGACTACTAAACTTCGATTGTTGGTTCTGCTTTCTTCCCTTCCAGCGATACTCTGAGATGTTAAGCTAGTTTCTTTGTTCTGATCACTGTTTATTTTGCCTGAACCTTGTGGCTAATCCCTGTTGCTACTTCTTTCTGAGGTTCCAGTGAATGCATCTATTCATCTCTCTGCTCAGAAGAACCAGGGGTGTTTCCAGAAGAAACTAGATAATTGTACAGCATGTGAAAAACAAACATATGTTCTGTACATAAAACTGTTTGGAGTAAAGTGTATGTGTTTTGTGACACCTACTTTCATAGAGCTTAGAATTTTTGTACACACTTCCAGCTAATTTCTGAATTTGCGGTTGTTAGGAGAGGCTTAATTAGATTCACCAGTTATTCATTAAGTACTTATGTGCAAAGTACTACACAATCCAGGTTGAAGTTGCTAAATATATAAACACCAGCTAAGTGTGGCATTACCATACATAAAAATGCTAGCATATCATATTTCAATAATCCATTTTTGAGAAAATAAAGTGTGTGATACTAATAGTGTATCAGGGAAACACTACTGTGTTTCCCCAAAAATAAGACCTAGCCGGACCATCAGCTCTAATGCGTCTGTTGGAGCAAAAATTAATATAAGGTCCGGTCTTATTATATAAGACTGAGTCTTATATAATATAATATAATAAATATAATATAACACAATACAATACAATACAACACAATACTGGGTCTTATTTTAATATAAGACCAGGTCTTTATAACATAAGACCGGGTCTTATATTAATTTTTGCTCCAAAAGACGCATTAGAGCTGATGGTCCGGCTAGGTCTTATTTTCAGGGAAACACAGTATAATATAGTGTTGACTTGGTAAGAGCGCATGAGTCTTTTTCCTACACTAAATTATTCCTAATGCTTGGGACCCATTCCACCTTCTAGCAAACCCATACTCATTCTTTAGATTTATACCAAATAGTATCTTCTGCTCTAAAGTTTTTCTGGATTTACAGAAATCTGATGTCCTCACTTTTCCTACTATGAATTCTCAAAATATTTCCTCTATTTATTTAATAATCTCACTACTGGTAATCTTGTTTTTTTTAATAATCTCCCATCTCCCTACTGCTAATTTATATACCAGGTATAACAGTGACTTGTAAATAATGGTGACAATACAGATGACAATAGTAGTAATCATAATAAAAATGATGATGAAGGTAGCAGGCACTGTTCTGAGTGTTTCACATGTGTTACTACACTTAATCCCCATAACAACCCTACGAAGAAAGCACCTGTTATTCTCATTTGAAAAAGGAGGAATCTTGGAGAGTTTAAGGAACTTGTCCAAGTCACATAGCTAAGAAGTAGAAGAGCTGAGAATGTGGCAGGTGCTTGATAAATGTTTGCTGAACATCGTACTGTTTAGATAAAAGGAGGAGGGTAGAGTTTAGAGTATTTACATTATCAGCATTTTAATGCTTATAATGCTTGCATATTCAAGTTGGGATTGAAATAAATGATTTAAGGAACAAAGAGTCAGAGGAAGAGCTCCCTGACATACTAGAACTGGCTCTACCTATTACAATTGGTTTTGTTACACCTCTTTTTACAATAAAGAAAAAGTTTGATCAGGCTATCACTGTGAAGAAATATGCTCATTACTTACCTGTCTTATAAAGAAGTCTCCATGAATTAGAGAAACAATTCCAAAGTTTGTGTACTTAAAAATATGATCCATCAACCACATCATTTGAGCAACAACCTAAAATATTTAAAAACAAGAAATAGTTAAATGTTGGATAAAAGAAACCTGACTATAGTCTAGTCAACTCTTTTACATTTTGAGAGCACTTTCTTGGAATGTAGTAGTACCATGGAGTACATAAATAAACGTTCATACTTGTAAATATAAATTAATACTGCCTTAAGTTATTAGGCAAGAGGTAAAAACTATACTTCCAGCTTTGTATTTCTCAATTACTTCTTTATGAAAAATGATAAAAATTTCTTCAAGATTTCAAATTGGAGGCCACCGGATAGCTCAGTTGGTTAGAGCACGAGCTCTTAACAACAGGGTTGCCGGTTCGATTTCCACATGGGCCAGTGAGCTGTGCCCTCCACAACTAGATTGAAGGACAACGACTTGACTTGGAGCTGATGGGTCCTGGAAAAACACACTGTTCCCCAATTAAAAAGAAAAAGTACTGTCATTAATACCTTAAAAAAAAAAGATTTCAAATTGTTCAGCAATATCAGATCCTAAAATATGTTTAGTATGACTAATCTGAAAATAAAAAAAATTATTCTGGACAGAAAAATAAAATATAGACTAACTGAAATCTTTCTACAAAAGCTAACAAACAAACCAAACTTTCTTTGTCCACATGATTAGCAATTTTTAGATTAACTAAGACTCTGGTTAATACATTTATCATGTAATACCAAACTGGAGTTAGAGTAATAATGTCAGGCATATTTATTCTGACCATTTTAATCATTCTTTGAGATTCAAAAACCAATTAAGGACACTGTAGGACCTCAGAATAATCACTATACATGTAACTATCATATCAGTCAGAATAAAAATGTTTGTTAATTGCGGATTCTCTTTACACAAAGCCAAATAAACTAGTTTTTACAAAATTTTAACATCATGAATTTAGAGGACAGGCAATTAACATTACTATTAAGTACAAACATATTTACACAGTGATAGTCTTTTAACAATTCAAGACTGAATATAAGAAAGGATAATATATGCCACATTCCAGCATGATTATGCCTCTGCTTTTCAGATAAACATGAGAAACAGATTCCAAAATAATCAAACATACCTTCCTTGACTCTCACCTCATTTTCTGACCCCTGACCTACACAATCTCTAGGAACCTAAACACACCAGGCTTATTCCTGCCTTGGTGTCCTGGCTAAGATTGTCTCACGAAGGAAAAAGGCCCTTGTTTCATCACTCTGCCTTAACTAAATTCTACTTCTTCAAGGCCAAGTTTATGTCCTCTTCCCTCCACAAAGTTTTCTGTATCTATCAGGTACATGGTGAGCTCATCTGCCACCGAGTATTTCCCATTTTGCAGTTAAGTACTGTTTGCTATATACCTTCCCTGCACCTACCACTGGACCGTAGCTCCTTTAAGAGTAGGAAAGTGTCCTATAGGATGGTGTTCTACACTTACAGCCGCTGACCACGAATAGGAAGCACTCAACAAACATCGATTGATTTGCTTCTTTACTATTAAGGCAAATAATATTAGCTCTATTAATTTTATATATTCTCTATTTATTTACTTTTCTATGAATAGAACCCTTTAACTTCTAAAGTGATAATTCCTTTAAAATAAGATAATTTATTTTAAACCCACCCAGTTTATAGGTATATTTTATTTATCAATATAAGTGACATAAATCAACAGGTCAAACACAGCCTTAGCAACACTGAATAAAATGAGCCTAAATATCTTTCCTTTCAATATGCTTTGTAAATAAAATCCAAAATAATATTTACCTTATTCTCCTTTGGCTAAAGATTCCCAAGATCCTTGAATTCACTGAGAAATGTTACTCTTCTAAATTAAGCAACACTATTTTTTGTGTCTGTATTTCTCAACCTGGCAATCCACCACTTTACTTCAAGATAGATAGCCCCCAATTCAAACCATATTAGCTTTGCTTTCATTCCAGTTATTTATTTATTTATTCATTCATTCATTCATTTTTACCCAAACCTGTAGACAATTTTATTAAGTTTACTTGAGCCAAACTGAGGACATGCCCAGAAATAAGCTCCCAACAGATTGAGAAAATGCTCTTTTTTTTTTTAAAAAACAGCTTTATACAGATATAATTTACATTATCACAGTTATTTTTTTTAAGTCTCTAAATTCCTCTCCTGGAGTGACTTAGAATTATGCACATCTTTCTTTTTAAAATTATCTAAATTTTCAGGAAAAGTATACATATTAAAGTCTATGTTCCAAATCACAGTAAGTTACTTGAATTGATTGTTCACCTCCCCTTTCTACGGTCTTCTGCTGTGTGCAGGATGGCTTACCAGTCCTTTGTCCTGGAGGCACATCATCAGAGTACACACGTCTCCCGTTGACTGATGATTCACCAACATCACTGTTTCATCATTTGAAATTGCTTTAATATCGTCCCCCCATTCCATCACTGTAAGAATGAACAAGCTGTCATTTTAAAGTAAGATCTTACTAGAAACCTTATATTAGAAAAACGGGTATACATCAATGATGACACATCATCTAATTAAAACTTCTGAAAGTTTAAAATGAATGTTGTTTCTTATAAAAATCAGGACATCGATATAACATTATGTAGAGTCCAAAAATACCCATTAAAATATAAAATGGTCATTTATTTGATCTAGAAGTTCTACTTCTTCAAATTTATCCGACAGAAACATTAGTTCAAATAGGCAAAGACAAATGCTTAGAGGATATTTAATGTAATTTAAGTGTTCACCAACAGGGCAATGGATAAGAAAATTATGATATAACAGAATTATCATAACAAGATTATGATATAAATCCATTTAAAGAACTGAGGGTATCTCTATACACTAACCCAAAAAGGACTTTATCAAGTAAAAAAAGCAAATAATAAAACAGTATATATAGCATGACTCCATCTTTTTAAGGAAGAAATAAAATTTATATATTAATACACTGAAGAAAGTCTGGGGGAATGAATTCCAAACTATTAATCCCAATCATCATTGGGAGGTGGTTCCCAGAGCCCTTCAAATTCTACTTTACAATAAAATACGCAACATTACAAAAATATATTAAGTATTTTCATTTTAAAATAAGAAAACTAATAAAGATATCACATTTATTTAAAATCTCCAGAAGAACATTGCATCAAAACCTATATGTATATACACTCTAGGGAAAATAGTGGTATTTCCACAAGGTTATGCCTCATTTTATAGTAAATTTACTTCACAGAAAAAAATAAAATTGAGCATCAGTTTCAAACATCAGGATTCTACAAAGAAGCTTCTAGGGTTCCTCAGATGTCTGACACGAACCACAGAGGCTGATTATACATTAACATTCACTCATCTCACTCAGTGCTATAGGAAGTTGAGGGGCTTGTATGTAATAGTTCTGGATGAAATAGGGACCGGGAGACTGGAGCGCACCTGCTTCACCTCTCCCAGCCTCCCTTCATCCCCAATCACCCTTCACGTCAACCCAATATACTGGAGTGCCACAGGGTGGATAATCCTTAAGAAACTGAGGTAGAATAGAGGTAGAACACTGGGAGATCCCACCTTCTTAAAAAATGCAACAGCACCAAATTCCCTTCACAGTGCCCTTTCCTTTCCCAAGTTCCCAATTCAGTTTGGCTGACAAGCTAACTTTACTGAAGTATATTTAAACAGCTGCTATATCACATTACTGGGAAGAATATAAATTGGTACAATAGTTTTGGAAGTCAATTTGGCAATATATATCAAAAGTAAGAAATGTGAAAATCTTCTCATCCAGCAATTCCACTTCTAAGAATTCACCTTACAGATAAACTTACTCATGCACAAAGTGACACATATGCAAGGCTATTTATTGCAGCATTGTTTGTAAGAGCAAAGATGAAAACAACTAAAAAGGGAGGCTAGCTCA